>NW_026637610.1:0-675833 GCF_028554395.1 Pezoporus wallicus | reverse complement strand
CAGAATTTTCTGGCCACATTATTTAAATTGGAGGCCTCAGCCACAGCCAGCTCTCCTGGGGGAAATGTTCTGGTCAAGGAATTTAAGGGAGGATGAGGATGCACATTCCTCCAAATAGCACATGATTACACTCTCTACATATGTCCTGCAGACAAGGCACCTGCAGCCAAATACTGTGGTACCATCAGTTTCCTCAGTACCTATGGGTGTTAGAGAGGCTTTGTACCTTGCCATGTATCTGAAAGGTACCATTTATCTCCAGCTCTCGGAACAGCTGTGCAGTTTCTGTAGTAGCAAATGCCATTCCCCTTTGGCTGTCTTGGGATAACATGATATTTATTAAAGGTTTTGAATAATATGGCTTCAGATTCACTGGAACCACAGGTGAAAGATGACTCAATGCTACTCAGTTTAAAGTCAGGTTAAAATTGTGATAAAAGTAGTAACTTCCCTCTGGAAAAAAAAAACAAACCAAACCATAAAACCAAACCCAAAACATAGATCCATATGGCTAGAATGAAAAATTGTGCTTAATCTGCTTATATCAAGTCCAAATTTAAAGGTTACTCTCCCTGTATTCCCTTGATTTTAAATCAATGCATTCCTGACACACCTCATGCCCTAAAACGTGGAGTCTCTGGATGAGACTGATTCATTCTTACAGCGCAAAATATTTTATAGTCCACCTATTTCTCTTTATTTCTTGGTCAGAGTCCTAAAGTACACCCCATATGCAAAGACAGTTAGGGAGCTGGGCCTGTTCTTGTCCCTACAAATAAAGAAAGGATGACTACATAGATGACAGAACAGCTAGAGAAGTTGGGTATAAGGAAGAGTGGTGAAGCCCTGGGACCAGAGCAGGAGAGAAACCCCATCCTTGGCGTCACCAAATAATGGGTATCACGATCCTTGAAGTATTTCAAGGTTTGGCTGGGAAAAGTCACAGCTGATCTGATCTGATCAGGTGTTAGCAATAATCCTGTTCTGAACAGGAGGCTGAACAGGAGACCTGCAGGGTCCTGTGAACACAACGCTTCTGTGATGCTGTGATTTCTGTCATCCATCAGATATCTTTCAGTCTGTTTGCCCAAAAACTTCATAACTCATTCATCTGACATTCCTTCTGCTCAGTTATAGACTGCCCTCTGTTTTGGAAACAGAGATGGTGCTTTGATAAGTCAAGCGTCACTTCCTTTTCTTGACTGTCCTCTTGGCAGTGCCTGGATGCAGAGTAGGAATCCTACCCCCTGCCATGGAGATACTGAAATGTTCGTTTCAATGTGAAGTGAACCTTTTCTTTTATAGGAACTCGTACAGACACAAACAGGCTACAGACTATGTACTCAACACTTTTCAGCATATTTAGCATAGGTTTAAAACTGCAAAAAGTAAATAAAAAGTGGTAGTAATAGCATTATAATAATAGATTGTTATTTCAACACAGCTATCATTTGAACGGTTATGTTTATCTCAATCCTGGCAGGAAAGACGCCAGAAAGATTAACGTTTTATATTGGTTTGTACATATAATTAATTAGAACCAAGAAGAAATTACACACTGATTTCAACATCACTACAGCATTTCACTGTTTATTCTTTTTTAATGGCTCACATTTCCTAAATCAGCCTTTTGACTGTGCAATTAAAATTGAGCAAAACTACTAAAAATCCTACTGCTATATCTTTGCGTCAATTAAAGTCTTGAAGGGCAAAATGGATTCTTCTCCATTACCTCTGTCAGGCATGCTGGGCTCTGATTCCTCAGGGCAGGCAGGATATTGGTCACTTTGGAACATATCATGTTGAAGAAAATACATACACTTGGTGAACAAATGCATCTAAAGCAAAGGACTTATTTTATAATCTCTGATTGCCTGAAGAAGTAAAAAAGAAAGGTCAAAACATCCACCCTTAAGACACATTTCCTGCTCAGAAGCAATAGGCTTTTCAAGAATGCCTGCAAAAGTGGAGGTGGAGACCTAAACAGTGAAAAGTTAATTTACAGTGATAAATGGATGCAGCAGCCACAAAGCAGAGGGAGTGGCTCAGGGCTGTGATGGTCATAGCAAGGCATTTGCTTGCCTTTTTAACAGGTTTTTTTTAATGCTATGCAATTGCATATCTTGCTTTGTGATCCAGGTTTGTCTGTCCTAGTCACATGTGTCCTATCTATCTATGGAGATGTCTGTGCCCATGGCAATGCTTCCTGGCACTGGGAGGTTGGGTCACACCCTGGTGGGGCACAGGCATAGTCCTGACAATGAGGAGGAAGGCAAAAGTGTTCATGAAAGAGGCCAGTGCCCTCCCAGTGAAAAACCCCTGCAGTGCTTTGCACTGTGTCACTCCATTTGGAGTGAACGCTGCTCCCAGCCTTGGGAAGGAGCATTGCTGACCCAGCAGGGTTCAACTATCAGAGAGCACTTTTTTCTTCACTAACTGTATTTCATACTCCCGGTGAAGGAACTGTAATCCTTAGGGAGAGTCCAGCCTTGCGAGCATTGTGGCTTTGGTCCAGGATGGAGGCACAGGTAGACGTCTGCTCTCTGTGTAGTACTATAGAGACTCAGGTGGCAGAAACACCAGTCAGAAAGAGGAGGCAGAGCAAAACCGATCCACTTCTATGTCCTAAAATAATCCTTTTCTTTTGAAGGTGAAAAATGTCGAAGTTTTATCGACCTTGCCCCGGCTTCTGAAAAAGGTAAGACAAAACAGTCGAGACTTCCCATTTCACAAATAGTATCAGTATTGTTACTTTTGCTTGAGTGCCAGGGAAAACTGCTTCCTAAGCACACAAGGACATACCTGTCATCCAGATTACATACAGCCAGGTGAAACAAATGCTAAGGGTTTAACACTGCTGTTTACTCAGTAAATGCAGATCTGTCATTTCTCTGATGTAATTTCATTCAGCTGTAATTTTTAAGAAAATAAAGATCTATATTATAATACAGACATTCCCCTTCTCCGTCTAGTGAGGAAGGACATGCTACATGGTTTCCCCAGGCCATGAAGACGTTTATGGTCAGAAAATTGCAGTCACAGTACCAAAAGTCTTTTTGTGAGAAGGCATCACCTAGATGCTTGTTTGTTTGATTTACCCTTAAAAATATATATAAATACAAAGGCATAGAGACAGCTGCTAACATCATCTTTACCCTGGTATTGGAGTTGTAAATTCCCAATCGCAGTTTAACCTTATTTCAAATTAGTATTTATAAGGAAAAAAATGGGTAGAATTCAATTAATGAACCAGGCAGCTGAGCTCATCCTGTTCCTGCCCAAGACAGAACACTTTGCCCGCAGCTGGAGAGGTGCGCAAGCCTCTCAGTGTCCTTCACACTAACAATGGGCTTCTGGAGAATCCAGAGGACAGATGGAAATTCATGTTTGTACAAAGAAGTGGTGTATTTTGTTAAATCATTTGAGAAAACCACAAAACCTTTTGGGCATACGGTACCTTCATCAGGTCTGACAGAGAGGCAGCAAGTGGTGTAAGCAACAGTTGTACTTTGTCTGAATTGCCGATCTGCTGGACAAATTGAAAGAGAAGGGCAATTACCATTAATAAAGCAGTAGGGTATTTCAGTGCAAGAAGTAGTAACAGAGACAGTCTCTGTGAAATTCATTGTAAATAAACCTAAATAAATTATGCACGTAAGTGAAGAACAATCCTGGGATTACTGCCACTAATGGGCTCTGAGTTAAATCTTACACACACAAATGTGACCTTGGGGCATAACCATTCTTGTGAAACTACTAGCTCAATACTCGGCAGCAGTCAGAAAACAAACTACCTGTTAGAAAGCATTAGCAAAGGACTTGAGGACAGAGCAGAGAGTATTCTGTCTCATGAGGACTGTATACATCTGAAAACTTTGCCTTTATATAAAATGTAGTGTGGTATTTTGTCTTTTTTAGTCCAGCTCACAGAATGGACGCAAGAATAATCAGAGTCCTGGAAGGTTCTGTAAAAGGGCGAGACTAAGACTCTTCAGCCCAAAAGAGAGACATGGGAGAGGAGATATGATGTCCATTGATAAAGATGTAAAAGGAACTGAAAAGGAAACCTGGGTTATGGTAGATCTCTGCCTTTCCCAGTACTAGGCCTAGCGGGCACTGCATGACGCTTTTGGTAGACAGACCCAAAACAAGCACCATGTGTCTGTTAGAAAGACAATGGGATGTTTTTGTGCTTTATCCGTTTTTTGTGAAAGTTCATTATGGTGCATAATGCTTGGTGTCATCACCCACACACTTTCCAAAACAGCATCTAGTGCTTCACTTTAAGTATTTTTTTTAGTTGTGTGAAATGCTGTCAGCAACTTTTTTAGAGTTGTTGCATGGCATCAGTATGTATTTCTAGACTCTTCTATTTTTCCATTTTAAGGAATGAATACTTTTTTTGTGTGCTGGTATAAAGAAAATTATATCTATTTCTGAAGTCTTTCCATGGAGTTGTAAGGCATTTTGACAGAAAGAGAGGAGAATGCTCTTTCAGGGATGGAAAGTGCTGACCATCTGACTCATAAAACCAGGATAAATTCCACAACTGTAGATCAAGTTGGACACTGCAGCATAGTTAATCTGAATTTTTCACCATCAGTCTTGTACTGTCCAGAGATCCTTTCACCACATCTGAAGAGAAAATTGCGAGTCAGTGATGCCTGACTTGTATTCACTGTAGAATTCCTTAACTTTTTTAATTAATCTGCTCTTTTCCAGTTAGAAGAAACTGCCCACTCTTTTAATTCCTTGATCCCCTCACTAGCATTGACTTTAATGGTCAGAGGTTTGTCAACTACTCAGTTACACACAGTGACAACATTGGGACAGATTCTTGATTCTTCTTCTAAGTAAATGAGAGATGATAAAATGCAAAATTTGAGTTCAGTTATACAAACATATTTGTGGTTTCCACAGTCCATTGTGTAACTGGGAATTTTTGGACTGCATTCATCTTCACAATGATACTTCAGCTTATTCAGTTTCTGTATATATTCTTGGCATTACTTACTACTGAAAAGTTGTTGTTCATGGTTTCGACTACCTAAAATGTCTCTGTGAATACATGCTTTGCTACTGCAACTGAGCACTCAGACTCTCCAAGGTTTTCTTCTGAGCTGGTTTTCCCTGATCTAGAAACAACATCTGTCTGATCAACTTCTAAGCTGTTGCAGCCTATGCCTACTTCTCAGCACATCATCTTCCATTTATAAGACATGCTAAAATGAAGCCTAAGAACAGACTTAGTCTAGCTGTACAGCCAGTCTCTTCTACATCAATAAACACAAATAAACAGCAAGTTTATATTAAACGCCTGAATAATATTTAAAACCTCCTTAGCATAGAAAAGCTAATCACCAAAACTCAAAGTAAAATAAAACCGTCTATGGTGAGGCCTTACTACATCCTTGCCACAAATCTTGCATTCATAAATGAAAAGGTTTCTTACTGTAAAAATGTGATACTTGAGCTATCTTTAATCCATATGTGCTGATCTCTAGTGTAGCTGGATACATCTCTGATCAGTTATTATACCCTTTGAACCAATGACATCTGCTAAAAGGAGACAGCAAAATTTGGGGGAAACAGACCCACAGTGTGGTATAAATAAGCACTTCCAACCTACACTAGGAGAGCTCTTCCGTGCATTTAAGGCAGCTGCCAGCAATCTGTCAGAACCCTGTAAGCCTAACATTGAATTTATTAGCTATTGGTGGTTGTTAGTGCCAAATTTGCTTAACAAAATGAGCTTGGTGATGGTACATAACAACTAAAAAAACCCCAAATTTCTATGTCCACAAATATTTCTTCTGACAGTTGCCATTCACTGTCAACAAAGGATGATGGGTCAATAGCTGGTTACATTGGGCATCATCAGGAATTTTACTGGGCTGTCACAGAGCAGATGTTGTTGGGTCCCAAAAACTGTGCTATTTTCTAGTTTTCATTACAGTTGTGAGTGGTAAGATAGAAAGTACTTCCAAAATGACTTGGAAGGAAACTGTCACAGTAGGCTGAACCTGATCTTTCAGTTCTGAATTGCTCCTGGGATCTTCTCCACAAAACTTAATCAAAGTTTTCTTCCTGTTGAATATTTGGATTGCTGAATCACAGAATTGTTTGTCTCAGAAAGGATCTAAAGGATCATCCAGTTCCACCCCCTTCTGCCATGGGAAGGGATACCTTCCACAAGGCCAGGTTGCTCAAATCCCTGTCCAACCTGGCCTTGAACACTGCATACCACAGCTTCTCTGGGCAACCTGTGCTAGTGCCTGACCACCCTGTCCAAAGAAGAAAAGGATAACCTACTTGTTATGCTGAAAAGTACACACAGTTTTCAGCAGCTTGTGGCCTCTCCTCTCCTTTTGGGCTGCTGTAAACCTTGCTAAAAGCATCTTTCTGACAAGCTCCCTGTTCTAGTACCCAATGAGAACACTGAGGCTGGGACACAGTCCACCACTCTCCTCCTCCCATCACACCTTTTGATGTACCTTTTAGTTCCCTTTTCCCACTGTTTCAAATCTGTGCCCAAGAAGACTTCCAAGAGGCCATGGAGGATACATTCAAAGGAAGAAACCAAGGCCAAATATTATGTCTGGAAACAGTGGCAGCACAATAAAAGGCAAAAGATAACAGTATGCCCCATCAAATGATCTGATAAATGACTTCACAGACCAGCATAACATCACAGCTATACACATATACAGGTCTGTTCCTCCCCCTGCCTAGGACTGTGTGAGGATTCAAACGCCCTTCTATAAATGCATAAATGTCAGCTGTCAACCACAGTGACACAGAGACAGGAATCACGATCTGCCAAAATCCTGTGTAAGTGAATGCTGGGATATATCCAGTGGAAAAGAGTTGGAAACAGCATTTGCACTGGAAGAACTTTGCTGGGGAAGAGTGAGGATTTGTAGGAATTGTGGTGCCCTCGAGTTTTTGGGATGGGTTCAACAGTGGCTGTGACTCAAGCACAAACTGACGTGAGGTTTCCTATTGGGAAGTTGTCTCAGGAATAGGCTCAAAGGTCAGTCTTGGCTCAAAATTTAGAGATGGTCACACCAACATAGGAGAGGATTCACAGAATAAACTCCTTACTGGTTCGGTACAATATGATCTAAGTTACTCCAGTGCTCTGTAGGACATCACTTGCCTCAGCTGTGGTATCTATGGAATACCCATAATGAATGGCAAAGCAGGAGGTCATCATCAGCTGCCTATCTTGCAGTGCTTTCCACCTATATGTAGGGAAATTCACATGCATAAAATAAACAAAGCTTTTTAGAGACCATGGAGACCGAGACAAGACAAAACCTTGAAGAAGGAAAATGCTCATTGCTAGTGAGCATTTAACAGTCCAAAATGTTACAGGGGATTTTTTAAATTGGAAACTGTACTGGCAGAGGCAGGAGATGCCTTCTGCATGTCCTCAGCACAGGTCATGATTATGCATCCTGTAGAGATGAAGCAATAAAAATTCTGTATTGTCTAAAAAGTAGCTGGCAAAACTAAAGCAGCACATGGCAAATGGCAAATAAATAAAGTCTCACCTAAACACAGCACAGAAAAAGAAAAAGCTGAGCCAAATATGTGCATGCTCCTGAGCCAGCTCTACAACAGCAGTTAATGAGAAGAAAAACTAGATGCCTGATTTTAATAGATACTGACATAATAGGTGTAACAGAAATTTGATGGGAGAAAGATAATTAGTAGGACAATAACATCTTGGTACTGATGACACCGAAAGACAAAGCAGATGTCATGTACTAAAGCTGAATCAGAATAATAGAGTAATGTCATTTATGAGCAACACAATCCCTGTGGATGGATTCAATGCCCAAATAAAAAATACAGAATTACATTAGTGATCACCCATTGGGACAGCTTACACTATCAGTGTTAAGCTTGATGTCAGAGAAGATACAAGTACAGAAAACAAAACTGTAGGAGCAGACTTCAAAACCCCATGTTTAGACTGAGAAAATGTCGTGCTCAGTGTGATGGAGGGGCTAAAATTTGGGCAAACTTTATGAGCATGGAGAAATTAGTTGGGAAACTTGTAACTCTTATCCCTGAGATATACCTTGTATCTGTGGCTAACAGAGAGAGACATTCAGCATCCTTGCAGAAGCAATGTAAGTTTAAAAAACCCAAAACTTGTGAAAAAGGGAATGCAAGAAAAACAAGAGCTGATTAAAAGAAATAAAAAGGTTCATATAAAAGGACAAGTGGAGCTTGAAAACTGTAAAGATACTAGGTATATTACAGGCATCTAACTGTCCACAAATCTTTCTCAGTCACTGAGTGACTGAGAGAAAATGGGAGATAATATTCAATGTTGATAAACGCAAAGTGGTGAACGTGAAGAGTAATCCTACCTTTACATATATAGTGATGGGTTCTGAATTAGCTTTTTCCCCTCAGGATAGAGTTCTTGGAATGATGACAGACACTTCTATGAAAACATTAATTCACTGCTCTGTAGAGATTAAGAAAAGACGAAAAGAAATATTAGCATCATTGTAGGAAATAAAGAACAAAACAAAAAGTCACCATGCCACCACATATATTCCTGATGTACCCATCTGCAGCACTCTGTGTGCACCTCTCATCCCTCCCCTGCCAGCCCCAGCTCAGAAAAGTTGTGATAAAATTTAAAGAGATAGAAAGAAGAGTTTGAGAGTTATGGTCAAAGACTGGGGATACTTTTTGTATGAGAAGCACAACACAGAACAGATTTCAGGCTGGAAAAGAGACAAATGAAAGTTGTAATAGCCGACTTAAAAAAACAATCCTTTTTTGTGAGCTGGATAGCTGTTCCTGAGAGGAAAAAAAGAGGATAGATTTTCTAAAAGGACCAGAGACCTGCATCCAATGAAAAGAAATGTAACTGTGTCTTCCACAAGAACTATACACCTTCCAAGACAGTCCAGTAGTCCAATTCTACTGTCTTCTTGAATATTTTGTATTCTGCTTGCATTTTTCTTGATATATCTGCAATAGTGTATATACATACCTACGCAGACAAGTACCTGGGCACTTGTATTAGGAGAGTTATGATTAAATATACAGGAAAAAAAAAGTGTTAGTAACATTTTATCTGTGTTTTCTTACACATCTGTTAAGAATCATTAAAATTATTTTTAAAAACTAATTAGATATACAAAGATAAAACCATGCTCAAGAGCAGAATTCAAGCTAAATTCTGAAAAAGGAAGCAGCAGTCGTGCTTCCCATGCTGGTGATGCCAGAGACATGGAGAACATTGGTTCTGTGGGCAATGCTAGCCACAAGGCCTGAACATAATTTACTTCTAAGCCCAGTGCTGAGGGTGGACTACAAGCCCTGCAATGTAGGTCTTCAAAGGGAAGCATTTAATTCAAATATGTTGATTAAAGCATATGAGATAGTCCTGATTTAGTCTTTTCCACTATATTATTCTACTCACTATACTACTACTACACCAGGAAAAAGAGAATATAAGCACAAAGATGTTCCACAGTCTAATCAGTGCCCTACATATGATTAAATTAAGAACCAAGCTCAGTGGCAGAACCATAAAAAGTCATAGAAAACACATCATCATGTAGAAAAGAATCATTTTATGATTCACAGCTCCACCTCATCTTTCAAAATAAATAAACTAATGAAGAGCTAAAGCTAAACAAAACCAAAACAGCTGGCATTTCTCCTGTCACCTAAGCAGTTTCAGGTATTTATCATACGGTCATGGACAGTGTGATTGAGTGCACCCTCAGCAAGTTTGTGGATGACAGCAAATTGTGTGGTTCAGTTGATACTCTGGAGGGAAGGAATGCCATCCAGAGGGACCTTGACACGCTTGTGAGGTGGGCTGATGCCAACCTTATGAAGTTTAACCATGCCAAGTGCAAGGTCCTACACCTGGGTTGGAGCAATCCCAGGCACAGCTATAGGTTGGGCAGAGAAGAGATTCAGAGCAGCCCTGTGGAGAAGGACTTGGGGGTGCTGGTCGATGAGAAAATGAACATGAGCCGGCTTCAGTGTGCACTCGCAGCCCAGAAAGCCAACTGTATCCTGGGCTGCATCAAAAGGAGCGTGACCAGCAGGTTGAAGGAGGTGATCCTGCCCCTCTACTCTGCTCTTGTGAGGCCTCATTTGGAGTACTGTGTGCAATTCTGGTGTCTTCAGCATAAAAAGGACATGGAACTGTTGGAACAAGTCCAGAGGAGGGCCATGAGGATGATCAGGGCTCTGGAGCACCTTCTGTATGCAGATAGGCTGAGGAAGTTGGGGCTGCTGAGCCTGGAGAAGAGAAGGCTGCATGGAGACCTCATAGCAGCCCTCCAGTATCTGAAGCGGGGCTTTAGGGATGCTGGGGAGGGACTCTTCATTAGGGGCTGTAGTGATAGGACAAGGGGTAATGGGTTAAAACTTAAAGAGGGGAAGTTTAGATTGGATATGAGGAAGAAGTTCTTTACTGTGAGGGTGGTGAGGCCCTGGAATGGGTTGCCCAGGGAAGTTGTGAATGCTCCATCCCTGGTGGTGTTCAAGTCCAGGTTGGTCAGAGCCTTGGGTGACATGGTTCAGCATGAGGTGTCCCTGCCCATGGCAGGGGGGTTGGAACTAGATGATCTTAAGGTCCTTTCCAACCCTAACTATTCTGTGATTCTATGTTTCGCAAACTGCAGTCTATTTATCTATCAGATTGTCTCATTTATTTTACAGTAACAGGTAGTTTTGGGTATCTCTGATGGCTTTTAGGATTATGAAGCTTACTTTGCTTTGATGAAACGTCTTTCACAGATCTGTGATCTACTTCTACCAGGTTTTTTACACTGCAGCACAAGAGGAGCAGGCAGACAGTCTGGTATGAGACTGCATTAACCAACTGACGGGCTGACTGCTCAGAGCTGAGTCCCTATGCCAGCCACAACAGCATGCTCAGTGTTTATTCCTTTCACCACTTCTTACTGATAGCTCCAATATTTCTAGCTTTTAATACCCAATATTGGAGCAGCTGAGCAGCAAATGACTGAAATCATCAGAAGAAAAGTGTGAGATTTACATGGCTCTTTCAAGCTTACTTTAATGCTTTTCCCCCAAAACATACACACTTCTCAGTGTGGACCTATTTGTTTATTGTTTTCCTGTCTTCTCTCTTCACTCTTGTACTGAGCTTGAACAGAAGAGATTAAAGCGAGATTCAGGTGTCAGTTCCAAAATAGCGGGTAAGTATGGAAGATCAGAGCAGTGGCAGTCAGGGTTAAGAAACATAGGGACGGCAATATAGACCAGGAGGAACAAAGCAGACACGTCCAAAAATGCAGAGGAAATACCTTTCTGCTTAGGTAAACAGAACACCTTAAAAATTATTAGTGCAAAACCAGACACCCATTAGGTCTATGAAACCAGCACCTGCTACATGTTTGCGGCTGCCAAGTGTGCTCTCAGCATCACACTGCTAGCTCTGGAATTGAGCATTAAAGAAATAACAGATTTTTTCCCTCATGTGGCGGACCACTGTGTCAGTGCCAAGGACTATGGATGGTCAGCATCTTTCTGAGAATTAGATCTTGATAAGGAATAAAGAAGTGCAAGAGGACCTCTGGGGTCACTCTTTCCACAGCAATCATCTCTGCTCCCTTTCACTTCCTTTCCCAGGAAGGGTGACAGCAAGGGCCTGCCCCCAGTTTTTCAGTTACTAAGTTCTGGGCGCCTCACACTGTTTAAGTCTAATACAGTAGCTTACAGAGAGGACTTTCATCATCGAAAAATAAAGAGAAGGATTCATTCCCAGGTACTCTCTCTCCCATCTCCAATGCAAGTGTTAAATTCATAAAGCAGGACATACAGACCCGAGGTTCTCAAAGGCAAGTGAGCATAAGTTAGTGGTAACACGAACAAGGGTAACAACTCCCCCATCTCCCCTGCTGCCTATGCTGCATGTAACATCGCTAAAATGACTCAGCAATCTCCTTCAGAAACAGCAATATTTTCAATATTTTCCTAGAAGAGATCCTTTACATGCAAACAAGCTCATGTTTATGGATTAAAAATGCTTTGAACTCTAACAGCAATTGCTCTGTTGGCCACCTCTTCAGTGTTGCCTTGAGAACATGTACTAATACTGGATCTTTGACAGTCATTTTCATGACCTGACCAGCATGGAGAAGCAGCCAGGAGGGGATTTCAATATCGTTATTTCATCTGGAGACAAAACCTCACATATTGGCTTCAGAAGCTGTTAGCATAGTGAGCTGGCACCAAAAATCAACTTTTTTGATTTGCCAACAAGTATGCATAAAACTCTATGGCTGCATGTGAATGTAGGAGGCATAGATGTGTCTTTGAACTCTCTAGAACTGGTTTGTCAGCTGTATTAATCTCAAAAGCTCAACAGTAATTGGAATTATGGAGCTTTGTAGTTCCAGAAACAGCAGCAACTGCTTCTTTATCATCCTGCACATAATCCCATTTAGGTGGTATCTAAGTTCTTTGTATTTCGGTCCAAATTGCTAATGAGTCTGAGAATGGCTTTACTAACGCTACACTAAACAACTACGAATCACCTTTGCCTGTTATGGGGAAAAAGCACAGAAGAGCATGTCAGTAACTTCTCGACATTCGTGAGGTCAGTTTAACAAGAGCTCTCTCTCTCAGAAAAGTTGAAGTCAGCAACTGTTGCCTTTTTGTGACACAAAGTCACAGTGGATTTAAACAAAGAACACTTGATGCTTTGATATGTATTTTTGCTCCAGATACTGTGAATGGTTCCTTAATGTTTCTTACTCCAAAGGAAAAAGTCCAGATGCATAACGACAGAATAACCTGTGACAACAACAGCAGTTATCCTAGTTTCATATTTATACTTAAGTTGGATACCAACCAGTCAAAATCAGCTCAAAACTCCTGGAAGTCATTAACCACACCATTCGTTGGGTTCCTTAATCACGAATTCACTGAAATGTGGTCTGATGCCTTGAGTTCTCAGCAGAATTTCTATGGCTTTTTTCAGAATTCCTATTTCAAAGGAAACTCACTGGGGATTCCTGACTCAGAGCGCTCCTTGGTGAGAGGAAATAGCGTGTTCACTCACAGTGTCTTCCCTGGTGATCAGGGCTGACCTGACACAAATTCACATTTTGTGAAGAACTTTTGAGCCCCGAGAGTCATTGCAGGCTGAGGTAAAGCTTCCTTACCTCACTGTCAAAAAAATATCAGTTTGTTTCATTCACATGAAACATCCTTTTGTTACCACGTTGTCTCTGGCAGTTGTACTTAACATGATCACCAGCTTTGCAGAAATTCATTCAGTATCTGTGAATCTTCTTTCAAAATGTTGATGCTGCCCTCCACTGTCTGACAGAAATGCAAGGGACTGATCTTGTCAGATGGTTCATGATGTACTTGAGTTCCTAAAATTTCAGCAATCATATGGGTAACAGTTATCTTTTCATTCACAATGAAGAGTATGTTCATTTCGCTTGGGGTTGCTGGAAAATTAATTTCCTTGACATGTAACAGTGCTGATGCAGTGGCTAAGTCTATAGGGAGGTAGTACAGATGCTTTTCACCATGAACTCCATAGAGAAAACAATTTCTTGGTCCATTGTTAGGGAAATAACAATAGCTCAGAGACATGAAGTTTAGTAGTGTCGTTACTAGTTTACTGATCTTCTTACAAAATCAGAATCTCTGGACAATCATTGAAGCATAGACAAAAAAAAATGTGCTTCCAGCAGGACAATATATTCTTTTAGGCAAAGGTAGTGATCATAGAGTGCAATCTGTCTTGAGATAGATGATATGAAGGTGATATCACTCCTTCTGAGGTAGGAGTCCTATAATGTAAGTTGACTTATGTGAAATTTTTCGGTGAGGCCCAGCTTTGCCATCAGAAGTTCCAGGAGAGCAGCTCAGCCCAGGTCCTGGACTTCCAGTGCTTTTGCTCCACAAAGATATTGTCCTGAAGATGGTGACCCTTCTACGTCCAGGAATAGCTTCACATTCTGTGGTGTTCAGCTTCAGGACAACCCCACCTGTGACCCGCAGCACCTTCCCTGCACAAATAACAGTTAGTTTGATGAACAGGCAAGGAAAAAATCATAAAAGGGACGAAGACCAAAAAATGAGAGAAAGCCAGTGATCTATAAGAATACAGACCCTTGGATACAAGACATCCAGTTGGAAGTCTCCAAATTAACCAAGTTGTGACTCTTCTGAAGGAAAAATTTTTCACAAAAGCTAAGTTAGGCCATACAAATCACTGGAGCAGGGGACACAGGCTGGTTAGAAATAAGACAGACAGAACAGATGACAGCAGAGAAGACAGAGAAAGAGAAAAATCCTCTGGAGAATTTCTTCCCTGTCACCTGGGATGACTGAGGTCTCCTCAAGAGAAGGAGCTCTCTACTTTGCAGGCAGGAGGCTGTAAGAGATTGTAAGTGGAAGTAAGTGATGCCAAGTGACTGCCTCATGAATCTCATGTTGAGAGAAGAGCTGTGGGAGATCACTTCACCATCAGCACAGAACAGAAAGACACTGTCTCCTGAATTAATAACCTGAATCAACTGTTCTGCTTCTGGCAGCCACAGGAAGATGCAAAATCCAGATATAGCTTGCACTTTCTGGGAGTTATTATTTCAGATTAAAATTAAAAATCAAAGCAGTTAGGACAGGACATACTTATAACCATGCAAGCACGGCATGTGTGACTTACTTTCCCCACACTAAATGTATTTTTAAAAGTCACAGAGCAGATACTCAGTGTACGTAGTTAGACACAGAGAAAGACAGAGATAGAGAGAGTTAGACATATTCTTTCCAGATATAATCAGGGCCCCCTAAAACATGGTTTAGGGTGGAAGAGGCCTCTGGACACTTGAGTCCAAGCCCCTCCTGAAAGTATCTCCATCAGATCCAGCTCATCAGGGCCAAATTTTGTCTTATACTACCCTGTTCAACTCTAGGAGTCTGACTCTGTTATCTATATCCTTCCGTGAGGCAGCTGTAGACAGCAAGACCTTCAGCTTCTCTTCTATAGGATGAGAAGGTGAAGCTCTCTCTGTCTTGCCTTGTATATCACTCTGAAGGTGCATAAAGCTGCCTCTAGCAGTATCCCCTCACTTGTCTTCTGGACATGTTAACCTGGAACCTTCCTTAGAGACATGTGCTTCAGCTTCCTGTAATTTCTCAAGCACACTACCCTTGTGTCTACAGCATCCAGCTTCAAGCACTGTTTCATAGGTGGGCAACAGATAAAACTTGTATACAGCTGATGTACATCAACTGAACCCCCAAGCCATCAACCAAATCCACAGATCCCTTTCTGGAGGGTTGCACTTCAGTGTCACATTCCCCAATCTATACATCCATCAAGGATGACACTGTCCCAGGACAGAATCCAGCATTTTTCCTTGTTAAATTTCAAATTGTTGCTGATTTCTCAGCATTCAAATGTACCAAGATCTCTCTCTAAGGCCTGTCTACTCTCGAGGGACTAAATGTATCCTCCTAAGTAAGTATCAGCCCTCAAACTGTCTTGGTGTGTACTCAACTCCTGTGATCAGGTCATTGATAGAAACATTGAAGAGAACTGACCTTAAAATTGAGCCTGTGGAGCACCACTAGTGACTGGCCACCAGCCTGATGTTACCCCTTGACTACAACTGTTTGAGCCTGACCCTTCAGCCACTTGTTCACCCAAGGAAGTAGAGGACATAGCCACACCACAGTCTTGAGCTGCAGTCACTACTACAGCACTGCTCTTGTGTGTAGATACCAGCAGTGAGTACCCTCAAGAATTGAAACAGGGTAATAAACATCTGGGCAGATATGTTGTATATTACTCTTTCAAGTTTGGGCTGAAACATTTATGAATTAAAAATCATTAGTTAGACCTCTCTCCTGCCTCAGTTTATAGGCCAGGTTTACACGATCTAATTCTTTCCAACTCAAACCATTTCATCATTCCCTTGTTATAGAAACTTCTGTTTGTAATAAAATGAGGCAAAATCCCTTTTTAATCCTGCTGAACAGAACAACACCCTTACTGTTTCTCACTTTTACTTCTCTTTGGAAGAGTGTGCCAGTTGCCCTGATACCAAATTGACTGTGAGGTAAACAGCTGTATGCTGTTGATGCAACATTACCCATAAAAATGCATGCAGCCACTGTAAGAAATTAAAAGGTTGATTTGTTACTGTCTCTATAGTACTGTTTAAAACCTCAAAAGGTCAGATTCAGTGGCAAAAACAAATAGTATGTATTAATTAGATGCAATTATAGAGATGAGTTCCCAGAAAAAATGAGAGCTGGGATCAATCTGGTCACTAAGAGGGCACTCAAATATTTGACAGAAGTGAGACTGCATATGTGGTTTGATAAGCTCAACTATAGGCATTATCACACATATGTTCTTACAGTGACGAGAGAATGTATTAATATAAGTGAAGCCTGTAGCAGTCTCTATGGTTACAGCTAACGCTTTCTAATATAAGCCATTGTCTTCAGATGCTTAACTTTCCATGTTTCAACTGCTTAGGCTGAAATTTTCCATCACTGCTTATAGTTTCCAGGTGAATTCTCTAGCAATCAGGTTAGCAAATGCAGTGAAGAATTCTAGCAGATTCTCATGCTGAAACAGTGATCGGAAATTTGGCAGGGACTCGATATTATCATCTGTTCCCATTCTCTCAAATTTATTCATGGTTTGGTGACTTTAAAAGACTCAGCAGATCCTGCTAGAGGCTTTGTGCTCAAATTTCCAAATGTGACACCTACAGGGGATGAATCAGTCTCAGCCAGACACTACCAAATGTTGCCAGACTCACCTGTGCACAACCTCAAAGTCTTGCCAAACATGCAGTACAAACAGGACATGTCAACTCTGCCCTTCCTCCAAGGGATTGTACGTAGGGGCTGAGAAAACAGAAGGCAGTCCAAATTTTGTATCTGCAGCTCTTCAGCCGAGTTATAAAAAGCTGGCTCGACCCTACCTCTCTTCTGGCTGTCTTTCTATTGCTCCCAACAGCAGAGACCTGTGCAGTGGATCCAAACACCCCAAGTCAGAACAGCCATTCTGCAGGACACCAGTTTCTGTTAAACAGTTTATAGTAACATGCCCCAATGCTACACTATGATAAGTATCTTGAAACTTGGACTGAAAATACTATCTTTGAATGGTGTCGTGAAGAAAGAGGTATCCAAGCCTGTTCACCTGCCACCAGCCCACATCCTGTAAGGTATTAACATGCCATCACCACCATTAAATTTTGCTCATCCACGACACAGGGAGGGAAAATAAATTCTGTGTCCTATGCTTTGAGTTAGAGGAGTCAAGAGATTCTAGATATACCCAAAGAGGCTCTTTAGCCAAACTGGGATCTTAGGCAACAGCTTATTCTTTCTTCAGTAATCTTTACCACCCTGCCGCAGTTCACATCTTCATTTACCACTTTTTCTATTTTTCAGAGTTTGGGTGGTGGTTTATTTTAAATTTAAACTTTCTGAATACACAATTACTCCTAGATAGTCCTGATTTCATAATCAATTTTTAAAAACTTTAACCTCTTGCAAGTATTTACCAACTAAGTGACCGGTTGCTGCTCTTGTGCATTACAGGTGTCCTGTGGTTATCAGTAGTATCCGAGGTGTTATACATCATGCTGTTAGTCGTCGGATTCAGCCTTATGTGCCTCGAGCTCTTTCATTCAAGCAGTGTGATAGATGGGCTCAAGTTAAATGCCTTTGCTGCTGTCTTCACTGTGCTTTCAGGTATGAACCTTCCCTTTCCCTTTTGCCCAAGGAGCCACTATGAAACAGAACTCTAAGACTTTGGCAGAATAGAAGCCAGGGGCTGCAAGAATCTCTCATCCCCATTCAGCTACTGCATTTTTCACTATAATTATTTGTTACTTTGCAACAAGGACTGCATGATAAATTTGCCTCTTGTCAGCAAAAATACATATTCCTGATTTCACAATGGCAATGCAGCCTTCCCCCAGCCAGCACAGGCATTATTATGGCCAAAGTCTGAGCTTCCTTTTTCAGCATCATCACACTGATTATCCAACAGAAAATGAAAAAACAGATAATGTTGAAAATTTCTTTTTTCCATGTTAATCATGAAAGTAGGTAAAGGTTTGATGCTTCAAACCAAAGAAAGGAGTCATTTTGTTCATTGGGAGAATAGAGAATGAAAAGAGTTCTATAATCACACATAGGAACAAGCCCAATAGTAATGTGGGGACATGTACATCTCTTGGAACAACTGTTTCAGCCTATTTTCGTGCTCCCTCTGTACTTGCAACCTTTCAGCATATGAACTTGAGGAATTCACTTCTCTGAAAGAAGTTATCAAATCTAACCATGTAACCAAGTGCCCCTTCACGTCTCTGCTGGCAAAAAAAAACACTTCCCCAGATTTATACAGGCAAACAGCCACAGCTGGCTTTTCTGAGCACTCCTATATGGACTTCTCTGGCAGAAAGAACTTCTGCAATAAAAGTTCATTTTATTCTGCTGTATTTCAAGCTGAAGGAGATTGTAACAGGCAGCGTACATTCTGTAAAGGAGTTTGTATCTTCAGGGGTAGCTTGAAATTGTGAAATACTGGTAGTGGTATAAAATTTAGATCAGATGTAGAGCTGAGAAAACAAAAAAAAAAAAACAAAAAAATCTGGTAAAAAATGCCAAAGCATATTTTTGATCTTTGGATGTAATCTGGATTTTTAAAAAAGTTGGTTCCATTTTCAATATCAAACTGTATGGAATTCTCCAGCATTCGAGCTATTGTTTCCATGCTGTTCTCTTTCTCTTTACCATTAATCACAGTTTTAAAGTTTTGTAAGAATTATGAAGTTTTCTTTCCTACACATCTTTCTATTTTTATTTTTATCCTTCCCTTTTTATAAGTACATTGTCATGATGTTCCAAATACAAATTTCAAAATTTCACAGAGAAAAAGGATAGAAAAAGAAGCAAAAAAGCCCAAAACCCCAAAAGAATGCTAGCTGTTCTTTTCAGTGACAGAGTTACCAGAGGAAAGAAGAAGAGCATCTTTATTTAAACTTAGCATATTTATAATGACATAGCTTAGTAGAAATTAGGTAACAAAGAAGACTTTGCCTTGGAGCAACAGACCTCTCATAAAATTAATGCTAGAATTTACTCCTAAAAGTGTGATGGGATCTTCATATCCTCATAGCTCAATATCTAAAGGTGAGGAAAAATTATGCTTACAGTGTGGCCACCTATTGTTTTTTCTTTACCTCTTATGAGTCATTAATAGAACCCCAAAACATCATCATTTTGGTATCCCTCTAAACCTCATACAAATTAAAAACCTTATATATGTCTCTCATGTAATATTGATAACAAAGCATTTTAATTAATGTGATATATTGTATAAATAATATTTTTGATAAAGATATCTGAAAATTCTTTCAAATATGTTGTATTTTCCAAATTTAGTTCCTTAAGCTCTCCCATTACAGACACCTAGGAACAGCTCTGTTCTGCAAGTCCAATGATCTCAAGCCAGCAATAAGCGGTCAGTGTTTCTGCCCTCCCATCACTCCAGCACACCATATTATCAGGACCTGTTGCCCTGGACCTCGTGGGTGGGCATACAGGCATTTTGTCCTCTTTGCAGCCTTTTGGAGGAGGAGCTGATCTTGTAAATACAGCATTTGTTGATCTGTTATAGGCAGTTCATTTTATCCAAAATGTGACCATTAGAAAAATACTATAGGATATCCCCATGGTGAACTTGGCAAAGTAAATCTAAAATAGACCAAACCAGTGGGTGGTATCAGGAACAAACCAAACCAAAAGTGCATGAAGCTGCACAATGAAAGAAGGACTTGTATTGTTTTGCTGTATCTTATACATGATATAAAGCCACTGACAGCGCAGCCAGGCACACGTCTGCCCCCAACCCTCCACACCTGAGGCAGGTAAAGCAATGAATGCCAAGTTTTCACTGTGGTCCCTGTGTTACATATAGCAAGACCTGCTGATGACCTCCTACTCAGCTGTATCAGTGGACTGTCATCCTGGCCTCCCACACAGCAAAAGGTTTGAACATTGCTGAAACCCCATTAAGGTTTTGCATGAACAGAACAGATCAGCTCTTCCCTGTGTCAAACTTCCTGATGGCTCTGAGTGACTATGACATATCTCAGGGCAGTCTGTAATATTTTGTTAAGGTTGAAAAATGACTGACAGTAGTTATAGGAACAGCAAACCCCAAACTTTAAGATCAATGCAATAACTGTAGCTGGAGAAAATCCGCTGAAAAGTACAGCAAGCTCCCAGTGATCTCTTTAAATTAAATATAGCCAGAAACCAAGGTGTGTACCAGTTTGCTGTGCTCCCATTAGGCCGCCCACCCTGCTGAAATATTTCTTCTCTTGTGAATTGCTCTTTCCACCTCCTAACTTCGCAGTGTGTCACACCAACATGAAGCAGCAAATCACCACAGCTTCTTGTAATAAAATGTCTTTGTTCAGCCTCTGCAGTTGTCTGTATCAAATACAACATTCATCTTGCTGAAGGTCCTGCTTAACATACCCACAACACAAACATGACATTCCCCATCTTTCCTCCCACAGAACTGCCCTGAATCATCAGCATGTCTGGTGAGACAAATGAAATGCTTTAGACCCTGAAAGTAAGGGGGAAAGAAGAACCAAAATTTGGATCTGGGGAGGGAAAACCAGGATCTTCCACATAGAGGAAGGGCAACTATGAAAAAAAGTAGATGGTCAGAGACAATAGTAAATGGCAACTTCAGTTAAGGTGCAAAGTGAAACGTATGGGACTGCGTTGTACCCCACCATGGCAGAACATCAGTACTTCTAAGTGCCTTGAACTGTCGTTACAGCACAAGGGGGTTTTTGACATCTGTAGGTCCAAGGTCTATTTGGGATATGATGCCTCTGCCCTACTGTAGCTAACTGCCTGAACCCATGCTTTTTGTGAGCTCAGCTGGGAGCATCATTCTGCACTATCGAGGTACTAAAGCAGACACACTCCCAATTATTGTAGTTAGAAAACTATCTCCAAGCATCAGAGCTGCTCCTGGCCACCACTTCCTGAAAAGTGGGGTTTGACCTTCTCAGAGATGTCTAAATGTAAAGTTCAGGCAGGTTTTTTTCTGCTTAAGCTGAAGAACCATGTTGGCCAGCTAAGTGGAAAACTCAGACTACCCTGTGGTTTAACTGCAACCCTGTTCTTTAGCATCATGGTGAGTGTCTAATCTTCACCCAGCTGTAGTTATCAGCAAAATATAAAAGCAAGCATCATCACCATTGTACCATCAAAAGTATTCCTCGAGTGTCCTCTTACCACACATCATCAGGAGCACTGAGTTCACTGAACTTCCCTGGGTAACTTCAAAGTGTTTTATAAGTGTTCAAATTTATAAATCTTGGCAGCTGTTCAGATAAAATATCATTGTTTGGCATTAACACATTCAATCTTGCATTGCCTACAGAAGCCTGTCTCGTTATTCTCTTACCTGAGGCCTGTCTGCAATGGGCTAAGTGAGATAACCTGTGGGTGGCATACTCCTGTTTTGCAGCAGCAAGGTTGGTGGTGATGCTAATTGTGCAACATTTTCTTCAACGGTTTTCTTTCTTTAACTCTTCTCTTATTGAGAATTCAGTACGATGTAAAATAATGAGCTTTCAGTCACACCTTTCCTCTGCCCATGCAACTCCCTCCTCCACAGTAGAATAGGAGGCATGAAAGTACAACAAAGACTCTTCTGGAGCTTTCAAAGCACTTCCAGCAGCAGCTATCTCACAAATTATAAAAAAAACATTAGCACAGAGAATCCTAATATCATCTCTGCTTCTCAGGTCTCTTGGGGATGGTGGCACACATGATGTATACTCAAGTTTTCCAAGTGACAGTCAGCCTTGGACCAGAGGACTGGCGACCCCATTCATGGGACTATGGATGGTCCTTCTGGTAAGTGTCACCATTAGTTAATAGCTTTCCATTTCCAACAGTCTGTTGGGAGACTGTGCATACACCTCAAATTTTCAGGAACACGCATAAGCATTCCCAGCTGCCAGAATGCTATGAGCAAAAATTCACCATGGCCGTGCAATTGCTGAGGTGTAGAGGACAGTTATCAGTGACTGTGCAGCAGCAGCTGTGCGTACCAGCAGGTACATAGCATTAGTAAATAAACAGCACCCACAATTACCAACACAGATTGAGCACTCTCATTAAAGTTCAATTTAGGTACATAATTACCATGGCATTTCAGAGACTTTTAGCTGGTTTTGGTTGGGTTTTTTTGCTGTTTTTGTTTTTAATTAATGTGTCAGTTGAACCTTAGAATGCAACTTTTAACACAACTGCAGAGGAAGGTATGGTGCTCCTGACACCATGCTACTTCCCTGTGGATCATGGAGAGAAGGCTTACAAAAACAGGCATATTTTAGAGACTGTTTTTTTTAATTTTTTTTTATCTTTCCCATTTATCTTCTAAGAATCACATGAAACTAATCTGGCCAAGATATGTCAACTGTGTTATATTGCTTGCAAGTTTGTAAGAAGTTTAACGAGCACAGGAGACTGTAGAGAACAAAAATACCTGCAAACAATATTCACATCCCTCTAGAGGCATGAGCCTCTTCACATGGCTAGGCAAAATACATTCTTTTTTTCATTTCTAAATATAGAGCTTTATTTTTGTTCCATCTCAAAGCAGATACAACAACCTTTGCTAATGTCAGTAAAAACACAAATACTTCTTATGCACAGTGCTGCAGGGCATTATCAGCCTTTCCTTCTCCCCTCACTATGCTGTTCTTCACAGGAGGAGTTACTAATATTTTAGTAACATGTTGCAAAATATAAATCGTATTATATTTCATGTATAGCTTATTTTGTGTCTCAATAACGAATATTTACTGCATATGAACATGAACTTGTAAATATACTGTGTTAATATATTCATAATATTTATATAAATATTTATAACAATGATGCCATAACAATTGTATAATTATTAATATATTTAAATAATAAGGCAAATTTTCTATTAATTTGTCTGTATAATCTATTTTATTTACTCCAATACTCAAAATTCAGACTGTTGTTAAAATGCCCAGCATGATAATGCACTCATTAGATTATTCTCCTTCATCTTGCGAAAGACAAGAAACCTCTTGCTTCATGGCTCCCATAGGGCATTATGAGCCCTCCCTGGGCCCTCTCATCCTACCCAAGCTCCAAGCAAGCTGTTCAGAGCTCAGCATCCCATCTTGCAGTGGATGGCAGCTCACAGCACTGTCTGCTATCCTAACCACAGCTTTGTCCAAGAGCAGATGAGGCATCCCCTGCCTGTAGCTCTGCCCAGCCACCCATAGCCACAGCAGGCTTCTGTTTAAGGACTGACCCTGGGTTAGGCCTCACTGTGGAGGATGATTCCCACAAGCAGGGAAATATGTGGGAGCAACCTCAGCTCTTCCCAGATTCCTGATACAGGACCTCAGTTTCACTCCTTGCAGTGACTATTGGTTCACCCTAGATAAAGCCAAGCTCACTCAAGCCATTGCTGTCACAATGCAGCATCTCAGATTTGGTAATCTCTCTCCCCCCCAGTACCTCCCAAGGAAACATACTTACCTATGCAAGATGCTGGGCAAGGTGCAAACCTCAGCTCAGGCATGTCTCCCCTGGGACAGGTGTGAACAGCAGCAGCATTTTCAGCCTGCAGTGGTGCTCAGCAGCCTGAGGGAGGCCATGGAGTTCCTCATGCCATGCCAGTGACTGATAGCAGACCTAGCAAAGGAAAGTCTGAAATTTAAATTCAGCAAAAACATTAGTTTCCTTCCAGCTAACAGTGAACCACCCCTGCTGAACAGACAAGAGAGGTACAGCCTCCCCTGGCATCACCCAAACTTGATCATCTTCTTTAAGAAGGGCTAAAAACAAATGCCCACCAAACCTGGTGGACTTTGGAAGCTCTGCACATGTAGGAATTTCCTTCTGTTTCATCTGGGTTCAGGTGATGACCTGAAGCATGAGCCTTAAATACCCTTCAACCAGCAGTGCAAACATCAGCATTATTTACCACCTTCTCTAAAAAGCAACACTGCAGCATCCCACCAGACAACCTGTCAGAGCACAGGGAATGGTAACACCACTGAAAAGTGGGGCTAGGAAACATTGGCCAAGATGCAAAGAGTACGAGCGGAGATCCAGACTGCCGTTTGTTTTCTAAGTTTCAATGAGAAGACTATTTTTTGTGTGATTATTTCCTCTCTCTCGAAAACGAATTATAAAAATCCCTCTCCTCAAAATGAGGAAGGGCTGCTTCTGATCTGCTCAGATGTCCCAGGGTTGAAAATGCACCTGTTATCTTACTGTGTTCCCAAGCCATTGTCAAAGCCTGGAGGCTGGTCTGTGCTCTGGCACAAGCCAGGAATGGGTCAGGGGGTTCTCCAGGTAGGGGGTTTCAGTGGCTCTGAGGAGCTGCAGGTGTTCACACTCAGCCTCTCAGCCTTCCTAGGAAGGAAACAAGCACTCAAACCTGAGATGTTTGAGCCAAAGTACAGCCCTGAGCTCAGCTACCAGAGGCACAATAGGTACAGCCCCATCACAACTGGGACACAGCTGGTATTGCTGTTAAACAGGTCTTCACCTAAGGTCAGATGTAACTCTTACAGGTAGGAGAACCACTCTTTACACTTAAAAATAAATAATACTTAATGGAAGTCCATAAAACCTAAAACGTATCAATAGTAACTGTCTCATTATTACGATTTACCAAATGCCAGACCTGAGGTCACACTGAGGGTCTTCATTCTGTATTTCCTTCTCCAAACCTTTCAGCATTTCTGAGTCAATGATTAGAAATTATCAGAGATTTTCAAGAGAATCTTTTCTCTAAATGTCATTCCTCACCAACAACCAGGCACAGTGAAGCATGTGGTTTCAGCTGGCTTCTTCCTTGATATTGTTTAGGAGCCCAGCTGGAAACATTTGGAGCTGTTGGAGCTTCTCCACACACTCTGTGTAGGACGAAGACACTTGCCAGGCTTCCCTGTGCCTGGATACTCACATATAGCATGAGTTTTCTTTCCACATCTCCACCCAACTGTGGAAATCCTAAAGAAATTTCATCACCCCAGGGTTCCTTCTCGTTTGATTGCATCTGGCAAACAGGTTCCAAAATGACTAGGAAAGGGCTGCCTTCGTGCACGTCATTGCCATGGGAGTCCCTAGAGGACTTGTTATGCACTGAATTTTGAAATCACTGAAATGTGCCATTTCTGTTTACTTGAACAATTTTTTTCCCCCAGATTTTTCAGTTCATGAATATGTGTTCTTTTTCAAGTTTTGCCTAATTTGAAATGAGAGATTGTTTCCTTGTCTGCAGAACCTGTGCAGAATGGGAAAACAGCTCATGCTGAGGGCTCTGTTGATAATGCGTATTTATAAGATAATGCTGCTATGGCTATATGCTTTCCGTTCTGCATAATTTATATCAACGTTCAATTTGGTTATAAAACAGGTGAAAGCAAGGAGCAAGTAAAGTATGTAGCTGACACAGATGCTTCAGTTAATCCAAATTAGTTAGGAAGCCACTGCAAACTATATGTGGCTGGAGCTGATGGGCTTAATGTAAAGTCAGGACAAGCCTGAAGGCAGGTAAGTTCTGCAGACAAAATGAGAAATTCAGTGCTTTTTCTGTAGCCCCATTTCATGCTCAAATAGCATCTAAAGTTCTCGGGGCTATGAGTTCAGCCCCACCCCCACCCCCAGCCACATCTGAACTTGAGATCAGCGAGGTAAAGGCAGGAGGGGAGATGTGCAGGGAGGGCAGAAGGCACTCGGGAGAAACCCAGTCCACAAGCAGGGAGCAGGGTAGCTCCAGCTGAGCTCTCTTTGCCAGGACACCCAGAACAACACTTGCTGCTGTTCCAGCCTGGCACTGAGGCAGTCGCTTTTTTATCTCCACTTTCTTTCTCCCTTTGTCTCCCTCTGCTCCTGGTTGGTACTTGCATGTATCCCACCACTGGCTGACCAAGATTGCACACTTGGAGCACTGCCCTCAGATTGGATCTCTGGACAAAATGGAAGTGCTGTCTTCTATTGTGGTCAGGCTTTCAGAGGCCAGACACAAGCCAGGAATGCTAGAAATGGCCATGAGCCAGAAAAGAAGGAAATACAGTAGTGTGGTGAAGGCATAAAAAATGTGCTAAAAACCATCCCTGCAGTATTGTTGTGCCGAGTCAGTCTCCCATGGATGCTGGAGAACTCGCACTGGTCCAAAAGATGTGCTTTCTGAGGCATTACTCTTTCCAGGAGTTCATTACTGGTCTATAGATTTTAGCATTTGTCTGTGAGGCTCTGAAACATTTCAAAGGGAAATCAAGAGGCATTGGACTCTTCTGTCAGAGCGTAGCGAGTATTCATGTTAGCACTCTGTCATACAGTTCTCTATGGGATGAAAACTGTGCCCAGCCCATGACCCACCATCCTTCCTGCATGCCTGAGCACCTGCCACAGGTCCATTGAGGTAAGATGAGAAGAACGGGTTTGTCACCACTGACTTACCTGCCTAGTAGCATCCTGTGTATGTGTGTCTCTTAGCGTCAGAAATATACCATGAGCTGCTGTCTTAACCCAGCTCTGTCTGCTGGTTTCTCTCTTCACAGTCTGGCATGGGGCTCTTTCACCTGCTGCATGGCGGCCTCCGTTACTACCTTGAACTCTTACACTAAGACTGTCATTGAGTTCAGACACAAGCGCAAAATCTTTGAGCAGGGCTTTCGAGAAGAGCAGAACTTCCTAGACCAGGAAGCCATCAAGTACTTCAGAGAAAGGTCAGTGCAGTCAGTTGCTCAATCAGTGGAGGTTCTCATGGACTCTGCTAGTCTCAGAAAATCCAAGCTCTCACCCATTCTGGCACATGTGGGTGAAGCCTATGGGATACTTGGAGAAGATGTGTGTTAAAGACAAACACAAAAGATCCTCCTTGGTTTGTTTTTTTCTTAACTTTTGTGATGTCCCAGTGCCTGCCTTTTCTTACATACTCATTAAAACACGAGACTGACAAGTCCTTACAATATGCATCTGATTCATAGGAATTCATAAGAAGCTATGCTGCTAATGCAAGCTAATTTTCCCTCTCTGGAAAGGTAAAATTGTGGGGATATAACAAATGTTATAGCTATCCTTTCTCAGCACGTGTAATAGGAACCTCCCAATAATCCAAACAGCTGCCAAGACATTTTCCAGACACCCCTTGGTCACTTTGGTGTTGCCATCTTCCATAGTCACATGCCCACAACCCGTCCTAGCCTTCCACAGAACCCATCCTCCTGAACTCCTCCACACAAATATATCCCATACTTTATATCCACACAGTGCCGCATACACTGCTACCAGGGTCTTAGATGAACTCTAAGTCCTGTCTGAGCTCCAAAGGTCCAGAGACACTCCTTTATTCTGCCTGTCACAGCACATTGCCCATCCACCACACTGCTGGCCCCATGAACTCTTGGTTGGCCCATGTGGCTGCACTGGGATACTTGCTGCCTTCATTCTTCCATGAGAAGGTTAAGGCTTGGCTTAAAATTGCAGAATGTGAACACACACAAATATTGACCTCACACAGCCAGGAAGGTGTGATGGACTCCATAGGAGTACCTTCACAGAACGAGGAGCTGATAGGTACAGAGAACGTTCACCAAAAGCCTATTGTTGGAAGTAATGTAAAGATATTTTGGGAACAGAAAACATAAAGAGGATTAATTCCTGTTCTTCTGACCAATTTGGCAGTTTTTCAGTGGTGGAAGAGAATGGTTGGGAAGCACTAAGGAGACAGAAGATTTGAAATGATCAGACATTTCAGTAGCAAATTGAGGAGGTCTCCCGAGGAGGAAGAACTAGAGAACTTCCATGCTTATATTTTGCTTTGGTTACCCAGCCTTAACTAATAGACTGTTGTTGCAGTCCAACTTCCTAAATTTTCACTCTATCTTTCAGACAATCTGGAAGGATGAGAGAAATTATTCAAACAACCATGATTTTCCTAATTTTGCATTTAGAGATGACAGTGAATTTTAAAAAAATCTGTATGTGAGAAAAAAACCCAAACAGTGAAGAGGAAGTGGTCAGTAACAGAAATCAGCACTCAGTGAGGGAAGACAGACGACCGCATTACTGAAGTGAGAATTGCAGATGAGAGACGGGCAGAACTCTAAGCAACAATATGTTGAGTTATATTGGGAAATGCTAAGAAAATTTGATAAAGTACTGGAACAATAAACAGCAAAAAACATTAACAACAGAGAGGACAGTAATCCTCTTTATCTCACACAGGTATTGTCTGGTTTTATTTTGATTCCTCTTGCACTCACCATATTACACATGCCCCATTTCTACATACATGTAAATCGGTACCACACAACACACAATCAAATCCATGTTGGACTTGTCATGTGAGAGACCTTCACCCCAATACGTTAGATTAACAGGTGAAGGGCCTCAAAGAATGGCAACCGGCCAAATGCAGCATAAAGGCTTTTTCAAGTCTCTTGGAAGGAAGGTTTGAACTTACCTAGGCAGCTAGCAGGATATTTAACACACATATGCCCAAGGCAAGTGAGAAGTCCCACCCTGGCAGCACAAACCAGGTTTTAATCCTTATTTTACATGTATTATTCAAAACAAGCTCCATACTAGGCAATGTGCATACAGGACAGCCTGTTCCTTTATACTGGTCAGAGCCACCTTGACCAGTATACAGAGACAGTGCTTTGTCTCTACCACTTGCTTTATGACCGGACTGCATATTTTGTTCTGTCCTTCCAGTTTCTTTCCTCATTTTGAATGTGCGTGAACAGTTCACTTGTTGGTCACATCCTCCAAGCCCCTCCACATGCACTTGGCAAACACAGCTCAAGCATGTGGTGTTCCCAAACTTCATGATTATGACTTTCTTTTTTTATATCAGATTATTTTAATTGTTGTATCTGAATACATAATAAGAAGCCCAGAGTCAGTGTTACCATGGGATCATTCCAGAGATTTAAAGCTGTGCAGCATTACATCCTTTCTTTTTTTTTTTCTTTCATTTAGTGCATTCATGATTGGCTTCACTGCTGTGACCTGGGGATACTCTGAGACTGGGGGGTCCAGGGGTCATTAATTATCAACACAGTGTTGCTACACGCTGTGGGTGCCAGCAGTCCCAGCAAGCACACAACTTCCCTGAGCTCTGAACTTCTTGCACAAATAGAAAATAACTTAAATTTTTTTCCTTCCTATGCATATACCCTGGGATACTTCACATTCCCTCCTACTCCTACACCTCCGTGTTCCTTTTCATATCTCATAAATAAAACCCTCCAGCCTGCCTTCCTTCCAGTTACTTTGTACATATCAGTACCCTCTTTGCATGTTCCTTTGCCTCATCACACATCCAGCACCCACTATACATCTAGCCTCTCTGTTGAATAGACTTTGTGCAATAGGCAGCTTTGTTAGATCAATATATTTCTAGTGAAAGTTAAACCTTTATCATTATTCCCAACAGCTGCAGTTTAACTTCCAGGTGACAGGGAAGAAAAGCATTAGCCCATTTTGCCTGATAAAAGTTTTTTGTTGGAATATTCTTCTCCAGGCCCCTGCTCCCAGAGAAGAAATTTGCTTTATGAAAAATACTGACAGTAAAATCCTGCTAACCTTGCAAGCACTTTCTCAAACATTGTATCATTTTATTTCACTTAATTTTAATCACGTGGAACTGCATATAACAAGGGACACATTAGATGAAAGAGCTGAAATGCTCCCTTGAGAGTTCCCAGTTCAACAAGTGTATATATACCATGTTCACCACTCAGTGCCAGGGATGCAGCAGACAAGCCACCTCAATGCAGTTTGCTGTCCTTCCCCCCCCCCCCCCCCCCACACACACACTTCTCCACCAGCTCACCCCATCCCCTCCCCTTGTATGTCAGCCTCGGACAGCCTTCAGTACTGCTGCTTTTTAACCTCCATCTCCGCATCCTAACTGCTTCAGCTGTGAATAACATAGGAAAGACCTTTAAAACTACATGAATGCATGTGTACACCCCAAATGCTGCTCCACTGCCTGGTTTGACTCCACTTTAAGCAGTGCATAGAGTTACCCAACCCTAAGTCCACACAGTCTATATACAGTTAAATTCTCTGACTACCTGCAACTGCAAAGACGCAGTTAGCTGTTGCCTCTCAACAGCTAAGCATCTTTCTGTTTCCATCACTAGGAAAATATTTAAAGAGCTGCTGATAAATCAAAGAGTCATGGTGTTATTCAACAACTATTTCCTTCCCAGACATGAGATACTTTGAAAAGTCCAGACAACATAGATTCTGTAGTTCACACCATAAAATCAAAAGATTATAGCTCTTCAGATATAAAAGATATGATAGCCCTCAGAGTAACTCTAAGTAGAACAGGTAAATGATACAGGCTTGGAGGTATTTCTCATGTACTAAGTGTTCTATAAAATTAGCAGTAGAATTATCTGTAACATGTCAGCTTTCAGTCTTTGTCCTATTATTGATTGTCCTCCCTTTTTCTCTGGTTTTCCTTTTGACTGACTATTTGGCTATAATTTTTGCTCATCTTTCTTATTTTTTCAGTTTATTAAGTGTCAGTTCATAATAGGTACCTGTCTTCCTTCCCTCTCAGTTTCTCTTTCTGCTCTGTTTCCTATGAATACTTTTGCCCCATATAACCTTGAGCATGGTCCATTGTCTGCAGTTTACCCCAGCTAGCAGTGGAGGAACCCTCCACATACCTTTCTGCTTCCTTTGCTCTGAGGATCCTTCCAGATAAGTCAAAGGGACAGGGATTCCTTGTTCTCCCTATATAGTTTGATAAGCTATGGTTGTAGCTATGGGAAAGAAGATCTGGAGCAGTGGAACATAGAGGCTTGCATAAGAGTACATAAGGACTGAAGCCTGGGGTTAGGGATAGAGAGGAAGAAAGGGTGGAAATAAAATCCAGGTGAACCTGTGGAGAGCTAGTCACTGCCTTGAGCAAGGAATAAACAGTTAGTGAAGTGATACAAGAAAACTTGAATTACCCACTGCCCTCTTTTATTATTGACAAGAAGAGAAAGAGTAGCAGTTTTTGGAAATATGCCCATGCCTGGTCAGGCTGTCTGAGGCAAGGAGTGTTGAACCCCATTAGAACTAAAGGCCCTGCAGACAGGGGTAAGGAGGTTAGCCCACCCTGGTACCAGTGGGAGAGGGGAGCCAAGAGATCGCAAAGCCCTGTCTCCAGTCTGATAACCCTCCTTTTGTAACTGTGAAGCAAATCTCACTTATCAGGTGCTGTTTAACCAACATATAAATTTAGCAAGTAAATCTTGAAGAATCAGCCTTCCACTGTTCACTCATCCATAGCACAGCACTTGCCAACTTGCAGCTGTCCATCAACACCCATTGTGGCTTTGCAGCTGATTTCACAACATTTTTCTTGCTGACTGAACCCTTACTCTGATCTGCAAAACCAACCCAACATCAGGCAGATGCTACTGGTGAAATTCTGGAATGAACTGTGTTCAAACTGCCACCCGTGCAGACAAAATGTCTCTGCAGGGATAAAAGATGTAATTTTGAAGTGCTAGGAGCAGCTTGAAACAGACGGCAGGACCGGAGCTATTGCAGAAAGAATAAATTAGGACTATTCCCAAGACTATGAGAATTAGAACTTTTCGGATCATCATTCACATATGCTATTTTTCATTTCTCTGCTGTATGTTACTCACAGCTTGCTTTCTCTAACTCCATTGTACTCGTATCTGTTGTGCAGATCATATCAATGCTCTCCAAAGACATGCCAACCTTTTGCTCTGATTTCCTCCTTGGTCACCTAGATAATCTAAACAGGTTTTGAGCTACTGACCTACCATACCTCCCATTTACAGCATCAGTATCTTTTCATATGAACATCAATGAGAATTTTCAATATCTGACTATTTACCTTTCATTAGCACACAGGGATAAGTGTAACATTCTGCCTTGGATTTATTCTGCACTTTATTCTGCAACACAGGAAGGTTTATCTGCAGAGCTGTTCCTTCTGAAAAATTACATGGACTGGCACTTAAATGGTGTAGCACTAGCAACATACACACTTCCAACACACATGTACAGTACAGTGCTGTTAGTTCCTGATGCTTAGATTCATCCTGAAGAGTAAAAGAGTGGGAGAGCCACAGCCCTGAACCCCTCATTTCTATTCCCCGTGGCCTCTTTACATGAGATTTCCCCTGAGAGGGGCAAAGCCAATAAAACAGAGTCCTTTGTGAGACTATTACAATCTCCATAACGGGCCTGGCTGGCTATAGATGGAGGAGCCCCGGTATGTGGTACTCTTATTGATTTTGACCCTTCCATTTCTGTAAATTTTGGGAGCAGCCTTTGTTTCTGTTAAAGGTGCTACTTCTATATTCTCTTTTCCAGGACTGAGGAGGAGAGGGCTGAGGCTGGGGACCTGAGGTTACAGTGCCTCCATAGCTGCTCCCCAAATAGTAAGTGACCATGGCTTGAATATGTCCAATGATACGCAATGGCTTGTACCATCCCCACACTGGCTCCTTGGGGTTAAGAATAAGGTTTGCAGTAGGAAGCTACAGAAATGGAGGTTTTGTAACTTTCCCAGACAGTGTTGCCCAAATGATAATCAACTAGCATATGAACAGTACAAAATTCTCCAGGATTCAATTTAGGATGTGCACATATCCTATAATTTTATGTTATCTCAAGAAGCTGTGACTTCATAGTAGTTTAAAAATATGTTCTAATTTACACCTGTATAACTTTCATTATCACTACCTTTTATTCATCTATATTTATCACCAATTCATGATGATGCATGCTATTGAATATGAAGTGATTGAAAGCAGCTTTGGTAGACAATAATGTTAGTCTAATTAATGCCATTTCTTGCACTTATTCAGAAAATTGCTATGCTTTTATTCAGCATTTGCAAAAATTCTTATTTTAAGCTATAGAATCAGTGGTTCAATGTACGGAGCAGTATTGGAGCATGGCTCCTGCCCTGCTCTGAATACTATACTTTTCCTTTACTCTCCAGGAAAGATGTGTGCAGTTTCATGCATCTATTTCCGTGCAAAGAAAGCAAGTGATTCTTCATTCAGCAGGAGGGAGACTTGGGAAGGTGACTTGCTGTCTCTGCGCTATTAAAATTTGGAAACCTCATAGCATTTTGCTGCCTCTGTCTTGCTGAGATGCACATCTCAGCCACGTACTTATGGAAGCTTGGTGTTCAAACCCTAATAATTGAGGGTCCTGATCCCTCATCAGACCTGCTGGAACAGCTCTCCAGTCCCACATCACTGCAGGTGGTCTACCTACAGGCATGATAGTGCTAGAATTGGTCTGCAGCTTGGTTTGTCATCAGCTCACTTGGTAACTCCTGCTCCTTGAAAATGTCATGTCAGTTGTGGACGTTTCCACAGGTAGATCCACATCCTTCATTTTCACAGGCCTGAAAATGTTTATTAGTACAAAATTGAAATGGGTCATATTTCCCAAGAAAATTCCCTACCTGCCAAGCTACTGGCTGGTGTTCACATGTGCTTATATCATTGTGTAGACTGTCCAAAGGTCTTTGTTTCAAAGAACAAATCACAATTCTTGACACTTAGTGTTCAAAGGAATAGGAACAAGGCTTTATTGATCCTGCGCCCAGCCCTGCCCCAGTACTTCAATTTAAAGGACATATAGCTTACCTCCATAGGCGTGCTGACAGCGCTATAAAAGCCAACTGCAAATGACAAGTCCACTATCAGGTTAAAGAACAGTGGCCATTATTCAATATTACATCAGTGTCAGCTTCACATCAGTTACCTACTGTAATGAAATCAGATCAATATTAATAAAGTGACATGAGTGAAGTTCTGCTCTCAGTTCACAGTTTACTTATGAATCCAGATTAAACATCAGAATCTTCATTATTTATGTTTCTTAGGGAGGAAAAAACATTAATTAAAGCTGCTCATGATGGCACAAAGGCTCACAACCTTCAGAGGGAAGTCTCCTTCCTGGAACTAGCCCATCAGGCCGTAACTGTCCTGTCCCTGATCAGAGGCTTCTGTTTGATGTTCTTTGTAGATTCATAAACTCCCAGTCTTCTTGTCACATCACATATGCAATGGGCTCATGGCCAGCAAAGAACTGTTAATGGCAAGACAACGACATGAAGTCAGAGCAGCCACAAAGGTTACACTGGCCCTTTGGTTATCCAGGGGCCTACTTGTGTGAAAGAAGGTGGTACATTGCCTAGGACAGCCCAAGTCCTCACCATTGCTTGGTCAGCTCACCACCTGCAGTCCACTAGCAGAGTAAATGCCAGCAGATCATTTGAGCTCTTTCTGAACTCTTCACACAGAGGTGGTCCTTTACCAGTAGGACACGTGGATGTATTACCAGAAGTTATTCCTGCTGCTCACTTCAACCAGCATTCCTTGGAGGACTTGTCAGCTGCCTTCACTTAGAAATGCCTTGAGGCTGTTTTAATTTGAACCAAACAGCATATAAGGACTATTCACTCACCCTGAGACATCATGATTTTTTCTATCCTTCCACAAAGACAAAACAGGGCATTGAGTCCTTGTTGAGAGGCAAGGATTTTTAGAGAGTGCTGCTGTAAAGTGAAACAGTAAAAACTTCAAATACAAGAAGAAGACTGAGCAATCATAGAAGACAAACACCAACTAGCCAGGTGATTTCAGAAGAGAGAATATGAAAGGATTGCAACTAGCCCAGGAGCACTGTGAGAGCACAGGCAGCACAAAGGGCCTTATGCCAGGTCAGGACCAGGGCAGGATCTTGGGTTCCTCTTTTGGTGAGACTAAGCTATCCATTCTGAGAAGTGGACTTAAATTATACATTTCATCAGAAGCTTGACTTCAGAGGAGTCTTGATCAAGGCAATGCAATATTCAGTCCTGATAATTCTATATTAAACAATTTAATGTCCAATAATAAACTATCATTTTCCTTTAACAGGGTTTAAACTTGCCTGAGATAGGCTAATAAGAGCATCAGGGAGCTCTAGCTATACATTGGCATCCTCTGCTTTCACCAAGCTGCCTTCCTGTGCAAACATATGGTGCTGGCCCCTATACATCTGATATCATGTCATGTTTTGTTGATACCAAATTTAGCATTGCCATTGCAAAGCTCTAAACACTCTTAATACTCTATTGGCTGTCATTTTTGACCTTCGAGGTCTCAACTTTTTCACTCAGAAGTGCAGGGCTGGGACATCCCGATGCACTAGCTGTGCAGTCACTACACAAAAATGATAGAAGGTGGAGTTTCATCGCAGGGTCTTGTTGTTGCACAGCTATTTATTACCGATAAAGGCTCACTGTTATTAGGCTCCAGATAGCAATTGGTCCTGATTTCAGACATATCTATGTCCATACCACTTCCACCCTCTCCTCCAGTCTTCTCTGATCACTTAGCATTAATATGATGAGTCTGCTGCTCAGATCAGTGCACCTGGGACCCACAGGGCAGATGGGAGAGGTATGGATGACAGATGTAGAACGAGGGGCAAAAGAGAAGTGGGACAGCTGTCATGAAGGACAAGGAGGAACAGGTAGAATGGCAAAGCCAAAGAGGGAATGGGTAGCTCAGAAGAGCCAGGAGCTGAGCAGGAAACAGCATGTTCTTACTGTGTGTGGCTAAAGCCTCAGTTGCTATTTGAGGCAGATAAACCCAGGGTCCAGGATACCAGCTTTTCTTGTAGAAAACTGAAAGAATATTCAAAATTAATTCAGCATTTAAAAACTAATATAGTCACTGTTTTGGCAGTGTGGGCAATTTAGGAGGGTCACCTGACAAAGAGGAGGCCTTGAAAAAAAGTAATTTTATTCTCATATCATCACCCTGCAGGCATTTCCCCTGGGTCCATCCCACAGCTCTTCTACCATCCTCCCACCCCTGGCTGTCTACAGTAAGATTTATTCAACCAGCCCCTCAGTGCTTCACTGGAAAGCATGTTGTCATTTTAATTCTATTCAGACAAGCTCATCAGAAGAACTCTAGTTTTAAAACATGGTGGAAATGATTCATAAAAAAAAAAGAATATCCACTGTTTTTTCTTGGTTGCAAGTGCCACAGAAGTAAAGTAGTGCTGTATTTGCAGGCAACTTTCAAATGTCTCCAAATTCAGTGCTACAAAGACTGTGTTGCACAAGCTCAGCTGGAGAGGGCAAGGCACAGACGGCAGACAAGGTCACTCTGACAACGGGGAACATGCTTTATATGCTGAGCAGCACTGGGCTGGAAGAAGGCAGACAACAAGGGCTTGACGCATTTGAAGTGTTGCTCAAAGTTGAGTCAAGGTTTCTCCTTGGAGGTACCTGACAGCTGCAATCACCTTCCTGTTTCATGTCAGCATCGATTTCAACTCCAGGTCTTGCAATTTTTCCTGTAATTTATTCAGTTCATAGTGATTCACTGCATAGAAACAGGTGGAAAAAATCACCTCTGAAGGAGCATCATGGGTACAGATCTGAGATCCAGCCTTGCTATATTGAAAGCAAAGGGAATTTCATTCCTGTCTTCAGGCAACCCCTTGTCCACTAGGGCAGTCCAAAGTTACAGGTCTCAGCTCTGTCCTCATTTATCTCTGCTAAAATCCAGACTGACATTTCACGTTTACAAGCTTCAGATTACTCCTTAAGCAACCAGCTCCTCTGCTTCTGCGATCAGCATGAGGATAAAAGTAAATGCAGTCCCATGTTGAGCACTGCAGACGGTGAAAATTAGCGGGTGGAAAAGGAAAGCAAAATAAAGTGTTAGTTTACAATACTCTTCTGTTTCCTCCAGTGCACAGGTGAATTGGAAATGTATTTTATATAAATTTCAGTGAGATTAGTTACGAAACATGTTCTCGTTCACTCTTAAATCGCATCTTTCAATAAATGTCCCATCTCCTACAGCTAATCCTGGATTTATGAAAAAAAACAAACCAAACCAACAAACCCAAACACAGAACAAACAAACACAAAAATGCCAAAACCCCAAAAAAGCCAACTGGGTCCAACACTGCTAAAGACATGGAATATTTCTGATTGTATATGCACAAAAGAAGCCCTTCAGTTACTGTGCATATTATATTACCCCTCCCAGAATGTAGGCAGGTATTAGCTGAGTTAATGTTCAGATAGTTTTACACTGTGAGATATTTGAGGATAAATATATATCGTTTTAACAAAAAAAAAAAAACAAAGTTACAATATGCATTTTTATTTTAGTTGCCTTAAAACAGGCTTTGCTCATCAGAGTAGGTTTCTTACACCTTGCTACAGCAAAAAGTATTTCCTGAATGTGGGATTTTGTAGTGAAGATTAAGAAATGACTGCAGTTCAGCTCTGATTTAAGTAACCAGCAATTTTGTGTCCTTTGTGCTGGAAGATCCCACTTTTCCACTCCTCAGTCCCAGAGTAGCCTATGCACCAACAGACAGCTCTCCTTCCATCTGCCTGCTCCTTGGGGCATGGGGATGCAGTCCTTGGACCAGAAGCCCTGGCTTTTGATCCTCACAAGTTTACCAGGCTTCTGAATCTCTCTGGCAATAAATGAACAACCAGATTCACCTGTGCCAAATTCCAGCTTTCTGAACACCTCCACAGCATGACAAAGCACACTACACGCCATCATTCCTTGCGCTTGGAGAGACTGAGAGCCAGCAACTCAATTTAAAAAGGCAACACAACACAGATGCCCAGCTCCAGGCTACCCTCGCTTGCACAGCCTGCTCTTCCACTGACTACTGACTCCAACTAATGCAATGAAAGGGTAGCAATCCATCCAAGCCAGAGGGCTGCAAGTAACACCATTTTTCCTTTAAAAAGCTTTTTATTTATGAGGGACTTTTCTGCAACAGGTACTATAAACTTAGTATGGAAGCGGACAGTCCAGAGGCTTCAATGGAAGAGAAGGATGGTGAGGTGGAACTCAAAGCGGAGAAAAGGGAAAGGAGAAAGGGAAACTGAAGGCAAGTAAGTTAGGTGGAATCACTGAATCACAGAATAACATGGGTGGACAGGGCCTCTTGCTCACAGCACGTCACTTAGACCAGGCTGAATCAGGATGCTTAGTTCCTTGTCCAGCTAATTCCTGAATACCTCTAAGGATGGAGATCCCAATACATCTCTTGGCCTCTGTCCCAGTGAACACCCTCAGGATGAAAAAGCTTTTCCTTATATCTAGTTGGAAATTCTTGTCTCCCACTCCAGTTCAGCCAGTTTACGAAAGCAATGCACTTAAGGCGAAGGATGCTCCCTCTGACTTGTGTGTTCCTTCTTTTCTCTCCTGCCTTTTATATAAGTTATTTAATGCTTCTTTTGGCTCTGTTTTTATGCAGTAGCTCTGTTACTGTCTACTTTTCCAATTAGCAAATATCTAAATTTGATTTAAACCTGATAATTATGCTGTGATCTAGCAAAGGCCTTAATTAACCCTATTGAAGCCAATAGGTGTGAGGCATACTCTTTAGGACCTTAAAAATCCGGTGTTTAATTGCATCCAATATTGATAAAGGTGCAAGGAGCTGAAGAAGTGAAAATGTAGATAATTTAAGCCACTGGTACTAACAGGACAGGACTTCATGCACTGGATCTCATATATGCCATCCAGACCAGGATTTTCTGCTGTCTTCCACCACAAGAGAAATACAAATATACCAGATGCACAAGAAGACTCAGTTGGCCACTGCTATTGCTACAAAAGTTTGTCATGGTCTTTGGCTGTTAGAAATCCTGAATCATGATCTGCACAGTGGGTATGTTTGTGTTCCCCTTCAAGATCAAGGCATTTCTAGCTGCATTCGATACCCATGAGTACAATTCCAGTCTCCAGAGGTACATCTTCCTGTCTTGCCATCAGTCTTGCCAAACTAAGTAAAATTTAGCCATATTAAAAAAAGCATTGGTATCTCCTCTGCCTGTACACAGTCTAGAGCTTGGGGAGGGAGGGGAAGAAAAGTCCTTTGCATATTAAGCTATAGAAAAGAAATGTCCTACAATGTCACCACAGGAACACTGATGTCAGCCTGTGCTGCCCTTCTGTTTTTATCTTGCCTGTTTATTCATCTCCTAATTCATCGGATGAACGTGCAGAGCTACCAGGAGACTGAAGTATATGGGTCCAAAGTGAAGGCAGGTCTTCATACTTTTCAGGAGTGATCAAGGGCAGGTGTTGTGGCAACCTGCAAGCCAGGTTTTATTCTTTTGCATTCTTACTGGAATTTATCACAGTCAATATGCCAGTAGTCTTCTTCTCTTTTGTGTCTCTCCCCAGCACCAAATCCTTAGTTCTTGCAGAGCTGCATGACTTTTGGGAAGAACACTGATGTGCCGGTGATTATCACACTGATGATAGCTGCTTAGATGGCACCAGGGAGGAACTGGACTGAAATTTATGTGCCTTATTCTCAAGCACTTTTTTCTTGTTCATGAGAAGCAGAGGGTTTTATACAGGCATGAGAAGCAAAGCAGCCTATGGGGAAATGTGGGAAACAGGCTTAAAATTGTCCCAAAAATAGGCCTAAAATTGTCTTACAAACCTTCAGCCCAGTCCAGAGGACAAAGTGTGTGTTTGTCTTTCTTTAGGGCTTCACAACACCCAGCTCTAAATGTCACTAGCACGCAGAGGAACAGGAGTGACCATAATGCTCAGAAAATTCCCCCATTCGCTACGTCAAACTCTTCCAGCGACACATCAAGCAGCTCTTCACTTTCATCAGAACCAACCAGCCAGATCTCCATGGTTCAGGATCAAACCCTGCTGGACATTGCCTCCATCACTAGATTGGCCCCAGGAGAATCACCAAACCCTCAGCCATTTGAGCAAAGAGATAAACATTTAGCAATATTGTGTCCCAGCCCACTTGGAGCAAGGACTATTCCAGCATCTTGCCCAGCCAGCCCCAGGCTCAGTGTAACACCCAGCTCAGCCAAGCCACAGCAATACTCTGACTCTTCTCCAGTCAGTCAAGGGATCAATGCAGCTTCCTTCTATACCTTTTGTCCTCACACAGCACAAAACTTACAAGCTTCAGCATCAGATCACACACTGACCCCAACAAGGAAAAGCACAAGGCCTCCAGCAACGACTCCTGAAGATAGTTCCCAGTCTCCTGGCTATTCTAAAACTGGATTAAAGAATACAGGAAAGGGTTTTGAATCAGATCTGGAAGATCCTGGTCATGAAAGGTATGTATCCAGACCATACACAGGTTTAAGTCCTCCAATGACTCAAAATGGTTTAGGGTCATTAAAAGCCCCTCACAGAAAAAATTAAATATCCTTTATAATTTAGATGCTCCCAGTGTCTTTTTATCAAGTAACTACCCTGTGCTCTCACTAAACCCTGTTACCTAAGAAGCAAAATACCGTATTTTCCATACATCCATTTAGCTCTCCAGCCCTGATCACAGACCATTCCTGGGCCAGACTGTCAATCTCAGTTCTTCCAGCAGGACACAGTTTTAAGGTGCCTCATTTCCTTCCAGATGAGAAAGCACATGTCTCCCTATGCTAGCAGAGAGAAACTCTGCTGTGTCTATGAAGCCTGACAGATAAGAGCTGGGGATGGTACTCAGTGACATAGCCAGTATCTCCCTTCCCAAACCTCAGGCTCTGTGATTCCAACCCTGGGCAAGCTGGGTGGATTTCACCCCTCTGAGCTTCTGAACTCCACACTGTGTCTGCCACTTCTTTCCTTGGCAGGACATTTGTAACCATGAAGGAATTCCAAGCCATGGAGGAAGAACTAGAGGATGTAAAAGAAGAATTGAAATGCCTGAAGTGGAAAGTGAGACACATTGGTGAGACTGTGCAGCCCTTGGCTGAAGACAGCAAGCGTTACAATGGCTATACCCTGACAGAGCTCAAGGCAATGGTGCAGTTTGAGGATGACCCTTACAAGGCTGCACACAAGATCCTAACTGTGCTCTTCAGTGATGTCTACTTGCTACAGCACTCGGTCACTGAACAGGCCTGCAACTCCCGATCTCTGCCCAAGCCCCAAATAGACCCAGAGCTGTACACAGTGTACTGTGACATTCTGAGGAGCATATTCCCTGGAATTAGCAGCCAGACCTTGAGGGAGGAGACACAACACATGCAGAAAAGCACCCAGAAAGAACTGCAATAACACCAGAACCCCCAACATGTTCTGGAAAGTGAGAAGTGTCCAATGATTTTAGAGGATTAACTGTGGTAGGTACCATTGGTTGAGTCTATCCCTACTAGGTATGAAGCATCTCTAAAGATACTGGTGAGCTCTGAGCCCTTCATGCCACTTGCCCAGTGAGACAGGGTGGGAAGGCATTCTGCATACTTCTGACATTCTAGAGAAAAAAATGCCCCTTAGTGTCTTTTTCAATATATGGACGTTTCCTTGTTTCCAGCAACTACAAATGCTGACAAAAAGATCCAGAGAAGGCATTATATGTCCACGCAAGGGCATTCTCCCAGCCCCAAACAGACCAACAAACCAGCATCTGGGTAGTTTCTATTTTCTAGAGTATATCATTCATTAAATGACATTACTTGTTAGAAAATTGTGCCTGGGTTGTTTTGTTTTAGGTTGGGGAGGGGGGTGTTCTGTTTTGGGTTGGGTTTTTTGTTTGTCTCACAATGCTTTGCACATCAACCAATAATCATAACTTGGATACACACTGGGATGTGACCTGGGAATGCAGCAAACCACCCTCCTCTGCCCAGCTGCATCCTGGGTTACATGGGAAGAGCACCAGGCACAGAGGTCAGGGGTAGTAGCGCACCCAAGCAAGTCTCCATTCCGGGTAACTGGGGCCTGGGGCATAACAGCGTGCTACATGCCCCTAAATCACCAACCCACCGGTGATACAGGTAAAAATCTGTGACCTTCATCTCTCCCAGCCTCTACCAAGTGATTTGACAGACCAGCTGTGCATTCCTGTGACAATGGTGCTGAACGGCTGGGCCATTGCGAACACCCTGGAGCGCCTTCCTCTCTGTCTGGGACCAGCAAAGTGCAATGGATGAACCCTAGTTTGTCCATCAGGTTTTGCTCACAAGCCTTGCAGCTCATTTTGTAAAGATCAGGTGAGAGTGGAGGGTTGGAGAGATGTCCTTGTGCCATTTTGCTCACTACCAATGGAAGATGCTGCTTCCCTACCCTATTGGATCCCCACCCATTTCAGACAGTCATTGACACTTCTTGGAAGCAATCACACCCCTGGTCTCAATGTGACAGGTACATCAAAACCCAGAACATGTCCACCCTGCACACTGCTGCTGCTCCCTGCCAGTCTACTGAGAATAGCAAGGTGAGCAAAAGGTAACCTGCGAGTTCAGCCTACCTTTCCCTCTGCTGAGATAAAATCAAATAATTAGGCTTATTCCAAAAATGACAGGAAGGAGGAGGTAAAAAAAAAAAAAATAGAAAAAAAATAAAAGCAGCTCATTCCTTGTGTCACCACAGCTCCAGACATCATTGGAGACAGGACACTTCAAGGACATGCTCTGTACCTTCTGTATAAGGATGTTCTGACATTTGTATGAGAGATCCTACCTGTCTTTCAGCATGATGTACCTATACTGTTCTCTACTGGGCTTACATATACAGTTTTTTAAGCTCTTTACTATTAGCAATTTATTTTACTTATGCTCCAATGTGCAGTCACAGGCACAGCACTTTGCCCATGTAGCCTTTCTGTACCAACTACAGCTAAAGATGCACAGCCACATCCTGCACATTACCAGATAGCTACAGTGTCCTGGGTTCAGCAGTAGCAGTCATTTTTCTCCTTCTTAGTAGCTGGTGAAGTGCTGTGGTTTTGACTTTGAGCCTGGGAACGGTGCTGATAACACCAATGTTTTTAGCTGTTGCTCAGTAATGTTTACTCTGACCAAGGACTTTGTGAGTCTCAAGCTCTGCCAGGGAGGAGGGGAAGCTGGGAGGAAGCAGAGACAGGACACCTGACCCAAACTAGCCAAAGGGGTATTCCATACCATAGCACATCATGCCCAGTATATAAACTGGGGGCAGTTACACAGAAGGGCTAGATCACTGCCCTGGTTGGGCTGGGTATCGGTTGGTGGGTGGTGAGCGGCTGTATTCTCTTCTCTTGTTATTTCCCTTACCATTATTGTTATTGGTGGTAGCAACAGTGATTTGCGTTACACCTTAGTTACTGGGCTGTTCTTATCTCAACCCGTGGGATTCACATTCTTTTGATTCTCCTCCCCATCCCTCCAGGAGTGGGGAGGAAAAAAAGGGGGAGTGAGCAAGTGGCTGCATGGGTCTGAGTTATTGGCTGGGCTTAAACCATGACATACAGCAAAACACACAGTTGTGCACAGCATACACCCTTGGGGCAGTCACAGTACAAAAGGAAGGGAAAGGTAAAGGATGCTCTCCCCAGCCTGCCAGCTCCCTTCGCAGCTGGGCACAAGGGTGAGGAGGGATAGAGCTGCTGGAGATGCAGTGTCACCTCAGAGCAAATCACACACGCCAGTGAGCACCAGGGTGGATTGCAACAAATGGTCTGGAAGGCTCCATGCACCATGGAGGAGATGTTTGTGTCTCACAAAAGCACCCCGTCTTGCAAGCATTAATGCCCTGCTTTCATAGTTCTTTCATTTGTAGGAAAATGCATCCCTTCCTTTGGTTCAGACGGGTGGAAATAGGCTGGCCCTCCTCTCACAGAACTCACACAGGTACTGCTGCTCCAGACTTGGTTTTATATGACAGACCAGACCCCCAGCTCTCAGAGGTCTCTCTTCAGAGCTCACTATAATCCTCATCGGGCAAAGAACTAGGGAAAATGCAATATCAATCTTCATAATTTCTATTGCTTGCCCTCTCTGTCTGTAAAATCTGACAGCTGTTCCTGTGAGAACAGGCTCTGTGGCAGCTCATGTTCATGAGGCCAGACAATATGCTCAGATTATTTCTTTTAGCCTTGTCCTCCTCATGTCATCTAGTAATAAGGTCCTGCACAGATATATGAATTATTTTTATTAGCATTGCATCATCAAGCAATGAGTCCCTTTCAGGTTTCAGTGTCATCTTTTTTCTGGATCAGTTGTGGTATGGATCACTTCTGCCCATTTTAGAGATGTGCATTAGGTCTTTCACCCTGGTAGTTCTGCCTTTTAGCTATTCCAGTGGAGCTTCCAGGTTATTTATATCCAAGTGGAGTTGGCCAGTCTTCCCAACATTATTATTAGGTTATCTCCAACTTCTGAGTCCTACAGACTGTCCCCAGTGCCTTACCTGCCACAGCAGCCCAACTGATTGGCTGCAGGGAATCTGTGAAAAAAAAGAACAGGGCATACCCATGACATTTGTCCTTTAGACTCCTTGCTTCCTTCTCTTCTGCATCCATACCTTGAAGGCAGCTCTGCCTCTGTGAATGCTGTTTGCTCTCCAGTTACTACACCTGCAGTTACTGTCTGCACCTCTGTGACCATCTCCAATACTTGAGTCACTTCTCTGATTTTTCTACAGGGAGAAAAATCCACTAATTTTCTACCAATTTCCCTGAGAGCTTTTTGTTTGTATTCCTGTGCATTCCCAAGTCCTTTCATCCTTTTACAAGGCTTAGCTTTCCTTGCTAGCTTTGCTTACCTAGCTCTGCTAGGGAGAGCAGCACAGCTGTCTTCCCACAGTTCTGAAGAGCTTTTCTGTGCACAGCCTATTTTTTCTGCAGTCACCCACTCCTAACACAACAGGAGGATAAGGGCTGAACGCCTACACCAGCAGAAAGAGCCCTTCTCCTTGGAGGGTAAGAGAACTGAGTCAGCATAACAGAAGTAAGACAACACGGGCCTGAAAGGAATTTTTTTGCTTTCACTTTCAGCACCCTGCACTTGCCAGAAATGCGTCCTGTTACAAGCATGCTCTGTCTTAAGACATTAGGTCTTGCTGCCTGGTATTCAGACAGAAAGGCAATTACATTATTCGGATAGTTAAAAAGATTCAGCAATTGTTCTTCTTGGACAATCCATGCTGATTTGCACTGTGCCTGTGTTGCTCCTTAGCCTGAATAAGCCTTCTCTCCAAAATGTTATCACCATCCCTTATATAGAGACAGAGAGAGAATGCAATCAGACACATAGTGAAAAATTAGTCTATAAATCCATGCTGCATTCCATCTATACACCATTCAAATATATAACTCTTATTTTTTTCCTTGAAAATGGATTTTCCAGTCTGAAGACCCCATAGCAGATCAAATGATTTTTTTCTTTCTTAACTACAGGCATTACATTTGCTATTCTCCAGTCATACCCAAACGCAGAGATTCATTAGTATTACACTTATTCAAGTAACACGCACGGTCTGTTACATATTCATCTCTGCATGTAACCTGAGGACCCAAGAGCCACAGCACAGGTTGTCTTCCCTTGTGTCATCTCTAGGAGCAGATGTCTAGTCAGAAGTATGAGGACATGAATACTTTTTCCAGCCTCAGGTGATCTATAGTTTGTACTGACTGATTGCATTAAATAAGCAGCCTTTTAATATCCACCACGCTGTGGCTCTGTAGGCTTCAGTTGGCAGAACAGTCTACAGCAGATAAGTTATGTTAAACAGAGGGTCCTGATCCATACTGGTCATAGAATTGCTAAATAATTTAGGCTGGAAAGAGCCTCTGGAGGTCAGCTGGTCCAACCCCTCTGATCAGACAGCATTCAACTAAAAGAAACTGAATAATAAAATATGTGCTGCAAAAACTAAGCCACTGCAATACAACAAACAGCTGGCAACACACATCCCAGAAAAAAAGAGAAGCCATACAAACAACCTGCACTGGAATCACTTGCAGACCAGATCCACCATGGGAAAATGTGGGGAGTTTCCTTCCCCCAGAAACACAATGCTGGGAGATCATCTGGACAGGAGCTCTCCACAGGCTATTCACATCTGCATCAGTGGAGAACAAAGATAAATGGCAAAGTTTCTGTGGCACTGTTTTGGAGGCTCCTTTACCATGGTTACATCTACATGCATTGCCAATCCATTTTTCAGACTTCTCGTTAATATCTCTAATGCATAATTGCAGTCAAAATCAGTCACTGAATCATACATTTTATGAGCTCATGCTTACCCGTTCATACTGTTAATAATAATATCTCTGCATAATGTGAACACTTGCTGCAAAACAAGTCCACCAGCCCTTCTGGTTTACGACTTAAAATATAGCAGAGCTAGTTATAGGCACCTGTCAACTACTTTAGATTAATTATCAGCACCATCTATACTGAAATCTGAGTCATAGGAGTTTGGGCAGCACCATTAATTACCATGAATCTCTTCTCAACTCTTCCTACCCAAATGCCTCCTTCTTATGATGTGTTCTCTATACATTTATATACCTAGCTCCTCTTTGCACACTCCTGCTCAACTTGACTTAATTTTCACATTAAATCTACAATATTTGTTTCCCAAGGTGAAACTGCTTCTGGAGACCCTTTTCTATTTCTTACATCCATATCCTTCTACAAGTGGTTCCTCTTTCACTATGAGCCCTCCCCCGTGGACCTCTCCTCCCACTGCAGTTTGACAGGCAGACGAGTGTCCAAGAAGTCATCCCCCAACCCTCATTCCCAAACCACAAGCAGATGACCAAGGTGCAAATCTCCCTTGGGCCTTAATGCTACTGTCCCAGAAAAAAGTGGCACTGGGGGGATCCCAAAGGACTTGAGATGAAATGCATAAGGATGGAATACAAACTGATTTACCCAAGTACTCCCCTGAGAAACGCAGATCTTAGCTTCTTGCACATTTACTGGAAAGAATATATTTTCTCAATGCCACAAAGAGAGTGATGAAATTATATACCAGTGTCGTGCTGGGTCAGTTGGGTTTGATCAGATCTCCCATTTTGTGTTAATATTCAGATACATGACCATCCCAGAGAGATGAATAATAGGATCTATTTCATTTCTCTGACAATGTTAAACATAATAAAAAGTCTTACTATTATCCCACATCCTTCTCCATGAACTCTGGCCACAGACAGATCTCCTGTTGGTAATGGAAATGTCAGTTTGATTCATCTGTTCGCCAGTTAATCCTTACCAAACAACTTCCAATATATAGCAAGCCATCCAAAAACATTCCTTTGGAAACAAGCCAGAACCAACATTCACTGTAGATTAGTTTTTACCTCTGTTTAGGCTTATAGCATTTCAGGTAGCTTTCCTACTTACTCTATTTTTAGCAGTGCCTCCAGCAGACCAGGAAAGAGGCAGATCATGAGACTTCTGCTAATCTGCAAATCTGAATTGATCATTGGGAGACCAAATTTATTATTATTATACAGCTAGATGACGACAGCAGATATGACCTTTCTGCAATGCCAAAAGTCTTATCCACACTGATCTAGGCATTTAATCAGAAGGGAGAAGTATAGATTATTATGTGTCAAAGGAAAAACTTTCTCCCTATTCAGACACTGAAGTATTAAAACAGATTGCACAGAGAGGTCGTGCAGCCTCCAGCCCTAGAGGTTTTCCAGGCCAAACTGGATGAAGCCCTCTGTGTAACCTGGTCTGACTTTGGTAAGGTAAAAACCAAAAAGTGTACACACAATCACAGAAAGCAGCCACAGACACCTTTGATGAATGGGAGCACAGAGCCATGAATAACAACAGGCACAGCCCCATCAGTGTTTCACACTTGCTGAGCCTCACTTGTAAGCAAGCAGGTTGACAGTCCCCAGTGTCCCAGCTCAGCTCGCTGGGCCTGCTGACTCATTTTCCTGCCAACCACTCTGTGCATCCTGTAAAGCCGATGCGACGGTGCTGCCTCAGTCCTCGCCCCTTTGATGGAAGATGAAAGCTCTCTCTTACTCAAGATGAAAAGTTCTTTCCCCAGCTTGTTATAGACAGAAATGTCTTTTCTGGCAGCCACCTTATGCTGCCGTCTGGCAGAAGAGAAATCTTAATGGAAAAGATGAAAGGGCTCAACCGCTCCCAGTTCATAACCTTTAACACAGGGCCCATCTCCTCCCCCAAGTACAGTGCTCCCTTTGGGTGAAGAGTCATTTCCCTGAGAAACCTTCACAGCCATAGCTGCTTCTTCTGCATTTCCCTACCCTTTATGCCTACAATGCTTAATTTCCATCCAAGCCTTTGACCAACATCTGTTTCAGCTCCAGCCATACTGACTGGGACATGGTTTGGAGATCAGTTCAGTCCATGACCCTCAGCTGGCCTCACATTCTCAGGAGGCAGCAGCTGAGTACAAGGCTCCTTCTGGCCTTTACAATAGCTCTGATATGCAGTGTCCAGACCTACAACTTCTTCTTAGCACTGCACCCACCCCCTGCCTCCTCCAGGGCCAGAAGAGTTTCAGGTAGCAACTGCCTTCTTTGCCAAGAAGATGGAGACTTGGCTATTTCTAAGTTCCTTTAGCATTCTTCAGCATTCACCTTGACATGCTTAGCCCAGCTTGATGAACTGCCAAAAACCTTCTTTTCCAGTTACGTTCAGATAAACTAAGGAACATAAGCAACAGAGCTCTGAAACAATGGATCTGTCTGCTATATGTCCTTAGGTTTATGGTTCCCCAGAATGCACATCCTCTAGGAAAATCTCCACAAAATCTGTACATTCTGACATTTTTGGAAGTCCCATGAGCAATACAGCAAAGATGCACACTAAGTCAAGTTGATTTTAATCCCAACAAAGAGACCTTTGAGAGAGTTAAAAGCTAAAGTTAGGATTTCACTGTGGTCTCCCTGTATAATTGGACCCTTCCAGAAATAAACAGCACACCTGGGGAAGGCTGCTAGCAGATCGTAAGTGGTGGCTTTCCTTTCCTAATTAGAGCCAGAGCAGTGAGCTATGGGTGGAGGACCATGAAGTGTTGGAAGCAATAGTCCAGGCTGGGAAGCTCTAACCCTGCTGATCATTAGGGTGGTCAGTTCTGTCCGTCAACCAAGAGCTAAGAAAGCAAACACTAGAAAGCCATCAGACAGAAGGTCTGTAGCCTTATTCTCACATTTTCCAGTAATTCCTAGGTCAGTAAGACACAAATTGCAATTGTTTCCTTTTATGCCTAGAATACAATACTGCAGCACTTCACAGGGTCCTGAGCCAGGGTGATGGGAGCTGATGCTATTAGACAAGGGTGGAAAATGGATCTCTTCCCAGCAAGATTTAGAGGCCAGTCGGACAGGAAATTACTCCAGGTGGGCACTCTGTCCCCATCTCTCAGTTCTCCCTGCAGCTAGGAGATTCACTCTGTAATTGCTTTCTTAGTCCACATTTTATCCTCAGCTGACAGAATTCCATTAGGGTGATAGAAGCTGTGTGATAAAGGGATGTTTGTGTCTCACAGGGGCTGTAAGTCATTTCTCAGCAAACAAGCAAATAGTCACAGAAATGGGCAGAGAGACCACTGAGCCAGGAACCCTCCTTGTGCTCTGAACACCAGGACCTCAGCACCCAAATGGAAGCAAACATTTTTCCAGTGTGTTATTCTCCCCTCTGCTTCCCCTGCTGCTCCTCAGAGGAGACAATGTCAGTCAGTGCACATCTCCAGACTGAGTATTTTTGAATGGACAATAATCCGTCAGGCAGATGTGCAGCACCTGCACCCCTAGAAATGAGGGCCCCATAGAAATAAGAGCCCCTGGCACTGGAACTGGGATTGGTCCCAGTGCTCATTCAGGCTCCCTTACGCATTGTTCACATCCTCACATTATCACTGTCAGCGAGTCCCATCTTTGCCTGTTCCAGTGTGTTACCTGCTATACAAGTATATCTTACATCTTACAGGATGAACCTGGAAGAGTTTATTGTGTAGCTCTTACAGGTTCATCCTCCAAAATGAGGATGAGTCTCCTGACTCAGTAATACTCAAACTTCATGTCTTCTATCCTGCCTTTTACACTATCGTTGCATCACTGCTTGTTCCCTTGTCCACAGAAAGGTGCTTCTCGCTGTTTAAATTCTGCTGTATTAAACCACAAAAAAAGCAGAAATTGAAAGGAGAAGTCGCAGGTCTTCCCAGGCATCCTGGTTTTCAGATTATGCTGTGAAGAATGATATCTTTTTAGACTGGTATCTGTGAAGACTGGTATCTTTTTAGAGATCACAAAAGAGGCAGCATGACACATACTCCCTCCCAGATTATTTCTTTATCCCTGCCCTTCTCAGTGTCATTGTGGGACAAATTAATTTGTGTTATCTTGATCCAACCCCTTTAAAGCAAGTCACTACAGGTAAAGGTGAGCAACCAAGACATGAAGGTTTTTGAGTGGCCCAGAAATTGGAACTGGGTGAAAGTTTAATAATTTACATCACAGGCTTCAGCAAGATTTCATATTAATCCTTCTCTGTCCTTTGTCGTGCTTTTGACAATGTCAGATGATGTTACTGAGCACATTCTTGCTGAATTACTCTTGCTGAAACTGTGCCTGACATTGACTGAAGTGCTCCGTGGGGATTTCCATGATTGCGTGTTTACTCTTTCTCTTTTCCCTCCTGTAAATCCTAGACTGACACGACTGACTTGTGACCAGCTAGTTAAAAAATGGTGAAAAATGTAATAAAATGGTTTTTTGGTTTTTCTAATCCTGATTCACTGTGGAAATTAGTCGAGTAACTCTGAATACAGAGGGCTGACTAGGACAATGAGTTATCTTTGGTTATATGAAAGGTCATTGCATTTCAGCTCCAATTAGGAGGGCAAACGTTGACATCTACCCTACAGAGATTAATGAAGTATTTTCTAAACATTATGCTACTTTCTATATATGACTGACTGGAATTACGGACTGCATTAGGCCTTGCCTCACTGGCATATGTCATCCCAAAGCAGAGAGCAGCTGGCAAACCCTTCTTTCAGACAGAGCAGCAGGGGAGGCTGTCCCACAACTTAGCAACATTTGGAAATACTTTAAAGACTTTCATGGTCTTTCAACAGTGTGGCAATTGTGAGGAATCTCTTGAATGGGTAAAGAGAGCTGCTAGGAGAGGTTGGCAGAAGGTACAAACCAGTATTCTAGGTGCCAGACCAGCTATACTAGGTACAGATTTCCAGAGGCAAAAAGTGTGAAAACTGGCTGCAGCTACCAACTAAGCAGGGAAGAGCAGGTGGCAGAGAAAGATGATAGTGTCCTGGTTTCAGCTGGGACAGAGCCGATTTTCTTCCTCATAGCTGGTGCGGTGCTATGGTTTAGATTTAGGATGAGAACAATGCTGATAACACACTGACATTTTAGTTGCTGTTCAGTAGTGCTTCTCCTGATCAAGGACTTCTCAGTCGCTTGTGCTTTGCCAGTGAGGAGGGGCACAGCCAGGACAGCTGATCTGAACTAGCCAAAGGAATATTCCATACCATAGAATGTCATGCGCGGGATATAAACTGGGGAAAGTTGTCTGGAAGAGGCTGACTGCTGCTCAGTGACAGGCTGGGTATCACTCAGTGGGTACTGAGCAATTGTGTTGTGCATCACTGCTGTTTGTTGGATTTTTTGTTTGTTTTACATCTTTTTGTTATTTCATTATTAGTATTAACATTATACGTTATGTTAATTATTATCTGTTCTTAGCTCAACCCACGAATTTTAACTTTTTCTGATTCTCCTCCCCATCCCACTGGGGAAGGGGTGAGCGAGGGGCTGTGTAGTATTTAGTTGCCAGCTGGGGTTAAACCACAACAGAGAGAACTGTAAAGCATCTGAGCTTGACCAAGTATTCTGCAATAATTTACAAAACTTGGATTTACCTCAAAGGATTACGGTTGAAAAATCATTAGTTCACTGCATAGGATCTGAGATGCTCCAGACAGATACAGAGAAGACAGATGAGCATAGAAAGTCCTCTCCTCCTCATACCTTTTCTGATCAATAAGAAGGATGCTATTCTGTGTCAGGGAACACAACAGATTTAATTTCTCTTCAAATTCAGTGCAATTTGTTCAGCAGAACAAACAATGTGACAGGACTCATCTCACGTAGAGATTGCCTATATGACAATGTGATTGTGCCTTAAGTCTTAAAAACCTTGCAATAGCCTCTCCTCTTCCAAATGCACACATTTGAAACTGTTCTAATCCCTACCAATAAACCTCCTTTCAGATCCTCCTCTTTTTTCATTGTGGAGTTGCATGTAAAGAGTATCTGATGTGGAGCAAAAATTAAAACTTGGTTCTTGGTAGAGCTACACTGGTAAACACACCAGGGGAGACCTCTGAACAACAGAGGGCTCTTTTGTGACTCCAGTTTGGGAAAAGCCTTTAAACAAAGTATTTTGTATTTAGTACAAAATATATTTTGTTGCTCCATCAATACAGAGAAATCTGGGAAGTGCATTGCTATCTTGTGTCTTTTCAGCCTAGCCAACAACAGTTAAGAAGCATGCTTTATATAAGCAAATACCCAAGATATTGCACTCATGACTTAGTACAGAAAGGGAAGCAGCACATTTTGATTCTACATCAGATGTCGCAGAAGTATATCTCTGCTTCACGTCTAAAAGCATATACTGACTTCAGATTTCAGTTCTCTCTGGAAACAATGAGCGAGTTCTAAATGAGAAAGGAATAATCTTTTATGGAAGAGATTTACAGGTTATCACAACTGAGAAATGTTCTGTGAAAAAATACATTTGCATAGCTACAAATCCTGCAGCATAATTATTTGGTTAGAGGTTTTGTTTAAACGACTACATATGCAGAGTAGCTTGTTTAAAAATGCAGTTCCCTCCTTACCTTCTGCTAGTTAAAATGCATTTACTGTTTTCCAAAACTGATGGTAGGTTGCTGGCAACACAACTGGTTGGTGCAGCACAGAGGTATGGCCTCCTTGTTCATATAACCAAATTCAGGCAAAATAGAAGAATAGAGCAGGGGGGTGGAGAAAATCAGGCAGGTAATGACCATTTAAAAAAAAAAAAACCAACAAAACAGAAAAATGAATTCATGCTTTAAATTTCATTACTAAAGTAAATGTCCTGTAGCAAATAAACCTTCTTCTCATAAGACAGGAGGTGGTTCAGCACTGGCAGACATGGAAAATCTTATATTTGGATGACGCATATCTTGGAGATGTAGATTGCAGTTATTTAGGGCTGGATGTATTCAGGACCTTCCAATCACAATCCCGTGTTATCTTTTCCTCCTCTGCAGTCCTTTCTCACATATGCAGGTTTTTGGACGCAAAGCTGTTAAGGAAAATAAAGTGCTGTTTTAAGACTGTACCTGTATTAACAGTGAAACCACAGACTAAAATGAGGAAGAAACATGTCCATTTCTCTTTCCATCTCAGAAGGAAAGCTAACCTACTCTTCTCAGTAATGTTTCTTACATTGACAGTGAGCGTTGCCAATTTTTTCAGTCCTGTGGAACCACTTTCCTGGGGAATCTGGTCTGAATTCAATGTTGACACTGTTCTGAGTAGGAGGTTAGGGTGTCCGACAGGAGGGGACCACCTCTGCGTTCTCCTCCAACCCAAATTATTCCAGAAATCATTCCACAATTCCACAAACCTGGCCATCTGTGGCTGATATAAGCAAGTTCTACAGAGGAAATGTGAGGCAGATGGCAACAGACAGTCCTCAGCTGCTGACTTCGGAGGCATTCTGTGTACTTAATGTTTGGACAACAGATGTGATGGCCATGGCAACGACACCTGTTCACTACTGGACATAAGCTATGTTTGCACTGGAACCCAGGATGTCATTACAACAGGCACAGAGATGTTCAAAATACTTTTGACACAGCTAGTGCTAATATACTAACAACTTTGAAACCATATTTGCACAGGCAATGGTATTTCAAATCCTTCTCCTACAGAGCTGTTATGAAAAAAACATCAAATAATTTCTGTAACACTTTCTAGAGGAACTAATTGGAGAAAGTGTCATGTTCAGGAGAGAAAACCAATCATGAATATACCAGCTTGGCTGAGAATTTGCAATGTATTTAAGGAGCTTTTCTGAGTAATTTACAATGAATGACTGGGACTCTTCAGACTATAAATACAATCTACTCTTTCTCTTCATGAAAAAAGAGGTTGTCTTTTTAATTATCACTTTGTAAGAGAAAAGACCAACCAGAAAGACAGTGGGAGGAATAAAGTCAACATGTTTTACCCCTTGTTACACTTACAATTTTGGATTTGCTTGAGGAGCAATAAGCAGCTGATTCTAAGACACACATGCATCATCTCTAAAGCTGCTCAAAAGGCCAGTGAGGATGCAATGAGCCTATTATTCCAAAAGCTCTCTATAAAGCTGTACAACTGACACCAGGTTTATCTTCAGGCAGTTTCTTTTCTGAGGACTTCTGTGTATGTGTTAGTATACACTATGACTATATGCCACGTACGTCTTTGATTTATATTGTCCACTTTCTGATATAGAACAAAAATCCACTGGAGTATGACATTCCTGGTTTGCCTTTCTATAGCAGAAAAAAGTAGAGCTAATTCTATAAAATAGGTGTAAGTCTCCCATCTTTTCCCAGTTTAGGTCTATAACAATGTTCACTACCTATACTGTCTCTGTAGAAAGTGAGAAGAAAACTGTAGAAGACGGAACTAACCTGGATCAGCCACAGCCTGCTTCTTTTTGCTGTTTGTAACAATCTCATTTTCATTCATCATTCGTACATCCTGATCTCCCACATGATTGCTGGAAAGATTAAAATCAGTACAATAGCCAAAATAATCAACATTATGAGAAGTTATGAGATTATGCAAAAGGTTACCAAATAAGTTATTTAAGTCCTAGAGGCTGAACAAAGCTATGAAGCACAGCCACATTATGTGAGACTGTCTAGAAAGGAAAGGCATTCTCTGCCTGCAGCCACCTGAAGGATTGATTTCTTGCCAGTTTTAATTAGTGGCATTCGTTCAGGCACACATTCAAATAGAAATACCATATTCACTCTACAGTTTTCATGCCTGCCTACACAGCTGGAACTACCTTAACCAAAAAGAGAGATTTTAAATCAGTGCTGTTCAAAGACGGTATAAAAATCCCTATATGGAACTTAACACTGTTTTGTAATGTTGATATAGCATTATCTGAAAATTTCCTGAACTTAACAAAATCCATTCAGTGTGACAGGTTTTGTTTGCAGGCTGCTGCAAAATGTGAATGATTTCTTTTTGGGAAAGAAGTAGTAACTTCAGAGTTAAATGAAATTAAACAAATTGCAGGAAAAAAAAACAAGTGAGCTGAATTGAAATTAAAGAAAACATCACTAATAACATCTTGCTCTCCTATAGACAAACACAAAACATCCATGCTTTTGGAAAAAAAATAGATGTATTTTTCTTCTCTTTACAAATACTGCACAAAACAGGTTTTTATTTTTGGAGAAAAATGTCCCTCAAACTGCCAGAGTGAAAGAGGGGAACCAATCCTGAAGTAAATCAGAACAGACACAATTGGTGATAATATCAGACTCCAGTTCGGGGTTCATAAAATATTGAACAGTAACATGTGAGAGAGAATAGGCCAAAATTAGAGGTAACAACACACAGAAGCTCAAGAGCATTTTCAAAATGGAGAGATATTCTCCAGCGTGTAGCAAGGGATTTGTTTTCTCTCACTTACGTACCTATATTTTAGTAGGCTAGTAGGTGAAAAAGAGGAAAATAAAATAGCAAAACCAGGCTAAAAAGGAAGACCAAGAAAGCTTCTGCACAGAAATCTAGAAGAGAAGAGACTCAGCATGTCCTTGATTAGAAACCAGATCAGTTTGTGTGACACCAAAAGTATGCCCCTCTTAAAACTAAAGCAACGGATATAGGTCTTACAAATATATGGAAAGGAAGTTGTGTGAAAAAGATCTGTGATTACAGCTGGTGCTCCTCTGCTTCCAGTAAAATAACTTTTTTCCTAGAAAGATATTAAACTGAAGAAAGTCAAGGTTCATTTCTCCTCCTTCTCCCTATATCCCACTGAAAAAAAATTCTCGTGTTTATATTTCCTTAAGACATTTTCGTTTCTGTAACTTTTTCACTTGAAAAACTGTCTACCTCCAAAATTTACCATGGCAACACAGCCACTTGTACAAAAACATGAATCTAACACAATACATACAAACAATAATAATTTATTTCAATATCTGACAGTACCAATGGCCAACAACCAATGCTTTAGAGAAACACAGGAAAACAAACCCCATAGGCAAATGTGAACTTCTGTTCTTAATCAGGACAGTTTATGTCCCTTCTACTTACTTTTAAATATTTGAATACTCTTCTGAATGAATCATGTGCCATTTCTGAATGCAAAACTTGCCCTTTATTCAAGTGATATACATGCAAGACATTCTATTTGTTAGCTGTGTAATGTATAAGTGCTCATTTCTATAAGCTTTCAATTTTTCATTTTTCAATCGCATTTAAAATATTCTTTCAATCTTCATTTTCTTTGCTAGGGACTGGTTTTTAGACCCTATCAATCCTGACCTTCTAAGTATAAGTGTGTTTTTCACTGCATTTCATCTTATTTTCTGTGAGATGCTTAGTGGTTTCAAAATGTCATTCCTCTGAATGCAATTCATTTCTCATTTAAGAAGTTAATTATTTTAGAATGTTTATAAAAGGAGAATTCTGGTTCCTTAATTAGTACCTGTGCCAAATCAGAGGATTTTCTTTTCTTTACTTTTGATGTTTGATTCCTTTAACATTTTTTTCTTCCATGTGATATCATTGGGATTTACTATTTTTTCTCTAAGGAAGACTAACTTTTTCCTTTTGTGATTATTACTACAGGCTTCAATGAAAACATATGTATATATGACACACAATTCCCAGTAAATGCTAAAAATGCCTGCAAATAAAGCTGGTAATTTGGTCCTAGTACCTAAAAAAGCTATTGTTTTTTTCTCATTAAGTGAGGCAGAGTATGCTTTGGGAGGGAATTTTCTATAGCAATATGCATATTGCTGATACTAGTCACATTAAAAGATCTTTTGAAAACAAGATTCTTTCTCCCAGTCAAGATCCACTCACATACCTAATAACAGTTCTCTTCTCCTGATGGCAAATCTTCTCATCATCTGTAAAGAGAATGGTATGATACCGGACCACTGGATCACAGGTTGGTAGGATGCCTGATACTACATGGTTCACCATATCCAGAATCCCATTGTAGACTAGCAAGTCATCCACCAGAAGCTAATTAAGAAACAAACAAACCAACCATCTGAAAATTAGGCACTGTTTTCAGCAGTTGTCTCTATCACTTAACTAGAAGTCATTCTGCCCTGTTTCTCTCACAAGTTGGGTCATTCTAACCCCAACATTCTTTGATTCTATGATTAGTTTAGCTTTTGTTCCTTAAAACTTCCATTTCTCTCTATTCGCTGCTGGGTTTTGATGTTGGTTTTTTTTTTCCTCCAAGTTTTTTGTCTTCTCACTGATGTTTCTAATGCAGCTTTCAAGTAGATAATTAAAAATGTATTTCATGCTTTACATAATTGCTGTTCTATTAACTGGAGTGAATCACTCCTAAATCTAGGAATTAATGAATCCCACCTCACTTCAGCTGTCTAAAACTTGGATTTGTAGCTTAAGCTAGTCTTCCAGGCCTGCTCTACAGTCTACAATCTTAAGACAATTATCTAAGAAAAAAAAAACTCAGATAAAGTGTTCCTTCCCTGGACAAGAAAGGGAGGACAGATGACTGGCATAGATTAGTCATTTCAATACTAAATGCATAGTTAAACAAGATGAAGCCCATCCTTTGAGATTATATGGAATCACACTTCAGTAAACTGTGAAAATAAGTACAGAAATCAAGCAAGATGACTCACCAGAACATACAAAATACATACAAAAATTACTTACACCAAATTCTCTCACGCCTCTCTGAGGTGTTTTGGCATAGTTCCATAACTTGATCATCGACACAGTAGTAGGTACATCAAAAATGACATATACCCTATTCACCTATAATAGAGAATTAATTTATATTTAACCACACAAATTCCCCAAAGAAATGCAATTCTCATGCATGTTGAGTAAAGAGCTCCACATTTAAAGAGATTTAGCTAGAGGACAGATAACTGGTTCTAAGGATTTATGTTCAGCTATCAACTCTGTTGATAATTCACAGATGCCCCTACCCCAGAGCTGCCCTTTCAAATGTACACGTAACTCATCAGAAAATGACATCTGCACCTGAGTTTGTCATCCTGGACTGCTAGTCAATTAGAGAAGGGGTAGAGAAACACATCAACCAAATACAGACATGTGCCTCCGGATAAGACAAGCTAGAGTCATTCTAGTCTAGTCTGGTCTGGTCCAGTCCGTTCCATTCTATTTCATTCAATTCCGCTCCATTCCATTCCACCACATATGAATGGAATTCACCTTTCTATTCACAAGACTCAAATTTTGCTTACATCCCCTGGCTTTGAAAGCTCTTGCAGAAATTTTGCTGGTTTTGTGTGAGAAACACTAACAGGAGTGCAGAGCCCATTATCCAGCTGCTTGCTGAACAATTATTGCTTCGAATATTGTTCATTTTACATTCAGTGACATTAATGTCAAAATGTTAAGACCAAAGATTAGGCTGTAGGAAACCAATCCTGCCTATTACAGTTAATTCTATGCTACTCCTTTTATAAGCTACTATATCAAATTTAGGCCAGTATATCTTAAGCTTCATCTCCAGTATCCTGTGAAGCTTTAATCATTTGATGCACTGGAGAAGATATTATTAGTTGTGTTAAATCATTATGCATTTTTTTAACTAAAGAAAGGTAAATGTGATCAATATAAATGTTTATATCTGTAATTTTCCAGAAGACAATTTGGGCACAGTCTCCAATTGCAATTGTCAGTCTCACAGCAAATGACAAATTTGATGGAAAATATATTGAAACAAATAAAATTACTATCAATAACAGGGAAACAAAGAATTCAAATTGTATTTACATTAGTAATAAATTTGCAAAAGACAAAAACATTTTTAGAATTAGAAAGGAGAAGATATTCAGAAAGGAAAAGAAAAGCTATAATATAAAATTCCCTTAAAGCTTTCAAACCTTCCAATATAGCAAGGAGTTAATTCAGTTTTCTAGGCAACCGGCATGTTTCAAAGCAGCCTAGCAATGAGGACGTAAGCATACACAAGCTTTGGATCAGCATCCCAGCTACAGAGGATGATCACGAATAGACTGACTGCTAAATCCACTTGCACTTCCTGGCTGCACAACCATGGAAGATGGAAAAAAGAAAAGTACTATGTGGATCTTGAAAAGGTAAAATTTGCTACAGCTTAAGCACTGGAAGTGCCATTAAATTGCTTACTCTTCCCTTCTGTATATCACACTTTATCAATTTACCCTTTTAAGGCTGATATCTTATGTTCTTCTACAGTACTTTGTTGTCAGACACAACAACACAAAACTGTGCATGCATTTGTGCTACAACTCCAGGTACTGTTACTTTCCTTTTTACCACAATGAAACAGCCTCTGCAAGCATGTCTTTTATAAGGACATGAGCAAACTCAGACTGCTGTCAAATCATTCAATCATGATGCTAAATGGACATCTGAGCATTGCATCAAATTAATTACCAGGATTCAAGCTGTGGGACCTACACAGTAGGAGCTTCAAGCATTTCACAGAGCTTCCATTTTCCCAAGAAATGCAAGTGGTCAGTATTCCCAAGTACACTTAAAGGCTTTATCTTAATTATACCCACTGCATTACAACATATGATGTTGTATGAAGTATTTCTGAAACTGACTTAATTCTTTGCTTTTAATATTCTAATTAATAACTGTAACACACAGAGTAAGGATTTTTCCAGCACAGTAAGCTACAACATATCACATGTCAGGTTTACTTTTTGCTACTTCTGAAATGCATCCTCTTCTAAGAAATTAATACATATAAACTATGTCCATAACAGGCCCATAAAAATGTCCTCTCCCAAAACAGGTCGGAACTCATCTAAGTTTATCTACTTTTCCTGTCTAGACATTTGATACCCCATATTTTAAACCTAAGGCTTCTAAAAGGGCTGAATCGCTTCGGGCCCTAGGACATGAAATACTGTCATCTCTAATTTATGAGTTTGAATTCAATACAGATAATGAGATTTAAAAATTTCTTACTGCTGGAATAACATTCATTGCTTATTGTAAAAACAAATTTAAGATCCCAGTCCACTCCTGCTTGAAAGGTGTTTATGCATATTAATATGCATATTAAATTCCTTTGTCAGTATCTTTATCATACTAACTGAAAAAACATCTATGCTAGTCTTGGAAATTCTGCTGTTGCACCATGGAGACAGAAGAAGATTACAAACCTGGGAAATCTGTACTGCTGCTATCTGTGCAGTGAAGAGAAAGAAACTGGAATAAAAAGAACTTCTTCCAAAAGGCAGTGATTTAGCATCATTTACTAGTATCAAATTCACTTTAAAATTATGTATGCTTCCCCTTTCCTTTCTGCTTCTAGCTACATCTATGCACATCAGTAAAATAGAATGAAAAGAGAAAATATACCAAACCAGGAAGAACTGGTGCAAGCCACATATGTCTGCCATCAGTTGTGTCATTCACTCTGTCAATTAGTTTGTCTGGAGTTCGAACGTCTCCAGAGACATCTTCTAAAATGTTAACACTATCTGGAAAAGCAGCAATATCTGAAAAACACTTTAAGGGTAAATAACCAAAAAGGACATTTCAGAAGCACCATACTTAAAAGTTCATGCCTGCTTTTCTGTGTTCCATGAGCAACCATTTGCCACTACAGCAATAAAATGCAAAAATACTCTAAGCCCTTCACATGGGTAGCTGAGGAAATTGGGGGCACATTTCCAAAAGCAGGGCAACCCTTACAGATTCTGGCATTCAAAATTATTTAAAAAATAGGAATAAATTAACTAAATGCATTTATTTCCAAATTGGTATTTATGACTTCATCAATAAAGTTCCCTTATCAGGAATAGACACTTTCCAGGGGTTTGTGACAAACCCCATTTTTTTAGCATGCACTTGTGAAAACTTCTCATATGAAATACATCTGAAGAAACATATAATTCCAGGAGGCAGTCATCAGTCAGAGTAGGTTTTTCTCAAGTTCCTCAAGGTTTGTGACAAAACTCAGGAATTGTCTAATAAAGCCTGCTTTTGGTTTGAGAGGAAAAGATTAAACCTGCTATTGAACAGACTGCCTATGGAACCAGATTTTCTCTCTAAGACATTAATGTTAAAAATATATGTTAAAGACATGCAAAGAAATGGGGATAGATGGCACTTCCTTCAGAATTATAAATACCTAGTAATCCAGTTTGAGGGACATTAATGTCTCCTGTCCTGCTTTCTAAAAGGCTTGAGTCTGCAAGTATTTACAAAGAATTTCAGGAATAACACAGCAATGCCTCAACTGTTTGAGAAAAGCTTGCTTCAGGCTCAGTGCTCAATTATCACATTTAGTACTGCACCAAGACAAATATGCTCTTTTTGAGACCCTAATATATCCAAGCAACACTACTGCACAGGCAGAAACAAGCCACCATTCAAAATGAGCTAAGGTTATCTTTACCTGGCATTGTATTGCACTGTAAAGACAGACCACTTAAAAGCTAAGTTAAAGATCCCTTGTTCTTAAAACCAATTTGTTACCATTTTTCGATTTCAAAATGCTTCTCCTCCATTACATATATTCCAAGTTCATCATGTATCATACAAGGTACAACTAAAAATAGCACTCAGGAAAAAGCCTTTATGACGTTTTTCATTGTGTCCTCTATTTATTAGGCAAGAAGGACCCTTAGAGATATACAATTTATGCAGCATTCATGCTCTTTATCCTTTCTAGTTGGCTAAAAAACTTTTTCTTCCATGTGACTGAACTACGTGAATTATATTTTAGGGTATGAAGCTTTCAACTCTTCAGAGACTTTAGCTGATAAAGAGCACTGAAGTGTAATCTTGATGACTATGAATCTTTCAAGCATGTCCTTCATTCCCTCTGGTTACCCAGGGAACACTGAATTAAATTCAAAGTCTCAGCCCTTACCTTCACAACTGGATTGGGTGTCTAGAACAGCCTACAGCTCCAGAGTTATGAAAAATTTCTTTCTTGTGGCACAATGAAAGATTCCACAACAGAGCTCAACCTTTCCTTATGAATTTATAGCTCAAACTTTCTGGTCCTTCCATACCATAGAAGAATACACATTGACAGCAAAAAGTACCATACCCTTCTTAAGCCTTCCCTTCTCTAACCTTGTCTTGCATTGTTGCATCCCATTTAGAGAAGAAATATTTTGAAAATATATAGAATACAGTAAAACATATGGAAACAAGTATCATCACACAAATACTGAGAAATACAAGCAGAGTAATTGCATGGAATAAAATAGCATTTTGGAAGAAGTAGCAAGTGATGCCATATGGTAATTTGCCAGGGAGCAAACTGTGTATCTGAAAGGGATAGATGCACTGGGTCTGTAGAAGGATACTGTTTTCAGTTAGTAAGATTTGGTCTCCATGTTCATTGAACAACTCAAGTCCATTCAAACCAATGTAGTATGGATCACCCCAACTTGTCAGAAGCTGAAATTGGAAAATAACTAAAAAGCAAAAAGCTATTAAGGAAAATTCTGATACTTTGTCTAAACAGACTATTTAATTTGCAGTTTTCAAAATTACTGTGCAGGACACATCTTGAGGTTAGACACTTGCAGTTTAGGAGAATGAAAACAAAAAATATCAACTTTTCACTTCTGACTTCACTATGCCTAAATCTCTCTGAATAAACTATTTTCTATTAAGACATGAAGTTTGCCTTTTCTGTCACTGAAATACACACATGAACATCTGCAGGTGGCACAACTAGTCAAAAGTTTATCTATATGTTTACATATATAAATATTCACATATATGTATGATGTTCATATACGTTCTTCCATCAGATGAAGAACTGTTGAGTTAGTGTGTGTCTTACCTTCTTGTACACTGCAACTTACTAACACCACAACTCCTATTTGTAGTCTTTACTGCATTCCTACATTTCCTGAATATGCCTTTGCCTGGTTTTGAATTATATTGGTGATAACTGGCCAGTAAATATGCCCCAAAACTGAATGGCATAAAATGTAACGATGGAGTCTATGCTGCCCATTTTGCTAATGGAGCACCCATTTGTTTCTCTTTGCTCTATCCAGACACAGATTGTCATGAAAGCAGCAGGGAACTTAGTATTGCTGAGATGTCATTGTCTCCAAACTTGGTTAGAATAGCCTAATGGATTTAAAAGGCCCATCAGCTAGATGCATGGCATGATAGTAAGCATTATCATAAATGACTGTACTTATCTAGGTTTAAAAAAATCACAAGCATTAAGAAAGATGGCAAAAATATCACACAGTTCTAGTCAACCTTAATAAAGATATAAAATGAAACAAACATACAAAGAAATGCAAAAATGTGAAGACTACTTCTAGCTTTCATACGCTGGCTCAACTGTCCTAATGGGCCTCTAGCTACAGCTTGGACGGACTACAAAAGGCAGAAGAAAAAGCTACCAGAGTATCTGAAAACAGGTCACACATTCATATATTATGTTCCCATTATTTATTCTTAATTCATACTTACTATAAGCCTTCCTCACATTCTTGGTATCTTGTTGATTTCCTACAGCACCAGAAATTGTTGGATCCAAAAAGCTCAGGACTCCATAGCATATAACTCTAAAATATTCTATATGACAAGTAAGAAAATGACAGAGAAGGATACAACCACATGGCATTAATGGTGCTTCGTAGTCCATACTAGCTTGTTCCATTCTCTTTGAACCAGTCCTGCCAAAAAAAAAACAAGACAAAATGGTTCCTTTATGTACCCTTGGCTCATTCAGGAAGGAAGAGAACAAAACCAAAGAACTAAGCCTCCACAAATACCAGCCCCTGATCTCCCTGCCTGTAATTATGGACTTCACTGTCTTCTGACCTCATGAAAACTGGTTAACAGCTTATAGTTAAAACCCAATGAAACATTATGCTCTAAGTACTTCATATTTTCACCCAGGTGACTCATACAGTTAGCTTCAACAGAGAGTATGAAAGAATACCAAACGGTTAAGAGAAATGGTGTAGATCAGATAAAAAAAAAATCCTACTTTACCTCCTTTGTACTTTATTAATGAGCTGGGGCTGCAGATAGTCCAGAAAGAGAATTTCCTGGGCAAAGTCAAAGTGGCAGTTTCCTGGTCCCTTGCGGATAAGAAAGCCCTCTGGTGGGGAGATGCTGTGGCCATCCAGCAATACATGGACTACCTTAGCCTTAGTTAAAATAACATAAGATTACATGACATGACATAGAATAAAATAGATCCAAACTAATCACATTCACTTCAGAGGCTGGATTAATTTCTATAGTTTTGTTATACTTATTTCATTCCTCTATAGTATGACATCCTATGGCAAAAGAAAGCTTAAACCAGCAGACACCAGCTGCAACACATTCTGCAATTTAGAACATCACAGCTGACACTGATAGGGATGGGAGAGGTGAGGATTTGGTGGACAAAAAAATAAATAAAAATGCATTGCAGAGATCCTTCAATTACTTCATCTCACTAGATCTTAGTAAACTGAAGCTTCCTTTCTTCACCAAAAGGGTTGTCAGCCTCTGGAACAGGCTGTCCAGTGGAAGTCATCATCTCTGGAGGTATTTAAAAGACATGTAGATGTGGCACTTAGGGACACGATTTAGTGGTGGCCTTGGCAGTGCTGAGTTAATGGTTGGACTTGATCTTAAAGGTCTTTTCCAACCTAAATGATTCTATGATTCCTGAGCCTGCACATGAACAGAACGGAGAGACTCAGCTTTGAAGTCAGCATATGTCACAAAGATGATTCAAAGAGACAATTAGAGTCATCAGGCACCTGAATGCATTGCTAGATCAGGCCTGATTGCTTAGCACTGGCTGAAGCTAGCCTTTAAGAAATCACAAAAGCTGGTGCTCTCTCTCAAGCAGACTCTTTTGTGTCTCTGTTGCATTTATATAAAGGCTGTATTTATTTAACTTTGTGGCAGGTGGCACTTGGACTTTTCCAGGATCATGCAAACTCATCTACCAAGCAGTGCTGTATGTTACCTAAGGGCATATGAATACAGAAGAGGTATCGTGCCAGGCAGAAAGAATTGAGCCTTGTCCGCTGCATAGATGCATGCAGGTCTTATACAATTTCTGAAGATTAAACTAAATAATTCAGGCATACTTATTCAGATGATGCAGGAGTCCTGGCCCCTTCACCCTCCCCCATCAGCACCATCTGGTGCTGTATGCATGATCCCAGCCACGTAACAATTCCATCATGCAGCAACAATTATCACTGCATCTTGCCCTGAAATATGTTAAATATAACTTAGCATTAATCACAAGCAGCATTTGTTGCACTAACTACTCGTCTTTCACTACCTACTGGTAAAGGAAGGAATAATACATGTAAAATACAACAAGACGGCCTTTAACTAACACTGATTAAAGCTTATTAACTAATAGATTGAACCAAAAGAGAATCATTTAGTTAATGAAAGACTTAATTTAGTCCAAAGATACTGTGAGACAGTTTTCTAATCTCTGGATTTTATAGTGACTGATATATCTATGCTAATGTAAGGTTAACTTAGTTTTGTATGCGAATATTTCATTTTCATTATTAGGGTTTCTATTAAAAATAGACATGCAGTATTTATGGTGAAGAGTCCCATTTCAGGTGTCTGAGAAGAACTAAAAACATTCAGAGTTTTATGCAAAGCCCACATATTATCAGTGACCTGGTATTCATAACAGTTCTCATATTCTTTCCATTTGTAAATGTTTTTTTTTATTCCATTACAATTTCATACACGCAATATCCCAAAAGCAGGTAATTCCCAGGAATATTTTCTTTGTTTTGCTTTTTATTTTTGGTTGGGTTTTTCACAAACATTTGTTGATTTGAAAACCTCTGGTATTGTACTAGGCTAGAAGAGGTGCTCAGTACATTTCCAAACAGCATGAAGACTAATTAGGAGGGAATGTCTGTATGACTACCAAGTATGGAGAAAGAATTATTTCTGGTTTCATCTTTAATACATGTGGGAGCAAAGAACGGAAATATCTTTTCGTATCAGAAAGTCTTCTGCATGCTACTTTCCAGCTGAATCAGTCAGCCAGAATAAGGAAAAGAAGTGAAAAATCCACTGAAATACACTTCAGTTTAGGAAACATGTATTGAATGGGACATCTAGAGACTTAGAGATGAAATCTTACCTATTATAACATAGCTGCTTATATTTATGTGTCCTTTACAGCTCTCATTTCTAAGTAATTTTCATCACCCAAGAAGGCACTCAGCCATCACACACAGCATTTTACAAATTGCATAACAAAGCTCTCACAAGGTAATATTTCATAGGGCTGGAAATAGCACACAAGTCTTCATTTTGACAGTTCACTGCCATTACCCTCTCATACTAAAGCTGTGAATAGAATCCACCAGTCTACAGCTGCCTAGGAAATCATTAGATCTCTTACCCAGGGACTGGTTCTTCGAATGAACTGCAATACTTCTAGAAACAGATGTCATGATGCCCTAGGTAAACACTCTACAGTCTCTATACCGTGGCCAAGCAGATATCTTGCATCTTCAGTTTTCCAAATATTTTTTTCATCCTTCTACAGGCCTGTAGGTATGAACTCCTCATTTAAATTGTACCCACAAACTGTTATGGGACCTGCTATGCCAACTGCAAGCTTTAGCAGACTCACTTCTTTTTTCTACCTAAGCAAAGTAAACTGTGTTTTTTCTTTCTTTCTTGGTTTTGCCTCAAAAAACAAATTCCATGTTAGATTCTAGGGATCTGGGTATTTCTTTCCCTCCTTTAATCACTGAGACACGTACAGGGAGTTGATTTGGTATGAAAATTCATACCCTGCCAACTCCCCCCAGCTCTACATGCTGTCATATGGCACTAGATGGATGTCCCTTTGGTCAGTTCAGGTCGGTTGTCCTGGATATGTCCCCTCCCAGCTCCCTGTGCACCCCCAGCCTCCTCGCTGGTTGGGTGGGGTGAGAAGCAGAAAAGGCCTTGACTCTGTGTAAATGCTGCTCAGCAATAATTAAAACATCAGTGTTTTACCAACATTATTCTCATCCTAAATTCAAAGCACAGCACTGTAACAGCTACTAGGAAGAAAATGAATTCTATCCCAGCTGAAACCAGGGCAGAAATTTTAATAAAAACCCCCTTGTTGTTATACAGGGGGTATGTTTAGATGGTAAGCTCAACGTGCTTCTTAACCCTGCCATGTGTCAAACACATTGGGTTAATGCCATGTATTACAAAATTGGGTGCCATATGTTAAAGTCTTTAAATCAATTGTGGCTTCAACAAAAGATCTTACACTCTGGCCCTCTGGGAGTCCTTGGCCAGTCTTGGGCACTCAGCAAGATCCCATGCTATTAAAAGATGCCAGGGCTCTTGTTGTGGAGATGGAACACCTTGCCACACATTTATGTAGTGTTTGTATTAAAGTAATTCCTGGAGGGTAAATTTACACAAAGAAGCAGTTCTGCAACTTTTGCCACTGACTCACCCAATCCTAGGAAGAATCCATGCCTCTGACTTCAGTATTTTTTTTTCCAGAACTGATCCTTTTTGTCCTGTCTCTCTCTAGTTTAATACATACCAACATTTTTCTTATCTATTGACTTGAGTTTGACATCAAAGATGTAACAGTTATATGTCAAGGGGAAAATCAGGAAACAAATGGATTCATAAACGTTCTATGCCATGAACAGCAACTTCCTCTTCACTGTCATTACAAATGCATGCATAGCTTCTGAGAATAAGCAGGGACATGATGTAACACAATCTCTCAGTCAATTCCAAGAATCCAATATGAAGAACATATAAACCAAGCAATTTGACAAAAAAAGAGAGGAGATATGTTATACAATTTTAGCTAAGCTAGTTCACTAAGCTGTTTGAAGATGTCAACTTTCTCTAATAAACATTAGAGTTGTAGAGACTCTTCTTGCTTCTTGGAAAAGGTAGTATCGTTTGACTGACCTTCTATAAGTTATCTAAACAGAATTTCTGTTAGAGAATGTCCTTGTTCTGCCACTCCCTGTGTTCTAGGAAATAATCATATGGTAGGCCTAAATACTGGATATTTAAAGGATACCACTTCAGAACCATATATCTTGAAAATAGTATGTGTCTCTTAGAAAAATCAGCCAGGAAGACTTCTTTAAACTATCTCTGGCTTTTTTTCAATATTTGCTGTTTGTGGAGACAGAAATGCATTATACCTGCCACAAAATTCAGACTCAGACAATCTAGAAAGATTTATGGTGTTCCATTAAGGCAGCTACATTCATTCATCACAGTACCAATTTTCCAATGCACTACTGTATATTTTTGCTGGCAGTGCTCCTTTGCTTTTACTTACCCCTCTATAGGTATCCTCTGGAGATTTATTATAGTTCCAAAAGCGAAGCCCTGCAATACTTTCAATTTTATCAAAAAGGATAGTGAGCAGATGATCTTCTCCAAAAGAGAAGGGAATGAGCCACATATGGTCATCCTCTACTGTGATATTTGTCCCATCTATTAACCTACAAGGAGAAAAATCCATTAGCTGCAAAAAGGAAAAGTTTGCTTTTCTCATGAAAATCAGGAGCTTTACTAGTGTTTATTTTTTTCCTATACGTCACTTACAGCTTCCAGGTCTTACTGTGCCCATGTGTATGCAATTAAAAGCACAATAAACATCAGAAATAGTAGGCAATTGTTGAATTAAGGACAATGGGGAAGAAAAGAGCAGTATTTCTTTTCGTTGGGTCTGTTTGAGGAAAAACAGAAAACTCCTTAGGTTTTGCTGTGTGGTCAGGGGCAGGCAGAGGAAAGCTCAACTACCTTTCTACCAAAATGGCCAAAGGCAAAAGGCTCAAACACAATATAACTTATTAATATAGTCCTATGCCTACACTAGTATATCTGGCACTCTGCAGTGTGTTGCCAATGCAACTATCATGAACCCGACAAGGAGATGGATGGCAGCTGGATAACCTGGAGAAGCAGAATTTGTTCATACCCTCCTTCATGCACACAGGCATAGTTCTACTTTTTCAAAAGAGCTTTCTACCAGTGTGACAACATCTTTTCATAAAAGCACAGACTTGAAGCTGCCTAAAGTTAATTCCGTTACTTCCTCAGTTTGGAATCCTGACTTTATAGTCTACCACAAACTATGGCATACAAATATGGAGTAAAAGAGAATATGAACTAATTGTCCCCTGTAATTACTTTGGTAAACCATCCAATGTACTTACTATTTATTTAAAAGTTTAATGGAATATGAGTGCCAGACTTGGAAGCTGCTTAAAGAAGATTTGAATAATGACTCTTTCACAGAGAAGCCAATTTGGGAGCCCATGAGAGAAGATGTAACCCTTGACTTGGTCCTATATAGTGCACAGGACCTATTCCAAATGCTACAGTTGAAGAGCACTGTAGTATACTTATACATGCTTGTGCCCAAAAAGGTTCCTAAGCAAAAATTACTAAATACATTAAAAAAAAAAAAAAACAACAAAAGAAAAACCACCCCAAAATTAAATCATTACACACAACACAGAGAACATGAAGGGATATCATACTGGAAGTACAGAACACATGTATCCCACTTACTAAGAAACATGTTGGAAAGACGGAGGACTTGAAAAATCAAAGCTAAACTGGCTCAGTGGCAGGATAAAGAAAGTTATTACAAACCATCTTTCAACAAAATTCATGATCAGAAAACTCTAACTTGATTGTATCATAACTCTGGAAGTCTAAATTCATATGCACAGGCCAAAAAAGAGTATGAAGGCTAGCAAGCAAAAGGTACCATAAATAAAATTCCTCAAATACATCAGGAGCAGAAAGCCTGCCAGAAATTCTGTAGGATCAACAGACAATGGGGCTGTAAAAGAAGCATTCAGAGAAGGTAAGACACCAACAGAAAAGCTAAATGGACTCTGCAACTGGGTCCATTATGGTGGAATATGGAGAGAATCCACCACCAGAATCTCTTCATCACAGGGGATGTCATGGGAAGATTTCTTAGATCTTGATGCCTACAGAGAGATTTTCATACAAACAGGCAGAAGAACTGAAGAATTATATACAAGTAAGTTTGACATATGTGTAAGTCAGATTAGCAGAAATTACAAAGTTAGTGTATATGTAGATAAAAACAACATTCTAAGGAAGAATCCACAAAGACATTGAAAAGTCCTAATTCATAAAATTCACAGAGCACAAACATGCCAGAGGAGAGGATTACAACTGAAAATACCCTTTAAAAGAGAGATACAACTCAGAAACAACAGGATGCGCTTCAATATCAGCCAAATACCATGTCCTGTCCAGGCCCATACCATATGATTTCTATACTGCTATTTAGGAAGTACAAGTTAATTTGAGAAAGTATACTTGTCAATGAATAAAACTTTATTAGAATTACACCCAAAAAAGGAAAAAAAAAAAAAAAAAGCTGTGGAATTACCAACAGAATGGCACCTGTTTGTGCAATTCCCTAACACATCCTCACACTTTGCTAACTTGAAATTTTTCCTTGAAGTTAACCAGAAAGCCTGCATAAATATCATTGCATATGCATAGACAGATGCTACAGAACACCCACATTTCTGCCTAGAAAGTCCTTAGCAGAGATACCAACCAGGCATGTTGCCATCTCCTAACTCAAGCACCATCTTTTGGAAACATCTCATTCATGTTTCTACAACAAGCTGTTCCTGGGTAGCTTGTGACATCCAAGAATGAGCAGTGGTGGTATGAAAATCATTTTGCATTAACATGTGTTAGAAGTTTATATAATTCAGTAGCTTTATAAAGTCTGATGTAAAATGCCTCTAAAATCAATAAACAAAACCCTTTGTCAAAACAACAGGCACAAATATAAAGGAAGAGCCCTGTAGAAAATGTTTGGAGAATCCAACTCTTTCATTACTTACTTCTCTAATGTTCTGGAATCTCCTGCATACTCTGGAAGATCATTCAAGTCTTGGGGTGAAGCAGAAATCTGTTCTCTACTTATTTTTAATGCATGACCATTCTTTCCTATCACTTCAAGTCCTGTCAGTCCAAGGTAATGACAGTCTCCCCAAGTCATGGTGAAATTCAGTTGCAGGCCTATATAAAAGAATATAGATATTATCTATACACATACTGAGTAGTTTGAAGTAAGAAGCCAATATAAGCATGCATGCAACCTCCAACAATTAGCAGTACATGCATTTCATTTAGATTATATAACTTGCTATGCTGTATTTGAATACTTCCTGGTCTTCATGCTTACCTCCATGTAATAGCACGGTATCTTCTGTAAACCTGTGATAGACCCCCTTAGTGGGGCTACCAACATCTTGTTCAATCTTAACTATACAAATCCCAATAAATCATGTTATCAAGTATCTCATTACTTAGACTGCAGACAGACAGTAACTGAACGATACATTTAAGTAGGTACATGACAGATTTTGTGATTATGCAGACAGAGAATAGACCTATTAGTCTGAAGTCTATCTATCATTTTTTGTCAGATAAATGACTATATAGAGTCATATAAATCCAGTTTCTCATAAATCAATAAATTGATAGAGAACACTAACTTGTAGTTAAATCAAAAAACAAATATGGTTCACTAATGTGTCCTCATGTCAAAACCGGACATACGGAAGTATTTTAACGGTCAGCATTAGTGAAAAACAGCAATGTTGATTTGCTTGCATCTCCAGAAAATAAATAGGAAAGAAAAACTGGGCAGACAAAAGATTGTATGTATATCTTCAGGTTCACCTGTTTCATGCCTTACTGAAAAAAAACCTAAGTAGCATATACAGATTTAACAAGTGATATTCCAATCTGATCAGGCTCTATGAAAATCCATCAGTGTAAATTAAAATATCTTTTATTTCACACATTAGAAAAGCCCAGAAATAATCAGGTTGGATAATGTCTAAAGAAGCATCATTTAGTCATGATGCCCTGTAAAACAAACAAGCATTAAAACTATTAAGCCATGCAGCCCAATTACCTATAAATAGCCATAGTAATTTACACAAGACTTTCTTGATATACACATAAATTCACTTGGCTGTTAAGATCTCATTAGCATTTGCAAGGACACTAAGAAATAAAGAGTTCTATTAGCTGACAAGTTTGGAGCTGTGGCTACACTGATATTACACTATTCCCAAGGCCATTGCTAAGACTAAATTTGCTTCATGTACAAGTGTGCAAGAGTTCTCAGGCAAAACCAAAGTGTATTTTCAAACAAAAGGGAAAAGATAGGGGGAAGCAGCTATCCACACAAGGTTTAGTATCTACATCACTGTATCAACGCCTTCATAGGTTCTCAAAATGATGAAGGGTGGAAGGGCCCTCTGAAGGCCTGTAATCCAACTCCAAGCTCAGAGCAAGGTCATGAGATCAGGTATCTCAGGAGCTTCTCCAGTTGAAGTCTGAATGTCTCTAAGGCCGCCAGATTCAAAATCTCTCCAGTGTTTGACTGCCATCAGGGTGAAAAAGATTTCCTAATACTTAATTGGAAATTCGTGTTTTTCTACCTTGTTTTTTCTGCTGCCTCTGAACCGAATCCTATTACCATGCCTCAGAATAGCCTGGATCTGTCCTTTCTATGCCCTCCTGATAGCTATAGACAGCAAGAAGATCTCCCCTTCACCTTCTCTTCTCTAGGAAGAATAAACCAAAGCAGGCCTTTCATGCTTTTCTCACACATCAGAGACTCCAGCTGCCTATCTTGGTCATGCTCCTCCACCAGACTTGCACCAGTACGTAAATTTTCTTCCTGTTCTAGGGAGCTCCATACTTAATAGTACTCCAACTACAGCCTCACAAGTGCCAAATACAGGGAAAGAATCTTTTTTCCCCTGCCCTGCTGGCTGCACTCTTAGATCCCAGGAGGCAGCTGTCTGCCTTTACTGCAAGGCCGCACCGCTGGCTCATTTTCAACTTGTGGTTTACAAGGACTTCAGACCCATCAGTAAAAAGCCGCTCCTTAGCTAGTTGGCCCCCAGCCTGTCCTGTGGCAAGGGTTTTTACATCCCACCTGCAGGTCTGTGTATTTGCCCTGAATTTCATGAGGTTACATTGGGTAACATCATGACATTATCATTTATTCAGGCCTGCTGAGGTACCTCTGAAGAATAGCCTTGCCTCCAGCTTATCAGCAACTCCCCTCTGTTTAACATCATCCACGACCTTGCTGTGATTGCACTTTATCACATCATCCAAATTCTTGAAAAAGAAAAAAGACATTAATCAGTGTAGACTATGATAGCATTGACCCCTGAGGGACACTGCTAGTAACCAGCCACTAGCTGGACTTTGCACCAGTAACCATCACATTCTGAGACACTATTTCTCCTTGGCATCATGACTGGTAAAAAGATGAAAGAGAGAAAAACTACCGACAGCAGGTCAAGGATACAAATCCTCAGTGCCTCCATGCACAATTTATTACCAGGAGTTCCAGGTGAAGAGGGCAGTATTGATCCTAAGATTTCCGTAATTCCCACTAATTCCCCCAAACCAGAAGAATCAAGAGCACTCTCACCCCAAGTCTAAGGGACCACTCCACAGAATCCTGTTTCTCTTGTGCTGATGAAAGAACCAGGAACTGATACTGAAAATTCTGAGCCATCCAGAAAATAATTTACAGGCCCACAGAGAGTTGTTTTAGTACAGGATAAAGAAATCAGGTACTTTAACTATGGATATAACGTTCTGGTCTAGCTTTACTGAGGGGTTTCTGTTGTCAATCTGATCTGAGAAATTCAGTCTTACATAAATACATAGGACTGGGAGAGAATTACTGCGTAAGGGGCAGAGCTATTACAAATCCCATTCAGGGACTAGGCAAATGGCTAGTGTTATTTTTCTGAGATTAAAATCCAACTGTTATGATACAATGTTCTAAAAGCCATAGTAACAAAGTAACAAAGCTTCTGCCTTTGTTTACTGCGGCCTTCAATTAATCTTCTTTATTCTAGACCTGACATCTGTTACAAAGTTCTGTACAGCTCAGACAATCAGATCCTCCATGATAAAATGTTAGGGGAGAAAGTGGTCAGGCAAGAAGTAAATGTAAGAACTTACATTTTCCAGTAAATATTCCTGATTCCTTGGGTACATATTCAGAGAGAGGGTCTGGCTCTTGAACCTAAAACGTAAACCAATAGATGCAATGAACATATATAACATATATACATTACAGGCATATTGTTTATAAAGGGGAGGAGGCTGGTGGTTTTGTTTGGGTTTTTTTTCCTGTTTCTTAATTTTGCTGGGTTTTTTTTTTTGTTTTGATTTTTACATCCAGCCTTTTGTATGTCATAGAATCATAAAATCATAGACTAGTTAGGGTTGGAAAGGACCTTAAGATCATCTAGTTCTAACCCTCCTGCCATGAGCAGGGATACCTCGCACTAAACCATGTCACCCAAGCCTCCATCCAACCTAGCCTTAAACACTGCCAAGGAAATCTCCTCCTTGCTTCACCAGTCAGGCTGTCCTGCAAAAAAGGAAAACATACCCCAAAATGTAGATCACCTGGATGCTTAGAAAGTCAAGACCGTCAGTTTGGTATTTTTTTGTTAGTGCACATAGGAGTATTAAATATGAGACTCCCTCGTGTGGGCTATCTGTTCAGAAAGAGTCTAAAATTCTTAAGTCACTCTTATTTACCTACGGACTGCCATGCAAACGATAACATGCTGTATTTGCATACTGCAAATACATTGCAGAGACAAGAAGTCTGGGAGGAAGTTAAGACCTCAGACAGTGACACCACAGTTTCTTCTCAAGGCCAGAGCAAATGAGCAAATGTGCCCAAAAGCTTACATTTGCTCTCTGACAATACTAATTAATAGGTTACGCTATTCAACATAGCAAAGCAGAAAGTTAATAAACAGATGATAAGATCTGCTGATCATACTGGGGCAATAAAGTTATTAAAGACTAAGGAGAACTCCAAAGGGTTCAGACAGACTTAATTTCATTGAGTGAGCATGATAAAATGCTTAATTATGTTCACTACAGGCAAATATAAAAATGCTACATGTGAGGAAAACAATCCTAACTTTACATGTACAGTATTAGGCTCCAAACAATAGCAGAATAGAATGAAATCTTTGCATTATTTTAAATAGTTCTACAAAAAAAATTAGCTCAATCTTCATTAGTAGTCAAAAAGCCAAATAGGAAACTCCAGACTCCTAGTGCAGATTCCTTAACTACAGTTTCATTTATCACTCGAGGTAGACTCTCTGTCACCAAGAATACACCAAATGGACCTACACTGCACCTGAAAAAAGAAATAAAAGACTTGTCAACACTTTTCTCTTACTGTTATATTAGATCTCTGCAGTATAACCACTGACATCCTGGATCTAATATGTGTATGCTCCCAGATGGCAATATACTTCTTGTAGTAGCAAATGTCCTTGAGGTAATTAAGTAGGTGAAACTGAGCAAGAACTGTGCACTGAAATAAATGCATATAGATAATCTACAAAAGGTGGAAAAAAAACCCTCCCACTGGGGGTACCTTTCTTGCAAAACAGTGACTCTGTCTTTGATGCCTGATGGCTTTTCCTCAGAGCAACTTAAAAAGACCAGCCTGAGAATAAAAATTTGCAACAATACTATCAAAACCCATGGATGCAACAAAGCTACCAGTCTTACAGAAGGCAGAATAATACCCTCCTTTGCAGATCATAAACCACCTGTGCCAAGCCACCTTATCACCTCTTTCTCCCTCTTCCTCCTTTATTGGCTACTCAGATTCCTTCATTCCACTGGTGCCCACTATCTTTTCTTTCAGATATGGTCTAATTTTCTACTATTTCAACCACTTCAGCTTGTGAACACTGTCCTACCTGTGTCGTAGATCCTTATGGCTAGAACAAAATACCACCATAGTACAGGAGTTCTTGGAAAAGCAGTAAAAAGTAGAAAGTACTACCATGGTCCCATGCTTAACCATAATACACCACCTTCCGTGTGACAAGTAACTGAAGTAGGACTAGCCATTCTGGAAAACAGAGATTTAGAAGAGACTGTAGCAGAGGGGCATAAACCTCTTGAGTGGCTTGAAGAAGGGAATCAGAAATAATTTAGTTTCTTCCAAAACAAAGCCTAGGGGACATTAAACGAACCTAGAGACAAACATAAAGAGGTTCTTTGTGCTATGCAAGTTAAGCTGGGAAACAACACAGAGCACGGCAAGTTGTACAAGTGCATGCAGCTTCAAAAAGCTAATGGATGAAATAATGTAATAAAAATCCATGGCAGGATACTAAACACAAATGTGAAGTCAAAAAGTCCTTGTAAGACAAATTTCTAAGGGCTGGATGAGTGTTTCAGAGAAACGACACTGCATGTTTGCTCTATTCTTTCATTCTCCCTAGGCATCCGCTGTCGGTCATAGTCAGAGTCAGGTCAAACACCCTATTTACCGGTCTGACCTCCCATAAAAGTTGATGTATTAAGGTTTACTGAAGTTACGGGAAAGACAGATGACCATGGATAATATTAACAAGAAAGTAAGACACTTCTTAAGAGCTTTTCAAAAGTTCTGTACTCAGTGCAGTAAAACACTGTTTCATCCACTGAGCACACTACAGGAAAAACGGGTGAGTGATCAACAGGTAGAGACATTTTAAACCCAATACCAGTCTGAATTACAGTGTTATGCTGGGGAAGACAAATCATCTACTAGATCTGTATCATTTTATAGCATAAGCATCCATCTACAAAATCTTGATGGTACCAGCAAACACAGAATGAGATCAGAGAGTTAAATGGCTCAGACACAATAGCTTTTGTCATTCCACTGCTGATAGAGCAGGTTTCAGATTTAGAAAGAGTATGAAGAACACCACAGATGAAAAACAAAATAAAAGGCAGGGGCTCCAAACAGCCTAGGTCTAGGCTTCTGCAAAGGAAGAAGTCTTGGTGAATGCTCACAATAAACAAGCAGTCAAGAAAAGAAAGGTGAACTTCAATTTGTGTCCATGAAATCCTGCACTGCATAAGGTGTCTGAACAGTTTAAGATACTGCAAGCAAAAAAGGGAACAAAATTACTGTTGCCAATGTTAACTAGTGCTAGAAATGTCAAAGGGTTAGGGTCACTGACTCATGATTGTCCTGGGTTCAGCAGTAGCAGTCATTTTTCTCCATCTTAATAGCTGGCGCAGTGCTGCGGTTTTGACTTTAGTCTGAGAACAACACTGATAACACACCGATGTTTTCAATTGTTGCTAAGTAATGTTTACCCCCATCAAGGACATTTTCAGTCTCATGCTCTGCCAGTGAGGAGGAGCACGGGAAGCCGGGAGGAAGCAAAGACAGGACACCTGACCCAAACTAGCCAAAGGGGTATTCCATACCACAGCACATCATGCCCAGTATATAAACTGGGGGGAGTTACCCGGAAGGGCTGCTCAGGTCGGGCTGGGTATCAGTCAGCGAGTGGTGAGCAATTGTATTCTCTCCCCTTGTTATTCCCCTTATTATTATTATTGGTGGTAGCAGTAGTGGTTTTGTGTTATATCTCAGTTACTGGATCGTTCTTATCTCAACTGGTGGGAGTTAACATTCTTTCAATTCTCCTCCCCATCCTTCCGGGAGCAGGGGGAGGAAAAAGGAGGGAGTGGGCAAGCGTGGTTCTGAGTTACCAGCTGGGCTTAAACCACAACAATGATCTTAACAGTAAGATCAAATTCCAATATTATGACATCTTATAAGCCACCAGAAGAGGACAAAACAGAACATGAAGGCATGACAACAGCATAAGGCTCATTAGGAACAATACATCACTAGGAGCATTTTAGCAGAACCAACTGGAATTTAGATTGATTCAGCTTTGATGTCCTCACAGACTTACAAGTAAGAGTGTGTTCCCCTAGAAACAGATAACCTCATTGAAGCAACAGTAGGTGCTCATGAGGATTCTTCGAAAGCAGAAGATTTGATGGAAATCAAGTCAAAGACTGCCCCACAACACCCTGAGCAGAAAATCTTGCAGGATCTTTGCTCAGACATAGAGCAAGACTCCAGTGCTTGGAAATACGGCCTTCCTCCAAGTAGTAAAATACCTACTGTATGGAATAGGAAAAGAAAATTTTTATACTGCAAAATGCTCACAGACCTGTGCAGATGCTAGTCAAAAAAGGAAAGAGGAAAAACTAAGGGGAAGGTTCAGAGAGGGAGTTCCTTCTCAGATAAAATACTTCATCTGTGGAGGAAGAAACAAGCAAGAGTACACTCTGTGTGAAAAATATGGAAAAAATCTTTGGTTTGGAGTGACAGGGAGCACAGCTACTCATTATATATTAACTCTACGGTAAAAATCACTGTCAGTGCTCAGGAGTACCTCTGTCAAATAGAACTCCCTTGAATCTCTGTCCGAGTAAGCAAAGAGAGAAAAAAAAAAAACAACAGTATAGTCTTCCTTGTAGTCTTATTAATCATTGAGGGAAACAAAAATTTTGAGCACTTTTGGGGCTTCAAAAATTTGAATAAATTATTGAGCTGGTGAAAAAAAAGATACCTTCAAAACAGACAGAGAGCTGTATTAGTCCTTCTGCAGAGCTTTACTCTACCATGGAAATCAGTGTCTACTACTTCCATGTCATCTTTCAGACAGACATTTATATGGAGTTCTGAACATAGAGGCCCCTACCTGTTGATTTTCTGTTCTTAACCCTGCTTGTGTGAAAGGTCTTTCATCTCCCTCCCTATCAGCAGTTGTTGGCCTCTTTAACTCTTCCTCGTATCTCAAGCAGCTGGCATTTTCCATTTCTCCATCATATGTCTCATCATAGCAGTATATAGCTTCAAGAATGTCATCATCCGTAGTGAACAATATAGTATCCCCAAAGTGCTCTGGAGCTGAAGGCAACACACAGAATAAAATACAGAAGAATATATAGAGTGATAAAAGTATTTTTGGTCCTTCTTACATTTAATTTGCTATAGTTTTTAAAGACAATAGACAGTAAATTGATACTGACAACTGATGTAATTAGTATGTTCATTCTCAAATTCATACTGCACAGCAGAAAAACCTGCAGAACTTGGTCGAATTTCAAATACATATAAAAGAAAATTGGAAGAAAAGCTTCTTCATCACCTTTTCCAAAAGACAGGTCTATCTGATGTGACTGAAATACGGCCTTGTTACTATGCCATCATTAAGAATAGAGATTAGCTCTATAGGCTGCTAAAATTCATAGTTTCATTGAAGAATGCATTACTGGGCTTTGCATTACATTTTGAAATTAAAAGGACTAAACACTATACATAGTGCCTGCTTGCTTTGAAGTGTAAAGTGATAACAAGCTAAATGTATTTGTCTGTATTGTACTACTGTTTCCACAAAGAAAATAAGAAATGATAGCATACCTCCAGATAAGGTTCCTGAAGCTTTTGCAATTTCTCCTTTAAAGATGCATTGTTCATCTAATATCATTATAATGTCTTTCACACCTCTGAAAGAATGTATGCGGGATTTATTATAATTCCAAATCCTAATCATAGCTACTTGACAGGAATCCACAAAGTCAATAAAGATGAAGTGAGGTTTTCCAGGGGTAAATGGTGCTAGCCAGAGATGCATATCATCCTGTGTCCGATTTACGCCATCAATTAGGTTGGTTATTATTCTGGGATCGTTGCCATAAGCTGGTAAAATATTTATATCAGGTGGCTCAGCCGTTATTTTTGATATCTGAACAGGCTCTCCTTTAGAACTGAAAACTTCAATTCCATTAAGACCAACATAATGTCTGTCTCCCCATGTTGTCTGAATGTCTATCACTAAGTGCTGTCCATAAGGTAAAACAGGAATTTTAAAATCATTTCCATCATGTGCCTCCATAGAATTTTCTCCTTCTTGTTTTTTTGGTAGTGTTTGTAGTCCCTCTTTTCTCATTTGCTGATATTCTCCAGGCCAGTTGATTTTCTGTTGATGGAGAAACTCATCAAAGATGTCCCCTTGAAAATCCATGTTGGAGATTCGGCCACGATGGGAATAATTAAACTTTACCAAGGAGTTCCAGGACTCCTGCAGAGTGTGTTCTTTTTCATTTTGCCACTTTGCTCTAGAGGTTTCTATGTCCTTCATAGAAAAGTCATCACCTGAAAACAACATTACATAGGCATTTCATGTAAAAACAAGACTGGAAGCAAATACTATAACATGGATTTGCCAGAATTATGCTGCTGCTCTTCGTGTTCCTTTACCGTAAAATGCTCTTTAGAGTAGCACTTTTGTATTGCCTCCCTATTAGAAAGGCTACATGTACCAGTTTCCCTTCCCCATTTAGACAAGCACTTTTAACTATTGAAGAGCAGAGCACATGCCAAGGTACAAAATGCAACGCAGTTTGAGACTGCAAATTCTTGACTCAACATTTACAGAACTTGGGATTTTGCCCAGTGATACTTATTGTCTGTCTGTCACAACAGTTTAAATCATCTGTCTGCATTTCTGCAGAAGATCTTTCATACAGTTGGAAATGGCTGAACTGGTTAAGTTTCTAAAGCTTTACAGAGAAAAGACAGTGCTTCCTGTCAAAGTCAACCTTGTGTATATAAAGAAAAGTGGTGAGAAAAGAAGTTCAGTATACAAGGAGGATGGGGTGAGTGTTGTGTTCTATGTAGGTAATGTCCAAATATTTTTCTCACTTTTCAGCAAGCATGAGAGGCAGAAGGGGGCTAATGACAAAGTATCTAATGGGAACACAGTGGAGACAACCAATTAGAGGGGCACAGTGGGAAAAAAGCATGCCCTCCTTGTGACTGCACTGGAGAGCTGCTTAATTTCCATCTCAAAACAATTAAGAGCAGATAATAACGAAGATTTTCAATAAAGCTGTCACTTATGTATTTTCTTCAAATAAATGAAGAAAAGCAAGTACAGTACTAAACAATTACAGGCCCATGGGCTAGATTTTACTTCTGTACAATGTCCTTGAGTGGATACTAACACAAATGGTTATCAAGAGTAAGTGCCAATTGCTGCAAAATTATCTTTTCCCAGAAGACTGCTCAAGACTAACTTTAAACTTTGTTTTTCGAATACTGGGAAAGAGGCAATGTTCCTAATCTATCCATGGCCAATAATAATTTACACTGGGACAAGAAAGATAAAAATAAGAACTTTAAAGCAGATGGGAAACCACCTGAAAGAAGGTTGTCTTTCAGAATGAAAGCCTGGAGACCAACTTGCCCACAAGGGAAATACAGAGCGGAAGTATCAGCCATTTAAAAGTCACTTTCTTGTTCAAACCATTTTCTATATGGATACTCTTTGGGTGGATGATCCAAAACAGTACTTCCTGTTTGGAAGTACTGGAGAAGACAATTTACCTAAAGAAGATACTGCATATATATGTACCACTTTTAAAATGTCAAAGTTTCAAAATTTCAGGATGAGCATGTAGAGAAGAGTATTTGACATTTATTAGCCTGCCTTGTTTTGGAGGGTTTTTTCCCTTTTTTAAAACCCCCCTCTTTTTTAAATGTTAAGTACTTCAAGCAGCACAGAGATTGCAACTCAGAAACACTTCTACAGCAGTTTAAATAGGAGTGATTTTCAATGGGAGGTTAACAGGTTTGTTAGCTACATTAAGGAGTGACAACAGAAGTGAAGCTCTGAAAGGAAAGCAGAGAATAGCCCAAAAGCAAAGGTCAGTGGGTGAAGGCTTACAGGGTTGGGCATACTTTTTAGAATATAAGATTTATTCTTTTTTACTGGAGCCACGTGAACAACAAACTCTTCCTGCAGATAACGAGTGTCCCACTTGCAGATGTTACAGACATATTCCCAGCCTTCTGCATGCCTGAGAGGATTGTATGATGGATGCTATCCTGAAGCCCAAGAAATAATGACACCTCAAACCCTGTGGGTTTAGGAGGGGATTCTTAAATCACCAAGTCCCTTGTCCTGCTTCTGACAGCAACACATCCCACACAATCTCTCTCAAAACTTTACTAAACTACATTTTGGGGCAACTCTTGCTTGAAAAAAAACATCTTTCTTCTCTCTCTGTTGTGTTAATCTCATTTTTACTCCCAGCAGTTATAAATAGCAATCATATTTCCCTGCTTCAATCACAGGCTTCATTTCCCAAATAATTCTAAAAGCTGTCTTCTATATCTGTTCCACTTTGTAATCAGCTTTCCTGAAAATGGATGATCAGAACTGCAGTTTTCCAACTGACGTCTCATGAGTGCCTGTGTTGAGATATTAACATTTCCCTCACAGAAAAGCCTCTGCTGATACATCCTTGGAGTGCACTGTTATAATCACGTCTGCGTCACACTAGTGTTTCATAGTCAATCTGTTATCAGCTACTCAACCAAGATCCTTCTCTCCAGAGGTCATTTGCAATTGATGATTATTCAGCTTACAACTTAATTTTTCGTTATTAGTCCCCAGATGACCCTCCAAGCAGGACTACCGAATTGTATTCCATTGCTATTACTCCCATCTTCAAGTTCATCTTTCTGTGCAGTTCTTCAATCTTCTTAACTCATAATACCCCAAATTATATGTTATTTGCAAATTTTATCAGCATATTTCCATCATTTCCTTTACACATTAAACAGTTATCAAACAAAAACTGTATGTTTTCATAGCAACATTAACTCGAGCCAAGTATGCATGGACGTGCTATTTCTAATTCCTGTTGTTCTCGTTATTCTTCATTCACTGACCAAAGGCATGCTGTGACATTGTAAATGAGGTTGTGCAGCCTCCCCTTTGACACATTCCACTGTTGGGAAACTGCAGCTCCCCTAGTCCCGCTCCAATTAAAATTCACCACTCTTAGGGAAACACTTAAAACTGCTTTCCTGTTGTTAATGCTCACTCAGCTCCACTTTGAAGATGGCTTTATCCTGTGCAGTATAGTACAGAGAGAACAAAAGCTGCTAGATGGCATGCAGTTTTCCCAGGAACAAACACATATTGGGAGTTTAAAGCACCAGATGACAAAACCTGCTCTGAGCAAAATGAGAGGACATTGTAATTAGAATCATGATAACCCTCATCTTACAGTTTACATTAAAATTCCTAAATTGTTACAATTTTTACAGCTGAACAGAGATTACTATAGTAGGATTTATGTACAGTTTCCATAATGCTAAGAAGTTTTTAATCTAACAAAGATGCTATAAAATGTGTGAAACAGCAAACGGGTGAGTGGTAGGTGAAGGGAAAATGGCAGTTATTCCAACTACTTCTGTACTTTTCTTCTTTGAGGTATAATTTCAGATATACTTACAAAATTGCCATTTTCTCTGAGGGGCAGAGAAAGAAAAGTTCAGACATTCTAAGTTTAGAAAGAATAATTTTGTTGCCTTTGTGTGAAAAATTCATGTAGTACCTGCTGTTGAATTTCAACTGGCATTCCTCCATTTAGGCACATTTCCTGTCCTTTATCACCATAACTTTAATGTAAACACCCAGATACAGTATACAGCAAGCTATACTTTCATGTAAATTGTTCTGATGTTAAATCACTCCCAAAATCACTCCCAAAAATCTCAATTTGTGTATTTGTAACCTCTTTTTCCAATTCTTTGCGCCTTGTTGTGCTTGGCCTGCCACACTCTCTTCATTTGAGACAAGTTATTGAATGCTGAAGAATTACAGAATGCCAAAGAGGGGTATGAAGGCTCCAAAAAAGAAGTCAGAGTGACCCATGGCTTGAAACTGAAAAGGCAGGATTAAAAATACATCCTGAGCAATGGAAATCAAAAAACTTGCTTAAAAGCAAGCCCAAGTAGAACTTGTGGATAAGAAATTCTATTCTTGTGCTATTTAAGGACAAAAATATTACCCCATGCCCAGAAAATTTCTTAGCCATAGAACATTGAAGGCTGGGAGAGAGTAGGAACTTCAAAACTTGACCAGTTCTCATACTCTTCCTTGTGGACATGCTGACAGCTACTGCTAGAGGCAGAACACAACTACACAAATCTGGATCCTCCACCTCCAACAGGATCCAGGGGAACTAAAAAAGGTTTAGAGAAGGATGACAAGGATAATCAAAAGCACAGAGAAGGTAACAGCTAAATTTACTAGAAAACTCTTCATAAATAAGCACAGATGTCTGAGGGAGTTTTGAAGAGGTATATCAAGTGGTGAAGGGAAAATAAGACCAATTCTCCATTCACTCTGAATAAATATATTTAGCATACATTCTTACTGAGAAAGACACAAACCTACTGCACAAATAAACTCTGTAAATTTGTAAACGTAAAATGGAGTGTGACCTCACTACCTTGAGGTAACACTCTTTTTGCAGATCTTCATCTCTGATATTAGCAAACATTTGCTGTCTGCAGAACTGTCAAATTTTAGAATATAATTTATTTTAATCTCCTCCAAATAAATTTAAAAACACTAAATGAGAATGTAAAATTTGCAGAAGACCATTTCACATGAGGTGTAGGACAAGGACAGAGACTCTGAGCATTGTCATAGCAGGAATGAGAAAAACTGAATACTGCAAACAGCAAAACTATACCTCCTCCAGGAATCTTAAGAGGTCTCTTCCCACCTAAATGATTCTGTGCTTCTGTAAAATGCAAAATATGCCAGGAGTTGCACTAAGGTTGTTATTGTGAGCTCTTACCTTTGAGAGCAGAACCACCTTCTCCAAGACTTACAGTGTTTAATCCCCCCTTTTGTACACATCTGACACTTCTCCTTCCACTTGTAGGGTACTGTAAGCTGCAGGAATTTTTGTTAGGAAGTTGCTCCAAAATGTCCAAGCCCACATCACCATCCTTCCTGGTTAGCATTTGCGATCTCTCATCTCCATTTCCATTTCCACTACTGGATCTTCCCAGTTCATTTCTCTGATAATTAACATCCTCATTAGCCAGCTTTGAAAAGTTTTTCATGATTCCATCTGACTGTGTTTGAAATCTCAAGCCTGAACAATGTTCTGTGGCAAGCCAGGGAGGTTTCTGCTTACTGGAAGTGACTTGATTATTCCCTGTTACTTGGGAAGATGACTGTAACCAAGAAGGAATTGTACCTGCAGAATCAGGCAATTTTCTTCCTGTTAGCTTTTCCATTTGCTCACTCAAAGTAAGTTCATCATCAGATTGAACATGCTCCGTAACTGCTTGCACTGTTGCATTCTCTTTGGCATCTTTTACACAAACTTGAGATGGTGACACTTTCAGATTATCCTCACACAAACTTTTCTTTGTAAAGCTGACCGATTTCATCCTATGGTCAAGAAGATTTTCTTCTGGCAAAGATTTCCAGTTTAGTGAAGCACTGTCTGACTGTAAGCATTTAAAATGTAGTTCTGCTTCCTTCTCTGTGACTGCAGGTACATTTACTTCTTTCATTTCATTTGCAGGATATGCAGAGATATCTTGCTTGTGATCTTTAAGGTCAATTGTAGTGCTATGGTCAGTGAGGAGATCTCCAGAGGCTCTCTCTAATTCACCATCAAATACAAGGTTCTCATCAACATATAACTTCACCTTTCTTGCTCCAACATCAAGGTCCTACAAGAAGTATGAAGATATCAATCTGTTCAAGCATTATCACTGTTCTGAAACTGACATTTGAACACTTAATCAATAAACAGATGAAAACAATTAAATCCTGGATCAGTAACATGCTTTTGATTACTTTTAATCAAAAGCTCCAACAACTGAAAAATATTGTGGAATACTTAAGGTTTTATTTAAAAGGACTAAAAACCCCTCTGGACACTACTGTGAACCACTTTGGCTGAGGAGGCTTAACTATTTAGAAAAGCTTGAGTGAAGAAGTGTAACTATATTTATCAGGATATAAATTTCAGAGGCACATTTTGCTTCAGCACTTTTAAGATTCACCACTTTCACAACATGTTCCACAGCAAACAACCATCCAGATCAAAGCCACTAGACTTAAAAAGAGTTACAGAAATACAGGGTTGGAAAGAACATTAAAAAAAAAAAAGTAATAAAATCATCTGGTCCATCTTTTTCCCCTGAAGAAAGTAAAATAACCTATACCATTGTGAAGAAATCTGGTTTTAAACGGTTTTCAAATAACCTGCCTTGATAGCTTATTCCAACACTTAACTAGCCTTTCAAATAGAAAGCCTTTACCTCAGACACAACTCTGCCACTCACAACTTTATCTCCATGTTCTACTTTCCTATAGCACCCACTAAGACCTGATTTTTTCATTCCATTGCAGTAGGAACTAATGTTCTTTCTATCTTCTTTAGCATTTCCATCTAACCTGGTTTCCCTCCTGATAAAAATACTGGTATCTTCGCAGAAAATATAGCAGATGAGACAAAATTCACCATCTTTCTGCCCTCTAAAGTTCAGTAATGTGCCCATCATGTAGAATCTTTAAAAACTCTCTGTTCCTTCCTTATCTTCATGGAAACTGAGAAGCTTTTTGTGAAAGTAAGAAGTCTCAGTTTCATCGCACTTGCTCATCTCTTGGATGTCAGTTTTTGAATACTGACTTAAATGTTCCTCTTTGTATCTGTATGCACTCTTGATAGCTTAAAAGTCTTTAGAGATTCCATTCTACTGGAATATCTATTTCCAAATAATAACATGTATGAGGCGAAAAATATAATATGGACCTACACGGGGAGAAAAACAGAAGATGCAAGCATAATAAAAAAGCTCCAGTTGAAAGAGGGCAGTAGGTGTAGGAATGCAAGACACATTCCTGATACATTCCTGATAGAAAAAGATAACCTTCATTAACTTCTCAGAGAACAGCTGTAAACCCAGTTTAATTGGCCATTATGTCATGACTGCCTGTGTTACTGCTAGAGTATCATAAAGTGCTATATGTTGGTACTAATGCATTTGGACATAAAACATAATCTTTTTTTCCCCTTGAATAGGAACACTACTAGATTAATCTAATTTGGAATCAAAACACTTTAATAATTATATATATTAAAAAATACATGCATGGCTTTGCCTGAAATGATGACAGGGAAGAGAAATACTATCAAGATGACCCAGTAATATTATTTTCTTCACCTTTCTATGTTCTCCTTAAATGCTAGAGATATTGGATATTCACAGTTGAATTTAGGATAACTGCAACATACCTACATAATATCGTACCCTCTATTGCTGTTTCTCCACTGAGAAATACTCAAACCTTAGTTCTGTATTTTTATCTGAGAACATACATAAACTGTATGGAACCAGAGAAATGTACACATCTGTATTTTGTAAAGTATTTGTCGATTTCATCTTTTTAAATTAAGATCAGCAACCTCTTAAGAACAAAATGTTTTGAAATTAATCCCACTCCACCCGCCAGTACTGAGAAAACATTGCAAAATGAGATGGTGTCCCTGAAAGAGGGACAGACAAGCACAGAAAAGGGCGAGGCACTTCAAAATTACTATTCCAGTTAATGGCAAATGACTTCTCCTTCCCTAATGTTTTGGGATATCTGGGATAGGTACTGTAGGAAGCAAAAGAGGTGTCTGAGACAATAGAGACAGATGGAACTGGGGCAGGCATTAGTAACAGATGATAGTTCAGAACAATCTATTAATAAAGGAACCAGTAAAAGAAATAATGAAAATCTTTTGCAACAAAATTCAAAGGAGACTGAAGCTCAAGGAGGAAGAATACTAACAGATCTCAACAGACACAAGACTAGAACTGCTCTTTTTCATTCCTTCCCACCTCTCTTCTGAGCTTCCAGTAGCTTAGTGATCAGACGCAGTAGGAAACATTTACAGAATGTTTAGTTTTCCTAGTACCACTGATTAATTCTCCTTGAGCATGAAGAGGCTGGAAAAATCCTTTCCTCAATGAGTAATTCCATCAAGAAGCCATCCTGTAAACAAATACTCAATACTTTGTCCAATGCAAGTTTTTTGCCTCCTGGAAGAGAAATTGGAATGGCACAATGTCTCAGAGCAAGCAAATGGGTACTATCAAGGCCAGAGAGAAAAAAATGAAAGATTTGGTGAAAACTGTTCTACAATTTCTCTGGATGCTCCTTCCCAGCTTGTACCTTCAGCCCTCACAGACTGCCTGCTGGGACAGTGCTTTTCAGTGAAGCAACAAGGATGGCATTTCTGGCTATTTCAGTGACATTTGTGCACGAAGGACAAAGCTTAAAACCAGAGGCACTTTTCTGCAAATTACATCTGGACAGAGGACTTCAAGTTGCTCCTGTCTGACTTCTCATGGAAGTGTGAAAAAAAAAAGGAGCAATGGAAAAGAAGTCAAGAACTAGAAAAGTTCTCCTACAAACCTAACTTGGCTAGAACAAAGCACCTGTATCCTTACAGACAATGCACCCCAGTGGTAGTCCAGCACTGAAGAAAATCTCCAGCTCCAGAGAACAGACATGAACATACATACAGGAGGGACAAGCATGCAGGCAATCACTTGAAGAAAAAAATGATCCCATTGGAGAGCAACTAAGACCTTCATGCATTTAAGTATAGATTTCATTCAGAGACCTCTGAAGACATGCAATAGACATCATCTTGGATCTTACGAAAAGTTTAAATAGCATCAAGTAAGAATGCAGTTTCAACACCGTAGCAAGCATTTACAAAATGTCTGAATATTTCAGACAAGCTTGAAAAGAACTGGCTGCCCTTACCTACATTTGAGCTCCTCTTGCAGACTAAAAATTGCCTCCTTATTCTCAGACCTTATCTGAAGTAAATAAAGGCAAGATGAAGCATTCTCTGAGACTTTCCTTATAACTCAGTGAATCAAGGAACTTATGACAATAACTTAATCTATTACAGCTTCCTTCAGACATATTTTCTATTTCCAGACTCAAGTTCTAAACCTCAAACATACAAAAGTACTGGCCTGAATTAATTTTTTGCTTATTTTTTGAAGAAGTACTTTGGTGCCTCTCGCTTACATGGTTTTTGAGGGAAAGGAGGAGATTAGAATGACTACAAAAATCCACACAGAAATCTGGCTCTGTATTTACATTAGCAGAAGAAAATTTCTGCCTAATTATATTTTTGTCTGATATTTCTCAGACAAAACTTCCTCATGACATACTATAAAAATAGGCAGAACTATGTATTATTCTTTCATCTTAGGGATAATGAGACATTTCTTTAGTCAGTGTAAATTGCTGCACTGCCACCAAAATCCATGGGATTATACCCCTAATGGATCGTACAGCTTGCTTTATAGCAGTTTATTTAAATAACAGTGCCTTTAAATACAGAAATACATTTACATGTATTTCCTGCATTGTATTCAATAGGTTTGGTAACAAATCATACTATTACCTCCAAAGCCAGTAGTCCCTTTCACACTCTCTAATAATGGCAGAACATTCTGTAGCCCACATTTTAATAGAGAAAGTTATTAAAATTCCAGGAAACAAATATATATCATGTAATAGTAAACTTGTTTAAGCTGCCCCTTCCATGACCATTTTCATATGTATAAATTACCATATGTGCTTATATAAGAACAGGGATGAGAGCAAAACCAGAGCAATAAAGCTTCTTATTTATAATCCAGGACAGCAAATCCTCTTTGATCCAGTACCTGGGATTTTTTTCTTAACATTGCAGCGTACAAACAAGAATAATTTTCACAGTGACATTCAAACACACAAACAAGAGACCATCTGCCATGAGATGTCTCTATTGCAACAGTAGATTACCTGTTTCATTATGAACACACAGGTAGCATGTTTTTTAGTTGTCCCTGGCAACGGCAAGAGAGTTGGAACTAGATGATCTTTAAGGTCCCTTCCAACCCAAACCATTCTATGATTCTAACTAAAGTGACAAAATTGAAATCAAGCAATAGTCGGCCTATTTATACTTCCATACATCAGAAAATACATATTTATGGACGTTAAACCACAACACATTGTTATAAAACAAATGAAAGTCCTGAATATGAAGATGCACTTGCCTTAATAAAGAATTAAGTGACAGAACATGGAAGCCTTTTATTAGGTCTTTAGAGATCTTTAATAGCTTTGAAAGCAAATGCTTGTTGTGCCTATGAAAATGTTAACACTTACACTGCTACCACTTACAGTCAAGACAAAAAGCAAATTTGACAGTAAATATGGACACCTCCTAGCTCTCTATTTTACTAGAGAAAATAGTATCCACATTTTTTTCATTCATTTGGAAAGAAGATCAAACCGATTTCCCTAGACAAGGCACAGTGTACATACAGAGGAGCTGAGAAGAGACTACTTACACTGGGAGTTGCTGTGGTGTAATTCCAGATCTTGATCTTGGATATACCAAAGTCATGTGACCGGGTTAGATTGCGGATCACAAAGTAAAGTTGGACGGGTGGATGGAAAGGGCACATCCAAAGGAAGCTTTCCTTCGTTATCTAAAGGCACATACAAACAGACTGTCACTAATACTCTTCCTCCTAAACCAGGATGTTTTAATTAACTCACCACCCCACAGAAAAATATATACAGATTAGAAGAGTAACCATTTAATAAAATCTACTACATTAAAAGCAAAATCTTAACCTCATTTCCAAACAGTAAATCCGACTCTCCTGACTGTAAGACAGCTCACAACAACCTGACAATTAGATAAAGGTCAGCTGCTTGCTGTCCCAGTAAGACATCTGCGCACTCACAGATGACAGGCCGTCTGCCATGCTTTGTAACTGCAGGGTCAGAGCAGTTTATTTTAATCAAATTAATCAGCTTTGCAGGCAACAGAGGGGATCACTGAGCACAATTCACACTGTATAATCATTTTACAATTTCTTAAAGTGCTTACACTTCTGTTTTGCCCTCTAAAGAGTGGAATCTTACAGAATTTTATTTCAATGCCTCTATTTTAATCACGCTTTGCAGACAACTAATTTCATTCACAGATCTATGCCTTAGAGCTTTATATAGGACTCTACACTTGAAATTTTCTATGCTATCACAGAAACTCGCAATATGAACTTACAAATAACTGACAAACGCCACATTTTAAAGTGCCAAAGAATGCCTAATTGTGGACATTGTTCAGAAATGCTATCCTCCACATATTCAGAAATTGGAGAAAAGGATACATGGCATCTCAGAAAGAAACAAGTAAAGAGTTTCAGAAACAAAATGTTGAGTATTAGTATACTTGATGTCAAATGTTACCCCAAAACAGAGATGAATGAGGGCAAAAAGTAAATACATATGCAGATGACATTCAGTGATTTGAGATTAGCAGATAAATTAGCTCCCTTTCTATTTTCAAGGCTTCACAGTACATATGGTCACAAAGTAATTATTTTTCTGTATCTTTTCACTTTGAAGTGAACTTTCAGTCTTTCCTGAAGGCAGCAACTACAAAACTTTTCTATTGAGTACTTCAATATGTGCCTAATGATGGTAAGGGCAGAGCTCTGCCAGTCTGTTCAAAGATACTATGAATAGATCCACTTCTCAGAGTGGTGATCTTTGTGTTCCAAACTCTGATGGTTCACAAAGTCTCTGCCACAAAGGCCTCTCAAAGAGTTTGGGAAACTGTTGCTGTTTTGAATGTCAGTTTTAGGCATAAACAGCCATAAGATTGCCAGATAGGTTTAATCCTTTCTATATAAAACCAGAAATGAGCCTTTAAACATCAAAGAAATGAAGGATAGTCCTTAAACCAGTGTGAACCCAATTACAGGAACAACTTCAAAGCTAGATCATGTCACTGAAGTCATAAAATGAACAAGAATGATTAAAAAGCCATTTCCCACCAGCAGATAACATCTGATGAGGGATCCATCTCCAGACTTCTCAAGTCAGGACCTGATGCATGAGAAATAATAAGTTCTGGTAGGTACTGTGATAGTGCCAGATTCAGCAGCAAAATAGACCCTGGAGAGACCTGTCCATGCTTCTCACTAATTTATCCATAAAGTTGCACATGATCTTCCGAACAACAGAATGCGTATCAGAGCCAGGCCAAGTACATTGAGTGAGAGGCAGCTGTAGAGATCATTTTGTTTATCAGATAGTGGGAGTAACTGCCTAGGACTGAGGATACATAAACTCACAGGTGTTACAGTCCCTGTCAGCCTGACAGGGATCTGACACCAAAAACTGAAGAATGATGAATCCATACTCAAACTCAAGACCATGGAGGACTCTCACCTTTTATCACTAAGAGTGATGGTGAAGTCTTTGCCTTCACATGATGTACTTGAGTCTGAAGTTACCGCCTCTGCAGCTAACACTGAAAACTCTAGACCAAAAGTTCTTGGAACCCTCAGGGTGAACCCAGGATGTCAGGAGTAGGAATTACATTTTGAACAGGCTCAAGGGAAAAAAAAGTGAGGGTGGGAACCATTGGTCTTAGATTTTGTGTGAGAATGGCCCAAGACACTGCTTGTGTGGGCACTGAAGGTATACAGGATGGAAGGAAAAGGAAGGCTCAAGCACTGTGAAGAGAAATTATGTAGGTCTGAGGGTTCACCATTGTAAGAAATGTATTGTTAGATATTTCTAGAATTACAGTTATCTGTCCTTGTTATGCTAAGGGTTACAAGAGCTGTACATGAATATAAGACTCAAAAAGGCTTACAGAAAACAATTACAGTGAAATACCTAATCTATGTCTTATTAAGCATTATTTCCTTCATTGAGAGCACCTGGTGGCCTGCCCAGTACTTTTTCCTGTTACAGCATATCACAAAGTACAGGGGAGAAACCAATTTAAGTGTTCTTCTTAAAAGTCTGCAAAGGTAATAACTAAACTAATAAATAAATAGAATTCCTGACCTTCAATAAGAGTATGTCTATTCTCAGAGATAAACATACACCTAAATGATCAAAAATTGAAGTGTTTCAGCAGTGGTAAAATGAGTTTTCTGCAAAATAAGTTTTTATATTAAATTTTCATTCTGTTGAAAATATTAGTTGCTTGGAGATTTATTAATTTGTTGGTTTTTCTAATGCACCCAAAAGCTTTCATATATGATCTGAAATGTACACAAACTGGAAATCCTGCTTTGACTGCTGAAGTCATCTGCAGTTCAATTACCACATAACCACATTCTAAGACCATATTCCCTCTCCAGATTGCATCTTCTCTGATGCATTACCTTTCCAGCATCAAAAGAGAGTACAGTGTCAGAAATCAAAGGAATATATAAATCATTGAAATATAAAACCTTATTGCTTAAGAATAATGGTACATATGAATATACGAGATATGCTAGAATAACAGGTTTATACTGACTTAATGAATCTATTACTACATAATTTACAATTATCTAAAGTCTGAGAGTTACTACTATGACTACTGAGTGTCATCTACCAGGGAGCACCGCCTATAAAGAAGAATGTGTATTTGTGACTATGATTTTTCAGGAGACAGCAAGAAAGATGTTTGAAGTAAAAATATTTGTCTGGAAATGATACTAAGTTTCAACTAAATTTCAAAAGAGTGCATTTTTGCCCTCTTTCCATTCCCATTCACCCTGCAAGCAGGAAAGTATCACTAGCATGAAATGAGTTAGAATTTATATTTTTTAATAGCCTAAGTCATTTAGTATCCTTATCTGCTAAAATCATACTAATCCTAACTGTCAAGGTCCATGGAGACAAAGGACATGCAGTGAATGTGCAGCACAAATGAAATAACGGCAGTATTAAGCACTATGGACATTTGCTGATCTCATCAGTAATACCAGAATTTCATAGCAGTTACTGTCTTTTGCCCATTGTCTTTAGCATGTAAGCTGCTCATGTCCACTCATTTTATAATCTCACAGAAGAGCCATGAAATACTTTTACTATGTTATGTATTTTTCTTAATCTCTTGTTCAAAACTACTCAATTCTTATTCTTCAATGATTCTTTCCTTAGGTAAAAGGATAACAAGGAGATAGGAAAAAATAAACAAGTTTCCTTCTTGTCTTTACTTATATTAAACATCTGGAAGAAGTTAGCAGTGAAGTTTCTATACCTTCAGATCACAAGTTTAAACTTAAGTTTATCAGCAGACATAACACCAAAATGTGAAATTCCACATCCTTAAATGTTTGTGATCTTGTTCTACACATATTATGATTACATTACAATGCTTTAAAAACTGAATGTGTTCTTTTATCCAAGATAATACCAGAGTTGATATATAAGGAGACAGAGTTAAAGCTGCCTCCTTCAGTTGCTCAGTTAAGCAAGTCAAGCAATTTAACCAAATTCTGTTCTACACCAAAATTACACCTGAATGCGAATATCTTGGTCAGGAAAGCAGGATTTGTTAATAATGAGCAATATTTGTGGTTTTTTTTAATTATCAGACAGTTGTTATGCAAATCAGGTTCAAAAAGCAATCATGTTTCTAAAAAAACTTTGTGATATTAAGGAAATATTATCATGAGAAATTTTCACATCCAGGACCAAGCTGTCTTACATTTAAGTTCTTATTGACCAAGCAGCACAAATCCCCTCGGTTGTCAGCATTCCGAATGTCCACATCGTGAGGAGACACAAATATCTTTTCATTGTATAAATCAAAGAATTCCACCTTGCTCAGGCCCACGTTTACAGGATTTCCCCAGTTAGAAAGAAGTTCCATAGTCACATAAATAGCATCTTGTACTTCCATACTGGTTGCCATCTGGGACAAAATGAAATATGGTATAAACATAAGTGACAAAACAATAAAATAAAGACTGTTAAGACTACAATACTGATGAATCAGAAAAAAAAAGCTTCCAAACTCAAGGCCACCTGGATGATATTCAATCCAGGTTCCACTAGTTTTGCCCCACATCAATTAATAAATCTATGGCAGGCTAAGAGAAAAGAACTATCACCCTCTTAGGAAGCCCAAGGAGAAAACAGCTCTCTGTTCTTTGCCTGATTCTTTAGTCATTTTGATGAACAAAGGAACAGTGATAAATTCTCTTCTCATACACTGCCCATTAATTGACCTGGGGCAGAAGTGGCAGAATACAGATCATTCAATCTCTTGATTGAATCATTCAAATGTTTCAGTAATACCAGGAAGCATCAGTTACAGTACGCATATATACAAACCTTCTCTCTCAACATGGATTTGTCATCAGACAGGAATACGTCATTGTCACAGGCAGAATTATGCTCAGGCTCTTGAAGGACTTCTGGACGTTTCTTCTGGTGTCTAAAACATACATATTCTGTGTTACTTTCTCATAATTCTTGTGTTTTTAAGAAACAGTTTAGTTGGTTCAAAGGTGAAGAGATGACAAGACAAACCCACACACCCCAGGGAATAATCCCACATACCCCTACACTGAATGACAACTATTGTGGCGTCCCACCCTAGATAATTTGATTAAGAGACTGGGCTCCAGTTCTCAGCTGGTTCTGAGGCAGTCTGACAAAGTAATACATAGGTAGTATAAAAACAGACAAAGATGCTGGCAGTTCCCTAATCCATAGAGACTGGCCCAAGGCTGGAACTTTCTCCCTAATTTGATACCACTTGCATGATGTCTCAAGTATCTAAAGATTATCAGGTGTAGTGGTACTACACTACACCTGGTGGTATACCTAAAAATACCTCTTCAAAACAGGAAGCTAGCCTTAGAAGAAATATATATATACCTGGTTCCAGAAGAACAAATTCTCTCAACAGCTTCTTTGATGTCAGTCTTTGTCTGGCTTTTTTCTGCAGGTTCACTCGTTGTAGAAACAACAGATGAAACAGAAAACCTCTTCTAAGTAAGAAAAAGATGAACATGTTTCATCCACACTGTTATCTACATATCAATGAGTATAAATCTGCATCTCTGGAATAAATAAGAGTTTGGGCCCAGCTATGGTTTCAGCTAACCTTAGCTAATTTGCAACTATATTTCGTTAAAGCACATTTAACAGACTTGGTCTTGATTTGCAATGAAAGACTCGAGTTTGGAGCTTGATCTTTGTTTGGAAGAAAAGTAACATAAAAGCATTCTCTGATGACTATTCAATATATATACACTGAATAGTATACATGTGTCTCTGCCTGAACTCTTTCCTTCTCCAAAATAGGATCATAAAGACTTTCAAACCTCCAAAAGCTCAGTTTTATTAGAATAATAAGAATAAAATTTTGACTTAATTTTTAAATATAGAACTATCAGTGACTATCTAAGAGGAAACAGAGGAAAAGTTCTGCTCTGGTCTCTTTCTCTGCCCATACCCAAGTCTGTACCCTCCTTCCTTTGTTATTTTTCCTAAAAAGTTGCTAGTAGCTTCTGTCAGAGACAGAATACACAGCACAGTGAACAACTAGTCAGAGAGGAACAGCAATCCTTCTGCTCTTAGGTCACTTCCATTTCTATGATGTTTGAAGAGTAAGGGAACTCTAAAATGCTCAGAAGTTCATTAGTTTTTTAGTATTAAAAATTCTACATTGTTATACATTTAAATACCCAAGGCCAAGTTCCACAATTGGGTAAGCAAAATTAAATTACTTTTGGAAGATCATTTAGGTCAGCTTTAAGACTGAGAACACACAGTTTGTTTTTGAAACTCAATCTCAAGTGTCAGGGTAAAATTACAGCTATTTTAAGTGTTATTTCATTATTTCTCATTTAAGCACAACAGTATTAAAATTAGCAGGAAGATGCATTATGTGAGAATATTCAATAAAATTTGTTCTCTTGATCACAAACTATAATATCTCAAAAACAAGAGAAATAAGATTGTAAAGTTGACCTAGATGGTGAAATCAGATGTACTTACCTATAGTAAAAGAACATTTTCACCTTTGCTCCTAACCAAAACTCCCCAGAAACCTAATGCTGGCTCAGCAATGACAGCAGATACATATTCATTATTCAGGGAGCATCAGCTTAGGCTAAAGTAGTCACCTGTTTTGGAAACTCTCGGAATTCAAATGAGGAATTCCACGAGTGCCTAGGCATATCTCTTTTCCTTCCTATTAAAATCAGCCTTCTAAACACCAAACTGGAAACAGACTTTGAATCCATGAACACTGTCCTTAACAGACAGTTCTGTAAATCTTGGTTTATGCTCAAATTTATGTACTTTATTTTACTGTTAGAACTGAATTACTGGTTACGCTCAAAGTTTAGCTAGGATTTTCAGTACAAGCCTCCTTATTCTTTAAATTAACGAGGAATAATGGTCTTACCTGAATAAGAAGGGGATGGATTTTTGTTGATTTCCTTGTTTATAAGACAAGTTTTTAATTATTTTTAAATGTGGTTGTTGGAGATAAGAGATATACATGCACTGGTGCAGAAAACCCATACTATCCCCTTCTCACTAGGAGCCAACAGTGTACATGACAGCTCTGCTCCAAAAGCAGAGTATGTATTAACAGGGAACAGTGCCCATATTAATGAGTCCAGTAGGAAGACAGGATTTATTGCTATGGAAATCACATATTATCTTGTTTCAGAAGCTTCCAGAATGAAAATGGCCCAACCAGGCATGCATGCGCCCCGTCTCTGCTTCCTCACAGCTTCCCCTCCTCCCTGGCAGAGCATGAGCCTCACAGAGTCCTTGGTCAGGGTAAACATCACTTAGCAACAACCGACAACATCGGCTTCACCAACACTGTTCTCAAACTAGAAGTCAAAACACAGCACTGCACCAGTTAACACAAAGGAAAAAACATGACTGCTACTGCTGAACCCAGGACAGCATTTCACTGTACAAGCATATCATGTGACTGGTCTATCTGTTGCTCAGTGATCTCTGAAATCAAGATAGAACTGTGAGATACTAACCTGAGGAAGCAGATTAAAGAAAACCACCCTATGGAAGAATAATACAAATTCAATTACACTGAAGAGGCATCACCATTCATTCATACACAATGTTAATTGTAAGAGATTGTAATTTATGGGGGGTTTGCTACTTGATCAAACAGCCCTCCTCTATATTTTGCCATACCTTCTGAGGGCTTGTGGAAAACATCTGCCCTTGCAGATCCCTCTGCAAGACTTCATTTTCAATTTGCATTGCTTTAATCACAGCTGAAACCGAGAGAGCAGGATCCTTCTCACACACACTCTTTCGAGTTGCAGAAAGTGGGATTTCTGGTCGACTTAAGGGTCCTGCCACCAAAAGAAGGAAAGAATATTCATTTGTCTGGAAACACAAGTATGGATCATTAAAACAGAATACATGTGAAACATCCAGTTCAGTTACTGACACAGGGCTTTGCTAGCAGTCTGTAAGCATCCCAAGCAAGGCTGAATTGCTCCAATTTGTTTTTATATTAAGATTCCAGGTCAAAGATACTTTAGACAACAGCTGGAACAGTATCTTAAGAGCAGGCAAACTGGCTAATGAAAAACATAATTTTTACACTTTAAGAATGTTTTGAACTTGCTCCGTTCTGGTATTTAATGGAAATGCCTTGTAACAGTCCATTGAAAAAAAGTATATGTAATTTCAGCACATCAGAATTTTTCAATGTAACTGGGGTGTTCAGCTATTTTGGAGGAATCCAGAGAGTCTTCTAGAAAAACAAGGGGAGTCAGGAGTTGCTACTTGCAAGGCAAAACAAATGACCTTATTACTTAAGTAGCCATCAAAATGCCCATACACATCCCAATCTTCCAAGCAATTGTGGAGAAATAGAAACGTCACAGCCTATAAACAGATTTAAAAGAAAGGAAATAAAATTTAACAATAGAGGATCCAAGACTGGACTAAGAGTAGCACAGTGGTTATATTCAAGGACTTCAAAAGTCAAGGGAAAAAAAGGGACAGAATCTACACAGACATTTAGATCAAGTGAAAATATTGAAGAACAGGCTGACAAGCAAGCATGCTTATAATGCTGCAGTGAGATTTACTAAGCAGGAAAGTAAAATGGCAGTAGATGCTAGTAACATGAAGACTACCTTGGAAAGACAGGAATTAAAACTGAATAGAGACTTGCATGCATTCACAATCTTTAAGCCATATGTCATCCACACTCATAAAAACTCTTACCAAGTATTAGTCATCTCTGAAAATACAAGGACAAAATACAGTCCTTTTTATTTTTCTATAACAATCCCCCAAAATGAAATTAATTTAAGGATTTAAAGTGCTGCTTGGACAGAAATGTTTCTAACAAGCACTATTAGAATGAGAAAATGCTATGCACATCTTTGGAAAGTGGTCAAAGCAAGCATCTGCTCAGACAGATGGTGGGCAAGGGTCTCAAACCACAAAGATTTATCCTGAAGCCAAAAAGAATTAGCTGCTTTTCCTCAATTTCGTTTTCTGCCAATTAAGAAACTAATATTTTGACTTTTCAAAGCCATTAGTTTTACTGCTTTCTTGGGACACATCTGTATTACGATTCTTTGAAAAGAACTATCTTAACCACAGAGTATGGTAAGTCTGAAAACTTTATCTCAGACTTTTCAAAAATCAAGTTCATCAGAATTGTTCAATTAAGGACTGTGCTGAAATAAGAACTGCAGCCATGATTTCAGGCCCTAGATTTGTGACTTTTTGGGGTTTGATTTTTTTTTTTAGCTGAAGTAAAGACCACACCTTAGCAGCAGATTTCTAAAATAAGCAGTAGTGCCTTCAAAATGGTGTTTGCCAGTCCAGGAGAAACATTTTCCAGTACGGTACTAGATACCAGGTCACCTACCCAGCACTGGAGACTGACCTGCAGTGTTCAAGGTGCAATTCAAGTACAGTCCCAAGCAGCAACAGAGCTAATTTTGCTGTGCCATGTAAAACTAGGCCTTTACTGCTATAAATGCATTGTGTTAGAATCTTCCAAAGCATCGACTCCTGATTTTGACAAGCCACATTTCTGTTAAGACCACAGGGAACAGATCTCCATAAGGGAAGTGGGAAACCCAGAGCGAGTACAAAGACTGAAAGGGAGAGGAAAAATTCTTATGCTGCGGAAGAAGAAAGAGAAGGAAGGTAGCAAACATGCAAGAGAAGACAAAAGCATATAGGCTGTGGTCTTTCTCACAATTTTACTTGAGATAAAACACTCCAGGTGGTAAAAACAACAACAAAAAAACACATTAAAAAAAGATTACAACAGCTAAGAAAAATCACATAACAACAGATGTGTGCTCAAATTACATCTGAGCCAGAGGGCAAAAATGCACAAAACCTCTTCTGATTGACATTATATATTCTTATTTCTTACTAGAACAGTTTTTCTCATGTCTTTTTCCCTGGTGGAAGAAATCAGCAGAGAATGGCCGCATTATTTTATTTTTCACCACAACTGGTCTGACAGGAATGTACATTTCAGCATCATCTTTTCTTTTTGCTGAGAGAACTCGTCCTGGCTTCACTTCTGCAATAAGGAACAGAAAAATCAACTTCAGAGATATTTAGGAGCAGTCAGCCAGGGAAAACTTACTGGATCTTAACTGCTAACATGTTGCCTATTTAGCTATATTCGCATAGTTAAAACTGATAACCTCCATCCTGCCTCTCTTTCATTGATACTGTTCCATTGATATAGAAGTACATAGGCAAGGCTCGAACAGACTTAGTGAAACAAAATAAACTATATTGTTATAAGTTACAAATATCTCTCATCTATACCAGGTATTTACCTGCATTAGTGTTAAGAAAAGCAAAAATAAAAAAGAAGTCTTAAATAAAGACTAAAATGTTGTCTTATTTAGAAATTTCAAGGCAGGGGAGGGTTGCCTGGTGTAGTTCATCTGCAACACAGCTTTGAAATCTCTCTGGGAAAAAAAAAATAATCTCTCCCAAAGATGTTCTTCTCACTGCTGCTGCTCCATCCCTTGCTCCTATCCCTTCTTCTGCCTCCTCTCCACATTCATACTCCACTCACCTCTGTGATATTGAGAGAAACACTCCTTTTCTCAATGTGTTTAAAGATTGCTCCTCTTAAGTTAAGCAATTAACTGTGGATAAGGAAAAAAATACAGCAGCCCAAACCCCAAGCCAAAATGCATGAATGCACCTGAAATGGGGGGGGGGGGGGGGGGGGGAAGTTTGAGAAATACTGAATGCAGGTCAAGGTCTGGTTTCTGCCTGAACATTCTACCTTTAACAAGGTGGGGTGGGGAGTTTAAACAATTTTTGAGACCTAGGGACTGGTTTGGAGTTTCCACATTGAGATCTCCAAAGGAGAAAACCTGACAAAAGGAAGTGGCTGATAGCCAGATTAATTTGCTTTCTCAAATCACTACATCTCTCATGAGCGATGAATAGCACATGCTATCAGAGTATGAAGTGGGCTATATTTTTTTCTTTGCAAAAAAAACCTTATTCTAGTAGTATGAGGATGCAAGTCTCCCAAATCAGGAGATTAAAACAACAGGTTCATGAGTCTAGTAGTATGAGGATGCAAGTCTCCCAAATCAGGAGATTAAAACAACAGGTTCATGAGAGTATCAAGTAGCCATTGATGACTAATCAGCAGCAATTCCCTTAAAAGTAACACTCTCAAAGAATTATTATTATAGTACTGTGGTAGTGTATAATACACAGACTTACTACTTTGATCCTGGCTAAACTCCAACACAGTAACGGTGCCAGAATCAAGGCCAGAACATCCCCCAGCATCCCAATGTTCAGAAGCTTCTTTCTGCAGTGATTTACTGCTGTGTAGCTGAAGACCTCCAAAGCTTGTAACTGTTTCCTCAGTGGAAGACAGTTCTGAAAACACATCTTCTTCAATAGAGTCATATTCATCACTAAGAGAGTCTTCTTCCATGCTTTTCTCTTCTACACTGAGTTGCAAGCTTCTTCTTGATTCCTGGTACAATTCAAACAGATTTGTCAGTAAAACTCAAAGATGCATTGTAAAATAAACAAATGTGGAAGCCCTTCCTCCCTTCGGAGAAAGCAAATCTTCTCATGAACTCAAAGCCATGATGCAGCTAAATATATTCACATTCCTCTGGCATGTCCTCACTCCTCTGATGAGGACTTGTAAAGAAAATCCATCCTACAACAAACACCTTTATTCCTTCTCATCAGAATGTTTGCAGGAAAATTCTGCAGGTCAAGGAATTTTCATGTGCAAAACCAATTCTGGAGAGTAAGTTACAAACAGGAAATAAGTATTGGAGAGGGCAGAGGCATCCACTTTTCCAGTATCACACAGTTAGACTACCATCTCTTGTAGATTGCTATTTGAAGACTAGCTGCAACCTAGATATTCCAAATGCCTTCACAAGACTGCAAAGCTAATGTAATAGCACCTTCTTTATAAGCAAATGTATAGATGATAATAATCCTGTCTTGTACATATTTGTACTCCAAAAAAAGAGTAGAAAAGAACTGTGGTCTAATGGACTAAGCTTACAGTTTGCATAGATTTTTTTAAGTGGAAACACTAACAGGATTTTCGGAAAAAAAGAATCTATTTTGAAATTTACTGTGGAAAAAACTGTCCTGCGTCTCTCAGCATATGCCACAAACAGCATTGATGGTGATGGAGAGCCTTGTGCTTTTATGAATGCAAAAGGAAAAGAGCTTGCATGTCTTCAATACTTTTTTCCCTACTTTGTTGGCATTAAAGTTTTGAGATGAGTATAGGTAAGCAAACTGTATGAGTAAGATGAAAATCTGAAGCTATATTAGGTACAAATGAACTGTGACGGTGCATGTGCAGTTTGCAATGAAAGCTTCAAGATACTCTTCTGCTACAGATTACCCTTGTTAGGAAATCCATGTTGACAGAAACATATTACAAAGAGCAGGCAAACTTAAATTCAAAAGAGGGTCTATAAATAACCTGAGGCTTGATATTGAGCATGTCCTTATGATAGTCAAGACTAATATTTCTAGCTTTTTGAGAGGGAATTGTACAGGCTTTCCTTTAGTTTGAAACCTCATAATGTGCATTGTAACAAGATATTCAAGAAATCAATTATAGCTTCAGGAAAACCCAAATATTTCCATTTGGGATACAAAGAAAAGTCGGGGATTGGTTTAAAATTTTTAGCTTACTACACACCAATAAATGATTAGAAACATCCATCACTGTAAACAACTTACTGGCTTGTAGAGTTAAAAAAAAATCCTAAGCTCAAAAGCAATATAGGAAAGGCTAGGAAAAAATGCTTGGGAAGTTTGTCTGATGTCAGTGGTAAGATGTATAGACAGTTTCATACATAGATGTTACCCCAGTACCCAGAAAAGCTTTATTGATGTCATTAATTGGTTAGTCAGAGAAACAGTCATAAATTTTTGTTCATTTATTCCTTTTTTTTTTTTTGGGGGGGGGGGGGGGGGGGGGCGGGGATAGGAGGTTTGTGAAGTGCGCTGGAACAAACTACAATTAGTACTCAAGAAGTGGAAGGCTGAACTATCAAACCATGGAGTCAATACAAAAACAACTCTTGACGGAAAGCAACTGTACTGACTATAGTATTTTTAAAACTTCACTCTGACTTTTGTTAGGTAAAACAATGACACACAACAATTTCAGCACATTATTCAAAACTAACCTAAACCCAGAAAAACTTGCTGTTTAAGCTTTCTCTGACCTGACAGCCAAAAGTGCCATTCATTATGGTGTATAACCATTAAGTGAACTAGAAAAGTCTTCTTGCATGAGATACCTTGGTTCTAGCCAACAGAGACAATATTCTACCGCTTTAAAATGGGACTTAAGATATTATAGAGTATTGATAACTGAGGTTAGATCTTCAAAGTAATTTTACTTTGGTTTTTAATTTTTTACTTATGTCACATCTCATTAATGTAAGATCACCTTGTGAAAGAAACTCTATATGCTGGGTTTCAATGCTCTAGTCAAGACTGATACCGAGGACCATTCACATTTCAATTGACACTACCATGAACAATAGAAGGCAACTGCCAATTGTACCTGGGAGTAAGGGAGAGGATCATCACCATTTGTCTCCACGTTCAAGCTTTCATACGGTTCAAAATCCTCAGAGTACTCAGGAGGAGGTTTAATGCGGAGTTTAGTCCCCTGTTCTGTTTTAATCTCCACAGTTTTCTGTTAAAAGCAGCATTCAAAGAAATTAGACATCTTTTGTGCTACCAGCAGTACAAAAAGAATAATCATCACATTTTACATAACAATATCTGGATCAAGTGATGCTTTTCCCCTCTGTTCCATAGAAGGTTTCTGTCCTCCCTGAGCTCACCTTTGGGCCCCTATGTTACAGCTTAACTGCACTAGTCAGACGTCTCACCTGCTGCTGCTATCCCCAGAGTGGGTCAGGCCCAGCAAACATCATGCATTTCACACCAAACTGAGTGCCCATTGGAGTTCACCCCCTCACCTCAACAAGTAAGTGAAAAACTGATACGACTAGGGACATAGCAATCAACAAAGCAGCTGCAGTGGAATCACTTCAAGCAGGCATGTAAAGAAGTGCTGGTGGAACAACCTTATGGCAAAAGCTCTCATGCCTCTTCTGGGGAATCGGTGTGCTTGGCTGCCTCCCTGAAATGCATCTACACTGATGGAGAACACAGGGAAACAAACAGGAGGAGTCAGAAGCTTGTATCCAGTTACAGGGTATGACCTCATTGGGATCACAGAGATACGGTGGGATAGCTTACAAGGCTGAAGTGTTGTGACAGATGAATACAGGCACAGACTCTTTAAGAAAGGCTGAGAAGGTGAGAAGGAATTACCACCCTTTATGTGTGCGAGAGCTGGAATGTACAGAGTTCTGCAAAGAAGAGGTCAGGAGACAGTCAAAACCAGCGGGCAGACAGCATGGGTGCTGTTATAGGAGGTATCTGTATGGACCTCCTTATCAGAAAGAAGTAGATGAGGCCTTCCTCAAAAAGGTGGGACCCTTTTTCTCATGGAGTACTTTAACACACCTGTTGTCTGCTGGAAAGACAATATAGCAGGGCTCAAGCAATCTATCTAGGAGATCTTTAGAGTGCACAGAGGATTAAGAAGCCAACAAGCACAGATGCTCTGCTGGAGATGCTGGGAGAGCTGGGACTCTTCAGCCTGGAGAAAAGAAGGTTCACGGGTGGGGGTGTGTGTCATCAAAGTGTATAAATTCCTGGCAGGTATCTGCTCACTGATAGGACAAGAGGTAATTGAACATAGATAACAAAAGTAAAAAAACCAACCAAACAACAAAAAAAAAACAACCCACAAATCCAAACTCAACATGAAATTCCATCTGAACAGAAGAAAAAAAATACTGCGGGGTGATCAAACACTGGAATGCCTGAGCACAGGGAGTGGTCCAGATGAACTCAGTAGTTCCCTTTCAAGCACAATAATTCTGTGATTCTGTAATGTCTGTGTATGAAAATGACTACCTGAAGTAACTGTGGGTTTTTGAAGACGTGTCACTCTTGTGCATATGAGGGGAATATGTTCTGCCATAAGCATTCAAGCACAAAGACTTCTTTGCCTTTGTAAATGTCAGACACGGCTGTGAAAGTCATTCAAATTAACTTGTTTTACTTCATAATTAGGATGCAATCAAAGTATGCACACTGTCAGTTAATTCGAGCATGGCTGAAGAGGGGTAGAAGATTTGCGAAACTCATCTTTCTGTACCACAGAATTATCTGGTTTTCCCCACTTTTGAATTCTGTTGCAGACAACAGAAGAGGACTATTTCACTAAAGGTAACATGTGATCCAGAAGTCTGTGCATCGATTCTAAACTTAGTTATCTGGTGTTCATACACTCCTCTAACATTTTGTAACTGCCAGGAGCAGAGATATCCTAAGGCAGCCTGGCTTTTGATAGAATGTGCTCTTCAATAAGTCTGTCTTGCCACCTTATAGCGTACCTTAACACAGCTTACGTTTGATGTTTGAACATGAGCTCCTAGCTGAGAAAATTAATTCAGCTAAGCAGCAAGGGTGACAAGTAATGCAGCCTTGAAACTTGAATATGCAATATTTGCTGAAAGAAAACCTGCATGATATGAACACCACTGCAGTGACACAGACCCCTGATCCCCAGTCACTCAAGCACGGATCTGATATCCAGCCAGGGCAATTGCTAATCAGGGTAATTATTTAGGTGACATGTCTCAGTTGTTCAGAATTCACATTCAGGACAGTTTAAGTCAGATCCTTCTTTAGGCCAGATGGAAAAAAAAGAACATTGATGTTTCTCCAGGGAACCAATAACTGTGTACCTAATGGCTTCAAATTTCTTATGCACAGGGACAGTATTATCTATCGGCAGGGACTTTTATTATCTACATGCATCTTCCTTTCTTCTCATCTACGAGAATCTGTCACAAAGTACAACTCAAGCTATACAAATTACACCTCTGTGCCCCTAGATACTATTGCAGGATGCAAAACAGCAGTGACAGGCAGGGATATTTCTCCAAAATAAGTTTCTCTGCCCTTTGCACTAAAGTTCTCTAGGCTTGCCATCAGAGATGTCAAGCAGCGGCTGTTCTGCTGGAGGACAGATTGAGCCAGTCATGTCAAGGCTATAGAGGTTTCTATTACAGTCATCACTGAAACCAGATCCTTTCAATGAGATTCACCTCTTCAGGCTTCAAAGTAGACACAAAATTGGTCATGATTATCATTTCACATTGTCACTTAGTATCCATACCAAACCAAGATTCAGATTCTACAATAGTCCCACTACCCACTATCTACTAGTTGCAATCAATTCCCCCTAAAATGATTTACTATATAAGAATTAGTTCAGAGATGCATTCTTTCAAGCTGTTTCTTACCTGAAGCCAACCTCTGCGTTGTATTTTCCTTGGTACAGTCTGTATGCTGTGTTCTCGCAAATCTCTCTCTTTTAGCTGGGCTGCTTCTTCAGAACAGAGACAAGACAAAACAGAAATACAGTATCTGACAATATATATCTTAGTTTGCATTCTTTTCTTTCCCCCTTCAACACATCCCCCACACCCCCTAGATAAGAACAGAAAAGTCCTTGACATGTGAATGGTATCAACAACTGAAAAGGCAATCCACTTCAGATATTGGCTAGTTGTGTATTAGTAGCAGGAGTCTTGAACCTCTTCAGGGACAGTCATCATCATGTGTATTCCAGAGAATAAATTGTTTCAACATACATTAGTTTAACAGCAAGTGAAGCCCCATGTTCATTGATACAGAAGGGTAGAATTATGTTCTAGAATAGGGGTACACATCATTCATTCTAACTCCTAGCTGGGTATACAGTAACCTGTCTCAGGAAGCCAGCTGATCCCAGAACCCATGCTATTGAAGGCAGACTCTGACAGACAGGTCCTGGTGAACAATAAGTGATGTGCTGGGTTTACAAAGGAATACTGTGTGTTTACTTGCAAACTAAAGAAACGTAAGAGACTGGCAAATTAAACAGAATGTATTAGGTATGATACTGTGCAGAGAAGAGTTTTTCCTGTACAAGTGAAGGACGTACAGTAAGTATATTCTATAAGTGAAAATAAAATACGTGAAGGACAAATAATCATTTTCATTCATTTCTAAGGCAAGAAAAAATTGGTTCCAGAACTTCTGCAAAAATTCTGTGCACGGTCAAGGAGAACTAAGGGTTCCTGTGCTGGAAATAGTCCCAGCTTACAGTGGAACAACGTTTTTTTGAGAAGATGCGTTGATTGAGACAAAGAGACAAGCATCCTGCAGGACACATCAGCACCCTCAATGGAACAAGGACATCATTAACACTCTCAAGAGCATCCTAAATAAAGGCATCTTATTTCCTCCTATGTGCAAGGCAGATTTACAGCTTCCATTTCTTCTCAGTGGAGAAAAACAGCTGATGCAAAACCTCTTTTCTTTAAGCCATAATTTAATGGTCACCCTAAGCCAGCAGAAACTGGCACTACCAATAAAAGAAGCAGTCGTCCTATGTAGGTCACAGACTCACAGAAAGATTTAGTTTGGAAGGAACCTCTGGAGGTCACCTAGACCAACCTTCCATTCAAAGCAGGGCTTGCTTCAAAATTAGATCAGGTTGCTCATTACAACTTTCAATACCACATTTTCTATTTGTGTTGGACAACCCAAAACACACCTGCGCAGTGAACCGTTCAGAGAATTCACATGGGCAAGTTTTAACTAAGGAAAAACATAAAAGAAAGATCACTTTTTATTGTAGTCACTTGTGCAATCTGGTTTACCATGAGATTGCACAAATGCTAGTACAAGCAGATACAATAGGCACAGGGCAGGACCATTCTTGTGGGAACAGGGTATGACTGTCTATTTAGAGTGATCATAAAATTACAGAGCAAGAAAAATGAGATGTTCTACTGCTTCAGCACAAAGCATATCTCTTAGGCCTGAAACAGGACTAAGAACAGAGGGGAAAAGGAATGGACTGCTCCAAGAAACAAAAACAGCTCTTCCAACTAGAGGTCCTGCTACTCCATTACACTATTCTTAAGTAACTCCAGAAATACTCTGCAGTCATTAGCATTGGTGGTTATTGCTATGAGGCTCTTCTGGCACCGAGGGCGAACTGTCCTGAGACTACAATGCTAGAAGCGAGGTCTCACTCAGTCACTGCTTTGGGACAGAATTAGAAACATCTTTCACCTCCTAAGCAATCTGTCTCTTCTAAGCAATGTCCCAGAAGGCTACACACATGCGCTACAAACTTAAGTAGGAAAAACGGACAGGGTAGGTCTTATGCTACCACTGCTGAGTATGTGGTTCTCAGAACTGCGTATTTTGTGATGGTTTCATGTCACCAGGTTTCTCTAAACCAGGAAAAACAATAGCTCCCAAGCAGAAGTTGATGCAGCTGAACTAGTCATCTGTGCTATAAACATTACTTTAGAACAAAAAAATCATTCTCATGCGGTGGATGAGATTTGAATACCAACCACTGCCTGTTTCAGCATACAAAACAGGCTCACTGGTGTCATTCCCTTGGAGACTTGAGCTAACAGTGCTTATTCTAGTAGCCAAGAACTGAGTAGTACATCATCAAAATACTACTTGTAATCAAATGAGATTCCATGCTATTCTTAACCACATGTTTGTGACCACACTGACATTCACTGGAAGTACACAGATGGTTGTGAAACTATGCCTAGGTTACACACCCAAAGAAGTAACAGTATACCTAGAGACAAGCTTCACTACCTTAGAAGCCCATCATTTACTTTAATTCAATTACTAAGCCTAAGTAAATGCAAAAAGTTGATTAATCACTATTATCATTAATGACTCCTAGGGAACACAAAGAAAATAGTCCAGACAAATATGTTTATGATGACACTTTCAGGAACCGCAAGAAGGGATCTGTGCCCATTCTGTATTACCAAGTATCACACATTCCTAATTTTTCAGAGAAGACTAATCCTATAGATGGATGCTTTAGAAGTAATAAATGATGCAATAACTCTCATGGAAGATGGATAGGGGAGAAAATTTAGTGCTGTATTTCAGCTAGAAATCATTTCTGTAAGTAAAATCATATTCAGTCATGGAGAAGAAATGCCTAGAAATGAAACAGACCACAAACTGCTAAGGTACTACCCCCAGGCAAGAAACTTATACAGATCACCACTGACTCCCACTCTGGACTCTGGTGGCAAAATCAAACAGAAGAAGAAAAATGACAGGATGATGATTCAGTTGCTATCTCTCACTGCAGCTACATGTGTTTAAAATACACATGTATTTTTCTAAAAAAAAAAAAAACGCTGGATAGCTGAGAAACAGCAAAACACTGAATTCTCTTTTACAGAGATAATGCTACTGTCTCTATGTTGGTGGAGTTGAGGAAAGGAACAGAGACTGCCACTGAAGTCTTTAAAGGTCCCTAAGACACAATGAAGTACTCCACCTCAACAGACTCAAATGGCATTAAGCAACCATAAAAATAAACAACTTTAGTTAAGCTTAGAGGTAACAGCTACATAGCAGAACTTTAAGAGGAAATCTCTTTTGACAGAGTTCAATTACAGCTGCTGCCACAATGTCCCTGAACAATTTTGGACCAAAAAAGTCAAAGACACTGTTTTACACCCTCTGTAGTTACCTAAAGATATATCCCAGGATACCAATGATGTCACACATCCCAATGTGATGAAGCACACAATTTCCTTAATTTTCAATATATCCCATAACATGCACTTTTTGCATCATTCCACAAATTTTTCCTTTCATGCAGCACAGTGAAACTAGGTGACTATACGATTCCTTACCACCACCCTGTATAGCCTGCAAGAAATTATATAGCAGTCAGCTAAGCCTGAACACACTTAAATGTGAAAGCAAACAGTATGTAAAAGAAAGAGATGCTGAAGTTAGAGTAACTGTTAGAACCGTTACTAAAAGTCAGTTTCTAGTATTGTTGAGATTAATGAATTTTCAATTGTAACAAGTTATCACACAAGTAACCTTTGAAACCCTTTATCTTCATTTTAAGTGAAAATAAAGCTTAACCAGCCACTATCTATGCAGCAACAGATTAAAAATATACAGCCTAAAATAGGCTGATTGTAGCAAGCGTGAGGATAACAGACTAAGGCTGGTAAACTGCTTTACATAGGGATTTAGTAAAATCAACTTTATTTTCATTATATTAAATAGATTACAAGGCCAGTAAGCTCACAATTTATACCTTCATACATGCAAAATTATTCCTGTCACGACACTGTTCTCTATGACAGACTTAAATTAGAAACAAAACCCACATTTTTAAATAAAGCCAGCTAATCACTGGCAGAAAATGGTAGATTTTTTTTACTTCAAATATTTAAATAAAGCTTAGCTGTCTTTTTCTGACAACTATTACAGTTTAAACATGATTTATGAGCTTAGTGCAGCTATTACTGGATATAACTTGATTATAGTCTGTGTCATCAAATGTAATTTGTCTACAGGACAGCAGACTTACACTGAAGTCCACCAGATTTTAAAGCCTATTAACAGTGTTATATGTCAAAGAAAGGTTTAGCATCATGGGACACTGACAATTTATACACATTTCTAATTTTCGAGCTTTAGTTATAACTGTTTAACAAATAGAGAAGCAGGGAAGTTAAATTTTGGAATTAGTCAGGGATCAACTGAGAAATTGATAGGGTACTGCAGACACCACCTCTTATGTACAATCAGCTTAAGGACTCTGATGAGAGTCCCATGGAATTTCATTTCACCAAGCTCAAATGCTGCTTTTACTTTATCATAGCCTGACCAGTAACCTCACCAACTGAACTACAGCTCTGATGAGTAAATGTTTAAAATCTCTGGAAAACTTTCATGGAACTCACCATTTGTCCTGGTGGTCTCAGTCTCATTTTTAAGGCAGCCATGTGATTTGATTTTTCTGCGGTAATTTCTCCGCTCTGAATTAGCTCCATTCAGATACAGAGAAAATCCTCTTTCTAACTGCTCCAGTTTGATTTGTAGGGGATCCTTTCTTTTTAAACGTTCCAGTAACCTGAAGGAGAAAGGATAATATAATTCATCCTTATGCAGTGCAGTGCACAGATAAGCATGCACATAAAGTCAGATATGGTTTGATGACACTTTGACGATATGATGTCCCAAAATCATATGACGTCCCAAAACCAAAAAATATGTTTCCAGTTCACAAGACAAAAACCTTCCCTCTAAGCCATAGGAAAAAAAAAACAAACAAACAAAAAAAAAAACCTATTTTATTAACAAATTTGTCTATATTTTCATGTATGCTGAAAAAATATTGTGATCTCTTCTAGACATAAGAACTTTGATGTACTTGGCAAACAAAGAAAAGAGAATTACAAAATGCTTTTAGGCACAGTTAGTTAGACTTTGCACCACAAGTTTAAAAAACAAGTTCTTAAACTAACTTTCACAACTGCTGATATTAGATACTATATTAGGGCACAACAGATACTACATACTCAATGGTGGTAACAATTCTGTATCTTACCGGTTTCTCTGCTGAAGGGATATTAAATATTCGTCATGTTTTTCATCAAAGTCAGTCACCATGTCCTTAATATAAAACTGAAATAAGAATTTAATTGTCACACTTAAGCATAGAAATTATTTATTATAGAGTACTACTGGCTTTGCAACCTCAATAGACATGAATGCCATAAACTGAAACAAGTTCCTTCTACAAAGCATAAAATCATTAGTGCAGCGAACTAAATTCCTGAGGAGGAAACTTTATTTGTTTTACATATTTTCCAGGACACTTCACCATCTACCAAATAGATAAAAATATGAGTTTATAATCCATGAATTGACAATCAAGTCAATTACGGGGCACAAGCTGAAAGGGGCATGCCCAAAGTTCAGCTGTAGGATGATTTTCCTGAATTGTTACTGCTCATAAGGTTAGTTAATTCTAGAACTATGTTAACTCTATTAATTAATTATTATTCATTCTAGAGGCCGTATACATTTAAATTGTTTAATAAAATATTTTCCCTTGCTTGCCGTTCAGGAAAATGAACTTTTCCAGCAATCCCCACCAATTATCCCAGAGTAACCGCTGCAACTTGTGGTAGGGTGCCCTCTTACACACTCAGAAGCTTAAACTTGCCACCAGACCGTTCAATTTACTTCTGCACAAAACAGAACAAAACCAAAACACCCACGACCGAACAAAAAAAAAAGTAAACAAATGAAAAAAAAAAACCCACAAACCAGCAACCAAACCCCCCTCTAAACATACTCGATCTCTTACCGACTGCAGTACTGCCCGTCCCGCGGCCCGGCTGAGATAACGCAGTGTGCGGGCTGCTCTAACAGCACTCCCGATCCACAGAGCACGGCCGCACGTCCCGCCCGCCTGCGCTGTACCTGCGCTGTACCTGCGCAGAGCCGGCACAGCCCCGGGCCCGGCAAGAACGGGAGCAAAGCCCCGCCGGGCACAGAGCCAGCCGCGACTCGTCGAGGGGCTAACCGAGCCGGGCCAGACCGCGCCGCCGCGGCCCTGTTTGAGTGTTTCCTTGGTTACCGTCGCGGAGGTGATCTCACTTCCTTCGCGCGGGCCGGAAGCCGTGGCGGGCATGGAGGCGTTATGGGCAGTGCTGGACGAGGTGGCTCTGGAGGGGCTGGACGGGATCACCCTGGGCGCGCTGTGGTACCGTCTGGGCACCCGCTCGCCGCCCTTCCCGCTGCCGCTGGAGCCCGCCACGCAGCAGCTCCTGTGGGCCGCGCTCAGCGCACAGCCCGGTGTCAGCTTCTACCTGCTGCCGCTGGCGCGCCCGCCGCTCCGCCTGCACGACCGGTGAGGGCCGCGCCGGGGGACTGTGAGCCCTTCCTGCCGATCCGCGCTGCCGCGCTTCCCTTGTCCCGCTGGGCTGGGTGCCTCAGGGGGAGGGCTCGCTTCTTTGCGGGGTTCATCGGGCCTGGTTGGTTCCTCGGCCGCCCCGGTGGCTGCCCGTGCCGCCTCTGCTCGTTCCCCGGAGCCGCTTGGGTTTAGCTAAAAGAACGCCGAAGTGGGCTGGGTGTCGGCAGGCAGAGAGGAGCGGGGGTTTGAAGCCTGCTCTGTAGGAGACCTGTGCAGGAGTCCTGGCTAGATTTCTGATCAAATAAATAGTCAGGTTTATTTGACTGGCTAGATTTCTGATCAAATAAGTTGTCAAATTACTATTTGCCCCTTATCTACATGCAGAATTTATGTCCTAGTTCATCAGCATGGATGTACCTGTTGTTTTCCTTTTCTGCATCTAGTATCTATATGTTTCTTGTATTCCCACCATTTAAATATCCTTGGATTTTTGAAGATCGGATAATGTATTCCCCTTCTCCTGCTTCATACACTCTGCCTACTGATAAGGTTTGGTCATGCTCGAGGAGTGCAGCTCTGCGCTTTGTGTTTTTCCAGCTTTGAGGTTTCAAAAGAGTTTCATTTTCCCAAGATATTTCACAGAGATATCAGCATTGTTTGTGTTATATTTCGGTTCCAAAATCCTCTTTCTCGGTTAAATGTTGGCTCTGCTTTCATTTCAGATATGAAGAAATAGACCTTGAAACAGGAATACTAGAAACCAAAAGAGATCCTGTTCCTCTGGATGATATTTATCCTGTCCACATGATTTTGGATAATAAAGATGGCATCCAGGGTTCCTGCCAGTATTTTAAAGAGAGAGTAGATATCACTGATCAAATAAGGAGGAAGGATTTGCAGCCTTGTTATACTTATGTAGAAGCTATTGAAAAGTGAGTGAAATTTTTGTGTCTGTAAAGGTTATTAACTTCAGTTTTAAAATTTAGCCCTCAGTCTGTGCAGATTATATCAAGAGTGGTGTTTGGGGGGTAAGTGATCTCTCTGTTTTTATTGCACTAATAATAATTTATTACTTTCCCTACTGTTTTGTAGATGGGGAGAGAAGCTAGTCATTGTTGCTTCCCAAGACCAGCGTTATAGAGCTTTGATAGGCTGGGAGGGGGACCCTGACTTAAAGCTCCCAGACTTCTCCTACTGTATTCTGGAGCGTTTAGGCCGTGCTAGGTGGCAAGGAGAGCTTCAGAGGGACCTTCACAGTGGGGCTTTCAAGTAAGTTTATGTCTTGCTATAACAATGAAAACAAAGCTAATAAGTTTCCACTGGCTGGCTGTAAAGATCTGTCCACTTAAGACTTCCTATGTATTGATTTAAACTCTTGTTTGTATTTATAGTGTCTCATCCTTACTACCAGAAGCACTGGGTTGTTAGAGCTTGTATTGCTTAAAGCGTACTGATCTCTTCCTTGAGTTCATTATATTACCAGACATTTTTTCATGGAACCAGAGATTGTCTGTTGGGTTAATACATGTTTCTAATTTGTAGAAGTTCTTGCTTTTTCTAAATCACTTTTTCTTCAAACTTGGGTGAAATGATGGTTTTCATTTACTTTTCTTAAGGCATCTTATCCTGCTCAAGTTCTGAAGAAATTCTTTGTCCCCAGAATTTGTGCTGTGTAACATAGAATCACAGAATAGTTAGGGTTGGAAAGGACCTTAAGATCATCTAGTTCCAACCCCCCTGCCATGGGCAGGGACACCTCACACTAAACCAGGTCACCCAAGGCTCTGTCCAACCTGGCTTTGAACACTGCCAGGGATGGAGCATTCGCAACTTCCCTGGGCAACCCATTCCAGTGCCTCACCACCCTTATAGTAAAGAATTTCTTCCTTATATCCAATCTAAACTTCCCGTTTAAGTTCTAACCCATTACCCCTTGTCCCGTCACTACAGTCCCTAATGAAGAGTCCCTCCCCAGCATCCCTATAGGCCCCCTTCAGATACAGGAAGGCTGCTAGGAGGTCTCCATGCAGCCTTCTCTTCTCCAGGCTGAACAGCCCCAACTTTCTCAGCCTGTCTTCATACAGGAGGTGCTCCAGTCCCCTGATCATCCTCATGGCCCTCCTCTGGATTTGTTCCAACAGTTCCATGTCCTTTTTATGTCGAGGACACCAGAACTGCACACAATACTCCAAGTGAGGCCTCACAAGAGCAGAGTAGAGGGGCAGGATCACCTCCTTTGACCTGCTGGTCTTGCTCCTTTTGACGCAGCCCAGGATACGGTTGGCTTTCTGGGCTGCAAGCACACGCTGAAGTTGGTTCATGTTCATTTTCTCATTGACCAACACCCCCAAGTCCTTCTCCACAGGGCTGCTCTGAATCTCTTCTCTGCCCAACCTGTAGCTGTGCCTGGGATTGCTCTGACCCAGGTGTAGGACCTTGCACTTGGCATGGTTATACTTCATAAGGTTGGCATCAGCCCACCTCACAAGCGTGTCGCAGTCCTTCTGGACGGCATTCCTTTCCTCCAGTGTATCAACCGAACCACACAGCTTGGTGTCATCCACAAACTTGCTGAGGGCGCACTCAATCCCACTGTCCATGTCAGTGACAAAGATGTTGAACAAGACCGGTCACACACTGATCCCTTAGGGCCACCACTCGTTACTGGTCTCCAGCTGGACATTGGGCCATTGACCACAACTCTTTGTGTGCGGCCATCCAGCCAGTTCTTTATCCACTGAGTGGTCCATCCATCAAATTGATGTCTCTCCAGTTTAGAGACAAGGATGTCGTGTGGGACAGTGTTGAACGCTTTACACAAGTCCAGGTAGATGACATCAACTGCTCTACCCCTGTCCATCAGTTCCGTAGCGCCATCATAGAAGGCTACCAAATTGGTCAGGCAGGATTTCCCCTTAGTGAAGCCATGCTGGCTGTCACCAAGCACCTTGTTGATTTTCATGTGCCTTAGCATGCCTTCCAGGAGAATCTGCTCCAAGATTTTGCCAGGCACAGAGGTGAGACTGACTGGTCTGTAATTTCCCAGGTCATCCATTTTCCCCTTCCTGAAAATGGGGGTTATATTTCCCTTTTTCCAGTCGTTGGGAACTTCACCTGACTGCCATGATTTCTCAAATATGATGGCCAGTGGCTTTGCAACTTCATTCCTCAGCTCCTTCAGACCTGCAGGTGGATTTCATCAGGACCCATGGACTTGTGCATGTTCAGGTTCTAAAGATGGTCTCGAACCAGATCCTCTCCTACAGTGGGCCCAAGGTCTTCATTCTCACAGTCCCTGCGTCTTCCTTCTATGACTTGGGTGGTGCAGTCGGAGCCTTTGCTAGTGAAGACTGGGGCAAAGAAGTCATTAAGAACCTCAGCCTTCTCCAAATCCAGGGTAGCCAATTCTCTGGATAGCTTCCAGAGAGGGCCCACGTTGTCCCTAGTCTGTCTTTTATTCGCAACATCTTCCTCTATTACCTGAACAGCAGCCTGAGTTACCAGCTCCCAAACTAGACCATGTATTTTGTGGATAGAGGAGCATTACAGAGCCTCTTGAGGAATTCCTGGTATTGGAGTGCTGGAGAAGATTAGCATTGCTGCTAAGGATTCACTGCTTTTAGAAGATGAAGCTTGTAAACCACACTGGCATTTTTTTTTTGCCACTTAGGAAGCTCTTTTAGGTAACTAAGATGATGGGTGCAGAGGGGAAGTATTTTGTGGGAACTTTTCTGTCAGTTCAGTTGCCTAAGACAGCTCAAAATGGAGTGAGATGAATATCAAAGTTATTGCAAGGGGGGCTGTGATTGTAGTGTAGCTGAATTTAGGAGAGGATGGAGAAGGAGGGCGTGGGACTACAATAGTGGTTCAGCTGTCTCATTAAACCATGCCATGACACTGATTATGCATAGGGACTGTAGGTTAAAACTGGAGGTATTTCTCTGTGTTTAATTGGATTAACTATGAAAATCAATTCCACAGGTTATCTTAATTTTGGCAGTTCCTAATTTTGAGATTGTCTTTTTGACAATTAACATATGTTGCCAAGACCATAGGTAATTTAGTTAAAGTGTTTTGGGATTAGAATTAATTAGAATTGATTTGCAGAAGTTCCTATGCCTATAGATATCTTGCCATCTTTTCTTTAGAGTGGATGCTGGAAAAATTCATTATCACCGAAGAGTATTGGACAGAAATGGTCTCATAACAATGCAGTCCCACGTCATAAGACTACCAAGTGGATCACAGCAACACTCAATTCTTCTGCTTCTGACTCGCTTTCATGTTGATAGGTATGTGCCAGTCAGGTGTTTTAAAGATCTCCTGACTAGATTTTGACCTTTTATGATGATGGAAGATTGCTCTGTTGTCACAGAACCATCACAGTTTCCCGCTATTGACTCTTCTCAATCTCTTCATTACCTCCTTTTCTGAATGCTGGGCAGTTTAAAACTTACTTGTCTTGGAGCTGTATACAGTAAGGGTATTCTAGTTCCTCTCACCTTCCTGCATAAACCTAACTCTTCATATTGTGGCACTAACCTTTCTGTTAATTTTGAGTGTTCTCACTTCACATGCATCTCTAATAGATTTTTTTGTTTTCCTGTCTTCGTTATGATTAAAACTTGTACTTCCGTGGATTGCCAATGAAGCAACAGCCTGGGCTAGTCACTGTTACCTCAGTTGAAGTCTCTTCTTAGTGCTATTCACAGAAGCAAAAACCCTGTAATTTCTAAAACCATCTGAGAACACTTCAGCATGCTTTCCCTAGCGAGTGACCTTTTGTAAATGTACAACTCGTGTTTAGAAAGCTTGTATGCATGCTTACATGTAAAATCATTTTCTTGGTTAGGAGGAGCAAATACGATATTCTGATGGAGAAACTCTCAAGTATGCTAAGTGCTCGTTCAAACCAGATGGAGACATTAGGAAACCTGAGGGAAGAACTGGTGAGATTCATTACTCTTTCAAATTCTCACTAATGTAGAATCATGATGAGAGGTATCAAAGGCAGTGATTTGTACTGCCTGATTTTTTAAGTTGCACAAAATTTGGAGGTAAAATATTAAAAGAAGGATCTTAAAAAGCTACTAGATCAAGTTGCTGTTTGTCATAAGGAAGGAGTTCTGTTCAATCCACAGATTCAGAAAAGTTCGTCAGTGGATATCATTATGCAATTCTGACTTGCAGTGCTGCTGCTGATTTGGACAGTAGAGTCAGAGGGTAGAACACACTCCAGAAGCCTCTTGTGCTCTGCCTGGTGTCTGCACTAGCAGGATTTAAGATCCTTCTTTAATATCCTACCCCACAATACTGTGATATAAGAAGAGGCAGTATGAATGTCTTTGGTACTAATCGCCTACAGGTGAGACTTTGGCTACAATGACTTTTGTCATTTCTCTTTGTGTTAGGGTCTTTGTGAAAGAACCTTCAAACGTCTGTATCAATATATGATGAATGCTGGCCTAGCCAAGGTAGTATCCATCCCATTACGAGACATACACCCTGGTGGAGGACCCTACAAGACAAAGAAAGGTAGCTAGAATCATGTCTTTGCTTTCTTTTTTGTGTAATTACATTGATACCATTCTATCTATAAGCTTCAAATATTAAAAGATGTGTAAGTGAAAATCTGCCTATGCAATTAATATGGAGAAATGTATTAATAAAGCTAGAATACTGCAGCCCACTTGAATTAGGCGTTTGTTCCAGGTTTTTAAGAAATGACTGGAGTCAAGTTTGCTGTATATCAGCTTAAGCTGTTTCAGTTGATTGCGACTCCTAATAAAACTGCTTACACCAGTACAGAGAGCAGGAACAAAGAGCAGTCTGCTGACCTTTCTGGAGGTTTGCAAGAACTGCTGATAACTTCCAAACATGTAGTGGAAAGACAAAGATGAGCAGAAAAACATGAAGAGAGGAAACTAAAGGGAGCAACTGCTCTCAGAAAAACATGCAGATAAAACTTGCATGGGGAAAAAACTACAGGAAGTAATTACAAAAAGCATGAGGAAGGATGGTATCACCAATTCAATGAATACTAAAGGAAATCTAAATCAAGTCTTTAATTACAGAAAATCCCAAGAGTCAGATTTTCAAGAGTTAAAAAGAAAATAGTCTAAAACAGTGTGGGTTTTTTTCAGAGATGAAGTGAACTATTTGTGAAAATAAAAAAAGAATCTGATACGAACTAAATATTGCAAATTGCATAGGAGTGATCATAAAGGAAGAAGTACAAGTGTCAATAAAAATATGAGCACTCTGAGAAGACAAAAGTGATGCCAGTTACAAAGACTTGTATTAAGGCTTTTGATTAAAACAACAAATTCCTTCAAATATTTTAAGTTTGAGGGAGGGAAATCCCTCTTTTTAGGGAAATTGTATTACGGACAAATAGAAGCAACAGCCAAAAGTAGGTACAGCTTCTAGCATGGTTCATAAAGAAATCTATCACTTCATACTGAGTAAATAAGAGAGTGATTGAATAACTTCAGTTGGCACAAAATACGCAGGTTCATCTCCTTCCCTTGATATCAGAGGGAGTTTTACACAAGAGAATTTAAGTTCATAGTTTCAGGAAGGCAGTAGAGATCATAAAAAAAAAATATTCGAGAATAAGAATAAAATAAAATACATGGGGAAATTATAATTAATTTTTACGAAATACCTGTTGTACATAGTTAATGTATTCTAGTTTGAGCAAGTGTCTCAGTATACAGAGACTTGCACAACAGGGGTAGCTTTAGTCACACTGTTGAGCATAGTCATCGACAAAAAATTATTTTCTCTCTTAGACTGTCTTCGAGTGGTGTTACACCAGGTTGAATTTGGTTTTACTTCCTCACACTGACGTGCAGAGATGTTCTAATGAGCTAAATACACTTGCAAATAGACCACAAAAGACAAGATAGTATCCCTAAAAGAGTTTATAATCAGTAGTAAGAACATTTAACTTCCAATTAAACTATTTACTTAAAAGACAAGAAAACACAAGTCCGTTTATAAGCTTAGTGGCAAGCCACAAAGCAGTAGGTGATCCAGGTTTGTCAGAGATTGGCATGATGGCAGCTGCATTTACTACTTAAGGTCATCAGAAATATGCCACTTGATGAATCTTTCACTTGAATGGTAATTTCATCTTGCAGACTAAAAAGCTGAAAAGCCACACAAATGCCTTAAAGACCACTATGTATTAAACTGTGATGAATTAATAATAGCTGATTTTCATTGGAGATCAAGATAGTTTAATCTCTGAAGTTATACAGGAAAGCAGATAGAAATATGTGGAATGCACTCAGGACAACAGCAGAACATTTGCTATGGGAAGCACGTTATTAGCGAGTAAAAGCTAAAGTAAAAGGAATTTGTGTTTTGCTTTGTGGGTTTGGTTTGGTTTTTTTGGGGAAGTGGTGGGGTTTTGTTTTCAAATACCGCTTCAAGTGAAAACTAGTAGGCTGTAGAAATACAGAGGACATAATAACAGTGCCTGCAGCCCTACCACAATGTCAGCATTTAATTACTACCCTAAAACAGTGTCTTAGAATACTGGCAGGAAAAGGATTCAGATGGAGGAAAAATAATGGAATCATCTGTCCTGGTGCTCAGTCACATGGTTAAATTACTGTGGATTAACTTCATGTTGGCTAAGCTTCAGTAAGTGATCAGATACATGCATAAGATAAAATTCATTAGCTGTAACCTCAATGACTTCAGCCAAGCTTTCACCTGGCATTTTTCACAGCAGGGGAGTACAAGAGGAGCAGAGATGGCTGTAGCTGTTTCCACCCACTGCTGCAGGATGAATTGGCTACTTCTGCAGTAGCTGCTGAATCACTGCAGCTTGATAAGCTGGCAGTGTGCAGTAACCTGGTTGTAGTTTACTACCAGTCTCTTAAATTGTTCAGCAGGAGCAAGGTGATGCTGATGATTGTAGGTCAGGGACCAGAATTGCTGCAGCTTGCCTGAAGTCATCTGTCCCCACTCTACCCTTCTGGGGTCTCATAGAAAAGTAGGTGGAGAGTTACTACAGCACAGCAAGTGCACATTAACATGTTAAGATGTGGAATTTGGTCATGTATGAGATTCTAGTGGCTGGTGGGCAGTAGTAGGTTCTGGTGTATGCTTCCACCAACATGCATGCACACAAATACAGAAGAACGTGCAAGGACAAACAATAAACTGACAGTTATTTTAGGTCCTGTGAATATTAAATATTGGGAACTTGCAGCAGGACTTGGTAGGGCCCAGCAACTTGTACCCACTTTGATCATTTGCTGAGGAAAGGCAATCCTGTGTTAAGGGGCAGTTTTGCATCCAGGTAGCTTACTGTATGGATTCTGTATCTTCGAATGTATGGGTTTATTTCATTATATGACTTGCATTTATAGAAAGTGAGTCTGTAGAGGGAAAAAAAGGAGTGTTCTTATACCCAGTGAGTGATCTCACGGTCACGGATGTGCTCTGAAGATGTAGTACGGTGGGTCAACAGTTAACCCTTTAATTGATTTATTTATGCTTTTGAAATTTCTCCTGTTGGGCAGCCCTAATGGTGATGTGCATATGAAGGTTTAGAGCACCTCAAATTCAGCTAGGCGGTATTTTGGCAGATTTGTATATAGGGAAAAGCTGCTGCCACCCTTTCCTAGAAATAAACAGTTGTCTTTGATCATTTATTCCCCATTCCCCTGCTAGTTATTCATGTTGCTGAAAAATAAAATGATTTAAATACATGCACCACCCCCTGCATTTTGTTAAGAGTTGTTACTAACATTCGTGTTCACAGGGACTGATGTCATGGTCCGTTGCCTGAAATTAGTAAAGGAATTTAAAAAGAAAATGGAAGAATACCACGATGATGATGAAGAAGAGATCATCACAAAAGCTGTTCAGCCTGTGGATATTGTTTGCGAAAGGGATATGCTCACCCAGGCTTATGAGCTAAGTAGGTGATGTAGTAGGACATCCTAAGATTTTTCCCATTCCCTTCTTACTCCTTGTATGTATATAAGAAAGGAGTTTGGTGTTTTTGTTTGGGTTTGGTTTTTTTTTAAGTTCTGGTTGCTCTTTAAATACTGGGAATTGTCAAGTTTTCATGGAGAAGATTAGCTTTATGTTCAAATTAGATTGAAGCTATAGGTGCTGCCTTAGCCTTCCTGGAAGCTTACCGATACCACTCAAATAAAACAGCGTGGCAAAACCAGGATGTTGTGGTGGGGTGGGAAAAGATTCTGAAGAAAATGGTGTTCCTCCTTCTTCTATCTCTTTTCATTTCATAATGGAGAAACTAATAACTAACTATGGACAGCTGTCAGGGGAAAAATTCACCCCTGCTTTTAATCTGAAGCTATCGCCTTCAAACCTCATTCTGCTGGGGCACTGTTTCAGGTAAAGTCGTGTTTTATGACAGTATTTGACTGTATATTGTATTTGTCTGTGAAAATATCTTTAGTGAGGAATGTTACAATATATAATTCTGGCATATTCAGTTATTCAGAGCAAATATAAATGTATATACAAAAACATGTATATACAATTGCATAAAATTATTTCTCTGAGATTTGTTTTCCTTTCTGAAACAGTTGAAAGTAGGGGAACCAAAGGTATTTCTCAGGCAGAAATTCGCTTGGCTATGAATGTGGGGAAGCTAGAATCAAGGATGCTGTGTCGTCTTTTGGAGAGGTACAAAGTTGTCAAGGTAAGATGCTTATTGAAACTGGAAATACAATTGTGGTTACTGCGGTAATGTGTTATAACATTGTTAACCTCAAACAATAGAAACAGCAGCGATTTAAGAATTGACAGTGAAACAGTCCTGATAAGATTGAAAAGCGTATGACTGCAACTGAGGAAAAGGTATATAAGACCTAAGCATTCAAAAAGCATTAGGATTGTAACCTTCTGTAGTCTGAGGGCTAAGCCTAGTTGTTAGAAGGTAGCATATCTGCTCCTCTAGCATACCTTTTCTTTATTGTTTCCTAGTCAGCTGCCTTGACATCTAATAGCAATAGCTGGCTGACCCACACATACAAGTATTTTACATTGGTTTGTGACTGGATGCTTAAGTAATAAAGAGCATGGGGAAGAATGCACATGGCCCCATATTTTCTGTCTGTATGGAACACGCATTCTGGTGAGCCACACCAGCTGGTGGGATTCTGTTGGATGCTGCTTCACAGCATTACAGAGAAACACTGTTCCCAGCACCATGACACAGGTCTGCCCTCCAAAAAGAGATGGGGCAGAGAAACTGGTCTCAGCCCTGCTTCACCTGTCATTTGGACCTAAGTAATTACCTAAGTAATTCACTGTACAATCAGTGGTAACCCAAGTGACCTGGGGGGGGGGCTGTTATTTCATGAGTTGAGATTTTTCTCAACTCAAAATATTCTCTTTGCTTAATTTGTGGCTCCAGGACTTCTATTTTGCAAGATTCTCTACTGAAAGGTCTTGTTGGAGACCCTTTGTACTTTTAAAATCATTCATCTATTTGCTTTTTGAAAATACCAGTGAATTCTGGGAAAAAAAGTTTCTTCTTTTAGAGGTTATGATGATGAAACTCATTATTTTGAGATTTTTTTTTATTTGAACAAGATGAATTTTGTTGAAACAAAATTCATCTGTCATTTCTCACATGCACCCATCTGCCCCTTTTCATAAAGGCAGGATAATTGCTATCTCCCATCGATAGAGAATATTTTTACTAAGAGCTTGTCATTTGGGAAAAGGTTCTGTAGAATTAAAAAAAAAAAAAAAAACAACAAACCCTATATAGGATATCTAAAATTTTTTTATTCTGAATATATATAGTTTGTTCTTCCTTAGACTTTTCTACATCCCACATACTGCAGGCACTTCATTCTAGTATGCAGGTAACGCAGATTGATTTCTTTTTCAAGCTTGGTGTTTCTTTTGATTTTTGTATGTTAGGGTGAGTCCACATTTTTGTTATTTAGAAAAAAAAAAGGAGAACACCATGATATATTTTAATGTCAGTCAAGAGCAGTTAGAAAACTTTTTCACTGTTGATGTTGAAGACCACTGCAAGAATGGAGAAATAAGGTGGAAAATAACGTTCCAACTGTTCCCTTAGGGTTTTATGGAGGATGAAGGTCGGCAAAGGACAACAAAGTATATTTCATACATTTTTGCAGAGGAGAGTGATTTAAACCGTCAGTTTGAGAGAGAGAAGGCTAGGAGTGAGCAGCTAGCTACTGTTACTTTGGCTCCAGTGCCAGGAGATTCCCCACCTGCAGAAGATGTGTCTCCAGGAGAAGATGATACTTTGGTCTCTGAGTCTGACAATGAAGAAGAAGGGAAAGGTGGCAAGAAGAGAAGAAAAGGTCAGAAGGCCAACTCTGGTTCTCCATCGAAATTAAGTTTCCAAGATGATACCCATCAATCAACACCAGCTAAAGGTAGAGTATGATTTTGAAATTTGGGGGAACCTTACATTTTTCTTATGGATCCTTTTATTAAAGAAAAAAAATATGCTGTAAGCCTCCATTAAAGCTTTTGGTCATATATTTATCTTTGCACTTACTTGATTATTTCCAAGGGTTTTTTATGCTCTCTTTCCCCAGAATTGTTACATTTTGGAATTCTCTAAGTAGTAATGTCTGGAGATTCTCAGGGCTGAAGTGTGCTCTGATACTTGTGTATCAAATATTGTTTATGGTTATCAGTAATCACTGAAAAGATAATTGCTTCTCCTTACCCCTGTACCATTTCTTCTCCTCTTCCCCATGCAAATGAAATGGGCTCACACACCATACTGCTTGGATGTTCACTTTTCTTTCTTATGGTGTAAAGGGCTGAAATGATTCTGCAGAGGGTCAGACAAATTCTGAAACTGTTGCAAGAAAGGAGGCAGGATTGCGTGGCTAAAAGCCAGCACAGTGTGGAGATCGTGCTAGCTAGCAGTAAGGTTGGCTTATGCGGCTGGAAGAACAGCATCCTTGGGTAAATTTTGTATCTGCCTTGGGTGTTCTGTGATGAACTGAGAAGGTATCTGTCATAGCTTCTCTCTTTCAGAATATCTTACAGCTCTGGCTGTGCCCATTAGAGAGCACCATCTTCATAGAGCTTTAGCTTTAAAGTCCTTGAAGACTTTAAAATGGATTTGGCCATATTTTGTCTTTCTTGAAATATTTTCTTTCCTCCTCACTAAGGAAAAAGACAGGCTCTGCCTCATTAAAACACATTATTTCATTCCACTGGATGTGTAAATGTCATCTTAGGTGTGGGAAATGGCACAGGAGCTGACAGGAACATAAAAATTCTTCCCCTTTTAGCACCAGGGTTTTTTTTTTCACTTGGAAATGTCTGGTATTGAGCCTTAGATGTGTGCAAAATGTATTTATTCATGCACTGACGTAGACCTTCAAGTGGGGTGAGTATACATAGAGTAATATGTCTGAGACCAGATAAGATGATAACTGACTGCTTTCAGCAGCAGTGGGCTTGGGATGCCTTGACCCATAGCCTTACTCACCTAAACGTATTGTAACAAATATCTTGTTCCTTAAGCTAATTGCTTCGTCTTTCTTTAGCTATTTGGAACATCTTAATGTGAAAGCTACCATCCTTTTGGGACGTATGTTTAAGAGGATATGGTGGTTTATTTTTTAATTTTCTTTATTTTAACTATTTGTATGTTCCTATAGCTTGTCTGTGAAACTCCAAGGGAAAAAAGGAGAACAGATCATCATTTCTCTTGTAGATTATCTTTGGAGTAATACTAAATCCTTGTCCTCATTCTGCTTTGAGTCAGAGAAGTCAGGTTTCTGGCAGAACTTGAGAATCTTTGTGACAGAAACTCTCCTTTCTTCAGACAGCAGTTTCTGGATAAGCTAATCTGGCATTTCGTGGTCTTCTATGCCTGCTATGAAGAGGCTTCTGCATGAAGAGAATTACCTGATGACAGGGAGCTCACTTTTTAAAAACTTTTCATTTTGAAGGCTGAATGCAGTCATTCATTGTCAAACCACTGCTTCCAGCAGCGTAGAAGAATAGGTGAAAAATGTAGCGAATGCTTTTAAGTGCAGTTACCTGCATTGTGGATGGGGGAATGCCTTTTATAGCAAGAGAAGCTGAACATTTACAGGGCATCATGAGAGCAGAATAATTACAAGGCTGTTCGCTCTTAAACCAGGCTCAAAGCCAACAGCCGTGAAGCCTCCGGGGAAGAAGCTGCCTTCCCCTCTCATTCTTGAAGAGCCCGATGAGATCCCAGACAATGTTTTGGGGGAGAGTTCTACTTTGGAAACTCTAAAGCAGGAGTCCAATCTGTCAACATGTGCTCTTTCCACTGATGAAGATGGGGATGGGGATGTGGCTGTGGTGGAGGAGGTCAGTCTTGAGGACCCTAAGGTAAGATCACATGTTTGAGTACCTTCTTGTTGGCACACCTGTCTGAGCTAAGTTACGCACTTTTACAGCAAGCCTTCAAGCTATAGTTTTGTATTAATTTATGGGATTGGGGTTTTGGTTTGGCTTTTTTTTTTTTTAACCTTTCCTTTTTGTTTATTTGAGGGTTTCATGATTTTTTTGTTCTTGGTGGTTTTTTTTGTTTTGGGTTTTTTAATTCACTGTCAAAGTACATTCATATTTTGGCTGCATTGGAGTTATAAGCAAAAGTTATTCCAGAAGATAGGAAGGTGGATGTCCTAAATACAGTTCGGGTTAGTTCCCTGTGCTCTCCAAATTCCATGTGTTGATTTAATGCATGTCATCACTTAACGTCTGCTGTGTACACAAGTGCTACATATCATCTGTTCTGTTCCCTGCCTGTGATAGGGAGGTAAAAGGTAACCCTCACGTGACTAATTTGTTACAAATAAATATACTAAAACTCAATTCCACAGTTGCTGCTGTGGGAGGAACCAGTGTTAGGCAGAAGACATTGAACAAGTTATGTAAAATTTGTATTTTGTCCATACTGTGCACTAGAAGACGTGTGGCCAAAAGAAGGAAAAGCGTTCCAAGGCTACCGCAGCGGAGAGACCTCATGAAACATACAGGCTGCTGAAGCGCCGCAATCTCATTGTAGAAGCTGTTCGAAACCTCCGGCTAATTGAAAGCTTGTTCACGTGAGTCCCTCTGAAAACAGTGTCCAGGGGGCCTGATGCATTTTGGTAGTAGAAGCACTACTTCAGCAAGCAATCTGTGTGCTTATTCCAGTGGTGCTGTTTCTTGTCCCTGATGCAACTCTAATGTTGGACATGATGGCACATGAAAGGTGGGGGGGGGGCTACAGTTATACTGAATCTTAAAACAGCTGTTTGGAAGCAGTAACAGTTCTTTGCAGATAATTACACAAGTGAATTTTTATAGAGTGCATGTCCCATAAACAGAGATTGGAGAACTTTTGTCTCTGTTCACAATATGCTGGTGTTTGGGGCCACATAGTAAGATACAGCACTTCCCTGCTTGAGGATTCTGTCATCTGCGTAGGTTTTATCTCTGCATGGCTTCAAAAACTGTTTGTGTTTTATTCTGTCATGGACTGCAGAGGTTCATGATGTCAATCAGTCATTCAGTGATCACGAGGATTCTATCAGGGTCCTGAAAGTGTGCTTTTCTTTTCAGTTTTGAGTGGTACAGTTCTGTGTCTTCTCCTGACTTGCTTTGTCTGGATTAAAGATCCTTCCCTGAATTTTACAATGTTTTTCAGTCTTCTAAGATTCACCACCAAAGAGAAATCAAAATTCTGGTGCTCTTCTGGAGTCCCAGCTTCCAAATTGGCAGGAATTTAGTATAGGAATTATAGGTAAGAAATCATAGCCTTATTCTCCTCTGGTTTGAGAATTTTGAAACCATCTGTCACCTAGTTCAATTGCAGATGTTATAAATTTTTAAAGTGTTATAAAATTAGAGCCTTGTCTTCTGGCACCAGCCTCATCACCCATTGATCTAGTCTCATCCAAGCATGAGATGAGAAAATAGCTCAGCTCTCTGCTTTCCCTTTTAGTGCCGCCCACAGATAGGTCACAGGTTTCTTCAGCACTGATGAAGGTTCTGCCCCTCCCCAGTCTCTGTGAAGGAGATTTGCTGGGTCCTCACTCCAATTATGTTAGTTACCAGGATGTAGAAAAGAAAATGAAAACAAGCAATAAGAGAGTAGGGTGTGAGTGAGCTCCTGCAGACTGCTGCAAAGGAAGAAGTGAGCTGGTTTCAAGTGATTGGGTATGTATATCTGTATTGTGAATACATGTGTAATTTCTGAACTCTGGATGCCACTAAGTAAATTCTTTCTGCCTCAAGTTGAACTGAGCTCACGAATAGAAATATAAAATGCATGTGTTTAATCACCACCTAAAAAAGCTGTAGCCTTTCCTAACCTTAGGGGGCCTGGATTCGTAATTACACTATAGACATAGATGGAGAAATCAGGCATCAAGAATCTGCTGTCATAAGAAGAGCAGTTCTTACAGTTCTTACCTAAAGAAGGAAGAGCTTGCTTACAAAGAAACTACCACTGAAATTTAAAGCTAAGTTAGTAATTTTTTACAGAAAAAGGGAAAAGTGAGCAGTAGTTGCTAGAAGTAGGGAAATACCCATTTTCCCCACATGCTCTTAGAAACTGCTCAAGCAGTTTGAAGCACTTCTGGACTTAAAATACAAGCTATTTTTTTGCATCTTTTAGACTTCAGAAGATGGTGATGGATCAAGAAAAGCAAGAAGGTGTCTCCACTAAATGCTGCAAAAAGTCTATCATACGACTGGTACAGAAGCTTGCACGAGAAGGGCTCCTCAAAGTCTATCGTACTACAGTCATTCAAGATGGCATAAGTAAAAAGGTGACTACACAAGCCCTGGAAGTAGCAGCAGCTTTTCTCACAACCTTCTGATTTATCAAAGTGGTTTTGGCCTTTTTACTGAAGTACATGGATGACTTCATTTTTTGTAGCAGAACCCACAATCAAGCTGCCCAGAAGCTACATGTCCCAAGCTAAGCTAGTGTGAAAACCCGATTAGTGCTTTCAATTATTGTGCTGCAGATAATTGTGAGACCAAGGAATAGTCCACAGATCAAAGTCTCTGAATCTCGCTTCTGAGAGGTTCTGCTACTTATCAGTTATGCAATTCAGGATTCTCTCCCTGCACTGTCAGGCTGCACCACAATTCTATTTAATCCCCTTTTGAAATCTAACAGCATATGAGAAATCCAGAAGTTGCCTTCTGAGTTGAGATTTATAAACATGATCTATTTTTTAAAAACAAAATTCACCGTTACTGAGGTTTGTAGAAGTAAAATGTCTGTAAATGTCAGTTGTAGAGCTGAGGCTTGTCATTGTAACTTAGTGTGAAACCTTCATAAGCAGGCAGAGAATCTGTTGAAAATTACCTGATGCACAATTACTGTAGGGCATATATGAAATCCCATCTGAATTGCGTCTGCACTTTCAGCAACAATATGTATTAGTTTGGCCTTCTGATGTATGGCTTTTCATTTATTCCTTTCATTCTAATATTTGCAAATGAGGTGTTTATTGCCCAAATATTCTAGATTTTAAAAATGAAAAAACTGAGGCTTTAGAGATGACATTAACAGTTTATTGCTACAGAGATCATGGTCTGGCCTCTTGCTTAATGCAAACTAGCAATGGGAGTTTTCATCCAAAAGTGTTTATATTCTGTGTTATTAAATCTCCATAGGATTACTTCACTGTGGCTACTGTTAATTAACTGTGTGTTAATCTCTGATAATTTATGCATCTGATTAAGAGCCAGTATCTTCATAAGTACCTGTTGTTTGTTTTCTGCTGCTCTGAACAGGCAGAGTTTGTTGTGCATCCTTCAGTGAGTCCTAATGATCCCCTTGTAAAAAGCGCCATTGAGCAGGTGCGTTTCCGAATCTCCAATTCAAGCACTGCAAACAGGCAAGTGGCAGCAATGGTTTGGATGGCTTTTGGGGAATTTGGCTTATCTAGGACATGCAAAAATATGCAGAAGAAATATACACAAAATTAGCAAAAGAAAAGAAAAAGCTGCTCTTTAGCAACAGAGGAATTGAAGCACAAAGATGAGGCAAGATGCTGAATATCTGCTGAAGTTGGGAAAGAAGAGGGATTGAACTCTGCTTATTTTTTACCCAAGTGCTGTCTGGTTTTAATGCAGGATTAAAGTTCCCCAGACGCCATCCCAGGACCAGGCCAATGAAGAAGGTCTGGGGCAAGAGGCAGTTCCTGTTTCAGGAGAAACACAAGAAAACTCATGTAAAGCTGATAACAGTCGGGCAAGAAAAACTGATGACAAATTGGGTGTAACACAGCTAAAAAACTATCACCCAGTTACAGGTACAGCTAACTTCTTTTTTTCTGTCATCTTTCACTTTCCATTTTATTATTAGTAATCACTTGCAGATGTTGGGCTCTCCTAAGATACAAGTGGGGTTTTTTTTCTTTATTTATAAAAGAAATGCTGGGTTTACATTAAAGTAGTCTCACTACCCAGTGGTTTTTTAGTGGCTTATTTTTTCACAATTACAAACTAGGATATTTTTATTCGCTACTACTTGTAATTAATATTTGTAACTTGCACACTTTCAACTGCTCATCTTTCCTTCCAGTTTCTTCACATCAGTTTTACAGAGGTAGCTGTTTCTCCTATTGTAATCCTCTCTTTAATTTCTGTTTGGTACTTCGTCTTCCCTCCCAGTTCCAGGACTTGGGCGTTCTCTTGGCTTTCTTCCCAAAATGCCCCGTTTAAAAATGGTCCACATGTTTCTCTGGTACTTAATTTATGGACACCCTTCAAATAGAACATCCCAAAAAGGAGACAGTGATGGAGAGAAAAAAGGCAGCAAAGAAGGGCTGGATAGGAATGCAGCTGTAGTTGAAGCGCAACCAGATGGGACCTTAGAAATTATGACAACTGTGGTGAATCCTGAAATCTCAGCACAGGAGACCGAGGTGGAGTTGTCTAATCAAACAGGTAAGAAGTGGCACATCTTGACTTGAGCCATGCCAAAGTCTGTAGTAAACACTGAAAAAAGGTAAAAGTATACTTCAGAAAAGATTGAAAATCAATGGTTTAGATAATTTTCAGGTTGTTGTAGATTTTCAGAGTAATATGTTCTGCTCGAACACTCACAGTGTACTGTGAGTTTTAACTGTTAATGCAACTGTAACAGGTTTGTCCTGTCTGAATCTAAGCCAGTCAGTCTTCTTGCTCCTAGTGTATGTGGATGATGAATCATGGATGCGCAATGTCCCTCCTCTCCCGCTTCACAGAGAGTTTGGATTTGGATGGGCTCTTGTCAGTGACATTCTCCTCTGTTTGCCTCTCTCTGTCTTTGTTCAGATAGTACAAGTCAGCTACAAGGTATAGTACTTTTTAGTTTCATGTTCGTTTTACTTTGAAGTCGGATGATGTCAACTATATACCTATAAGCAGTAGCAGCTATCCTCTTTTTTTGTTTTAAAAGCTAGCCATTGGAGTTCACTTAGTTCTTGATAGTCTTTCACAGAAAAGTTAGTTGCTTTTATAGCCACACTGAAAAAAATGTATAGCCCTGTAATACTGCAAATTCTTAAGCTAATATTTATCAAAGAGCTTTTTATAATCTCACTGAATCTTCTGCCTCGTTGATTAACCAGAATAATGTTTAAGCATTTTACAAAAGCAGTAACATTTGCTTAGAAATTATTTCAGTAGACAGTTCTGGTAGCAAAACTTGATACTTAAAAGGATAGTTATATTTTGCATTTTTATTAATTTCTGAAATAATTCTAGGTGGATGGTCTGGAAGAGTATTTAAATGACCCCCTAAAAAAGCACATTCTGATTCGATGTCTTCCAAGGTCAGTCCGACAGCAGCTTCTTTACAAAAGGTAAGCAGATGAGTCAAAGTACATGGCTCTAGGGATGAAACAACAGTGCTTGACTGTTTTATCAGTTATTTCCTGTTTGTGTCAAAGCGAACTTTGTTACTTAAGACAAGGATCATCAATCTTCTAAGGAGAGTGTGCCAAATTGTGTTTTTCTGTTCCAAATAGAAGGTAATAAGAAACTAAACCAATATTCATGCATGCTGTCAGGCAGTGTTTGAGAGCTGGGAGGTTCTGTCCTTCATAACTCATCAGCAGGATGTTACTCTGTATAAAACACACTCCTGACTGCTGCTAAATTGAGAATTTAATAGAGTCTAAATGTTGCTGCCCTTCATAAATCTTTCAGAAGATGCCACATTTCCCAGTTCCAGCCTCTCATACATACCATTCAATTTCTACTCAGGCTTTCAGGGGCACATCTGCCATTGTTTGCCATTCCTCATTTAGGAGATTTAAAAATTGAGATTGGACTGAAGATAGGAAGGGAAATCAACATTAGAGGAAAGTGATTCCAACCCTAACTCTTCTATGATTCTACGATTTGAGTATGTGGAATTAATAGTACTGTGTTAGCTTCCCCAGAAAGTCATTGCAAACGGTAGGGATTTGGGTGTATGGAGGTTTATACAACACTTTGCAAACCTGCAAACATGTCATTGCTAAGTGAATAGTGCTAGGCAGTATCAAGACTTGTGGTTAGCTCAGGTTTGCGATTTCTAACCTATTACTTGCTAAATCTTAGTAACAAGGAAACTAGATTTATGGTATTTTCTGAAATCTGTGGGCTACATCTGATGTGTTTGTGAAAAATGGTGTGGCATCTAACCAGGTTGTCTCCCCTCTCCGCCCCCAGTAGAAGTTCTAACTCAGCCAAACTTGCTTCACTGTTTCTAGGCTTGTCAAATGACCTGACCCCCAGAGAAAACTCCTGGCAAAATATCATTCTCATTAACTGCCCAGAAAACCTTAGGTCTTTGTGAAGTTAAATGTGGGCAAAGCAGATTTTTAGCAAACTCTCTCAGAAACTAGACCTTGAAGAAGTTTTCATGCAGGTTCCAGAATTTTGCTATGTAAGTAGAGATGTAGCATGGGAAATGTTGCAGTTTTTGTTCTGCCAAAGCTATAAGCAACTGAAAGCAGTTTCTTGGAGCAGTAAATCTAAACAACCTTAACTACAAGAATCATTGCCTATTTCTTTATATGTACACATGTGAAGGCTTATCAGCCCATATTTAGCAGTCATGTTTTCTTACTCATGTCTTCTTTTCATAACACTAAATTGTCTGCAGATCTGCTGGTGTTCTGACCTGGTTTAACTCATTTTTATGTGGTACTTCTGGCTAGTTTTGCTCACTGCTAGCAAAATTTTAGTCAGTATTTGTCTAAAACAACTGTGCTTGTGATTTGAGGAGATTTTTGACCTTTGGGATATTACATGTTTTCCATAGGCTGATGATTAAAACAAAAATACCACTTGAGACATTCTGAAACTCAGTATTTAAAAAAAAGCAGTGGTTTCCTGAAACTTATGGTTGCTGCAAGGAAATGGCATTTTTTCTGGTATCGTTTTTAACGTTTTCATGAGTGCTGATTGTAATACCTCTAATATTGCTGTAGGAGGTACATCTTTTCAGTGGTAGAAAACCTTCAAAGATTATGTTATATGGGACTGATACAGTTTGGCCCAACAGAGAAGTTTCAAGACAAAGACCAGGTAATTTTACTTCTTTTTATTTTCATTTATTTTTTAATTTAGCCACTGTTATTCATGATTTTTGTCCAATGAAATAAATACCAGATTTGGGGGTTGTAATGACCTTAAATACTGAAGTAAAATTCCCAATGTTTCAGATGTATACGCAAACCTGAAGATCCAAATGATATATTGCAAGTTGTGCAGATAATTTTTACTTCCTTCTCTGGAAAGGCACTACTCAAGTGTATAACACTGAACACTGTGCACAGTAATGGTTGAGGAGGTTCCAGACTGGCAGCACTTTATGAAATATGAGCATGCCACATTCTTTTTCACTGAGGCATTAGGCACTGGGGGGGGTGACACAGAATAAAGTCAATGATCAGAGTAAAACGAGTACGTTTGTATGCATCTTTTTGTAAATAGAGCGCATGTGCAAGGATAAAGAAGTAAGGACATAAAGTTTATGAGAATGAAATAGATAATTAGGCTCCAGAGCACACCTATTCAAATGCTGAATGAGAGCTTGTAGGAAATAGTCACTCTCTTGGAAACTGGAAATATCCTGTGCACAAGGACAAAAAGAAACTGTTCAAATCTAGAAACAATATACTTGGACTGCTGGCAAGGATTGTTTGGGAGTACAGTGCAATAGGTGGGGAAGGGTGTGTCTTCTGTCAGAGTACTGGCTCAAAACAGCAAAAACTGAGAAAATGCTAAACAGTTCTAAACAACATTAACTTGTGTGTCCTGTGTATTAGGAAATTCTGCTGATTGTTTATTTATTTTTTACCTACCAGCCTGAAATATACTGTATTTGACAGGTCTTTGTGTATCTGAAGAAAAATGCTGTGATTGTTGATACCACTATCTGTGACCCCCACTATAACCTGGCCCAAAGTAACCGCCCATTTGAGAGGCGCTTGTATGTTCTGAATACCATGCAGGATGTGGAAAACTTCTGGTTTGATTTGCAGTGTGTCTGCCTTAATACACCGCTGGGTATGGTATAACTGTACCTTCTTAGTACCTTTACTGTTTATTCTGTTAATACTACATTCTTCCTCCTTTCCTAAAACTTGACCCAGGCTCTGTTTTGTCATTTCAAATGTTTTAATCTCTTGGCTGGTACACCCAAAATAGCTTTAGAAAGGGTACCAGCTTCCCATTAGTTCTGCCCTGAATACAATTTTGGACAAGGTAGTGCTTTCTAATGGAAGCTAACTGGAGCACCATTAGCCTCTATCAAGAAGTGGTAAAAATGTTAGTATTGTCTGGGAGCAGTAGTTTGCCACAGCAGGGTGGACTGAGAATGGCTTGAAGTCTGACTTCTCATGCTGATAGTCAAAACTATTTGTATGCCTAGGAGTTATCCGCTGTCCTCGTTCAAAGAGAAGTAACCTTCAAGGAGAGGAGACTGCACTAGATGTAGAAATGGAACAAGAGTCAGCAGTGGATAAACACAATCTTGAACGCAAATGTGCAATGTTGGAGTATACCACGTATGTCATCTTCATCCTGGCTTTGTTTCTTGAATAGAATGGGCAAAAAAATCTGTTCTGGTTTTGAGGATGTTGCCTAGTAGCAGAAGCAGTTAAGACTTTAGCATTTCAGTTGGGTGTTGTGGGGTTTTTCTTCGTAATTCAGAGGCTATCTGATTAAAAAGACATGTAGTTATATATCACATTTACAAGTAACTTGTCCACTGAGCAGGTTTTTATACTAGAGGAATGGGAAAAACAGATTCAGATTTCCTTCCTAAGTAGTACAAATGTCTGTTGTTGGAGAAGGCAAAGTTAAGAGGGGATAAGTGCTCCCTAAGTACAGTTAATGCAAGGGAAAAAAATTAAAGATTCTCTGTTTCTGTGCTTTATATCATGGTATCACAAGTAGCCTGTAGCTTCAATAGCTACTCAGTGTTAGTTGGAATTCTGTCCTTCTGTGTTGCAGTTTGCTGCATATTGTTTACAGATTGATTTCTAATTTGGGGTTGGTGTACATTGCTAAAATCTGTAAGTGATCTCTGGAGCACTTCATCTCCTGCCTAGTCACAACCGGAATACTTGAGAGGACAGAGTGCTTGTGACCTGTGACAGCTGTGCAGAATGACAGTTAAATTTTTTTATATTGTATTGTGCACTGTGGTTTAGTTTTGTCAATATTCAGTTTTTCTAAACAGCCTGTTTAAAAGTATTTTCAGTGAGTTCAGTGTTAGAGGTAGACACATCAAGTTATCTTAAAAAAGTTAACGGAGTTGAAGGAACCCGATTCCACTGATCCTTGCTGACAGAAAAAAAAAAACCTGTTCAGTCCACTTGTCAGCTTTTGCATGTGGTCTGCATTGTATGGTAAGAAATCCTTTATATTGGATATCTTGTGTTTACTTGCAGTTAGGCTGGAGATGATTGCAACATCTTTGAGGTCAAGAAACACGTTTTGGATATTTTTTTCATGGTAGCTTTCAAGAAAATCTTTCAGGAAGTGAAACAGGATTTCAGAAATACTCTTTGGTGTTATTACTGGATTGTCAGAGCTGTCGTAACTGCTCCATAATGCAGAGCTCATTCATGGTTTGATTATTTATTTTTTTTAGGAAATAAGTTTTTCTCCATGGTTCTTTGCAAAATATCATATTTATAAAGAAAAAAAATCTTTTTCTTCCATTCTGCACTCTAACACCACATTAATTATTAAATAGCTCATTTAGGAAAGGTACCAGTTCATCTATTCCATGCCAGTCACTGTTAGTTTTGTCCTCCTGGGGGGAGAATTGCAGTGCGTTGTTTTTTTTCTTGTATATGTATTTAAATAAGCTTTAATGTATTTTGTTGGTGAACTGGAGAGACCAGTGCTTGACAGTCAGTGTGAAAAAGGGTTATGATTGCCTTTAGTTCCTGTGGGAGATTTTCCCCACACTTTTCAGTTTTCCATCTGAGTTGGTATTTTCTCTAGTTTTATGGCAAGAATAGCATTGGGAACAGTTTAATGTGGCCATTGGAACTTACTTAACAGTAATGAAGTTGCTCTGGGTTTAATGTTGAAACTGAGAGCTCAGTCATTAAATATCAGGGATTAAAACTTGATGAAAAAGTATTGTTGTCATGCTCCTTCAGGAGCAGGGTTAAAGAAAGGAACAACTCTCAACCCTGTCTAAACTGGGAGGGCAACGGTTGAGTTCTGCACACACATCACTTAAGAGCAGCTGAGAAAGCACTCACTGCAAAAGAATTGCTATGTATTTTGTTATTCTTTCTGCTAGAGGCAGCCGAGAGGTGGTTGATGATGGAACTATCCCTGGAGATGGCTTAGGAGCTGCAGGTCTGGATTCCAGCTTTTATGGGCATCTAAAACGCAATTGGATCTGGACAAGCTACATCATCAATAAGACTAGGAAGGTGGGTATTGTAAAATTTATATGCTGTAATGACTTTTCCAAACTCTAATATTCTCAAGGTTGAGATACTGATAGCAAAATCACTGCTTGCATGCTTTCAGCCATGCGTCTTTCATCACTAGAAAGAAATTAATGCCAAAGGTGGTAAATCTTGGTGCTGAAATGAGTGAAAGAGTTGGATGTAAATTTAATCTGAACTGAATTCAATAGTACATTTGACCAAAGGAGAAATAATTTAGCAAGCAATTTTCATTACTTGAAATGTAGAAGTGTTAAAACTGAAAAATCCAGAACAAGGAAATACACACAAAATGAATATTACTAGGAAGTCCAGCACAGGCAAGTAAGAATGGCCATGCCCATTCTGGCCAATGTCCTGTCTCTGGCTGCCGATACAAGATTCGTAGGGAGGGTGTAAGAGCAAGCGAGTTGTGTAGAGATATTCCTCAGAATATTCTCCCAGCTGTCTGCAAGCTTGCCTCAAGGCCATTCTAAACCGGGGGGTGATGTTTCAGAGCAGTTAATAGCTTTTTCTTCTAGGGTTAATTTCTGTGATTGTTTTTTTGGACTCATGTAAGTCTGTAGTATCCACAACCTCATGCAGCAAAGTGTTTCAAAGTCCTATTATGTGTCATTGTAGCCAGGGATATTTTCCTTTATACTGAAGATTTATTTCTGACACAACTCAAAGGATATCATGTATAGAGTTGTTAAAAACAGTGCATTCTTTCCAAATATCACCTTTTATAAAGCTGTGTTGTCTTAGGAAACTGCCATTTCTGAAAACGGACTGACAGTGAGACTCCAAACCTTCTTAACAAAGCACCCCCTCTCACTCAGTACTGGAGGTAAGGTGGTGCTGGTGCTGGTGGTGGGGTCTGTAACTGTATTATAGCTGTTGCTGTCTTTGTCAAACTCAGTCTGGAGGATGTGGGTTATTCCTGTCTCCTTATGGTAATCTAGGATACTTCTGGGGCAGTAAAATGGGTAAATAATTTCCTTCCCTATTTCTGGATATATGGAACAATAATTTTTTAGCCAATATTGATGACAGGAGTTGTTCCTGTCTCCTTACAATGATCTAGGATGCTTCTGGGGCAGCAAACTAGAGATGTAAATAACTTTCTGTAAAACAGTCATTTTTATCCTTTGTAATTTCTGATGTACAGTGTGCAGAAATTCTAGAGGGACCAATGTTTTGTACAACTAGACACTGTTGCAAGCTAAGGAAGAGGAAATGCTCCAGGTTGAATATAAAACATGAACTCAGGCTTTGTAATTACTTGATGATTCCTCATTTATGTGGGATTTTATTCTGTGATTTGCTGAGAAGTGGCATGAAATGATATGACTAACAAAGGGCAAGTCTGAGAGGGCATGGGTGTTTTAATATACTAAAACATTGGCATTAGCTCTTTATACCTTAGTATTATAGAATGCTATAGCTGTAAAGCAAATTTACTACTGTAAATATATGTAATTTTAGGTAACAAAATTAGTATTTTGGGAGAAGCAAAGGTGGGAGCTGAGTCACTTGTCCAGAAAGATGAAAATATTGAAATAAGTAAAGAACCAGCCCAGGATCGAACCAAACGAGTGAGAGGTGGAAAAGGCCAAAAGAGGAAGAGGCTTCGGAAAGATGCTGGAAAGAAGACAAAGAGGAAAAAGAAGGGTAAGTAACACATTAGGAAAAAGAAGCATTCTTTTTGATGCATAGGCCTGCTGTGAGTTGCTTTAGAAAAGCTGATGTAACTGTCACGTGGTGTGGGAACTTCATGGCCATATCTTTGGCTTCCCTCTTTCAGTGAAGAGGTTGAGATGTCCTGGGGCTGTACACTAGCTCTGAAGTAAAGCAACAGTGCTGTGACTGTTACCTGTGTGTGAATTATGATTGCACTACTGAACTGTACAGACTAAACAAATTCCAGTTGTGTCTGCACCAGATCAACTCACTGCAGTTCACCATCAGCTTTTGGTAGCTGGCTTAAAGGTTCTTCATGGTATGGTACTCTAGGTTGTCAGTTTCCTAACTGAAGTGATGTTTTTCCAGGGAGGGGTATTAATGCATTTTACTTCCTGAACTGCTACTTTTCTTCTCTGCTTTTGTCTTTCATTCCTAACAAACTCCAGTTGGTGCTGATACTGGCTGTGATAGGAGTTTCAATTAATCCAAACATGTAATGCTGAGATAACGGTCTTTTTTGTCTTTTTTTTTTTTCTCCCTCTGATTTGTTAGCAGAGGATTCTGTAGAAAAAAGCAAAAGACTCCGCTACCACGATGAAGCTGACCAGAGTGCCCTGCTGAGAATGACACGTCTGCGTGTCACCTGGACAGTGCAAGAAGACAGTCTGCTCATGCTGTGCCGAATTGCTAGTCACGTGCTAAATGCAAAGGTATTTAATAGACCCATTAAGTAGTGGTCCTGCATACTGAGCACACATATCATCAGTCCTTGAGATTCATCCTGGTTCTAACCATCATGTGTGAACATTAAAAGCTGAAGTTTAACTCCAAACACATTTGTTCTTCACACAGGTAAAAGGGGCCTTTGTGCCATGGCAAGTCGTTAGGGATATCATGCATGCCAGCTTTGAGGAGTCCCTTGATAAAACTTCTCATTCTGTTGGACGAAGAGCTCGTTATATTGTCAGAAATCCTCAGACCTATCTTAATTACAAGTAAGAAGGTTTCTGTCTATGTTTTAGGCTAAATTCTCCTGAACTTAAGTGAAGGGATACAGTCCTGTGGTTTTGTCTTGTTTCATGTGACTTACAAATTTCAACTGTTTTTTGACCCAGTGCTATCAAATCTGTATTGAATTGGGAAAATTTCAACTATGTACAACACCTTCAATTGTGTCTGTTGCAGAGTTTGCCTTGCTGAGGTTTACCAAGATAAAGCCCTCATTGAAGATTTCATGAATAGAGAAAATAATTATGAAGATCCACAGGTAAGAGGGAAGTATTCTAAAAGGTCATAGAGCACTTTATGCTGTTTGGGTTACTGAGTGCCTGCACTGTTTCAATTGCTGTAATTTAATCCCTTCTCTCTCCCTTGTACCCTTAGCCATTTTAAAAATAGCATCATTATAAAAATGCATCATCATTGCTGGTTGGAGAGTAAAGTGGACACAGGCAGCTTTCCAAAGGCATATAAACAGCACTGCTGTGCAACAAAAATGTTTCTCAGTATGCTTGTTTATAAACATCCATGACTGAGCATCTGTATGCACTGACTGGGTTTGGGGGGTGGGGGTTATGCTCTCAGCCTCCTTGTTATCTGAGCAAGAAAGCATTTTTGCTCTGTGATTTCTTATCCTGTTTGCATGTCTAAATACTGCCTTAGCTTCTGTGGATGAGTGCGGGAAAGTAAGCAAATTTAATGAGGGAAGTGCTGATTCGATCAGTCAAAAGATCTTATTTAAATATTTAGCTTTTTCATGTCTTAAATCAAGCACAATTTCAAATTGAAAAGTTGTTTATGCTGTCAGTGCAAACTGAATTTCAAGACTTTTTTTGAACTGGGATCACATCACAGCAAGACTTTGTTTTTATCCTGGAATGCCAATTCGTATTGTCAGCAAACCCCAGTCAGTTCTTTTATTAGATTTGTGTTTGTTTAAATTAAGAGTAGTTGTTCACTGATGAGACATTGCTAAAATAAATGCATGTGTCACTAGCCCCAAAGTCTGTCTTTGAAAGCAAATAAAAACTTGTTCCTAGAGAGTTCCTCTTCTGTCACAGGTGTTCTCTGACCTATGATTGTACAGAAAGACTTAATGGAGAATGCGATAAAGCCTGAAGGTTATAAAGAGAATAAAAAAGACTTAAGCAGAAGCTTAAACAAAGACCTACCAAGAGATCTTATGCTGTTAATTCAGTATAATTGTTTTCAGAACATATGTTTATGGTGGGTTGCTTGTAGTTGTGAGCGTGATTACAGACAGAACCTGCAACTGTTGAATGAATCAGCTAACATGACCTCCACAGGGCTTTTTTGATGCATTCACTTGTCTGTTGTACAGTTTCTGACATGATAATTCAAAACTGGCCACTTCTACTAGAATATTCCGTGAATGCTTTGAAGGTAAAGGGTCTTTTCCCATTCTGAGAAACTGAGGCTGATAACATTTCTATCTCTTCTTTTCTAAGGTTTGTGCAAAGGAGTTTAAAGAATTTGTGGAAAGACTGAAAGAGAAATTCAGTTCAACTCTGGGGAATCCCAAACTTGAGATTCCTGATACTTTGCAGGAACTCTTTTCCAGGTAAGTTTCAGTAAATAAAAGAAGCAATGTTTCCTCCAAATCCATACTTCCTAAATAATATAACTGATTTTAGTTATTTGCATAAACTTGTTTATTTTAAACCATTCCTGTTTTGCTAAATAAGACTTTTAAACCAGAAATTCACAGTGTCAGATTTCATAAATTGTCAAGTCCTCAACTTTGCTATTAGAGATGTTGCTACTCAGGTACATTTTAATTGTAGGATCATAGAATGGTTTGGGTTGGAAGGGACCTTAAGGATCATATAGTTCCAACACCCCTGCCATGGGCAGGGATACCTTCCACTAGACCAGGTTGCTCAAAACCCCATGAAAGAGGTTTCCCTTTACAGTCTTCCAGATTAACTGGATCCATTTTACATCACAATTTGTAGCTGGTTGCTCAGCTAAACCATCTCAGTGCTGCTAAAATTGTTGATACCAAAGAGCTCTCAGCTTTGTATAGCATTCTCCAGCTCAGATTGTCAAACTTTTTCATGTTGAATAACACTTGGAGAGTGTGAAAATCTGGGTCTTGCACCATTTTATGATAACAAATGTAGCACCTTTGTACATTTTCTTACTTTGGGAAGAGCTATATGTTACAGCAAAAGTGCTGCTGATGGAAGTCCCAAACCTCAATAGAATAGTAAATCTAGACAGTTCTGTACAGTCTCCTGACCATGTGTTTTATCTCCTTGTCAACAGATAATTTAGAGCAGTGAAGGAGATTGATCTGGTCAGTTGTTTTAGTTTTTGACACTTGTGCTGAGGGCTGCTGGAGCAGATAGTGCCCATGCGCTGTTTCAACATTTGCTGTATTAGCAGCTGCATTCATCAGTCTCTTGGTTACACAGTTGATATAAAATCACAGAATGTTGCTTTTGTTTCAGTGTTTTCCTTTCCCTTCCCTTAACTAGATTTCGAGTTTTGGCAATTGGAGAAGACACAGCTCAAAACACAAAAGAGGATAGTCTAAGCAGGTGAGTTGCAGTAACACCATTTTTTCCCATTTAGGACTGCAAGGGCATGTCAACCCTTGCATCTGTAAAAGTCATATATACAGTTTTTAATTCAGTGTGGCTTTTATCTGTTTGTTGCAGTGTATAAATTTGTTAACAGAAAAATACTTCCACAAGGCTGTAGGGACCTCTGACATAGATTACAGATTTGATGAATGAAATGACAGCAACAGTGACCTTCCCAAAATGGTGACTGGGCATTATTTTAGATGTGCTTGGAGTATAAAATCACCTCGCTTTACCTTTCTGCTGTGTTATTCTGCAAACACTTCTTTGGGAAGAGCTGTATGTTACCACAGACCACCACTCAAAATGGTGGTCTGTTATCATTAGGACAACAGTGTATGTTTCCTATGTGGGTGCTGTACCTTAAGAGGAGGAGAGAGAACTCTGGACTGACCCAGAAATTCAGGGTGGAAGATAAGGGAAAATGTAACAGGGTCCTTCAAGTGAATGATCCTCAGCTATAGTGACCTCTTAGTGACATCTATTTCAGAAGTGGGTGATTGAATTTGTATACTTTTGTGCTAGTTCAGTAATTCTCTACCTCATGCTCAGAAATCACCATGAATAAACTTTTTTTTCCTTCCTTTTTTCTTTCAGTGTCTATGATATTCATTTTCTAGTGCTACAGAACCTGATTCAGAGCACACTGGCACTCTCAGATAACCAGATGAAATCTTGCCAGTCATTTCAGGTACAGTATCTGGACCAAAACTTTACCAATCATAGAATCCTTTAAGTTGGAAAAGACCTTTAAGATCATTGAATCCAACTGTAAACCTAACACTGCCAAGTCCACCACCAAACCATGTTTGTAAGTGCCATCTATATGTCATCATACAACCCTAAAAAGTTTCACCTTCCTACCTTGCTATATGCCTTTTTCAAACGGGAGCAAAGAAACCCAGAAACTTATATTTGTATCTGTTCTGTGGGAATTACCCTTTTCTGCTTTTAGGAAATTATATATTCTAGGCAGATTTTCAGTATGTTGCTTTTCTCTCTGAGGATAAGATTGCAAGATGTGAGATCGAAGCAATCTTCACAAAATATATGAAATAAATTTTATATCCCTTCCACTGGGTAAAACTGTATCATGATTTAGTGCCCACTTAGGTAGTTGGAATTATGCTCTGGAGGAGATAGCACAAAGACAGTCATAGTATCCAGCTGACATTGGTGTTGGGAGCCTTTCCTTCGGTGCTGGGGATCACAAAAATATAAAGTCTATCAGGTACTTAAAATATATAGAAGTTCAAAGGGAGTTTAATATCTCATCAGCAGGCAAGCATGGAGCCTAGAATCTACCAAAATGTGGTGCAGATGAGCATTTTTACATAAATAATTCTAGTGGGAGCCTGATCCCATTTTGAATATCAAGTGTTCTATAGTATTTAGGTAATTTAATTAGCATTTACTGTGGAAAGCCTGGAAGCCCATAAAAGGAATAGAATAATGTAGTTAAGTAAATTTATATGCATCATTTACATTCCAGCTAGTAGCTTCATATTCATTTAGCTAATGTAACCCTCAAGTAGGTGAGTCTGACAGTGGATTGGGAGCTAACTGCCTTCTGCATTGAACGGGGGGGGGTTTCCAGACGTTTCGGCTGTACCGGGAGTACCGGGACGACGTTCTCGTGAAGGCTTTCCTGGAGTGTCAGAAGAGAAGCTTGGTCAATCGCCGTCGAGTAAACCACACGCTAGGACCAAAGAAGAGCCGGGCTTTGCCTTTTGTACCCATGTCCTACCAGCTGTCTCAGAGTTACTATAGGTGGGTGTCAGAAAGGTTACTGTTCATGTTTAAGCAAATAAAAGAATCTACCTGGGCATGCTGGGCAGGGAGGAGAGAATACACATGAAGTATCTAGAGAAAAGAACCTGACCATCACAGCTGAGGCTGAAGAGATGAGGGTAACATCTATGCATGTGTGTTAGCCCCTTATTTGGTTAGCAATTAGGGCTGTACAGGGAATAGAGCCAAGTTTGCTGGGCAAGCCTTTACAAACACATGCAGAGGATGGGAAGGGTGGCACCAAAACCTAGATGTGGTGGAAAGATTTCTTTAGCACTCTTGTCATTCCGATGGTTGCTTGCTTTTCCTCTTCAGTTACTTTGTGCTGCACTGTACCTGGATGTCAGGAGTAGGGGAGGAGAGTTTAATTGTAATGTGTCACCTTCTGCTTGAGCAGTGAACATCTTTGCTTTATATTTGTTATGTAGTACCTGACCTTAAATACCTAATGTTCTGGAACTAGCAAAAAGACATTGAAAGTAGATGTAGGAGGTACTCGTTCACCATCCATGGAAATTCAACCGTTTGGCTGCTGTATATTACCATGGGTCTAAAATTCATACACAGTAAGAACAGATTGTGAAAGGTTTGTGCTTCATTGAATTTGTCTTTCTGTCCAGAGTTTTTACGTGGCGGTTTCCCAGCACAATTTGTACAGAGTCCTTTCAGTTTCTGGAGAAGCTCAAGGATGCTGAAAAATCAGACCAGCCAGATAACTTCTCATTTAAAGATCCAGAAAACGAGGCATCAGAAGACATGACAGCATTTCCTATGGATGGGCCTGGTGGCCAGTGTGTAGCGATGCTTTCCTTATTTTCCCTGGGACTTGTATCTGTGAATGTGAGAATTCCAGAGCAGATAGTTGTGGTGGACAGCACTATGGTGGAAAACGAAGTGATAAAAAGGTAAACACTGTTACTTCTATTAGCAAATACGGTTTGGAGGTAACTTGAATGGAATTGGACTGAAATTAGCATTTTCTGCACAGTATTGTGGCATGTTTTACTGTGATATAGTTTAGATTTTTATTTCTGAGGAAGCATTCTGAAGACTTCCTGGCACTTCAGTCAGTGTCTGCCATTACAGCCTTGGACTGTGTTTGTCTTCACGTGTGTGACATTTGTTTGCTAGGCAGTGCATTGCCTCCACAGCTAATGTGGAAAGGAGAGCAGTGTGTCTTAGATGAGCATTTTCATTAGCATTATACCTTCCCATTTCAACAACTAAGAAGAATTTTTAACAAGGCTTCAGCTTTACCAGTGAAACCTGTCTCCACAATAGTGGTTCTATTTTGTCTCCTCTTTGATTATATATATTATTTTTTCCTAAAGCCCCCAGTAATTGCATACCACTGAAATGCAAACTTTCCCTCGGCAGTGTAGCCCTATGAATAATTGTTCTTACAGTCATTCTGTATTTTCTTAGACTGCAACTAAAATATTTTGCTGCAGTTTAACCTGTTGCTTCTGTTGTATGTATACATGGAAAATATTTTGTTCTCTCTTTAGAGCAGCTTATTACCTATTTGAAGATTGTTATCATAATCCTCCAAAATATGCAGTTCTTTAAGCGGTCTCAGTTCCTTTACTTGTATTTTTGTGTGTTATGATTCATGTTATGCAGACCTCTTTCTCATTATTTTCCTCTGCACTGAACTGTGTCGAAAAACAAATGCCATGTTCTTGCTGGCAGATGTGTGTTCAGTACATCATGTTACATAGGTAATATGCCTGATAATACATCCCACAATGATGAATGGCCGTGGTCTTGCCAAACAAAAAACTCCAAACAAACAAAAAAAGAAACAGATTATGATTCCTGTGATTCACTCTAACAAGTTTCTTTTCCTTTGTCTAGGTAATTGCTTCCTCTTAGTGTGGGACAGGTGCATAGTACTCTAATATTAATAACATGCATTTGCCTGTACAAAATTGCTTCCTCTTCTTTTCCAGACTATTTCTCCACTTGTTGGAAGTGTTCTGAATGCATATCCTATCTTCTGATGCACTTGAAGTCTCTCCAGTTAGGTGATCCTATGCAGGATTATTGAGCTATTTTATCACCCAGCTCATTAGCAAAAATACACTGAACCCTGGAGTAGTCCCATTTCTGAGCAACAGGCATCTGAATCTTTTTTTTTCTAAACTATTTGTTCTACATTACATGTTCCCTTTTGGTTTTAAATATATTTTAAGGTCTAAATCATCTTGAAAAAGGTTAGAAGGAACCGCTGGCTGTTTCTCTCATAAGCTGCTTAAAGCAGAGGCAACTTCAGAATTAGATCAGGTTGTTTGGAGCCTTCACCTTTATCCGTAATGGCTTTTGTCATGTCCTGAAAACAAACAGTGTTGGTTTGTTTCTGGAAAATCTGTCCTGGCTGCTGCTACTATTCTTTCTTTATGTTGAGGCTGTCTACAGTTTGTTTTGTATTAATGTTTTGGTTGGTTGTTTTTTGGGTGGTTTTTTTCCTCCCTTCCTTTTTTTGAAGTGACTGAAGTCTTTGGTCTGTAATTCTTTCTTCTTTTCTCCCTTAAACTGTCTGCCCTATACTGCAGTATTCCTTATAGTCTCAGCCTTTGTGCTGTGACAGATGTTACCTCCTGATGAAATGTCTGCTGAACCAAAGATTTCAGCACTGTAAGCTGAGATAATTTCAACATGTTTGCAAAAAGAGAGCGTTTCCTTTTCCAGGGACCTTTAGTGTATTTTCTTTTCCTATAATTACTTGTTCTCAGCACTTTAAATCAGGCTGCTATGGACATACCCACAGCTGCTCATAACTACAAACCAGAATGCAGAACAGCAGGTGTTCTTGCTCTGCTCAGGATAATGAGTCACTTTCTTATTTTGGAATTAAAAAAGCAATAACCAAACAAAACATCTCTCTTTGCTGTAGTTTGGGAAAAGAAGGACTTGACGATGATGACGACGATGATGATGACTTAGATGACACCTCTGGAGGCAAACGGAGAATTGAAGTAAAAGCTCGTCAAGCATCTCATACCAATTACTTACTGATGAGAGGCTACTATGCCCCTGGAATTGTTAGCACACGCAATCTGAGTCCCAGCGACAATATAGTGGTTAATTCCTGCCAGGTGAAGGTTAAACTGCGATGCACACCAGTTCCGGGAAGACTCAGCTCTTCAGGTTAGTTTCTGTGTGGCCTGATTTGCACAGAAGTAGGTTTGAGCAGGAAAGAGAGTAAACTCAACAGCCGAGGAACCAATTTGAACAAAACCTCTTTAAGAGGAACATTTTGTTTGTCATTAATGTGCAGTTTGCCTGTAATACTTTCTCTCCTCACATGAAACAGGTAGTTGACTTCTGCAAACACCTTTTCCTTCTAACAGGTCCTTGCCTGTATTTCATATTGAGTGAAACTTAATCCAAAGAGGAAGTCTGTCCTCTACTTTGTTACCCCTTCTCCAGGAGATTTTTTTCAGTCCCTTCTGCAACTTAGAATAGTTGCAGAATTATATGACATATTATGTCACACCCAGCCTTTCCCTTGTATAAAGAGAAAAGAAGACCTTTCAGAGCTCTTTGAATGGCAATTCACACTTACCTCATGTAGCTCTCTGAAATAGTGGTTTCCAATCTCTGGCCTTTTCCCTACAGTACTTTAAACATTTTGATCATAGTTAAAGCTTGAATATTTGCAATTTATCAGCACTCCCCTTCTCAAAGAGTATCTTCCTTTCAGTTCTAATGCAGATGTATCCAGGAAAACCTTTACTTGTTTAGCTGTTTGGTTGGAAGGTCTAGTGTTGTCCCTGCCTGTTGCTGTTGTGGTAGAGGTAAAATAGCAATTCTTTTTCATATCTCTGCTGCCACACATGCCCTCCAGGTCTATTAAGCTGACAGCTCATTACAGTTGTTCTCAGTTTAACTTGGCTGTCAAAGGAGCGCAGCTGGCACATGTGTGTCCCAAAGGCATGATGTAAAGGCAGCCTGCAGATGAAAGGGAGGGGAGCAGGTAAGAACAGTGCCAAAGCTACCCTCTAATCATCCAGGACTGGAAAAAGGTGTTACGCTGCTTCAGCTTCTAAATACTCTGCACAGTGGGGGTGGGTTTGCACAGTGCTGAACCTTTCTCCATACACAGAGATGCTTTGTTATACTGATTGTACTGAGACAATGTCAGCTTGTAGTTTCTAACCATATTTGGCTAATAGCTTTCTGCCATGGATCAGCTGCTTCCAATTTTTTGATTCATAGGGTCCTCCATAGCATTTCCTTGCCCTAGACTTTTCACTGGGTCATCTTGAAGAGAAAAAGAGAATTCCCTCATTAAACTGACCCAGTGGTAGGGAGAATACAAGTCTGCACTGTCTTTCAGCAATATTTCACATTGGTCTGAGGGTAAGCCCTTGTAAACTAGCCTACTGCTCTTCTACAGGCATTTTCGGAGACAGGTACGTGAGGCAGAAAGAAAAACAGGAAACTGCAGCAATGAAGATGGAAAACTGAGCTCTGATTTTAATTGGATTAGCTTAGAACACATCTAATCTGTCTCAGATATTTATCTTTATGTAGTGTGCTGTGTAGTAACAGCTGCTTCACGGCTTATATACTTGGGGTTTTATTTGCTTTGCAGTTTCTTCTTTGATTGATAACATGGATGTGGGGGTTTCCTGCCTCCCTGAGACTTTTTCCAGACTGATAAACATCCAAGAAGAGGATTATGAAGTTGATCATTTTCTTCATGAGTGTACAGATCATTATGGCTACAATCCTGGAGATGTAGCTGCTGTTATGGAGATCCGTAATGCAATAGAGGCAACTTCCCACTTTGGAATTTGCAAAGTTGAGCTGAGCAAACGTTTCTGCAGCTATGAAGAGGTGGAACCTGAACGCACCAGGAGCTTGGAGCAGTACATTCAGGTGGGTTTACAGCCAGCTGCTTTCCATATGTTAATAATTAGATGCTTAGTATTCCCCTCAAATAGCACAACCTTCCAAGATATAGGAAGCAAGTATAAATAGAACAAAGTTGTTTATATTGGGCAAGAGATCACATACCTGATAGCAATCTCACCTCAAAGTTAGGAAGGCCAAAAATTAAAGCAGCATTTATTCAAAGATAAGAATGAATGGTTTTAGAAACGTAAAGGTACCAACCTTCACCTTTGGAAGCAAAATACTCTTTCCCAGCTACATTTTAACTTAATTGAAGCTGAACAAAAATGTCTTGTGCTGTCATTTCAGTAAAGTTTAAGAGGTAAAATATCAACTTCAGTGCAGCAGGACAGAAAATTGAATATTCTGCTAAACTCTTTCTTTGCTGCCAGTTAAAGATGACATTTTCCAGCAAAAGCTCCTGAGATAATTGTGTGGTTTTGTTTGTTGTTATAGGACCTTATTGAAATGAAGCAAGTTTTAGAAGTAGGAGGCCATACTATAAGACTGGTTGCAATAGTATTTGCTAAGCCATGGCTATTACATTCAGTATGTCTGAAGAATAAACCAGATGATTCTGATCAGCAAGGTACAGATGCCACTCTCCCAGATGTACAACAGGACTCCCTGCCACTGGAACCAAAGAATGGAGACGAATGTTTGAGAGAGGAGGAGCAGCTGGGAGAAGACACACCATCCGTCAGTGATGAAGAACCACCAAGGAAGAGATTTAAGACTCAAAATGATGTCCTTGCAGATGGCGATCAACTCTACCAAGGTTCACAGAGCAGTTTGAAAAGTGCAGATGAAAATAACTTTGATGCAGGTGTTCCTGATTCTGCTACAATGATGGATGAAGAACCAGACTCCCTGGGAGGGCAGACAGAACACCTAGCTGAACACCCTGTGAGTGTTCCAGGTGCTACAAATGTGGACACTTACAAGGAACAAGATAAATCTTGTTCTGAAGACAAAAAACTGGAAGTAGAGAATGATGAGCTCAGCACTGAGCAGAACAAGCAGATTCCTAGCCTTGAACAATCAGCCAGTGAGCAGGATGATGATCTTTCCTACTTACAGGAGAACCCGGGAGTATCTAAAGGTACGTAGGAGCTCTCTGCTTCCAAGAAATAGAGCTTAGCTCATCATCAGTTGATCCCAAACAGGTAGCTCCATTTTATAAGCAAATACTAGATTCTTTATGAAGCTATACGAGAGAAAGAGAGGTCGTCATTATTCACAGTTGAAGTGACATAACACAACTTTATCTGGAAGGTCTTGGAGGTTTCACATACGTCAAAGATTCCATCCTATGCCTATTGCTGCAATGTTCATGACTAGTCCAGAAAGGTGTTTTCCTTTAAAACTCTTTTCTATGTCTTACTCTTCTCCAAAAACATATCTGAATCTGAAGTTTCTCAACTCTGCCTTCAGTCCAAAGGCTAGACATCTCTAAACCTAGAAAACACAGCGTTACTGGTGTACATCTAACTAGAATGCCCATGACTGAAATGTAGTAAAGTCATTAAACCATTCACCAGAAAGCAGCACATGCCAGTGAGAAGATTAATAGCCTCGTTTGTAACCCAATTTGACTTCATTTTAAAATTTCCTTTTTACTGCCAGTTTTCTTTTTTAGTAGCTAGTAGTTCTTGCCAAGCTCTACATTAAGTAGGTTGTTTGGGATTTTATTTTGTTGTTGTTTTATCAGCTCTGATTTCAGATTGAATCACAAGCTAATTGCCTGTGTGGTATTTTGCCAAGACCTGCCATTACCCATGTTTAGAGATGCAGACTGAAAATCACTGCAGACTGATCCCTAGCCTCTTAAAGCCTGGTATTGTTTAATTGGAGCCTTCCTGCAGCAAACAGACTCAGGGCTGTCTAAACTGCATAGACTTCAGCAGTTCTTAACATGAAATGGCTAACTTACAGCTTTGGATTTAGTTTCCTCTACTTGTTTGTAACACAGGAGGGAAGAAATAGTTATGTTATCAAGCACAGAGTTCTGACTGGTCTTACTGTTGAAGGCCAGCTGAAGGGTTTACATGTGCTTAAGCCAAAGCTGTTAGCCTCTGGGTGTGGTAGATGTTAAGTAATTGTGTAATTAAAGTCCATGACATAATGCATCCTGGAAGTTTCAGAGAAAACCTTCACTTTCAGTCTGAACCCTGCTGAAATCCTGAGTTTGCATTCTCAAGTCCACAGCTGCTTGGACTTCTTCTCACTTTCCATAGGTTTACCAGGAGCATGAAGTTAGATAAGCCTAAGTGAGCACAGCAGGCTGAGAACGCTACACAGGGTTCTGTGTGAAACTTGGTTCTTTCAGTCAATAGAATTACCTGTTGCGCAGCCACGTCACCGTATTTCTAGGAATAAAACTTCTTGCTGTGATTTGGGAGTGGAACCACAAATTGGGTGGTTGGAGAAGACAGATGTGGTTGCAAGAAGAGGTTTGGGAAGAAAGGGTATGCTGCAGTCAGGTAAAGGCAGTCAGCATGGAAGCTCAGAGCTCCCCGTGCAACCAGATCAACATGCAGCATAGCTTGTGTGTGTTATTTTCTAATGTAAGCTGTTGCATTTTACAGCATGGACACCTTTTACTTTCCTTCCACTAGATAAAAGAGTTTGGGTTAATTAAAAACAATGTGTTCCTTTCTTTCCAGGAAGTTCTATGACAGATATATCCCAGGCAGCCAGGGACCGGTGAGTAACACAGACTTCTGCAGAGTAACTGAACTTAGCACTAACAAATTAATATCTGGAAGCAAATGGTTTGGAAACCTTTGTTTTATGCAGCATTGCGCAGTGAGCATTGATGATGGAGAAATCCCATGTCGTCCTCCGTTGTTCCTGTTAATGTTACTCGTGCTCATGTGCATGCTAGAAAAATTTGATAAGTTTTTTTTCCAGAAAACCAACTAACTTGGAGGAACAGAATTAATTTTATTTCGTATTAAGTCCAGTGCCTGAAAGTCTGAGCTACCACATGCCCAGGAAAGACCTGAAGAAACTGCAGCATGGGAAATTTCAGTTCCCACACAGGGTCTTTTGACTCCAAAATGCTAAAAATGAGGAATTTTTTTTCTATCTGAGCACTGTTGCTGCATGTTGCAGATTAAAGCAGGTCTTGAGTAACTTCTGGAGGATGTTAGAGCTGGTGACAAACAAAGCTTTCCTGGTCATCAAGACTCCAGGTAACCAGTGGGTGGCATACTGGTGCTAAAAGCACTTCTTTTAAGTGGACACTTTAATGTGAAATACTTCAGGTCTGTGGAACTGTCTGATAGTTTAGCACCAGCCTCTGCCCAGAGCAGCTACAGAATTTACACACAGCACGTGAGCCAACACTGGCAATGGATGTAGTTGGAAGAATTAAGTCCTGATGGAGCTGAACTTAAATTGTCTTTTGCAGGGCCTGCGAGAATGTCTGCTTCATTGGGAGACCGTGGAGGATTGTGGATGGGAACCTGAATAAACCTGTGTGTAAAGGGATGATGGAAGCCGTGCTCTATCACATAATGACAAAACCAGGCATAACAGAAGGCGCACTGCTGCAGCATTACATGGGGGTACTGCAGCCTGTTGCTGTCCTTGAGATACTGCAGGTATGTGAAGCACCAGCTGTGTGAACTTTTAATCTGGTTCAGCTTCCACACAGAAGAGTCAGCAACTACTTTGCTGGAAGTCCCAGGGAAACGGGATTCTGAACAAACCATAAAAAAAATCCTCTCCCCTTCCTAAAGTAACTAAAGCCAGAGCAAGTTACTGTTCACAATGAGGGAGGAAGGAAACCTGCTTTACCTGTCACTGAAATGACCATACGGCTGATTTTAAAATTTGAGCTTGCTTCTGAAACAATGTACATGCAGTTAAAGTTCTAGTTGGTTTCTGAAGTGGTGGCTTGTCACTGTGAAATACCAAATTGGACTGTTTAATACAGTGTTGATCACTAGAGTTTAGCTTTGTTTTTCCCTTATACACCTTTCAGATGAGTAATCTTTAATGTAAGAATCAGACTGAGCTGTGTCTGTGCTAGACAGCACTGTAAATAAGACCTTCTGTCCTGACAGACCTGCTTAGAGGCACTTTTCCTTAATTATGAAACATTACACGGAGAGAAAAATTAGAGTCTCTCATCTTTTCCCCACATCTTGAAGTTTGATTGCTACCACCACTGCTATTTTGCAAGTGAAATCTTTATTTGTATTTTTTTTCTGTAAGTATTTAAAATCTTAATCATAGCAATAATATTGCAGTCCTTCCCATAAGCATGGCTTCCCCTGCTAATGCTGGAAATCAGTCTTCCGTCATACGTACGCCACACTTGTCCAAAGGCTTGTACTTTTTGGTAACAAGGCAAGTTGTGTACCCTACCATCCTGTTTCCCAGGTGTTCCAGCACAGCTTATCCGTAGGTCCTGTGCTGGAGCAACACTACCAGGAGGGAAGCTGGGATGAGGGGACAGGCTTAAAACTGCAGTAGAACATACAATGGTGAGGCATGCATATGTGGGAATGAGTACAGATTCCTCAGCAATTTTAATTCAAATCCACAAAAACAAGCAGTTACCTGTACGTTTTACAGACTGGAGGACTTGAGTCTAACTTCTCTACCAATAAACTTGGTAAGACTTGGCTTTGAAACCACAGACAGAGCTTGTATCTGTAATATACCAAATATTAGTAAATCTAGGTGCATACCTATGTCAGATGATTTAATATACACCAGGTGTTTTCAGCAAATAGAGCACATAAATGACCTTGGTGGGTGGTGCCATAAGAGTAAATACCAACCCATTAGCAAGAACTGACCCCAGAGTCTGGGATTTACATTGATATGGCCTGAAATCATTTGCAACTGGTCCTCAATGTTGAAATACGTTGTTGAATGCATATTCTGTCTCAACAGCCAAATGTCAGCCACTGTGTTAACATCTGTAAGAAAGCATCTATCCAGCTACGGGAACTTGCTTTGCTGTGCTGTGAACTTTGCCACCCCAGTGGGGGATGGCACTTCACCTGAGGGGGTGAAATGAAGCCACTTGTAGTGTAAATTAGTATAAATTGGCCAACATTTCACAGAACAGCGTTCAGTGCATTTGTTTTTACCACACTCGCTCAAGCTAAAGGTGTGAATTTTTCTGCAGGGTCTGGAAACTCTCGGCTGCATCACACGATTCTACATGAAAAAGCCATCCCCAGTGTCGCTCTTTTCTCAGCCAGTTATCGAAGAACAACTGAACAATCCCAAACTGAGCGAAACCCCAACAATACACTATGAGCCTACGGTAGACTGTACTCTTAGGCTGGGAAGAGTGTTCCCCTCTGAAATGAACTGGAATAAATGGGTGCAGATTATCCCTGTATAAAAGAGGCAAAGCTGAGCCCTCTTAAATGGGTTTAGCCTGTAGGAGTGTAAATATGACAATCTGCGCTCCATCATGTTTTTTTTAAGTTATTTATCATTTTTAATTGTGAATGTATTTAAGATGAAAATAAAGCTTAATGTTAAGATGCAGGTATATTTATTTGGTCCCACTTTCAGTACCTTCTCTTTTTACCAGTAACTGCTTGTGGAGCATGCAGTTTGTAACTTCTCCTTTACAGGGTTTTCACAAGATAGCAAAGGCTCCTTTTTCCTTGTCCCTTTAGGGTCACAGCGCTAACAGCTCACCTTTGCTTTTCCTTCCACCTGGCAGCTGTGCTAAGGTAGGTAAGATAACCAAGCGAAAGGTTTGTCTATATTTTACACACTGGTTTCTTGGCATATGCGGTATTAGTTTATCATCTGTTTTTAGCAGCCGCTGTGCTGTGCGAGGCAAGAGCCCTGCACCCCTCCCCTTGCTGCTTTCAGCAGTGTGTCAGCTTTACCGAGGACAGTTTTAAAGCAACCACAGCACACAGTTCCTTACACCCAGTGACATGTTTATTGCCGCAGACTCCCCCTTTTTCTCCCCAAATCCCATCGGGCCTGTGCCGCGCCTCTTCCCTCAGCCCTGAGGCGGGAGCGGAGCGGGGCCCTCAGTCCCGCCACCGGTGCCCGCACTGCGCGTTGCAGCACTTGTAGAAGGTGGTCATGGGCTCGTCGGCCGAGCGCGTCTGGATCTGCATGAAGTAGGCGCGGGGGTGCTCGCACTTGGGGCACGGCTCTGCGGGACGAGGCGCGGCGCCGTGAGGTGAGGCCCACTCCTTCACCGCCCTCGCTCCCGTCCCGTCCCGTCCCTACCTGCGGTGGAGTCCACGTTCTCCCAGGCCGCGGCGCCGCCCAGCACGTCGTCCACCTCCTTGAGCCGCGGGTACTTCCTGCTCGTCACCTGCGGGACGCCGCCGGTCAGTCCGGGTCCGGCCCCGCGCCCGCCCCCCCTGCCCCGCGCCCTGCCCGCCCGGCACCTTCCTCGTGACGTTGCGCACGTAGGGGCAGGTGGTGCAGGCGAAGCGGTGGCAGCGCGGCCCCTCTTCGGCCACCAGCACGTTGCCGCAGGCCGGGCAGAAGAGCAGCATCGCCGGTTCCGCGGCGCCGACCGCCCCTTCCGGCGCGACGATGGCGGCGGCGGAGCCCGAGGAGGAGCTGGCGCACGCAGAGGTGCTGGAGCTCTTCCAGGAGGCGCTTGCGCGCCTGGTGCGGGACCCGCTGCTCTGTGACCTCCCGCCGCAGGTAGGGCCGGCGCCGCCGGGGGCCGGGCGGAGGCCGGGGTAGCGGTGGCGGGGCTCAGGCCCGCCTCACTCGCCGGCCGCGGCCTGCCCGCTCGCAGGTGACGGCGGAGGAGATCGGCTCGCAGGTGGCGCTGGAGTACGGGCAGGCCATGACCGTGCGCGTCTGCAAAGCGGACGGCGAGACCGTGCGTGCGTCCCGGGGCCGGGGGGCGGGAGCGGGCAGGGGCCGCGGGCCGGGCGCTGACGGGGCTCTTCGCCCTCCGCAGCCGTGGTGGTGGTGCAGAACGCCTCGGTGCTGGACCTGAAGAAGGCGCTGCGGCGGCACGTCCAGCTGCGGCAGGCACGGCAGGGAGGCGTGCAGCACCTCAGCTGGTGAGCGGGGCGGGGGGCTCCGGCTGCACGCACGCACCCGTCGGCAGCACTCCCCCACGGCCTAAGCGGTTTTGCCCTAGGAAGTACATATGGAGGACGTACCACTTAACCTACGGCGGAGAGAAGCTGGCAGATGATAGAAAGAAGCTGCGAGAGTGAGTAATACAATCTCTTCTGGGGGCTGGAGGGGCCGCGCTGGAGCACACGCAACACTGGGACTTTGTGCCTGGCTCTGGTAGCTCCTGCACTTGAACAGGACCAGCACTGCACACACAGGTGGGACAGGCCCTGCCCTGGCAGACCACCTGCAGGACAGGAAGGCCTCAGGCAGTTCCTCAGTCACAGCCCTCCTGTGCAAAGTGTGCACCTCCAATTCAAATCACACCAAGGTACTTAAGAGTAGAACACAGAGAAGGCCAGGGATGGTGTCCTGTGCACAAAGCACATTAGTTCAACTCCCAAGGAAACTGGGAGCACTTGGGGAGCAGCTACTCAGCAGAGCATGGGGTCAGGTCACATTGTATTGTGGAGGGGACCAGGAATGGAAGGAACCCTGGACAACTTGGGCCAGTGCTCCCATCACCCTCACAGAGGGCTAGGCAGAGCTGCTGAGGTAGGGAGGAAGAGAGAAGAATGCCAGGCAAAGAGTGTTGGGGTCTGGACTTGCTCAGCCACAGAGAGGATCTACTAACAACACTTACAAATAACTCCCATGTTTCCATTCTCAGGGCAAGGAGGCAGGAGGTGCTTCTGAGCACTCTAGCAGTTGCATACAGCAGTGCTGGGTATGCCAGCCTGTGTGCAGACCAGCAGGACAAGCTTGTCTGAAGTATTAAAAATTTAGCAAGACAGCCCTACTAAAAGCTTTCCTTAAAAGACTGAGCCATGGGCAATAGATTTAAGGGGTTGTTGCAGTTAGAAAGGCAGATAATAAGATCCTTAGTGCTGGCAGCGTGTTCTACATACACAAATAAGAAATTGTCCTGCATTAGAGCATAGCAAGCATGTTAAGAGTCCATCTTGCCCTGGGAAAGAGGAGGCTATAGGTGTTCAAAGGTTGCAGTTCCTGGTTAACTGGCACGTAACAGCATAACTGTCCTTCAGGTATGGCATCAGAAACCGGGATGAGGTCAGCTTCATAAAGAAGCTTCGAAAGTAACCTGTCAGGTAAGTCCTGAACATCCATTAGAGCTACCACTTCTTCATCTGTCTCTTCCCCAGGCCTTAGTGTTCCAGCTCAGAGCAGCCAGTGCTGCTGCTCTCTGCTACACAGCAGGGCATTACTGAAGGCATGTGTCTGGGTTACGCTTGCACTCTATGGTCTGTTTCCATATCCTGGTTGTGTTGTGCATATTTTTCTCTGGCCAGAGAATGACAATTCAGCTACTTCAGTTAACATGCAGCAGCAGCAGTATCTTGACAGTGATGTATCTCTACCCCTACTTTATGTTTAGACTCTGAATCTTCTCTAGCCATGTCCTGAGACTGATTAAATGCAGTGTTCTTTTGCTGGTTTGACTGCTTCCAAGGCGTTAATTTTAGCCTTCTTGAATGTCTGTAAATCACTGTCAGGAACGTGGCTGGGTGCTAACTCATCCCTACATTGCTGTAGGCAATTGCCATCACTCAGGTCATTTGGGTCCTTTTGTGTGCCTCAGGCTCTCATACCCACATGGCTGTTCTCCCACCCTGCTCCGAGTGCACCTGTAACTAACAGAAATGTCCCGTGGGTACACATAAGCAAATGCAGCAAGCAAACAGAGCGCGTTCTTTGCTGTTCCATTGTGAGTGTATCTTGAGCCATTTTTCTCAATTACAATAAGGAATTAGGAAGAGGGATGTCAGCTTACAGATCCAGTTTCTCTATTTCTGGTTTCTACAAACCAGAGTTCAACCAAGTAATTGTTCTCAGAAGACAGGACACACCATGAGACTTCTGGTCCTGATATTTCTGTGCAACTGATGCATTCAACAGGAAGCACTAGCAGCATGTATATTCACCTGTTTGTAATCTATATAGACATGATTCTGCTATTATGCTGCTATTTTTATAAAGTTGTGCACACAAACACAAGATGTGGCCAAGACTCCAGCTTAGTTATTTTAAAATCATCTCTGCTTCCTCTCCGCATCTGAAAATAACAGGCACAGTGGCTGAGTAGTGGCAAGAGCAGCTTTTCCAAAAGCTCGGGGTTTTGTTTTGTGGCTCCAGGTAGCTGCATTAGAAACTGTTGCTTTGTGACCACAGTAACCTTTTTTTCTTCTTAAATGCATCCAGTGTAGTAAAACGTGTGCTGTAACAGAAGCCATCTGCCCCTGGTGCCTGTGACCAGCAGTGACCTATGGCACTGGCTGATCCACCCCAATGGAGGTGTGGTGATAAGAGAGCCCAGCATGCAGTAACTATTGTCACTGCCAAATATATTGTTTCTTAACAGAGCACACAGAGAATCCAGCCCTACCAAGAGCAGAGTGAGGATCCGACGCTGTCCTGGAGGAGAAGGTGGTAACGTCAAAGAGAAACAAATTCCAGTTGAAATGGACATTTTTTGCAGTTGCTGTTTGAAATGTCTGTTTCTGAGCTCTAAGTGGAATGCACTTGCAGTGATTAAAGAGGCTCTCTTTTTTTTTTCTGAGGCTTTTGAGGCTCTTATTTCCAGCTGCAGGTCTGTCAGATGCTAGAAAGGATTGATTCTAGTGGTACATGAAACAGCACAGCTGAGATAAAGTAACAAACATAGCCACAGACTATGCAGAACAATTAACAGTAGCTAAAACGCTACCTTACCATTTAATCACCACCTCAGCAGTAGTAAACAACTCTGGTTAAAAATGTAGTATTGAAACTAGTGTAATAAAAATAATGGCAGCAGAAAAGGTTCAATACAATTGAACAAGGCACAAACGTTCCGTTTTCAGATTCTTCTGAGATAAGGCAAAAACATGCCTGCCAAGTGCTAAGGAGACAGTTTAAATTAACCACGGGCAGGGTTAGAAGTGTCATTGGATTAGAGGCTTTGTCCACATGGAACTGGCACAGCAAACGCAAAGACATCTATCTCCAGTGCCTGCTCGAGAAGCCAGCCTTTGCCTTTCAGTGGAGCTGTGCATCCAGGTCGTATTTCTCGCAGAATTTGTCTGTGAATGGTATACAGGTGAGAAACTCGCACCACTCGCACTTGATGGGGTAGAAATAGAACAGAATCACGAGTCCTGAGAAGAGTGCAATGAAGATGAGCTGGAAAATTATAATTTGGCATCGCTTCCTATATAAATCAAACTTTCCAAAGCTAATGTAGGGCAGGAAGGCAAAGGAGAGGAAGAAACCACTGATAAATCCTGAAATGTGAGCAAAATTATCAATCCAAGGCAGAAGGCCAAATGCAAAAAGAAAGAGCACCACAGCCAGCAGCTTGAAGAAGGCCCTCCATGGGCGTGCCAGGATTTGCCAACTCTGGAAGAGCTCCACAAAGAGACAGGCCAGAATCCCAAACTGGGATCCTGCAGGGCCAACCTGCAGAAGAAGAGCATTACAGGTAATATCAGGCACATGCCATCTGCCTGGCTTCTGCAGCCAGCCCCAGGCATTACAGTTACTAGTCATTCAGGTCCTTGCTCAGAGTTGCTGGGGAAAGAGATGCTGCAGTCTGCAACTTCATTCTTACTCCCTGAACCTGTTATAAAGGAGCCAGGTTTTATTTAGGATCAAGGTAAGTGTGAGGCCAGCAATCACCAGAACAGACTTTCTATTGAAGGAGGACAGATCTGGTTCAAGTCACCAGAAGGGATAAGCCCTTGAGGGCAATCTCTTGACTCCCACCACACACTTTTCCTTATGGGAAGTACCTGGAAGACAGTTCTCCAGGTTCTGCCACACAGCCTTCTGAAGACAGAGAGTCAAATCAGACTTTTCCAGCTGTGGCATGTGGACAGGGACAGTCCTAGACAGTCTGTGGGAAAGGTGAACTCTGCTCCTTTCCCCTCTCCTGCCTGCCACTCACACGTGGAGGGGCTCTGGCACTAGCTACAGCTCTCAGTTCCCAGCCTGTCAGGGCCCCCTCTTACACTGTGGTTGGACAAACCCCTCACTCATTACGAGAGGCAGCCTTCTTACTGTGGTCAGACTGGGCCAGTCACTTGGAAAGCCCAGGTACTCTGGGGGTGTTACTGTTCAGCAGCTAGATGTACAATGCATGTGCTGCAGAGACTGAGTCCAGCTCTGGTGTCTCTGCCTCTGGCAGAGGTGCACAGGCATGTACGGAAGACTTGTGTTCATGGTAAGTTACCAGGACCCTAGTCTGCAGGAGACCCACCTCTGCTCTGTAGGGTAGAAATATTGCACTGGCAAGGTTCCCAGTGATGCCACTGAGAAGGTAGATGATAGAGATGCGATGCCATCCTGCCAGCTTCTCTAGGTCCCGCAGGATCGTCATTTGGAAACAGACTGAAACCAGACAGTGCAGGATCCTGCCAAGTTCAGAGTACAGGAGCTGAAGCAGCAGACACTGAAGTCACCCCTGTGCTTGTGTTCTTTGCTAAGCCTGGTCTGGCCTCACCCACACCACTAATACCCCTCCCAGCAAACACAGCATGGTAAACCTCAGCAGGGACAGCAGCTCAGCAACCCCTCTGTCTCCCAAGGAAGGGACTACCACAACAAGCCTCATAGCAATCCCAGTGTTCAGGGCTCCCTCACCCAGATAATTCAAGTTCTACACATGTGCTTACCCAGCATGGAGGAAAAGTGAGAGCCAGAGGCGGTAGAACTGGTCAGGGACCTCTGGATTTAGGAAAGGGAGGAGTCCACAGACATCATCCATGCAGTGCACCTAGGGCAGAAGTGTGGTTGTGAAGAGCCAGCCAGCATGACTCTTTACAAAGCCTACTGCAGAGACTGCAGTGAGTTCTGAAAAGGCTCTCTTCCCACTGCTGTATCAAGTCCCAGTCCGTGTCTCCAACATCAAGTTACACATGACCCATTCCCTTTGGCAGCTTTATGCCCCCATTCTTCACTCCAACACATGCACAACTGAGACACTGCACTTGCTCACCAATGCAGCAAGAAGGTTCAATTCTGCCACTGCTTCAGTCCAAGTCCTAAACTGGTCTTCAGTGAGAGACAGCTGGCTGTAGTGGCAGCCAGCTCTGCCACTACAGTCTGGATCATCAACTTCCCCCAGACTCCAAGTGGGACAGGACACAGGACTCCCAGTCACACTGCAGCACAACTGCCCCTAAACCTTGCCAAGCCACTAAGGGGAACAGGAGGGGAAAAGGCAGCCATACAGCCCCCCAGCTCTTCACTTACCTGAGAGCAGAGTGTTGCCTCTTCATGGAAATAGCCCCGCATAAATTCACAATATTCCCGGGAGGTTATTTCACACCTGTAGGAGGCACAAGTAATCAAAATAAGGAAAACCAAAAATCACACACATGGAAGGTACAACAGGCCATCCTGTGCCCTCCCAGATGACCCACTCCCTGTTGTCTCAGCCCACGTCTGCCTACAAGAACGGATGCCTTCAGCTGCCCGTGATGTGCTGTAGTGTCTCTGCAGCAGATGTACTAACAAACACACTCCCAATCTGAGGCCAGTGCTACTCCCCACTGACCCCTCTTGCTTCTCTCTCACAGGCAAGCCTGAGTGACCTTCACAGACTAATGCCCTGCATACAGGGGCTCTAAAACAGGTCCTAAAGCTGAACTATCTTCAGCTGAGAAAGAGCCACTAGAGCTCAGGGAAGCTGTGTCTCTGGGGCTGGGGGAATCTTGTGCCTCCATAACTGACACATGAAAGGGGGAGCTAGGCCAAGGGTGTCCTGGTCATGACTTTCACGGAGAGAGAAACTTCTTGCAGCAGCACTGATTTTTCATCCTAGCAGGAAAAGCCAGGCCAAAGCACAGGGTAACTAGTTAAGCTGAGAAGCAATGCAAGGAAGCACAGCATCTTCCTCCCTGGCAAACCACCTCCCCGGCATCTCCTTGAGTGCTCAGGGACTCCACACTGCAGCCAATGTAGCCTACTGGAACCAAGCTGGCCATTCCCAAGAAAAAGCACAGAACTCCCCAGCAGAAGTATTTAATCCCTTGGGATGTGAGTCCCTCCAGACTGCAAGGATCAGTTTAGTGAGATACACTACTGCACTGAAGACTCAGTCTGGCTGTTATCCCTGCTCATCCGAGAGCACCTCTCCATCTGGGAGACCTGTTATGGCTCTCTGTGCAACTCCCCTTCCTAACAGGGTTCTGGGCTGTGTGTGGGAAGGCCAAGGAGGACAAATGGCTGCACCTACAAACTGGAAAGGGCCCGTGGTGTCTCACCCCAACACTCAGCTCCTCTCCGTACAGGTAAAACTCATTACCTTCCTTTGGTCCCAATGCAGCAGGGCCGGCCTGTAATCACACAGTCCATGTGAAGGTGGTTGGTGTAATTCCCAGCACTGTTTTTCGTGCAGATCTGCAAAATGACAACAGGCTGCAGTCAGGCAGCCATGGCTTTGCTTGCTGCCTGGGTAAAGTCAACATAGCCCCTTGGGAAGAAGCCAGCGTTCCCAAGGCCTCCCTGTGACAGCAGGATAGTGCCTGACAGTCCATCTGCCCAAGCCACAATCAACACCTCATCTCTGTCAACGACAAAAAACAGCCCCGAGGCTGAGTTGGTCTCCATCATCCTGTTACCCTGCCAGGGCCCAGCACTTTAGCTGGCACAGAGGAACTTTAGCTGTTAGAGGGCTTTAAGCCTTGGCTAGACAAAGCAATGGCTGCCCTGATCTGGTGTCTGCAACAACAAGCAGGAGGCTGCACCAGAGACCCTGCCCTTCCACCAACACAGCTGTGGCTCTGCACAGTGGGATGCAAATGCCATATTCCAGCTGCCCAAACAGGCTCTGTGCCACCAGCGATGCTCACCGGCCATTTGGTGATGTCATCTGGCCACTCATGTGGCTCCATCGAGGCTGGCTGCTCACACACCCTGCAGCAACACAAAGCTGAGATCAGCCTGAGAAATAACTCTCCCCAGCACCAGATGCCCCCAGGAACCACCACACTGTCCTTGCACCCAGGCTGTGGTCCCACAGCTCCCCTCTGTCCCTGGCAAGGGGCTGGTGATATGCTACATCAGATCAGCCAAGGCTGTGTTGATCAAAGCTGCAGCCTCCTTCTAGCGAGCAGAGATCATGGCTCCACAGCACAAAGGCAGCTATCTGAGAGTACGCAGCTGCCCAGAATGAACTAGCTTCTTCCCAGGTGGACACAACCCCAAAGGGGGGGCATTCAGAAGGTCTCAGCTCTACATCAGCCCATGGTGGCCAAGGACAAAGGTGTGCCATGGCACCCGGCAGGGCTCTGGGGCAGAAGTGTGCTGGGAAAGTGACTGCTGTACCCCAAGAAGGAAGCTTGTGTGGGGAGCAGGTGAGGAGGGGCAGAGGGATGAGAAAGGCACCCACAGCTCACAACAGGACACTGTGCAGGCCAGCAGCCAGCAACAATGGAGATTAGGGGTGAGCAGAAATATCATGCTCTGTCTTGGCCTCCCCCTGAAGCTGTTGGGACAAGCAGGGACATCACTGACCTGTCCCCTGGTCTCCAGAGCAGCTGCTACCCCATCCAGCAATCAACTGGTGTGGGACTTCCTGCCTCTTACTGTACTGTCACAGCAACCTTGTCCCCACAGGATGGCAGCTGGGCTAAGCAGGACCTACCTGGGGTCCTGATGACAAACAGACCCAAACTGCCTCTTGTTTCCTGCCAACATCGGTGTGCTGGGGTGATGGGGCCACTTCACCCACACGGCCAGCGTGGACTGCAGGAAAAGAGGAGAGTTGTCACCATATAGCCCAGGGTGGGAGAAGCATCAACAGAAGTGGCCCTGAGCCAGCAGGGTTAACACGAAAGGGCCATCACACTCACCGAGCACTCCTCCTCTGAGGTCTGCACACAGCCTGACTTGTCGTTCCGCACACAGCAAGCAGAGTGCTTCTCCTTCTCCCGCTTGGCACTGATGAAGCTGTGCACTTGCTGGTCCTGCCTCATGCACGGTGAGAACTTGGCCCCGAGGTGGATCAGGGCCTCCTGGCAGAGATGGAAACACTCAGCTAAGCCATGGGGCAGGCAATGATTGGCTGGGATAAAGCAGGCTGGGGGAACTGCAAGGTGTACCCCTATCAGGACTCAAGGGACCAGGGACAAGCCCTACATGATGAAGCCCAACTTCAGGCATACTCTCAGTATTCACGTTGAAGAAGTCAAACCCAGAACAAAAGTTCAGGGCTTTCCTTGTCCATGACCTTGGAAAGGCCAGTACTGTGGCTGGGCAGGGAAACTGGGACACAACAGCCATTCCCAGGGGGAATGGTGTCAGAAAGCTGGCACACCCCATACAACTCCTGCATTTTCTCTAGCCCATGCTTGGCTTTGCAGGAACAGGGTACAAAGCAGGAGTGCCAAGGCCCAATCTCCAGGTAACCCATTCTTCAGATGGTTGGTGCCAAAAGCACCACCTGCACCCTGTCAATGACAGCAGGCTCTATGGAAGGTTCAACTAGCAAGCATCAAGCTCCAGCCCCTGGAGTGGCACGGCTGCAGCATGCAGTTCCCCATCAGCCCACCAGCAGTTCCAGGCAATGGCACTCACTGAGCTGGGGCCAATCCAGAAGTTTTCCTGCTGAACGTATTTGACATTTTCATAAACCCCTCTGTTTCGTAAGACCTGCAAGGAGAGAAAGTGAGAGCCCCATGAACTCCTGCACACAGGGGAGCAGGGCAGGCAGCCGGGGCTGGTGGAAACAGCACCCAGGATGAACAGAAATCCCCACGGCCACGGACTGGGTGCATGGTTCTCTCAAACTGGTCTTTTGCAGGATCACTGATAAACCCCCATCAAGGCACGAGCATCTTCATCAAGATTTCATTTAAAATGTCTATCTCTGGCTACTTCAAGAAATCCCTGGGCCTGGAGACCTGGGGGTAGCTTGAGAGCCTGCAAAAAGCTTCACAGCTCAGAAGCCTAAGCAGCATTTGTTGGCAGCACAGCCCCAGGTGCTGGTGTCAGTGCTCTGAAAGCTGTCAGATACTTAGGTGAGAAGTTCCCCAGGGCATCCCCTGCATGGAGTGAGGACATAGCTGTAGAGATATGTACCTCAGAGACCTTAACAACAGTGGGAAGGCTACAAACAGCTTCAAGATCAGCTCTCAAAGTCAGACAGGTCAGTTTTTCTCCTGGCAGAAGCAAAATCCTGCAACTTTTGCAAAAACTTAGGTTTGAAATATTTCCCTGCTATGGACATCCTTCTGGTCACCAGGAGGGGAACGGGTAGTTTGAAAGGGCTCCCAGTGCAGACACAACTAGAGCCTGCAAAGAGTCCACCATGATTTGTGCCAGTTATAATTTGAGGTCAGAGCAATGCGGCTGCAGGAGGTACAAGGCTGCATGGGGGCTCACAGAGATGCTGCAGGCAGCCCCCAAGCATGGATACCCAGCATTCAACTGTCAAAGCCATTAGACAAGTAGCCAATATGCTGCAGACTACAACACAATCACACTCCTGGCAAATCAGGGGGATTTACTTACTGAATCAACAGTTTCATGTTGCGAGAACCCCACAGGGGCAATGCCGTAGATGCACACAGCAAGGATGGTAATGAGTGAATGCACAAAGGTGACCCAGTAAGTGAAGAAAGGCCTGGATGAAGGAAAAGGGAAAAGATCAGAGGCAGAAACCCAGGCACATTACACCTACTCACAGAACACAGGAGAAAAGCTGCTGTTTTTTCCTAGGAACCTTGACAGAATCTAAGGTACATAGCCGGGGTGCACAGGATTGGAGACAATGACATAAGGTCTTGCTGGCACAGACCCTCTTTACTCCAACTCCCCCATTGCACTGGGCAAACCACCTTTTTCCAAGAAAACATCCATGAGAACATATAAGCCTGATGCCAAAGTGTGTTGTGTGTCTGAATTAATGACTTTAGGGGAATGATCAGAGGTAGAGATTCAGAGCCTTCCTGTTCATCGCAGCACAGTGATGGTGGGACAGAGATCTGCAGGCCCTCCAGGTAGCAGAGATACAGACACCTAACACAATGTGAGGAGCAGGGTGAGCTCCCAGTGCATGGTGATGCACTGGGACTAACATGCACTGTACGTCAATGGATACAGACTGGGGAGGTCTTAGCAGCAGTTTCACCCAACCACCCTGAGGCAGTGGCCTATGTCACCAGGGGACAACAGCAATCAATTACTCGTTTTGCTGGGACTAAGTCTATGACTGCAGGTCTCACCTGTGATCATCCATGTCCTCGATCTGCTGCTTCACATAGGTGTCGATGCGCTTACAGTACAACAATCGCAACCCCAATTACTAGTCCAAATCAATTACTATCCCAATCAATTACTGGTTTTGTTGGGACCAAGTCTATGACTGCAGCTCTCACCTGTGATCATCCATGTCCTCGATCTGCCGCTTGACATAGCTGTCGATGCGTTTGCGGTACGTGCGGTTCGTCAGCTTCCCAACCATGCCCAGGCCATACGGCCTCTTCTCCTTGGCAAAGAGCTTCCTGACAGGGACAGCTATGCGCTGGCCACGCTTCTGTGGGCTGACACTCACCACCTCCTGCCGCAAGCGGACCTTGGGCTGTGCCAGGGCCCCATCCTTCTGCTTCCTCCAGCCTCGCTCCAGTGGGCTGAAATAAAAAGCGGGATAGCAGTGGTTTCCTTCTGCATGGCACAGTAATGGGGACCAGCCCTTCCCTGGTCTTTGGTGGCAGCAGACCCTGTCTTTCCCACCACGGCTGAGCTGAGCAGCAGCTAATGGCAGACAAGGTGCCATGGAGTAGAAGCTGTATTTCAAAGGGTTACCCAGTGTCAGTTGATGAAAGTGCAGGACTGCACACTGAAGGTGTGTAAGGCAGCTGTGCCACACTAAGCCCCACCAGTGAGGAGCTCTCAAGGCTTTAAAGAACTGTTTCAGCAACAGGCTAAAATGGGGAGGCTGCATCTGGGCACATCTGCAGCCTCAGGCACATCTATTTCTTCCTCTGCTTCATTCCTCTTACTCTGCCCTCTGCTAGGAAATGGAAGTATACTTTAGCCCAGCATTGGAAATCCCTACTCTTAAAGCACTTTACTGTGACTGAGCTGTTAAGTCAAACCCCCATGCACACCAAATCAGACAAGAAGAGCAGGAATCCAAGCAGCTTCCCTGACCAAGAAAGTGACACTGTCATGTACTGCAATCCGTGCCAGTTACCTCTCACAATCTGCCTCCCATTCTTCCCTTTACTTGCACCAGTAAGTGCAAGAGAACAACAAAACCAGGCTTCAACAACACACTAAAAATCCCAAGCAGCACTGTCTAAAGGAAGGCTTTTTACCAAAACGGTATGTGATGAACGTTGCATAAGCTGTTGGTGAACAGTACCCGCTTTGGAAGTCTCGTCATATTCAGATGTTTCTGTGTTTATTTGCTCTTTAACAGCAGTCTGGAGGTCAGGTCTGCAGCATTCAGACCCTGACGAAAAAATCCCTACCTACCATTTCACCCTTGCTCACTGCCTAGCAATATGGCAGGTATGTCCCTCATATGCACTCTAGTCTAATTTACCTTCTCTGGCTTTCTAAACAACCCCCTCTGCACAAAGATAATGGTTTTCAGAATTGGTCAGACAATCCAGCTGACAGACTTTGTTCTAGAAGATCAGCATCTCGGAGAGATCATGAAGTATGGACAAGTAACAGCATGAGGGAGAATGTGAACCTCCTCAGCCAAAAACACCGCTGTGAAACTTCAGCTATTTTCAAGGTTGCACCTTGCAGAAGATGCATTTTTATAAAGCTGAAAGTCCCAGCTTCCCTTTGGGAAGCCCTTCTTCAACAGAAAGCATAGATTTCACTGCAGCCTGCACTTGCCCCAGGAGTTCAAGTGATTTCTGTGTTACAGACATGATGGTTCCTAATATTTTCAGTGCTCGGCTATCTGCGTATGCCAAAATAAACACCCAGCCACCTAAAAGGACATCTGACTACGACTCTGGTAATAGTTCCCTGCAGTGTGAAAGAAATGCATTTTCCTCAGTAAATAAAACCATTTAAGGAGATCCAAATGGAGATAAGAAGACTGAGACCATCTCACAGGAGTGACAACAAACTCCCACCTTTTGCCACTTCCACTTATGTTAAGACTGAGTCAAATTCTTGGAAACACTTGAAGGGAAAGCGCCAACACAGCAAGATGGGCTGTGAACAGCAGAACCACAACAAGGACCTCCCTGTCTGCTCCAAGTTCACACCCAGCAGAGCTCTCTGCTGGGGTGAGCTGCCAGCTAAGCTAGAGCTGACTCGGAAACAACACAGGCAATTACTCAGTACCAGTTACTCAGGTGGAAAAAATCTAGGCATATGGTACAGTACCACCCACATATTTGTAGGGCTCTCAGCATCAGTGCCACACCTTTCTCTCATTTCAAGTGAGGAATGTAGCCCAGCTCGACACTCAGCAATGCTTCACACCACTCCTTGGAGCAAGACAACAGCTCCTGGTGACTGTGGCAATGGCAACAGCCTTCTTGTCTTTGCTACATTCTCCATAGCCAAAGGCTGGGCCCCCAGCATCCTCAGAGCTGAATAAGAGTGTCTTTTGCTTCTTCAAGGCATGATACAGTCTCTGAAACACATCACGTGAGGCTGGAAGTTGCTGGAGAGACAGCAGAGGTGGCCTCAGAGTCACCTTTCACATGCACGGGTAGCTGGGGCAGGAGGTCTTGAACTGGCCTTAAAGAAAACCCATTATTGCACTGCTCTGCGCTCTGCACTGAACCACAGTACTTGGATACTGGCTTCCTCTCTGACTATTCCACTCTGAACAGGTTGGCCACCTCATGTGGGTGGTTTTAGCAGCTTCCAGGTGGATACTCACAGTAGCAAGTGGCTTCTTTCAAGCTCATTTTTGTCCAAGGCCCCTCCTGTGAGGTCCGTCTGATCCTGAGGTTTCACCTCTGCATCTTTGATTGCAGCTTCTGATGGTGACTCAAACACTTCATCTGGGTAAGTAGAGAGCTCCTCATGAAGGACTCCTTCCTGGGCAGAGAAACAGAAGTCCCATCAGAAGAAGCCAGCATCACATTAAGACACCAGCCCTGGCACAAAGCAGTGCTGTTCTCCACAACGCAGTCCTGCCGGACCTCGAGTCCTGCACCGCCTCTGCTGCCAGTACCACACCGGAGCCCTGCCCCTCACCCGAGCAAAGAAAGAAGTGTCGAGCTCATCTGGAAAATCCACCGTGTCCTCCTCCAGGAAACTTGCTGGGGTGAAGCTGCGCCGCTGAGCTCTCCTCAGGGTGCTGTCCTTCACTGAGCGCCCCTGCAGTCACAGGAAGAAAACTGCATCAAGCCGCTGAGAAACCTGAACCCCAGGCACATGCAGGATCACCCCACAGGGAGCCCAGGCGTTGAGCTGGTTCACACTTGTGTGTGGAGCACAGCAGACCTGCTGATGCGCAACACCTTCCTGGTGAGACTCACAGGTGTTACCCTACTTATCAATCCACAGGGCCCATCTCCTATGTGGTGAGACTTGCAACATGCTCCTCTACCACGATTGTACAATGTTGACCAAACCAAATTGACAGGTGGCACTAGGCACAGCAAAAAGGTCCCAGGAAAGCCGACACATAGCAGGATGAAGAGATTTGCATAGTAACAGCCCCAGGTACTTCTGATATTTCATGACCACTGACCAGCTGCAGATGGACTGCCAAGAGGTCCAGGCAGGCTGAACTGGACCTGATGGAACGCTCTAAGGCTGCTGGCTGTGGGAATCAAAGCCTTCAGGCCAATAAAGGGAAAACAAGACCTGTACCAAAACCTAGCTATCATCCCTACTTTTTGCAAATTCTGCCTCCTAGGCACATGGCTGAAACAGAACAAGAGAAGGCTTAGTTTCTTCCCTTCCACCACTGCTCTCCCATCCTCTCCACTCAGAAGCTCCTTCCCTCTCTCCTTCTCTCAGGACTGAGCCCCATCCTGCCACCAGACCGGTGCCTGGTGCCTGCCCCCACAGACAGTACCTTCACCAAAGCTGCAGCTGCGCGGAAACTCATTTTAGCGACAGATTCCCGTTTCCGCCGCCGTGGAAGGCGGTTGAACCCTGAGCGGGAGCTGGTGAAGGAGCAGAGCGATGTGGCGCCAGGTGTGATCGGTGTGTGCGGGATGCTGAAGCCATCATTGTCGTCAGCCATGCGAAAAGCTCGGCCGCGGGCCAAGGGGTCTATGATCTGCAGAGAAAAGCAGCCCATCAGTCCATTCACACCCAAACCCCTCCCTACCAAGCCCTCCTCCCTCCAAGCAAATGTCTTGAGACCATGACAGTGACCTGGTTCCCAGGACTGACCAAGAACCAGGCTGGACAGACCAACAAGATTCCACGATAGGGAGATACGGCATAACCTGTTGCAAGCTAAGCCCTAGTTGTACGCCTCAAACCTAAGTCCTCAAACCTCTCGCCCTGCCCTCCCTTCTCCCCACCTTTTTTTTTTTCTTTTTCTTATTTTCACCCGGAATGTTCCCGGTGCTTACAGGGGACTCCAAACCTCCTTCAGCCCTTCCTGAGCTCTTGGTTCTACTCATCTCCTGTGCCAGTGAGCTCCACAATCAGAGAATGTGCTGTCTGAACAGGAGTTTGAGAAATCCCTGGAAACAGCAACGCTCTTTCTCCAGCTAGTTTCCTTTCTGATACAGGACAGCCCAGGACTTAAACAGTATCCTGTTGAAGCTTAACTGTATATTTACATCTGCTTCCATTAATTAAGTTCTAACAGCTGGAAAAAGCAGGCAACCTTCCAGGAGCTGCAAGCCCTTCTATGGGACTCTTCAGGCCAAAGCTCTCACTTCTTCCAAACATACAAACCAACCTAATGAAAATATTGCCCTCAGCCACAAACCTTGCCTCTGTCCTTACATCATCACAGCTGTGGTTTCTGTAAGACTCCTATGCTTTATCCTAACGTTTTACAAGCTTTTTTTTAACCTGCAGTTGAACACTCAACATGAAGCTTTATGGGCTTACACCTACTGATACCACGCTCTGATTTCATGTAGCCCAAGTAGAGCCCAACAGTATTTCTGAGTCTCCTATGACCAAAGACTAACTGCAAGACACTCTTACTAGTCAGTAAGAAATCAGGGAAGAGCACAACAAGGTGAAATTTGATTGAAAGATGCACAAAATGCTCTGCTTCAGTGACACAGCCAGGCTTCAGGTCACAGACTAACCTGCTTTGAAATCTGTTTCCCTACTTGCCCAGGTTGCAGTGCTGCTCACTAATGCACAGTAACCAACCACATGGGTTACTATCACTGAATGGAGCAGAGGGATATTGTGGGTTAGTTCTGTAGTGCTTGTCACTGGATGTGCTTGACTGGGTCTTGTTCCCTGGGGTCACACTTGAAGGTAGGGAGGAGGGAATTAGGAGATGCCATCTGCAGGCACTCAACACCATTTCTGAGGACCTGTAAGCAGAGCTGTAGTACTGTTAATACAAAAGACACCCTCCAAATTCTTGAAACAGCCAGATATATAAGAGGACAGTAGGTGTGCTTCTGCCTGCATTCTGCTTGGGTCAAGGATCCACTAGGCAATTGTCCTGAGTGACACCAGGTCTGTTACTGTATATTTGAGTCCAGGGTACTGGCCAATCTGTGTACAACAGAATTTTGCCCTTGCAAAATGGCAGCAAAACCCCCCAGCTGAACGCTCTTGGACATGCTGCACACATCTAATCCCCACCATAGTTCACACCATGACAAACACTGCTCTAAGCCTACCACCAAAACAGCTGAGGGACCTCAGCCAACGAGACCAGAGAGAAGGAAGGAGACTGCCAAGCTATATCTGAGACTTGAGAAGTGTCTGAGCACAGAGCCCAGACATGTTGAGGCAGAACTAAGCCCGCAGATAGGTCACAGCTGCCAAAGTGGTAAAGACATTGTGCAGAGAACTCCTGATGGCCTTGAATCTGTCCCAGATTACTCACCTTTTGCATGCCCAGCTGGCAGGGTCCAACATACAGTGGAGGAGGAGTCTCTGTGCTTGTTAGAGAAATATTGTCCTGACTGGGCAAGTCCATTTCTCGGATGACCTGAGGTTTCAGCTTCCCATACCGCAGACTGCAGTGGCGGAGGCTCTTTCTCTGCCATTTCTGAGTAGCGTCACTGTCTTTGCTCACCCCAAACCAGTCCGCTGTGCCTCTGAAAGATGCCAGCATACAAGTGCAAAGGAGCATTATGTTTGCTTGGACTATGCACATGAGAAGTCCAAAGCCTTGGTGGTCTCTTCCAGCCCAGCCCAATTTAAAGACACACAGAATTCTTCCCCATGAGCATCTCACAGCCTGTCCTCAGCTGGTTTTAGCAACCTGACAGATGCTGGCCAGAAATGTTGAACCATTAACAGCATTCTGTCTCTTAAGACAGAAAATAAATGACAGGGGAGATTTGCTGTGTGGAAAGAACAGTTTGTTCTTATTTTTTCTAAAAAGAAAGAAAAAGATGGAACAGAAACTCAGAAAAGAGCTTGGTGACATTTTAAAACCCATCTATTGAAAACACTTACCATCTCCAGGGCAGCTCTACATCCCCATTGTGGGATTGTACTGTTCCATGGCTCTGGAGCTTCTCCCAAGAGCCACCAGAATTCACTGTTCTCTCCCAGCCTCCCCCCCACTCGCAGGATACTCCCAACTTCTCCATCTCATGCTGCAGGATTTCTATCCTCCTCAAAGGTAACAAGTGTTTGCTCTGGTCCTGATCTCTGCTAAGGCAAACACACACAGCTCTAAGCTGCTGGTTGCAGAGGCAGGAGCACAAGGTTGCAGCCTTGAGGTACGTTTGCTGCCAAGTGGCAGCTGTGACAGAAGAGCAGTTGATCAGAAGCAAAATCCCAAGGAAGGCAGAGAGGGAGCAAATAAGTCAGACTAACAACCTACTTCAAATACTGCAGGGCAGCTGATACCCTACACCTACAAAGATCATCATAGCCCTGCCAGCGTTTTCCCACTGTGATTAATCTTTCCTCCGAAGATGACAAGCTGCGTCAGCCTACAGTTGTCTGCCCCAGGTGCCAAAACCTGAAAGTCCTTTCAAGCCAAATCCCATGCCCTGGCCTCAGAACCCCTGCTCAGGAGCAGGATTTCCAGCTGCTGAGAAGCAAGACCTCCCAGATCACAAAGGGATTATGAAAAGATACACTGGAATAAAGGCTGCATTAAATCTAGAATTAGGTCACACACAGGGGAACTGAGTCACTGCACTACAGACAGGGAAGTATTCCCGTGTTTTGTACAACACCAAGCAAAAACCATCAACCAACAGGTGAAGATCTCCTGCCACCATGTAAAAAGATGTGAATTTGAAATCCACAGCCTTTCCAGCTAAAATCTCCAGATGCAAACCAGCATACATTGCCCTCAGCCTCTCCAGAGGATCCAGAACAGATTCTTTGGCTGGCGTGAGGTTACCTGAGCAATTGCTGCATCTCACCTGACCTCATTAACCCAACTGTCTTCAAATGCCTCCAGCAAGTCCAGAGGGGCCAGACCTCAGAGACAGAGCTACAGGCATGTCTCAGAGTACTGCTCTGCTTCCACAGACCCACATCTCATCAGAGCAATCTCTCTCTGTCTGGAGCAGAAGGGTCAGCACCTGGCCTGACAGACCCAAACCAAGCCTACAGCACAGAGGTGATGTGCTCTGGCCATGCAGACACAGCACAACACACACCACAAAACAGTCTTACAACTCAGAGGGCTTCTCATACACAGCTGTAACTGGTATTTCATCAAGAAGGTGACCTTGGGTAACAAGTCCATACATGAGGCCGCTCCTCAATGGGAAAAGTTGGAGGGTCATTTGTGCCGTATGAGCATCTTGATGAATGGCCCATTTTACCAACAGTAGAGCCTCAAAGTCCTCTGAAACTGTGCTCCTGCTAGTCTGCAAGGACAAGCACTACCACAGCCGTTTTGTACTGCAAGGACCACTCCTGAGCTGCATAGACACCACTGGGCCAGAGTAAAGAGCTGTACTACTCTCTGATCATAGTCAAGATAGGCCAGGAGAGCTGACTATGATTTAGGGTATCTGGGAAGATACTGAATGCCTATGTCCAGCTGGGGAGCCCCATCACATCCTATGCACTGTAACAAGGAATGAACCAGCATCAGAGGTCAGCTCTTGCTCTTCTATTGCACTGAGCAAACTAGCTTTTAACGCCTAAAACCAATAAGCAGTTGTCAAAGGTGGACACAGTGCCAGAGTGAGGAAGGTGGGACAGGAATGGACTCCTGGGCCAGTCCACTCTAGGTATAGTCCTCACCATGCACAAAGTCACATTTCCTGTCTCATTTAAAAGTCTACTAAGCTCCAGTCTTGGGGTGGTGGTTGATGGGCCATTGTGCCTCCTGGAGTGGCTCATCTCCTTGGTGCTAGCTAAACGAAGACCTCCACCTCAGAAAAAAGACAGTCATATTTAGATTAGAACAAGCCATGCTGTCAACAATGAATGAGTGGATGTTATATTCCATTCCCAGCTTCTGAGCCCCGTCTGGACCAACATAACTAGCATCTGTTCAGTGCTGCTTCCCCTTCTGCCCCAAGGAGGCTTTAGGGCCAACATATGCATACACCACATGTTGCATTGATGCTAGCAAAGGCAGGCTGAGCTGTGGCTGCCCTGGGGAGATATTCCAGCTGTGGTGAACACCAGGAGGTTGACAGCTTGTTAGGAAAGGCAGGAGGGAGTGAGGCTGGCAGGTGGACAGCTTGTTAGTCCATGCTACTTATTGACAGCTGCCTACATATTTAGTAGGAGTGACAACTGGTTTTTGTTAGAAGCGCACATGAACTTTCTCACTCCGGTCTGTTTGCAGGCCTCCTGGCCAGCCCTGGGAAGGCAGCACAGTCCCAGCAACAGACAGGATCTGTGCAGGTCACAACAGCCCTTGCACACACATGCAGGGGTGGGTTTCACACTCAGTGCTACCAGTACCTGAAAAACGATCGGGGCAGGGACTGCCGCTTTCTCAGGGAACTCCTGCCCACCCGGTGCCCCTGAGCAGGCAGGGTCTGACTCCTCTGAAACCGTACCTGTCTGCTGCAAAGAAAAGACAGCTGAAGGGAGGGAACTTGTAGGGCTGTGCAGGGGAGCAGCCACCTGCATCCAACACTTCCCCATCTTCTTCCATAGCCCCATCCACAGCAGTACATGGCAGCGGCTTCCACCTGAGAGCATCACCTCAGAGAAACAACCAAACTCAAGCCACACAACAGCACCTTTGAACCCAGGAGGCTGCTGAATCCTTTTGGTGCATCTGCACCTCTGACGTACGCCTTCCATTGCTCTTGAAGATACCAGGGATACTGCAACCTACCTCAACCCCTAGATCTCTATGATCTGCCTTCTGCACAGAAGCCCAGCTACAGATCCCACTGGTTGGCTTTGGACACTTTTGTATCTGCTCAGATACAGGTTTCTGCTGCCACAGGAAGTGCCCTGGGCCCATTTGGGTTGACCCTGACAGGATCTTGCTGGGTGCACCTGTCTCACATCTGTCTGCTGCCTTGCATGGACATCTTAGATACCCCAGGAGACTGGAAGTAGTGTTAGCTGCCTATACTCAGACACATGAATAACTCCCACATCATTTGTAAGACTTGACCTTAGGCTCCCTAATGTATCCTCCAAGCCCCAGGGAACAAGATGGTGTGGAGTCCTGCTGCCAGAAAAGTTTCACATCCCAAGGGCTGTGTTAAGCAGAAAACCTAGCAGTCAGCTTCACTGGACTCAGAAAACAGATCTCCAGGATACTTCTACAGATGCATGGTCTGCAATTCCCCACTGCAGCCCTACCTCTGCTAAACAGAGCACATGCTTTTAGGCCTTCCCTTGGTACTTTCCAGATCCCTATCCCTGTTTCTGATTCACTTCTTTCATGCTTTTATTGCTAATGTTATGTCATGTGTGCATCTCCTGCAGTTCTGCCCCTTGGAAAGTCTTTCCCACTGCTGCACCTGCTCTCCTACCCACATCCTACAGCACTCTGTAGACACTGCTCACAAACTGAGTCCTCCAGGAGGAAGAGCACTGGCTCTCCCCCATGCTGCACAACAGCAGATGAAACAATCAGCACTGCAAAACAGCAGTGACACCACCACATACATACTCTGAGCAGGAGACTCCCAGGATGTCACAGGGTCTGTTGGTGCAACAGCCGCACGTCTGCCTGCTGCCCCAGTGCTAGGCAAGACATTAGCATCTCCCTTAGTTGGAGCTTCACCACCACCGTCCAGCACTCCTCCTTTACTCACTGTAGCTCCATATGCCTCATCTGTCTTATAGTATAGTAGCACTGGGAGAAAATTTGTTCTCCCAGCACCAAAGTGGTTTGCAGTTCCCCAACCTCTCCACCCTACACAAAAACTGTTGTTGTGAGGACCTCTGGGGAAGAAGGTTACCCTGGCCCTGCCACACAATCCTTCTTGTTAGGACCTTTCCAGCACCCCCCCAGAATATCCCCTCACCCTTGATATGCTCTTGCCCAGTTGCCCTGGCAAGGAGTGGGACAAGGTCAGCAGATACTGCTTCATGGCTCAGTCCTCCCAACCTCACAAGAAGCAGGATCACAGAGAGCTGCTGTGGGAGAGCTTCACTATCAAGACAGCTGGGGAATGTCTGAGGCAAAGGGAAACACTGTGTGGGAGGTAAGTCTTTCCCATAGCTGAAAAGTTGCTTCTCTGTAAGTGGGCGAAGCCTAGCTGACTGAAGTGCCCCTGACCTGTGGAGCTCCAGGGATGCTCCTGGGATCCAGGCAGGTCTAACACTGCCAGAGAAACAAGCCAGGCATCTCAGGAGAGCAGCTGAGAGAGCCACTCCCTTTGAATAAACTGGGATAAGCCTTTGCCACTGGGGGGGATGGAGCATCAGCTCTGGGGCTGAGTTTCAGAGAGTCCTGGATCTTGGGGACAAATGATAACCCTCTGTAAAGGTGTGGGGCATAGGACCCAGACAGCTTCTCTCTACTCTCCGTCACCCCCCATAACCACCTCAAGGACCATCAATGAACTAATGCTAGGATCCAAGCTGCTGAGAGTCATGGACTGCTTAGGATGGGCTTCTGTTTCCCCCAGCAATCATATGCTCTCAGATACAAAGCAAGGCCAGCTCACTACTTCATACAGTCTTAGCTAAACATCACGGCCTAAGGTATCCTGCTACTAAAAAACAGCCAGCTCCCTGGGGAATAGGGACAGACAAAATTTGTCTCTAAGCGACACTGTCCTGATCACTACAATCTTCCTCCCAGAACTTATCTCCTTACTTACTAAACACAGGCTATATAGCACCCATGGCTTATGTACTGGGGACCTATTTGCACCTATCCTCTTCTGCAACCTCATGATAGATAACAAGAGAGACAACCTAATTCTGCTGTGATACGCCTCTGAAGTGCCAGACCATGCGGAAAGCAGAGGACCATAAGTCCACAAGTAAAGGACAGAATCTTCTAAAGCAGGCTCCAGGAATTCAGTTTCTCACCTCTTGATGGTCTGGGTAATCGAGGTCTGCCGTTGTAGCACCGGTCTCCTCACCTCGTTGGGTAGGGAGGGTATGCGTGTGTTGTCAGCTGGCATGCTCACACTTCGCAGAAAGGCCTGGCGTCTTGTGGGCTGCACAGGAAAGTAGGAGGGGGTCAGTGTTCTCAGAATGATGCTCTACAAGGCCAGACAGCTTGTGCAACATCTAGTTAGCAATTCAACAGCCGCCCAACACCCCAGACACAAGCCGGGTGCATGCAGTTGGGCAGCAAAACTAGGATAATAAGGACTATGTTCATATTAGCCAGGAATGGCTCTGCAGAACAGAACAGTTAGCATCAAGGACACAGCACCTGTGTGCTGCAGTGGGTCTCAGTTCAGAGCAGCTCTAGCCTGGACCATCAACTGATGTACATTTGTAGATGGGATGTATTACATGAGCGCCTGCAACATATGCTCCTGGCTGTTTTCGAGCCAGAAGGAAACCAATCACACACTCCTAGACCACCCCACAAGGTGGAGAGAAGCACAGTAACTGAGATTTCCTTCATAAATTACTCTGGATCTGCACTAAAAGCCTGCGAGAGCTGTGAGTGGTTGTGTGCTGTAGCTACTGCCTGGTGCAGCCTAAGCAAGCTGGGAAAGTCACATCAGCTTTGTTCATAACCTAATTGTCTGGACACACTCCGGTCTAAAAGCTCCTGGCATGTCTTGAGTGATGTCACCTACCAAATATGACACAACTCACCAGACTGCTCTCAGCTCATACAACTGCCTCCTGACTCCCCAGGGCTGTTCTGGGCTAATTTTTCATCAGCTTGGCAGAGACATCATTTCCCATTTGTAAAATGCAGGCCAAGCAGACTGCCCCTCTGGCAAGTGAAGCTCTGATCAACTGCTTTTCTGGTCAGTCTGCCTCAAGACTACTTGCTACTCTATCCCCTCTGGCCCAGAAAGTTAATAATTCCCACTAATCTTAACATGTTCTGTTAAGTTTTATGTGAAACAATGCATAGATACTCAGGTTATAAGTCAAAGGAGCCCACTATGCACTCTTATCCTGACAGCCTGTGCTGGGCACACTGGAGCTCCAGAGAACATCAACTCCACCAGCTTCCATCCTAAGTACAGAGTATCTCTCCAGGGATTTCAGGTAAGAGAGCATCCATCAAAGCCTTAAATAAATTATTTGGAAAGTTTCAACCTGCACTGTTAAAACCCTGTATTCCACTTCCAATCCTGCAGACTGAATCCTGATCACTTTCCTTCCCAGGTAAGACCAGAACCAAGATTTATCTGCCAGAATCCCTCAGATAACTGAAGTCTGTTTTAGTCCCTCAATCAACGAATGGCAAAGAGGCCAGTCTTTGCCATTCCAAGTGCAACATAAGCTCTCTCTTAAGATCAGCTTGTCCTCAACTCCCCCTCCAGCTGTCTCACCCTCCATTTCTCTGATGGCTAAACCATAACATTCCCATAAGCAACTGAACCCAGGCACAGCCATGGAACTGGGCAGGAAGAATACTCTGGCTCTGCCTTCAATGCAGGCAATCTCTGTTCCTGCAGTAAGGTCACATGAAGAGCCAGCAGTCATCCCACCAGGTCTCACCAGTGAGAGCTTTTGCCACCTTGTAGCAGAAATTTCTGTTATTCTTCCTATACCCAGCACAAATACAGATGTTTTTTGCACAGTTCCTATTAACCTATTGCCCCATCTCTACTTCACCATCCTTCAATTTTACTTATCTCTCATTCCAGATTATTTTCTTCTGTTCCTCATGCTGGTAACAGCTTTGAGTTGCCAGTAACTGTTCTTTCTCTGCTGTTACTGACAACAGCCTGTCATTGTCTTGGCTATTCATAAGTCAGATTCATTCCCTGCTCATTTCAGTATAAACTCCAGCACTTCTAGACCCTTGTGTTTGTCTAGGGAGCCCTTCACTCCTCCAGTCCCCTTAAGAAATGCTTGTTTGAATACTTCACTCCCACATCCCTCAGCCAGGACACTTTTCACAGTCCTCACATCCAAACAGTCACGTCCACTGATCTGAGTGCATCAGCCACCCACCCTCATCCCTCCCACATCTCCTTTAAGGGGGAGTTAATTACCGATCATGAATTTACTCAATGGCTCTGCCATGGTGGTCTTGTGACCTGCCATCACACTGCATTTCTCTCAGCTGGGACTGCTGGACACTACAGGCACAGGCATGCTTTCAGTGCAGTGGGGCTCTGCAACCCACCCACAGCTTCACAGACCCTCCCTTCTGCCCCCAGCTCCTGTACCTGCACAGGCTGCGGCTCTTCTGGTACCGACACAGGCACCGGCACTGGGATGTCTAGTTTCAACCATGGTGGCTTCTTCCGCTGTAAACTGCTTGTGCTGTCATGTCGCGTCTCCGACATTGTCCCACGTTTGTCCTCAGGCCTAGGAGAGGGAAGAAATCACAGTCAGGAGGGAACCAGGCTCATCCCTAACACAGTAGTGCCAGCAGGGTCGAGCAGAGCGTGCTCCTCCAGGCTGCAAGTGACGGGACCCAAGCCCCACGTTGGATGACCTCCCAAAGTGCCTCATGAGGGTTCAAGCGTCACAGCTTGTGCCCACGCTGGTCAGCCAGGACCAGGCACTTGGAGGACACAGCACATTTCTGAAGCCTGCAGGACCCTGCGCCAGGTGCCAGAGACTGCAGTCACAAGCCTGAGAGTCACGTCCCATTAAGATTTTTGCTGAGACTACTGTGAGATCCGGATTCCTTAAGGACCAGTCATGAATTAAATCTTAATAAGATCTGGATGCAGTCCAACCAGCTAAGTAACTGCAGTACCAAGAGCCACTGACCTCCCTCTAAAAACAGCTTGTGACTCACACAGGCGCCACTGCCCACCCAAAGCCAAGCACCACACTCTCCTATCTACTACTTAGCAATTAGCAAGTGGCCATTTCTCTTTGCTGGTTCTAATCTCTTTTAAAAAAATAGTAATTTTCTAGAAACACAAGAGTGCACAGAGCAATGCAAGTATAGCACAAACATTAGAGAACTGGCACTCATCCTGAACTACGAGTGGTTTTCATACATAAATAATAATGATACAGTATTTAAGTAAAAACCGCTGTGTAACCAAAATGCCAAAGCAACCAGAATGACTCGCTGTTGTCTTGCCCACTCTACTGTACTGCCGCTTCCTCCTGCTGTTTAGGTTGCACGAAGCGGGACAGGCACCATGCCACTTTCAGGCTTGCAGAGCAACTATTTTACTGTGCACCTCAGAGAAACAATTAAGAAAATAGATGGCATTGGAAGGAGATCAGCTCAGATACTGCCACAGGTACCTTCCAACCTTAAGTTATTCTACCAGCCCATATTTATTCTTCTGCTAGCACACACACAACAGTAAGCTAGTAGTGGACAGAATGTGTGCTGAATGGAACAATTCATCCAATTCCCCCACCTCCCCACCCCCACCCCCCAGCTCCCTCCCTCTGTTGTCGTAGGCCACAGATCTCACAGGGGACAATAAAAAGAGATCAAGAGTCCCAGCCTCTTCCCCCACCCTGGTGGACAGATGGAATAAGCATGCAGTTAACTTAGCAGGCACATACGATTTCAAAGACAGCATAAGAAAAGCTTTCTGTTTGCATTAAACTCAGCATTTTTATAATGTTAACACAGTCAATTTATTTTAAATGCACAATGATTTTAATAGACAAGGATTCCTCCTTGAGAGTGGTCAAGTCCTAGGACAGAACTGGAGGCAGGGGGATCTCCATCCCTGGGGACGTTCGGCACTCAACTAAACTCAACTGCCCTGAGCAGCCTGAACTACCTCCGCCTTGTACAGCAAGTGAGCCAAGCAACTTACACAGGTCCCTCCCAACCTAAATTAGGCACGAGTTCCCTGAAATACACACGGTCTTTCGTGGCGTTTCCACCCTATTCCCACAGCTCCCTGCAGCTGCTCTGGAAAGGGAGCCGCGCAAAAGGTGAAGCTTACCACCACAGAAGATACACAGTGCAGGGGAAATAGGTCAACAGACCTACTGGTATTCTCCTATGGGTTAAGAGGAGAGAATCTCAGCTAAAAGGAGCTGAACACCAGCTGCTAGCTCAGTCACACAAGCCAGGCTGGCTGCCAGGAGCACTGCGCTCAGCTGAGCCAGAACGACAAAAAGGGAGGACTCAGCTGTAGGTGGATGAAGGTTGGGTTTCAGCAAATACCACAGGCCCCCAAAAGTCTGGGAATTCATGATCCAGCCTGTACAGACATGCCTTTCGTTCATGCAGCACGGTCCTGTGTGCACAGATGCAGTGCCGTATGTTGCAGGGACACAATTCCTTCCTTCCCTCCACCCCTAGCCGCAGGGGTAACCAAATGCATCTGTTCTAACCTCCTATAAGATGAGAACAGTGAGAGTATATGCAGAACTCCTGCCTGCTCTTGGGAAGAGTAAATCCACTACCAGACAGCTTTCAGTCTTGCATACAAAATGGACAAACTTGTCTTCATGGTGAGGTCAGAAAGCAAAGCAGATTTTTCACACATGAAGATTCCTGCTGGTGCAATGCATAGAGCTCAGCATTTACCCATGAGGATCATGAACACCACATCTTCCTGGGAGGCTCTAATCCGAGACCAGCCAAGAGAGACAGAGCCACCATTCTAGCATGATCAAACACAACCTATTTTACACATGACCATCATGACACAACTCAAGAGCTTACTTTCTGTGCCTTCAAGGGCAAATTCAGAGCCTCAGAACTAGCACAGTTCTTTTTCCAGCATCTCTTCAATGAGTAGGCATTGCTCAACTTCCTTCCTGTCCACCTACAGAGCTGCCTTTGTGAGCAGGTGCTTTGGGAGTAAAGCATACAAACTGGTACGAGTTTTGCAGCTCTATCAAACAGCAAGGCCGAGCCAGGAAGGCAATGAATGAATCACTCCTGTACTGCCAAAAGCTGTCACAACAATGCTGCACTCTGTGAAAGACTTCGCAATGAAATCTGTCTTCAGTCCCCCTTCAGTCCATGTATCCATCACACTGGCTTCATTGCATCCCCTGCAGACTAGTGCATGGGGATCTCCAGCAGTGTACACTTCCAAAGAAGAGGACAGAGCATACATGCACTTGGGGTCAAGCCCATGGCTTTATGATTATCCCCAAAGCTGACTCAGCTTTGCTCCTTAGGCAAGAAGATCTCAAGATGAAACTCACATAGCTGACAGAGCAACAGACTGCTTTCTCCCAACGTCAGCAGTTGAAGAGTTCTTTAAATAGCAAAGCATCAAAATACATATATAATAGTTGTGTAAGTGCACTCACTATTTAAAAACCAGGTGAGTTTCAAGGGTGACTGCAGAGTACTTAACTCAGGAGCAAATCCTTTTACCAGTTTGACATTTTTACTTACTAAAATGTTTATTTCCCAATGAGACTGCAATGAAGGCAGAGCAGTTCAGCATTTTCAACTACATCTGCGCATTGGGAATGGCCAAGAAATAAGCCTTTCAAACACTTCAGATTAAACTTGCAGCACTTCTCTAGCAGGGCCTGATTCTCTGCACACTGTGAAAACATGGCCACAGCACATGCCACCAACTGCCTTTGACCCAGGCAACAAGAGACTGGGGTATGGACACAAGAGGCAGGTCTCTAAAAGACTGAATGTGGATCCAGCTGCACACACAGACATATAGACTAGCTGTACATAGAGGGATAGCTGTGTACACAGATGTACAGCTGGACAGTTGAACATAAACCTTTACAAGGCAGATAACACTCCTTATTACACCTGGTCCTCGCTCAGAGTGCTACAGTCACCTAATTTCTGTCTCAGCACTGCACTAAAAGCATATGCTGAGTTTCACACTAACTCCTTGCTTATTTTTAGGGGATAGTGTTTCAGGATACAGTGTCCATGTATTTAATAGGACCAATGGGCTTTGTTTCAAAGTCAACTGCACTGACACCTATTTCATTTGAATGGTTCCATATCCCCAGTCCCAATTTGTCAGTACTGTCCTAGCAAGTGTCTTCAAGAAGTCACTGACAGCAGCAGGATAGGAACATACACAGCACAGCCATGCAAGGTCAGGCCAAGTATCCATCCAACACCAGTATCTCATTTCCAACAGAAGATGCTTGACAATGGGCACAGAGTACAGGATTACTCGACAGTCATCTCACAGGACAGAGTCATGGTATGTGCTATGAATAACTCAGAGGCTTCTTGTGCCAGAGACATCTTTGCATTTAACAGTTCTGTATCCATCTTCATATCTATCCAATGACTTTTCTTCCACAATTTATCCAAGTCATTTTTAACCCAAGCAAACTTTTTGTATTCTTAACTGCATTCTTAACTGTGAGTTCCACAGCTGAAACACATGCTATGTGACAAGCCGTCTCCTTCAGTTTGTCTCTGTCTGCCATTTCCTGGGGTCACTTGATGCTCCACAGCTCCTGGGCTAGAAGAGTGAACTGCTTTTCCCTATCCTCTTTCTCCATGCCAATCCCGACTTTGCAGATCTCTTCTATGCCCCCCCTACCATCCTCTCTTCTCACAAATACAGTGTGATCTACATCCAGCTGCTCAGTGCTTGGACAGGAGCTGTTCCAGACCTCTCACCTGTGCTTGTGGTTTGCAGCATTGCCCAAAGCCAGAAAATGCTCCATCAACCCAGACATCAGCTAAATATCTCCATCCTGGGTAGGTGGAAATGTTCAAGCTTTCAAGCTTTCGTGAACTGTCACTGGGACTTGAAACTCAACTTTTGTAAACCCTCAGGGTAGCAATTCCAGCAAGTGGCACTGAGAGAGAAGTCTCCACTATTACTAAAACCACACAAGAGCCATTAGAGACATGGGTAAGGGGACTGTCTGAAGAGATGGGAAGACATGGAATGGTCCAATACCTGCCTAGACTTCTCTTCCCAGTGCTGTCACAGTCCCAGTCCTGGTGCCACTACCTACACTGCTCAGTCAGCTCAGAAGCTGTTCCCTCAGCATCACAAAACTGAGGAATCCAGAAACACAAACTCTTCTCCAGCTCACAGGCCGAACACATGGCATGTGCAGATGTAGCTTCTTTTCACTGAGCAGCTGTGTGTACAGCCCTGGTAACAGCACACAAATGACTAATGAAGTCCATTTCAATTAAAATAAACAAGAGGAAAAAAAAAAATTGTATATTGCAGATACTCTGGGAAAGTCATCTTCAAAAGCTCCATGCCAAAGCAAGGTCACAGTACCAAAACAAAAGCCAAATCCACTGTGCTCTGGGTCAGGCTCAAAAAGGGAGAGCGCATTAAATTCCAAAGCCGGCACATGATCAAGAAAAGCTGCTTAGTGAAATCCACTGACCCAAACAGAGAAGGAAAAGTCTTGTACAGAAGCCTGAGCATGCTCCTAAAACTGACAGGCGTCTCAAATACATGCAGCGATTTGCACAGTCATTTCAAACACAGACCATCCTTCCATTTAAACAGACAACTGAAGCTATTCCCATATTGATTTTTTTCTTCCAAAATTTCCATTTTACTGTCATTCCCATTTAAAATAAAGCTTTTCTAAAAAAAAAAACCAAATAAAACCCCAAAACCATTCCAAATGAAAAACAAAACAAACATTTAATTCAACCCTAGTACACAAAGCACATCATCTGCTTTTCCCAACATCATTTGCCCCTTTCCAGCACTGCATGTGCATGTTCTTAAAGACACCCTCAGGAGGTAACAGACACGAGGGCTATTCCGCTGCAATCCCATCTTCACTTCCAGCTGTTTTCCTCCATTTCTAAAACACCAATCACTGCAACAGCTGTATTTGCAGTGCCTGCTATGCAGAGTTCCAGGCACATCCTGTGTACCTGGGGACATGAAGGAGTCTGCCCATGCAGCTATTCTGGTTGGGGCACACCAGCAAGCATCTGGCTGGAGAGACAGCAAAGAAACTAAGACCCTAAATGTGTTCTCAGACAGAGTGAGCCAGAGGAGGCATCAGGCTCTGGCTGTGCCTCTCTCTGCATAAGGATTTCTGCTGGCACTGCAGAGAAAAGGCAGGAAGTCCAAGCAGAAGAGGAGCAGTGGGGTTTCAGTCTCGTGGCTGCCAATAAAACCATCTAGCATGGATTAGACCCGGCAAGTTACATACAGTATCTCGAACAACAGGCTGGAGGCAGACCTTCAAAACAAGCCAGTGGAGGGGCTGAGGGCCAGCAGGGACGGGGAAGGTAGAAAAGGCCTGTGACCCTACACTCTTTGAGAGCTATCAAGGGCACAGCAACACCCAGGCTTTGACTGAGGCCACCACCATGTGCTACCCTAAGAAACTACCTGGGAAATGAAACAAGGCCATCAGCACTGCTCTGACATTGGCCCCATGCAGGGCTCTCTCTTGCTTTCCTGACCCTCGCTGCTGAGCTCAGAGGACATGCCATGAGGTTTTGCAAACCCACAAGCTGCCAAGAAGAAGCTGGGGTCTGAGCAATCCACAATCTGAGCACAAGCCTGGCAGTGGGCTAGGCAGACACACTGCCCTTTCAGCCCTGCACAGCAGGGAGCTGGAAGGACTGCCATTCCCATACACTGCCCACCACCCCTCTCACTGCCCTCTTCTGTGCGCAAGTGCTGCTTGAGTGATGGTAGAGACTGATGCTGCCTACAACAGCCTGCACCAAATCACACAGGCAACAGTTCCCCAAGGCTCTGCTTTCTGCTTGAAAGCAAACCAATTTGACAGCTAGCTGCTTCCCAAAAAGCAGTCTTGCCTTACTCCAGTGAGCCACTTCAAGGTGTTTTACCAACACAAAATTAACCCCCGTTAATTATTCCCTCTTGATCTGGCATCCTGAAGAAGCTCAGACAATTTCAGATAAGTTCTGTGCAACCTGAGAGAAGAAGGGTAAGACCAGCCTATTCAGTGATAACTCTGCATAATAAATCATACCGAAATCAAACTATAGCCCGAGCCGCTGGTCCCAGGCCTCCTCCATCCCCAGCCTAGTAAATTGGTGCTTGGGGAACTGTATTTTCCCCCACCAAGAGGCATGCAGCACACTGAGACCTTGCACTCTCCTCTGGAGAGGGACCAGACAGGAGGACTGGGGAATAGCCAACCTCTTACTAAAAGACATAGTTTTTCTGCAGGCCACATTGGAAAAGCCTGACCCTACCCAAGTCTTTCACACTTTACGTCAAAGTAAAACATGGAAGAAATTGATCTGGGATAGTAACAGCCTTTGAGCAGGCTCCAACAGAACAGAGGCCTTCGCCTTGCAGAGGATGAATTAAAAGGCATCACAGTCTTCCTCCCGACAGCTCTGTCTTCAACCAGTGCTCTAGAAAGAGCTAGAACAGGAGATACACACTTGAGCAGGTGGTCATAAAACCAGCATGCAAGTACATACTGGAAAAGCAGCACACAAGCACTAAAACAGAGCTGCACCAGCAGGAACCCACTATGGTGGAGTAAATGATATAGGGAAGGTCTTTAACTTCAGTGGCTACCCAAGTAACCAAGGCAGCAGTGAGGGATCTCATCATGAACCACTTAGTTTAATTAGCTGAGAAACACCAGTGGAAACTTCCTGGCATGCAAGAGGTCAGGCAGACCCCTAGACAGGAAATTGGAAGTTATGTTAGAAAAAACCCTAAGGGTTTGGATGTCATGCAAAGCCTTGTAGAATGGTACTGATATGCAAGAGGCACATCAGGAGTGCAAAGCTTCAACCTGGGACCCACTGAACTTGGAGAAGGTTCAGCTATATACTAAGCCAGAGGGCTTTAAATACAGGCAATAAAAACATCTGCCAGCGAAGTCTGAATGTATGAAAGCCAATCCCATGAACAGGAAAACACGATGTCCCTTTGAGCTACCAATTTTCTTCATTTTCAGAAAAAGATGCGGGTCATGATGGACATCAACCATAAATTAGCTCCTACTGGAATGCCAGCATTAAAAGCTTTCAAAGCAGCTTCACAATGGGACCTGAAGGGTACCCACATCTGGTGCCCTCATATAGAAGAGGGTTAAAAAAAAAAAAACAAAAAACTCTTCTGGTCCTTCTTAATGCCCAGATCTGTAGTTGAACTTCTCCAAGTACAGGTAAAAGACAACCCCCAACTTCAGCCTGCAAACACACAGACAACAGACTCTGATCTTCCAGCCCCTTTATTTGCAGCAAAGAGCAGAATAGTAACAAGAACACAGAAGCTGATGCTCAAAATTCAAGCTATAAAGTTGTCACAGCCACTTGAAAGAGATGCGAACCAACAGGAAAAAGCAGTGCCCCAGCCTGTGCTGCCCACTCCTGCTGGCACAAGCATCCCTGCAGCTGTTGGGTGATCCACATTGGGAACCAATACATACTAGCTCAGCAAAGAAGACTCAGCAAAGTTTGCTCCAGCACAAGCTTCTTCCCTCATCCAAGTCACCACATGGCTCCACAAACACTTGTGCCAGCAAAAGGAAAGGGAAAGAAGCAGGAACAGAAAGAGCAGCTGGAGCCAAATGACTGGACAGCTTCTCCAGCCAGCACAGTTTAAAGCTGTCATGAAAACACAGCCAAAACCTCACACTTGGTAATTGTTAGCTTCCCATCACGCTACAAGGCAGGTGGGAGGTTTTGCACCTCTTCAGGCTTAAATAATCTGAGGAGTACCCTCAGTACAGGTATTGAGTGCAGCAGAAATAGTACTACATCACCAGGGGGTCATTAAATGGGAAGAACATCCAAACCATCCACAGATTTCTCTAGAGCTGACAGCCAAGCTTCCTGCATGGACAGTTTCCATAAAAGAGTTCCCAGAGGATGAATTTCCCTTGCTCACCTATGGCCTGTGACACCCACAAAGGAATGAGGTGGAAGTGAGCTAAGTAAAGCAGACTGGGCAGAGGGGCTGCCTTTTCCATCTCCTAAGCACGTGTGACACAGATGACAGAAGCAGGTTCACAGCACTAGACAGCATGCCGGTGCACCAGAACCCATGCAGGGCCCAGGTGATGCACAGTTAGCATACAACAGAGATACAACCTACCTAGACACCAGCAAGGGGAACAGTCTGAGCATAAAATATAATCAACAATGTGGAGAAAGCAATGGAAAACCTGGAGTACTCTGGCATCTTCATCCTGTTTGTGCTTCTCCATGAACACACCCCGCAGCTTTGCAGAGAACACCAGCCTGCCACCACATGATAGCCACATTTCAGGCAGCCACATGCGAACACTCCGGTCACAGTATGCCACTTACAGGCTACATCTGGGCAGGGACTGATGACAATACCTACTAAGAGCTTCAGTGACAGTACATCAAGCACAGGGGACAAGAAGCCAGCACTGAGCAGCACTTCCATTCCTTACAGAAGTCAGCACTGCCTGGTCCTCAAAAGGAGCTGGTTTCCACCTAGATACATTACCAGCTACCAGATGGCTGATGCATCTCAGCATGCCTATGCAAAAAGCCAGGATACTACAGCTGGTTCAGTGCCACAGTGAATGTAGCCAGAATGGATAACAAGTATAATCACATTAACAAGTCAAATATTAACAATTCCAATTATAAACAGCTGACTGCCAGCACTGGAAGTATATGTAGAGGAAGGATCACCTACGCAAGCCTTGTTCTTGCGCCCTATTCAGAGGTAACCACAGCTGCCTGCTGGGTTAGTAGTGCTTGTGCTGAGCCAGCAGAGCCCTTTGCGCTAGGGTCCCCAACAGCCTCAAAACACAGCTGTCTTAGTACCCTGCCTGGGTCTACACGTTCTGCAGCTCCTTGTTAACAAAGAAGAAGGAAAGAGTGATCACAGAAACTATTTCAGTGCACATTTAACTCACTGCAACAATTCAGTGGACCTCCAGAAGCCGCTGTTCCAGATTTATTCTCACTACTAGTGAAAAAGATGCACTGTACAATACTGGCTGATCCACAAGTACCAGGGACACATTGGTCCATGTCACTGCCTCAATTATACAGCAAAGAAAGATTCACAAAAATGCTTTTATCAGGGCAAAAATTTGCGCTGGTCAATTTTGTCATGACCCCACATTAGAAAACAGAAGACAAAGCTGACAAAATCCTACCACTGTATTTTAACAAAGGTATCATTTCTCTTTGAAATTCTGCAATTGTAATTTTTTTTTCCACCAACTCTCCTATTCAACATAAGTACCATAAGGGTCAAGGACACAAGGAAAGCTAGGAACTGGTTTGACTCTTAAGACACCAGTAAACACTGGCTCTGGTTGCTTTTGGGAGAGTTGGTGCCTGTGCGCCTACCTCAAGAGCCATTTTTTTTGGTAAAGTAATGAATGCCTCTTACTGATTACACTGTCCATTTACAAAATATGACATCAATAAACACTGACGGAAAAGCAACTGCCAAAACTAGCAACCTCCCCTAAAAAGATCACAATACCCCAAACCAAAAATTATCCTAGACGAAAAGCCACCCAACCTCTATGGCAGAGTCATGGTACTAAAAGCAGCTAAGAATCACTGTTGTGCTAAGTGAAAAGGTCTCACTGGCAAAAGAGATCAAAACTGCCACAAATGACAACATTTCCTATGGAAAGTTACATAAAACCACTCTGAATAGCAATCTAAAAAAATCTTAAGAGGAAATAACAATAACAAACACTGGAGCCACCAGAAGACAGACTTTATACTCAGGAAGGATGGAAGCCATTCAGGCTAGCTCTCTTTGCATGTTTCTTTGAAATTCAGAGCATCTTCACTCACCGTCACACATATGCTTTCTCCAACTCAACCATAGTTCTGTTCTCCTGGATCCAAGTGAGAAAATAAGCCTGCATCCACCAGCAGTGCCCACAGCAATGATGCTCAATGGAGATCCTTCAAAGGAACAATTAAATAGCCAAGGACTCAGACCAGAGCTGGTTTGACTGGAGCTGCTCTTCCTAAGCATTAGCTGATTAACCAGCACACAGGAGAGCTACCCTGCCACTCTAATGCTCTAATTCCCTCCTGCTAGTGCTCAGCAGCTGGCCACATGCTATCTCCTACTTTGTCTAACTGGCAAGCAGTTGCAGGAAGAGCTTGTCTTGCTCTGCAGGTGTGGGTACACATGTGTGCATTGGTGCATGCCCAATGCACCAACTCATTTTATAACACAAATGGAAATAATCATGATTCTAATGCTGTGTTAGAAAAAAATCCAAGTGAACCATACTTCTTCAATCCAAGTGAATGGCATGGTCTGTCTCACTGTTCTCCCTGAAATCACAGTCCCAGAGCAGTCAGAGAAAAGGAAGGTACACTCACACCTTTTGGCAAAACAACTCAGCCTGCTGTCTTCTGCAGTCCACTTTAAAGCACTGGGCTTTGAACTCAAGCAACAGAGAAACATACCACCCATGCGCTGATTGCTACAGGGCAATAACTGCTGAAACAGGGAAGTATTTGTCAACTGAGCTGTCTGAGCCCTCAAGATTTTAAAATTCAGGCTGTTATAACTTTCACCAAGTCAAAGACAAGTGCTGGACCTGTAGAACAGTAAAAGCTGCATCCTGCACAGCTTCAGGATGACCTCATATGGATTGTTCCTTTTTAAAGGAAAAAGGAACCCAACAACCTTCAAAGCAGGACCACTGCTGACCAGCAGAGTAAGGGGCTGTCTCTCAGTGAAGTGGAAACAGGAAGAGGAGGAGGTGGCAAAGGTAGGCTTTCCAGAAAAGGCAAGACTGGGCATGTCTTGATATCTCTTCTCCCCCTGGGAACGCTGTATTGTGCCAGGGAAGTATTTTGCAATGATACTTCTTAGTTCACTGAGAAGAAATTACATTTCCTTTAATAATTACTGTTTTAGAGATGCTCAGATTACTAAGGCAAGATCTGTTTGTTGCTAAAGGCCCCAGAATTTGAGACCAGGTCTATATCACAATAGTTCTAACATTTCTATGCTATGCAAAAAGTAGATTTCATTATAGTTGAAACAAATGGTTTATCTAACAGAGCTGAAGAGTGCACCCAAAGGAAATTTCAGCAAGAACAAGCCTTATGTTAATCTGACATTTGCTATCTCTGCAGCAAACACAGCACACAACCAATGAAACTTGCAGTCTATAGCTTTAGGAGATTTAACAATAAAGATTAACATGAAGAATAAGCTCTCCACCTTCACCAAGCAACAAACAGCCACTGGTCATTACTCAAAAGGATTTTACTATAGTTCAGATTTTTTTTTTTTTTTTTAATTCAGCTACTATTTGCTCATTTGGCATTTTCCCAACAAACATTAAAAAAAACAAACAAATCCCCAAATACTTCCTCGTTCCGACAGCACCATGGACTAAAACAACAGGTATGAGAGATGTGATCTTAAGGGCTTCAACCAGCCCTGGACAGCAGCTAGATGAGCAGGACCCAAAAAAAAAGGAATAAGAAACCAGAAACCCCTGAAGTTCAGCTAACAAGGACACAACAGGCAATCTCAGCATAGACACAATTCCCACTGCTCCCTGTGGAAATCTCCCTCTCTCAGGGTTGCCCCTAGATCTTCCCAAGGGCTCAGTCAATCCTGCCTGTGAAAACAGGGAGGCTGGCAGGGAAGCCTTGCCCGCCCCTTGAGCTATGTTGAAGCGAGGGTCTCTGTCACTCCATACAAGCAGGCCTGGATGACAAGAGCACACATCACACACTAAGCCAGTCTGAGGTTCTTCAAGGACACAGGAATAGAGTTGCCAGCCTGAACATGGGAAATAATAGATTCATTTCCTTCCAAGGCTAAATAACAGTGCAAGATCTGTGCACTACAAGTCCACTTCATTCCAACAAGATGATGATAAAGTTAGACTTGGAGCCCAGTACCCCTTCAGCTGAAAAGAAAGAAAATTAATCCATTTCTGAGCTCAGGGAACATGTTAAGGAACGAACCCATCCTTGAGTTTAAGTATTTCTACTGAAACTAGCTGTATACTGGCAACAGGCAGATGGCTGCAGGAAAAGAAATTAACAGAAGTGTCATGTTGGGTCATAACTAGCGCTGGAACCTCTGAGAATGGCACATGGTCCCCACAGGATGCCTGCAAAGATAACTAAGGGAAAAAGGCAGCAATCACAAGGGAAGAATCTTATCAAAGCGTTCTGCTGGATTAAAGCTCTAGAGATATAGACAGAGAAACATCAGGATCTTCAGCTCACAGCCAGTCCCACTCAGCAGGCAGCATCCACAGCAGCTCATGGGTGCTCTGCCAACCTCTTTGCTGGATACACTAAATGGAAAACAACCTGGGACTCCTGGTCTTGTTGCCCATCTAGGGCCTTCAGCACTAACCAGGCTGTGTTTGCACTGGAGGGAGATCCAACACACTGAATGGAATCAAACTTTCACTAATTATATCCGAGCATGAGGGCTCTGTGCCCAGAATAAACTGTCCTATCATGCCACACTCAGCAGACCCTGCCTCTGTCGGGGGAACATGCTGGGACTTGCTGGCTACTCTCCGAGGCTGGATTCCAGAGGAACACGACTGATGACCCCAAAAGAAATTCCCAATCCTGCCTTAAGACCTCACTTAGCTACAGCCTCAATGCAGTCCCCGTCACAAAAGTGAAACGAGACATCTGAGGAGGTGCTGGCCCCTTCCACGGGACATTAACCCCCGACTGAGGTGACACGTCAGGGCCACGTGTTCTCAGCACCAAGCCACAGGAAGGACGAGCTTGCTGAAGAGGTGCCTGCTCTGCTCTGCGGGTGAGCAGTGCTCTCCACATTCAAAGCTGCGGCTGAAGCCTACCCAGCACAGAGTAAGACATTCCTGAGACAGGGGCCAGCCCATGGCTTTCCCCAGAACCTGAAAAGCCAGTTTGTAGGCAGATCTCTTGCAAGTGTATTGCTTAAAAAAAAAAAAAAAAAGAAAGAAAGAAAAGAGAAAAAAGAGAAAAGGAAAAGAAAAGAAAAGAAAAGAAAAGAAAAGAAAAGAAAAGAAAAGAAAAGAAAAGAAAAGAAAAGAAAAGAAAAGAAAAGAAAAGAAAAGAAAAGAAAAGAAAAGAAAAGAAAAGAAAAGAAAAGAAAAGAAAAGAAAAGAAAAGAAAAGAAAAGAAAAGAAAAGAAAAGAAGGGCCTGTCATGGGCAGAATTAGTTTTGTGGGAGTTGCTTTTACACTGGGCAGCATTAAACTCCTTTCATAGGAACGCACGGAAGCAGCACACTGCTGACACACGACCACACGTGACAGCTGCTGCCTTCCAGGGGGGCTCAGGGCTGATGAGCACAGATACCATAACAAAGCTGGGGACCTCATTCCAAATACACAGCCCCTCGTGGGAGGGTGGAAGGGTTCCAGCTGAGGAACAGCACAGCGTCCCCATGAGCGTGCACACAGCGGAGACCTGGGCTGCCCATCAGTAGCCACGAGGATCCAAGGACACAAGAGGGATGCAGGAGGAGGGAGGAGTGGTAGCTGTTGTTAGAGCCACAGGGGGGAAAAAAAAAAAAAAAAAGAGCAGAGAAGTTTCAGGCAGATGAGGCCTTTTGTGAAGTCCTTTTAACAATCAAAACTTGAAGGAAGGAGGTACCTGAAAGTTCTTCCAACTATATCAACTGATATAACAGAAGTTATCAACTCCTCTTGCAAACCCTGCACCACCAAGACAGAAGGGCTGGAGAGCAACACATATACATGCACTGGGGTCAAAACCCTGTTCTCCTTCCAAGGGTCTGCTCCCCAGCTCTGCACAAGTGAGCCCTTTTTACCCCTGGCACAAAGGCAGCTACTTGTCTTCGCTGTTCTATCAGCATTGCTGCAGTTAACACCCTGTGTTCCTTCCACATTGTATGCTTCATTCAGAATCACTTTCAGCTTTGCTGCCTTGTCCCTTCCCATTACGTGTGCCTATTTTTTCCTTTGCTGCAGAACACACAGCTTTCTTCCCAGAGGAAATTAGCAGCCATGGGGACAAAAACAGGAAGAAAGGAAACAACTTCCTGCTTGCTCTGAGACCCAGCCTGGAGACATCCCTGACCAGCACCGTGCACTGTGCCATGAAGCCAACCTGCAAGAGAATCAGCAGCCAGAACCACATAATGCACAAGGACAAGAACTGAGCAAAACCCATTTGTGCTGCTGCTGCTAGCTTCTCCCAAGCTACACGAGAGAAAAGCACAAGTTAAAATACACACAAGGGGCACTCTGGCACCTCACTATGTGTGTGTGGACAGGCTGCTCCCTGAGGAGCCCGAAAGGACTCATCATTGAGGGTGAAATCCTGCAAAAGCTTTACTTACAAGCTGCTGTGATTCCCCGCTTCATGCCAGCAGTGCACAGTGTGAATAGTCAGTTCAGGGACTCGATCCAGAGGAAAACCAGCCTTCACGTATAAAAGCCAGTATGTTTTCCACCGGATCTGCTCACAAAGCAGCTGCCAAAACACCGGTGCCAGCATCACGGGTGGGAATGCATGGCAAGGTAAGGGGTTGGAAAAGCCTTTCAGCTCCAGCGTGGACTAGGACCAGCTGAATGCACCATGGACATGCACCTTCACCTACACATTGGCTCACCAAACTCCCAACAACCAAAGAAACATGGATGAGCTGGAAAGCGAGCTCCCACAGGTCTCCTTCTTGCCTGTGGCTGACAGGGCCGGGTTCCCACCTGAGGCACCGAGACACAGTGAAGGCCGCTGAGCCTCACTTTACGGGGTGGGCGACGGTGCCCGGTGAGGGCAGCTATCCGAGAGCTTCCCGCTGCTGGCAGGGGCCGGGGCCGGGGCCGGGGCCGCCACCTCAGGGCGCCGGCCTTGCCCCCGGGGTTCACCGAGGGCCGCTCCCTGCCCGGCTGAGGCAGCGCGGTCCCAGGCAGGGGACAGCCCTCGGTGTCCCGCGGGGCTGCCCCTCCCGGCCAGGCCACCAGCAGGGGGCTGCCGAGCCGCGGCTGAGGCGGCCGGGCCGCGGAACGGGACGGGACGGGACAGAACCGCCACTCACGTGTGCGCCGTGTCCCGGGGCAGCCCCAGCCCCGTACTGAGCCTACTTCCCCAACCCCGTTCCCACATCTTCCCCGGTCCAGCACTCACCGTGAATGCGGGTGAAGCGCAGCGGCGAGCCGCCGCTCGGGTCGGGCCGCCCCCCAGTGCGGCTTAAGGGACCGGCGCCGCCGAGCTCGGCCCGTGTAGGGCGCGGAGACTCCTCCCCCGTGCCAGGGGCCGGCCAGCCGGGCACGCCATTCACAGCCGCGGCATGCAAATAGGAGACGGGAACCGTGCCGGGTTTAGCGGCGTGAGTCCCGCCGGGGAGCTGCCAGCGCCCGGGGCCGCGGGACGACGCATACCGCCTCGCCGCCGCCCTGACTCACGGCGGAGGAATGCGCTGCGCCGGGCGGAAGCCACCGGCCCGCCCGCGGCCTCCGCAGCGCGGCCCCGACCCGCGGCCCCCGCCTCCCCTCCGCGGGGTCGGGGTCCGCCTCGTGGTGGGCGTCGCTCTGCGGGGCGTGTAGCCCCCGACCTCCGGCCGAGCTGTAGCGTTCAGCTCCCGTCCCGTTAGCCCCGAGCCCGCGGGGTTGTTCTCTTGGCTGCTGGAAGGTCTGCTGCCCCTGAGCGCTGTGCCCGGGGGGAGCCGGGGTGATCCCCGTGCGGGCTGCCGCGGGCCGGAGTCACTCTCAGTACTGCCGGCAGGGACAGGCACTGCTGAGCTCCCAGGCCTTGCCCCTGTCCCATTGGCACCCACGGGAGCTCTCCGGGCTGAGCCTCGCAGGGGTGGCATGCGCTGCCGTCGCACAGCACAGCTAATGCTCGGCAGGGTTGCACCTCGCTCTTCCTTGCTGTTTCACTGTACTTTACCTGTTCCTTGCCTCATTCCCCCCACACACTTAGTCCTGTGTTTCCCATCAAGTTCTTCACACCTCCTCCTCCAGTCATGTGGTTAGCTTATCATCCCTTCTCTAAACTGTTTCTTTCCTCCCAGCTTAAACATTTTCCCCTTCTGGATGGCATCCTCCCACCTCAATTGCTCAGCCGTCCTCGCCTTTGTCCTGGGATCCTTCCCAAAGATTTCCCCATCCATCGTCTCCAGAGCATTGGTCAGCATGTATTGCTCACACAGAGGTTTGCTAGCTTTCTGGCCAAGCCTGCAGCATGCACACCCCTCTCCAGCAGTTTCCCAACCCACAGATGCAGATGCTTTTAATATCAGTAATAACTGGGGGGGAGCGCATATTCCCTGCCATCTTATTGCGTCTTCCCTGCCCACCCGCACGCGAGAGGAGCGGGAGAGCTGCTGTTGCAGAGGGTGAGCTCATTGGTACCGTACCCACCCCTGCCCGCACACTGCAAAGGCACCCACGTGTCGAAGGCAGCCCCCAGAGAGCCCTGCTATCTACAGCACGTCTCATTAGCTAATGAGCCAACACAGATCAACCCCAGCTTGTGCTGGCCAAGCTGCAGACCAAACTGCACAAAGAACCCTGACCGTCCGCAAAGCTTAACAGGCACAAATTGTTTTCAGATGTCTCTACCACATAAACAAGGGGAAGAAGTGTCCAGTAATGTAATGGAGCAGAGGTGGACTCGGAGGGCCCTTCTGCAGCTCCCAGGAGGAACGCTCTGGAGCTGGAGTGTGACTCTGCCCTACCCCTGCTCTCCCTCTGCCTGCTGCCAACACTACATGCATTTATCAAAAACCACAAAGCTCTGCCACTGAAACATGATTTCTCGCCCCTGTATAACAGTGCTGCAGACCGCACTGCTAACCCCATCCCACAGGCTCTAGTTCTCCCAGCACTTCCCTCCCCAGCCCCCTGGGTCTGTGTGCTAGGATCCTTCTTTTACCCAGCTGCAGGTATCTCCACTCAGTGAGATAAACTCTACCCCCTTGGTCAAGAATATGCCCTCCTTGCTCCCATCACCACTCAGGGTGTTTCTCCTTCAGCGCACTGAGTCCTATCAGCCTAAAATACATGGAACAGAGTGAATTAAGGCCAGGTTCTGCCTTCAGCTCTTTGGGGCATGAGCAGATGCACAGCAGCAGTTTGGTGCTGAGGACCTGCAGTCCTGGTCCAGAGCAGGTCAGCCAGCCCAGCAGCCTTGTTTGTTTTCTCCCTCATAGATGCTTGCAGGGAGTACTTCTGCTTGAAAGGTGGCCTCTGAGGACCAGCTGAAAGAGAGCTCTCTTCTGGTGCTTGTTATGTTTAACATGAACATGTGATTACATGAATTTGCTTCGTTCTTCTCTGCTGGAAACTGGAATTTCCTCCCTTCTGCTTGAAACCCATGAGAAACTGTGATCTTGCCACAAGACATGGTTAAGACCCAATGAAATAGATATCCATCAGCATATGAAGTGCAGCACTTTTACTGCTGCAGCTCACTTAAACTGCTCTTTCAAAGCCAGGTGAACCACGTGCCTGCCGCTGACAGCTGGACCCTGGTGGGTCTGTACCAGCTGGAGTGGTGCAGACCAGCCCATGGGTACTTCACGTTTGTTCAACACCTCGTCTTCATCAGCACCCACAATTCTCCCTCCTTCATGCACATCTGAAACCAAGCTCTATACTGATTACACACCCAAGTAGGCAAATGGTGGTGTTGGCATGTGCTTATGGCTCCTGCTAGACATGTGGCACCAGGAAGCTGTGCAATGCTATGAGCCAGTGCAGCCCCTTCTCTCTTACCTTCTTACAGCCTGACAGTTATGTGAGGACAGCTGGGACACACCAGGAGCACAGACGTCTGGTTTTATCTGGATCACCAGTTTTCTAGACAGATGATTTGAGTTTGACTGGCTTTGTTCAAAGTTTAGGGCAAGAAAGCATTCTAGTATCTGGCAAGCACAGCGGAGAGCATCAGGTTGTAGCCTTCACTGGGGAAAGCAGAGCTCCCTTTGCCTTCTGGAAATACATGGGCTTTTCGGTGCCTTCTGTGCTGACGTGAAGCAGTGGCACAGCCATGGCAGCTGTCCTAGGAAATAGGGAAGAGGTCCAGAAAGGCCTGGGATTTCTTCTAGAGAGGATTAATAACACAGAAACTCAAGTGAAGTCCCAGAGAGTTTCAAATGCAGGTGGCCTGGCCAGGAGCCAGAGAAGGAATTGCCAGCAGCATGAGGATGGGGATTCCCCTTTGGGAATGCCTATCGAGGGTGGATTGGATATCACCCGCATCCCCTCACTGTGGAACAAACCAGGTTCCTCGGTACCAGCAGCAGGTCAGGGTTTCATCCCTAGCCCGCGGGGGGGGGGGGGGGGAATCCTGTGGACAGAAGTGGGGTTGGTACTGTGGTATCTGTTCACCGGAGCTGCTACAGAAATGGTCTCCCCTTCTTCCTTGCTACCCTGCAGGTCCTGTGCGGGGCTGGCATTGCTGCTTTCTGCCCCGGCCTCATCCCAGGAAGAGCAGTGCTGCCTGAACACCCAGAGTGCCCTTTCTCTGTTGCTGTGGGTGCTAATGGCCCATCGATCTGGAGTGTTGGCACAATATGCTTTGAGTACAAATGCCTCCTCTCCAGATCGGCTGCCAAGCTGAGAATGGTGCTGCTGACCTGCAAAAAAAATATTGACACTTTTTGGAGTGCAAATGAAATGACTTTTGCTTTCCAAAAAAAAAAAAAAAATACTCTGCTAACAAGTAGCTATGTTGCAACTTAAATTTCTTATAATCCACTCAATTTACATTAAGTTCAAAAACCTAACGCTGGCTAGAAAGTCTTTTGAAGCCTCTGTCACCCTCAGGCGCCAGCAGGCATTGCAGACGTTATTATGCGGGATCACGCAGTGGCAAGGAGGGACGCAGAGGTGACTTCAGCCTGGATGTGCTGTGGCTGATCTGGCAGCAGGGCCGCACATGAAGCAGGGATGTGGTGTTACGCCAGGGCTTGGAGCCCAGGGAAGAGGCCCAAAAGTTAACCCACCATCCCAGTCCCTTGCTTTTTCAGCCCAAACCAGGATTCACTTCACAGATGTGTTCAGTGGGTCCGTGTGTGGCTGGGGACCAAAACCAGGAGACAAGGTGGGAGAGGAGCCAAAATGCTGAGGATCTGGGAAGGTGAAGGTGCCCCAGGCTGCTCACAGCCACAGAAGCTGCTGCCCTTCAGAGCACGAGGAAATCACATCAAAACTCAATCCCTTCATTTTCTGCTCAGATTAATTACAATTGGTCATTCCTAGCTCTAGCCACAGGGAATGTGTGTTTGCGGTGCCAGGAAGAGGTGGAGGAATGGAAATAATATAAAACTAGGATTTAATGGCCAGCCCTTACAGCAATATTTGTTTTCAACTGTATTTCACCCACGAAATCCATTGGGATCAAAATAGCAATTTTCATTTGGTCAACCCATTGGAAGAGGAAAAAAAAAAGGAACAAAGAATGTGTAAAGAAGGCTGTTATTTCCAAAATACTTAGGAAATGGCACTTAGCAAAATGGCTTCCTCCTCCCCGCTTTGCTCCAACAAAAAAAAAAAGGAACTTCTAACGTATATATATTCATGCATAGATATGTTTCACATGGAAGGAATAAAAATGTCATGGAAGAAGTAAGATGAAACTCCCAGAATATCTGTTATGTTGCCTGAAAGACTCTTATCATTTTCCAGTCCCCTACTGACAAGAGATGAAATAATATTGCTTCAGAATGTCAAAACTAAACAGATTTATTTCCAAGAGGCACACGAGGACTCTTGTAAAGCAGTCAAATATACAGTGTAGTCACCAAGCATGTGCTCTTGGAAGAGGCCGAATCCAAATGGCACGAATTACCCTTGACTTGGTGATTTGTCATTCTGGGGTGCTTGAGTTTTGAATGGTGACTTCCATTTAAATGTCCAACTCCTGCTACTGGAGAATGGATGCCAGAAGGGAAAGTTACTCATGCTGATGAAGAAGAGGTGTACAAGGCGTAGGAACACAGCACATTAGCCTGACAGATGATGCCAAAGAAGCCCGTCCCCAAAGCACTGTGAGAAATTATGTCAGGTGACCAAGCAAGGTTTGGTAACCTGCAGCCAGTAACTGCATCCCTCCAGGCCAGCCCAGATGGCTTCCAATCTGCTGCTGTGGACAAGCCTTGAAGGAGAACATTCAAAATTATCAGTAATGAATGATCTAGTTCAGTTCAGAAAGGAGAGCATCATGGACCAAACCCAGCATTAGCCACAATGAAGTTCACCATCTCATCATCAGTATCAACTAAAAGGGAACTGAATTTAAGAAGAAACATTTCCAGTTCAGTTACTCATAAATGAACTGAAGGAGTTCATAAAAGATACAAGGAATTTTGGTTGGTCTGTTGAAAATAAATTCTATTTTTAAAGAAAGAGCAGAGATGTGCTATATTGATGAAAAATACAAACTCAGTAATTGGAGAAAAAAGGATTAATTACTGACAACAACCTTGTACAGAATTTGCTTGGCTGAAATAACAGGGCTTTGTGTAAATCCTGTAAATCTTTAAACAAATCTTTAAGAATAGTTTTGGCAAAGACAAAGTAAGAGTCTGAAATTCAAAGTAAAATCCACTCTCTCTGTTTTAGTAACAGATCCACTCTCCAGCAACTGTAATTTCACACTGTAGTTAGTTAGACTTAAAGAACAATAGTATTTAATGTAAAAAGTATTCCAAACAATCTAATTTCATGGGTTCTGGTCTAAACTTTATCAGTCTCCCACTGTTGCCTGGTAAATTGGGAATAAGTACAGCTGGAAAGCTGGCTCCTCTTCCCAGTTTATCACTGCTTTGCTGGTTGGTCCTTCTGTGCTATTCCTGATTTTTCAGGTTGAAATAGGAAACAAGGAAGAGGAGGTGGTTATCAGCTTCCAAAGGTGTTATGAAATCTGTCTCTGGTATGTCTAGAGTATGGCCTTGCTGCTGGGTTTTGAAGACTTCCAAGCATGGAGATCCCACCACCTCTCTGGGTCCTGCCCCAGGCCTATGCTGCTGTCACAGAGAAGAGCCCTGTCTTCATGTCCAGTTGGTTTGCCCTGTCACTGTGGTGGCCTCCTGCCCTTGCAGGGTCTCTCTGTCCCCCATGAGCCATGCAGGGTGTGTTTCAATCCCTTTCACCTCATTCTCCAGGGTGAGCAAAGCCTCTCCTCCTCAGCCATCTCAGTGGCCCTTCGCTGGGCTCTCCAGTTTCTCTGCCTCTCCCCTCTACCAAGGATCCAGAATGGGATGCTGGATGCATCCTGTACACTGAAACACTGGCACTATGCAAAAAGGAACAGAAAGATTATTTGTAATTAAATTCCATCAATAGTGAGCCTACAAACATCTGTCATAACACACTGAGCTGTAAAGACACCCCACTTTCCAGCAGACTTTTTGGTGCAGAAGCTAAAGAAGCTCCTGCTGACTGCAGTGAGGAAGCACTGGAGGAGCTGTCTCTGTCTTTCCAGACCTTCTGCAGCTATTGGTAGAAAGATGAAACTGCCAGCAAAGTTTTTATCCAATATTGTGTTTATGCCAAGTCAGGGGGAAGACAAGAAAGGAATGAAACCCGAGAAGAAAGCGATTATTAATCTTGACTCCCACCCAAGACCCCTGCATCTATTTTATTTTATTACAATATTTCTTACAAAAGAAGTCTCCACTTGGAGCAACTGATCCCAGTGGAGCGATACAGTTTAGCACTAGCCAACCTACGAATATCTGCCTTGCTTGTTTTTCCTTTTTCCTGGCACGTGAAGCAATCTGAAATCATCTGGAGCTTCCTACTGCTTTAGGACTTGTGAGGTCTCAAAGCCAGTGATTCAGAAAACTCCTAAGTCACTCTTTGGAAAACTTCTGGGTACACGCGTGACCAAGCTGTCCTCTTGGAGCCTCGGCTGGGGCAAGTCTGTCTGCCCCAGGGACCTGTTCCCTCTTTTACTGGATGTGACAATCGCACCAGTGAATATAGGCAAAGCTTCAACTAGACAGAGAGCAGAAGGCCAGCCTCCCAGAGGATTTGATAAAACAGAGCGTGTCTTCATTCCAGATTGCAACAAAGCCTCTTTCCTTGTCCACAAAGGAAAGATCTGTACAAATATCTAAGCCTTTCCAAAAAAAAAAACCAACCCCACAAATGTTTGGACACAGTCCATTTTTAATGTAATGTACAGAAACTTCTCAAACACTGGGTGGGGAATTGTTTCAGAAAAGGGCAAAACATTCCAAACTGCTCACTTCCAAAACCCCTTCAAGCCCTGTGAAGGAGATGGACAGATGTTTTGCTGGAGTCCCAATGAAATCACTGCAGGGCACTCATGATCCTCCGGGAAAGGGCAGATCTGGAGCTTCACTGGGCAGTGCCCCAGTCCGATTCCTCCTGGAGCAGTCAGGCTGCAGAGAGGGATCAGACAGATGGGCTCATTGCTGGGCTGTGCAGCTTCCCTGGGGTGGGGTCTCTCCTTGTGCTCCAGCATCCACAGCTTGGATCGCAGCCCTCTGCACCAGCAAGAGAAAGAAGCTGCTCAGTGTCCCGTTCCTATTCACCCCTCAATAAAGCCTTGCAGGAAAGGGATCATTTAATTTCTTAAAGGGCAGCTGACTCCCCTCTAAATGGCCACATTCTTGTCCCTCTTGCAGAGTGCAGCTGGTGCCAAACTTGGTCACAAAGGCGTATTCACAGCTTTTTCCTTCCTACACATTCAGGAGTTGAAAGCCAGTTTGGTACAAACTCCCCAAAATGACTTATTCAGCAGCAGCTCGACAGCTTCCTGTTTGCAGAGCACAGGACTGGAGCTGGGGCACAAGCCCCGATATCACACACACTGCCCCTGCTCCTCCAGCTGTCCCTGAGCCTAGCAGCATATCAACCGTTAGTGATGGGGCTTGGCTTGGGCAAGCACCCCATCACCAGGCTGACCTTTTCACCTCTGCTTTTGGTTTCATCATTAGATTTGCTTTTTCTCGAGGTCACTGGTCCCTGGGACATGTTCCAGCTGTAATGAGGATCTTTCCCTCAGTAAATAATTCCTGCTCTCTCCAAGGGAATGGAGAGAATACTCAGCCTCAAGCTACTGAGCACTGAGGGCAGCCAGCTCTTCCCATTGCCAACAGCAATGGAAGCGATTATCCTCCCTGGGATCAAGAGACACAAAGTCTTGTCTAAAAAAGCTACAGGAAGACATTGGGGGAACAAGGACAAAGCTATCCTTCAGCTCTTAGGTTTATTTATAGTAAGGGAATCAGGCAAAAAGGACAAACTTTGCTCAATACAATGCCACCTTCATACTGGCACCCGCAGATCCTTCCTGGTATGCTCTCAGGTCCATCATGCTTTGGCAAAGTGTAGGAAAGACCAGGGCATAGGACTATTCAGATACTTTTCAGCTGGGAGCTGAGATCCCAGGAGTAGTTTGGGGTGGCAAGGTTTCCCTGCTGGGGATATCATAGGTTTACCAAGGAGAAGAAACCCATGGGTCTGTGCGAGCTCACAGAAAAAAATAGTGTCTGTTGAGAGCAGGTCAGTGGTGGCTTCTGGCTGCAGGGGGAGGTGATCTGGATGTTTTCTCAAGGCCAGCCTTTGGTTATGTGGTTTCTTCACAACCTGTGGCTTCAGCATGACTGCCAGCAGTATGGTTTCTCCTCTCAGCCTCCTGCACGGCCTTGTGCCGGAAAACGCCTATGTGGTGTCTGCAATCCCTGCGGCCACGTTTACAGGGAGGAACCAAGAATATCCTCATGTCCATGACATCTCCAGTATAATGACTTGCCTCTTGCAAGAGACAGCCTTTCCAAGAGCTGGAAAGGATCCCACTGCTAATGGATATAGGCATATTTCTTCCACAGGGCCGCCATCATTTCAACTCAAATGTTGTAAGCAAGCTGGGTCCTCATAGCCTTTCCCACCAGGCTGGTGGGACAAGACAGCAGGATTTCACTCCAGTGGCCCTATGCTCTTTCACAGTTGCACACACCACACTGGTAGGCTCAGAATCAGCTGGAATTATTTAATCATCAACGAGCTGATATGCTGACTGCAATGCTGCCTAATGACTGCACAGATGATCATTTGTGGCATTTCAGTGGTAAATGAACTCAGATGTGGTTTTCTGGCAGCAAGAGGACCCTTTCTGTTCCCCAAGCATTTGCTCTTTCAGCTGTGGCTACTTGTACATGAATAAAAGTGCTCACACCTAACCCTGGCCATGAACATTGCCTTGTTGCAGCAGGGATACTGGTGAAGGAGCACGGGGCTGTGGTCACCCATGCTGGGTCCCTGCAGCATCCATGGGAGTGGGACAGCCACCCAACCAAGCGAGTGCATCATTCTCTGCCACGGTGCACTCCTGAGATGAGGGTCACAGATGCCTCTGGCAGGAGCAGCAAGCACTGCTGAGGGTGGATTAGGGCAGGAATGTGGACGGATTTGACAGCTCAGACACCAGGGATGAAGGACACAGGCACTGCAGGCAGGGAGCTCAGGCACACTTGTGCTCATATCTCCTGGACCAGGCCTCCTGCTCCAGAACACAGGAGCCATCCAAGCCTTCTTAGGTTGGGATGTGTGTAGTCCTCCTTTCTGGAAATGGCCCAATCCCCACCATCATCCTTTCCATGCGGTTGCTGTGGAGAGAGTTTGGATCTAGTTACAACTGAGGTTGATTAGCAAAGGTGACTTGGTATCTTGCTCAATGGATCCACATGGTAACGGTCCAAGTCACAGGTCTGCACATATCCTTTGGGCTCATTCCATCAGCCCTACTGGCATTTGAACAGGGGCATGCAGGAGGGATCCCAGGCTATTGAGACAGAGCTCCTTGACCAGGAACATCTCCAGCATAAGCCAGCACTTTAGCCCTGGTGCTCAGCTGAGATTCACCTTCAGCATCTTACACGCAGATCATATATAACCCTCTGGCTCATATGCAGGCTGTTGCAATGCAGTGAGACTGCTGCTGCTGATTCTAAATGGACATTTCCAAGGAAAAATGCTCTAGGTAATCTGAATTCTCAGCAATCCCAGGGTTAAATCTCTCAAGGAGAAGTGGTTGAAGGATAGGAGCGTGCTAGCACAAGGCTGGGCATACTGGGGACGAGGGAAGATGGAGAGACCATGGCACCCAGTGCTGCTGACTCAGACTCAGCAATCACAAAGTCTAATATAATTTTGTTGCACATCATCACGCAAAGGAGCCATCACAGTAGGTGAGTGGTGTTGCAAGTGAGGCCAGTTTTGCACGGTATGTGCTGTATTCTTACAGCCATGATTCAGCTAAAAGGATGTTCCGCCCTGGGGCTGGGCAATTACAAATTTAGCAGCTAGAGTTATATGTCCATAAATATCTTTGTGGTAACCTTCCTCATTGCATCTGGGAAGAGCCCAGACAGGAAATCTCAGGTAGAAATGGGAAACAAAACCTCATAATTTGAGTCATCAATCATATGGTAAAGTTAGGAGAGGAGTTAGCTTGAGTACAAAGCAGCTTCTCTCTGGCAGAGCTTCTAGAAATAGAAGCAACAATTTCTTCTGGGTTTTGGTGTATCTGAGCTTTCTCTTAATTTTTCTGCTGGAAAAGGAATAAAATCTGACCTACTTCTGATCAAAAAAGCCATTGGGATCAGAATCCCAAAATAGGCCTGGTCGTAGATGCTTCCTTGGTGCCCGCTGAAGCTGGTTGTTTGGTGCAATGAGGTAATGCTTCTCTGAAATAATTTCAAACAAAGAGTTTCTGTAACCATGGCTTCAAATAAAATTATCTGCCTTGTTGTTTAGGACTAAACAGTCCATCTTAATATTGAAAGGCAGTTGTGTTTTCTGTCTAGAGCTTGAGTTGTGTCATAAATTGTAAAAACTCATGACCCTGGTAACCAAACTGATGAGGACCCACTGCTCAAAGTGAAGTCAGAATCCGAAATCAGCCCTCACAAACAGTTGTTTTTCTGGCCTTTTGAAAATAACTCTTTTCAGATGTGTGATTGGGAATTTGCCAGGCTACTCCAGATATTTCCCCAGAGGTCCAGATGGTAGCAGAAGACATGGAAAATAAGATATGTCATTCTGAAATCAGATTATTGACACTTTGCCTTGCTATAAAGTACTCTCATTGTATTCACGTAGTCTGGGTGCACAACTGTCTGTAGGCAGACAGAGGGTGTCATGCTAAGCAGAGTGACTCGTGTGGGGTTGCACGTGTCCATGGGATTGAACACATCCAGGTCCCCGAGCAGTCTGGTCTCTGTGGAGATGAGAAGCATCCTCTAAACCAGCAGCTAAAGCATTCTCAGAATGAAAACCCAATCAGCCATACGGTAAACATTAAGCCCCTGCCTCAGCCTCTTAGCAGTGTAATCCTGAGAGCTGCCCTGTGAACAACAATGCTTGAAACCTGTCACCCACTTTGGGTGACGAATTCCAGAGAAGAGGGTTTGGAAAATGTTGCCATTCAGTTTTACAATGAGGACCAGATTTTCAAGAATCCCTATGGAAAGGAAATTCCAACACATTTGGAAACTAATTTTGGAAAACAGAAATATTTCCATCCGTTTGTGGGAGAGAGGCAATACGTGTCCCACACAGAGCACTATCCCCAGCACAGCTCTGAGCATGCGGGGCTTACCACGGGCCTGGAGGACAGGGGTTCTGGTCAGCTGAGGACACCTCCCAGTGCCCAGGGACCACATGGAGATGTCCAAACAATTTCCCACCTCACATATTTGATTGTGTGTCTCTTTTCAGTCTTGAACAAATAAACGAAACAAAACCAAGCCCTGGAGAGCTTGGTTCAGTGTGTCTGGGCAAAGCCATGGTAAGCCCGGTTTGGCAGGCCTTCAGAGGAAAAGCTAAGCTACTCCCCAGCCCTCCCATCTTCTCCAACAAGAAGTTTCCAGAGCCACTCAGGACATGGACACAGGGTTTAGCAGGACGTCAGGAGCCACATGTGGAGCAGGGGGTGCCAGCAGCACCAGCAGCCCATCCAGACCTCTTAGACTTCATCACCCGTACTGGAGTTCAGCCTCTGGCTATGGTTTGGGTATTGTGGGAGGGCCTGGACTGCTCTCCGGGACCTGACTCATCTCCCTCTGTGGGATGGAGCTGGGATGGTGGGCATCCCAAAGGCCGCTGCTGGCCCTCACCTGCCATGCCCGGCTGCAGACCCCAGGAATGTTTCATGGGATAATGATAGCCCCATGGAATTTGACTGACCGCCAGGCTGCTGCATGCTGCTGCTTGCAAAACACTATTTGCGGCACCATCACCAGCCTAAACCCCAAACCACCATGCTGCAGCCAGAGTCTGCCCAATCCCCAGAAATTCCAGCAATGGATGAGGCCGGGGATTTTGCTCACACACCCACACAGGAGCTTAGAAAATGGAAAGCTAAACAGAAATGCAGAAGCTGCTAGTGGTGGTCACCCAAACCCTACCTAAGCATCCAGCCTGGAGGAGCTGTTGTCTCCTGGGACGTGAAATGCTCTGAAGGCTTTTCTTAGGAGCTTTCCCCTGGCCTTTCTGATCACAGCCTCTCTGCAGCTGATGGAGGTCTAGCCTGACACACTGTCGCTGAGCTGAAATGTGCCTGCCATGTTGTGAGGGGAACAACTCATTGTGAAATTGAGGGATCTGCGTTTCTCCAGGGATTATTCTAATTAGACACTGGCTATTTTTACCCCATATCACATGCTGGAAATACAACTTTCAAAGCAGACTGCAGCAGCCAAGCTAAATACTGTAATAACCTTGAAAAAAGGGTTAGAGAACAACAACATTTCCAGCAATAAATGCTACAGCAGAGGGACTAACTGCCATGCTTCCTGGCACAAGCTGAACAGCAGGATAGTCAGGGATGGATCTGCAACTGCTGACAGAAGCTCATGCCTAATCTGAGACCATCCACAGAGACACTGTCATACCACTGTGAATGATGGGTGGCTGAAGTCACCCAGATAACCACTGTCAAACCCTAGAAACAAATTACATTTACAACAGCTCCTATATTCATGAGTATCACTACAGCAGGTCTTGTAAATTTTCCAGCAAACTAGTGATTATGGCCAATGGGAAGGAGGCCAGTGGCTTAGTGCCCAGAGTAGCTTGGGAATCCTGGGCTCCCTCACAACTTGCACTGGGACCAGGAAGGGTCAGTACCAAGCCCTGCCTGACCACAGTCTGCAGTGCCACGATGCTGGGCAGTTCAGCAAGCCCAGGAGAGCCATGGGCCTGCAATCATCCAACAACAGTGGGCTTCATTCAGGTTTATTTTCCCTGGGCCATGTAGTGAGATCCTGTCCAGGATCCTGCTCCCTAAGCTGTGTCCTCATACTCAGAAGCTGAGTTTTGGCAAAAGCTCTGGGGAAAAAAAAATCCCTGCTTGTTCCCAAAATATCACACATGTACAGAGGGCTAGTCTGGCAGACCTCCAGTTACATGAGCACAGGTTTGGAAGGACTGGGGTTAAATTTAGCTCCAAATATATACAGAGTTTAGAGCTTGTTTTACAGATGTAGAACTCCTGCTTGGTGTAAGTCCTGCACAACATCCCCACAGCCCTGCCCTCCACCCTGGCCCTTTTCACATAGGGGCCTGGTCCTTCCCAGGGGGCACAGAAATGCTCTCTAATGCAGTCAGCTGAGCGATGGCACCACACCAGCTGAAAACCTGCATCCAGTTTGTGATATTAGATGAATTTTCTGGACAGAACAGCAGGTATGTGCCCATTCTGCTCCCCAGACCCCCAAGGACAGCTCCCTGGCACGGAGAAACCTGGAAGCACTGGTGAGCCTTCGCACCTGAGTTTCCAGTGCTGCTTGGGCAGAGAGGCTCCTTGAGAGAGTCCCTGGGGATTCCCAGATGCAAAAGCCCACAGAAGTCATCCTCCAGGGTTCTATGCATTTCACTGGGGTGAAACTTACTTTACTGTGATCACAACTACAGGAAACTGGGAATGTTAAAAATTGTCCAGACAAGTTACCCCCACTTCTAACAGGATAACATTATCTTTCAAGGCGAGTGACAGGTTTTGATCTCAGGGATGTATGAGAGGTGACTGTGTAGTCATTTGGCCTGCGGTGCATATTTCCCATACACCTCTTCAAAAACATCTGCTTGCTAATCCAAGAGCACACTTGGAAAGTCCCCAGACATGGCCTGCTGTGTGCACAGCTCCTAGGGGGTCTCTGACATAAGGAATTTTCCTGCACACATCACACATCATCCTGTACACACACACATCACCAAGCAATTCTGATATCTGATAGCATTGGGATGGATAAAGACAAAGTTTGAAGCTTTGGGGCGTTTTGTTTCACTTAGCTTCCTTTGGTCTGCAATTGCCATGCTGCTTTGGTATCTGTCCTGAGCTTTGGAAACACCAGTCCCACAGACACCAGCTGGGGAAAATGCTCCTCAGCAGGTAATTCCAGTAATCCCCTAGGGTTTTTGCTACTGTAGCCCACTATGTCAGTGCCAGTGGCTCATTTCTTTCTCAGTGTGGAATATCTCCGTATCCCAGGTCTGTGGCTGCAATCCAACGTCACTGGTCCCACATCCCAGTTTGACAATGTCCTCCTCTTTCCCCATAGCTCTGAAACTCCCTTGTCCTTCCTCTCAGCAGTCCTCAAAATAGTTTAGCTTTTTTCCACTTTTAGAGGCCAGCCAGGCCCAAAACCCATTGCAGACACAGTTTCTCCTGGCAGCAGAGACCCAGGTGCCAAAATCAGAGGATGAAGTTGGACCCTGGGAGCACCTTGCCATGCCGTGGGAGACAATTCTTCTCAAACAAGACCATGGGAGCACACTGGCATGGGAGCTTAGCTTCTCTTGTTTCTGATCAAACTGAATGCTGGGTATATACACTATCCCAAAATAGTGGGATCAGCCACGTGCGTGGTCTTCTCCTGGGAAAAGGCAGACAAACACCATGCTGCAGGATGACAGGGCAGGACAGACCAGTTACAGAAGCATTTCCTTTCTCATGATCACTCAGTTTATCTTTGATTAGAACAGGGTTTTTTTCTAAACTTTAATCAGGCTGGGAAAATAGCATGGCAGTTCCTCTAACCGTCCAGCCAACTGCTTGGTGAAAGCATTCATGAGGGCTCATCTAACCCACAGAAATTGTTCCAGACAGGCAGCACTGACTCAAAAAATACATTATATAACATCTAGTTTCTAACACTCTCAGCTGAAAAAAATAAACTCAATTCCAATAGGAACCAGTCTGTAATGAATTGTGTGAGGTGTGTAAATAGTGTGTGTAAATAACACCCTACCTGTTTGGCTGTAGGTCACTGTAGCAAACACTTCAAGCTATTGTGCTTCCCCTCCAAACCTGTCATCACATACACCACCCCAGCTGGCAAATCCTCTGTGTTTTTTTTTCCTCCCCAGATGTTTCAATCTCCAGTTTGAAGCTGACATCTGGAGAAGTGATGCTGCAGAAATGGTACACATCAGCAGGCTAAATATGGGATATGCAGAGGAAATAAAAATGTAGTGACAGAACAAAATTAATGGACTTTCAGATGCAAGTCAATAAGTGATATAGTGCCTGTCAATAGTTTCCTAATGCAAAACCAAGCAAGAAACCTTGTTATACTGAGCCCTGACCCCCCCCCCCCCAGGGGAGACATGACATCTTGCCACACAGAGTTACTGAAGAAAGGCACTCTCTCAAATCTGAGTGCCCCCATCAGTTAGCATCTCACCAGTGCCCCTCTCTACTCGTCACTCTACATCCTTCTTAAGCTGCCTCAGTCCTCTCCCATCCTTTGTAGCCATTTCTGCCAAGACAGAAGTACATGTGAAATACCTCCTCCATGGTATTTTGGGGATTTAGCTATCTCAAGAGATGAGATTGCAGGCAAAGTGGCTTATAGAGGGGAATGGAGGATGGAGGTTTCATCTGTGGGTGTTTCAGGATCTGTCTCAGAAGCTGGACAAAAATCTGAAAGGCAAAGAAGGCAGGAAGATGTCCTTCAAGGTACAGGCTCACAAAGAAAGTGACTTAATCCCTAAATTAACTTAGTCTCTCAGAGAACAGGCAACTGCTCTTTGAGCTCCACCGTGGGCAGAAAGAGCAGCTTTTCTGTGCATTCTCTGGAAGAAATCTGTACTCATCAGACTTGTGAAAGATGAACATTTCTGCTAGAGCAGCAGTTATCTTTTTGGTGAAACTATGAAGGAAACCATTGTTGTTGGGGTTTTCTTTTGCAACAAAAGGTCTGCAAAGTTGTGTGCTTTGAGTTGGGAGACATGGTGATTGTGCCTGACAGCAGCATTGGACTACTTGATCCTAAAGTCATACAGATAAGTTACTGAAGGATTTTGGTGGAACAGGAGCTCTGAGGTCTCCAGCCCAACCTCCTGCTCCTAACAGGGCTGGCTGCAGAGCTGCAGCAAGTCAGTCAGTGCCTTGCCTAGTTGAGTTTTGAAAATCCTCCAAGGATGGAGGTCCCACCGCCTCTTTGGGTACTGCCTGGTGCATAGGAACCTGAGTGTCCCTTGTTACTACCTGTGGCTTCCCATCCTTGTAACCCCTATGGGCAGCACAATGTGTGATGTAAACCCCCTTTGTCACCTCCTCCAAAGCCACTCTTGCAATGGCTCTTCACTGTGCTCTCAATTTTGTCCTTGTCTCTCTCATTCTGGATGGTGAGCAGTCCAGATGGGTGGAGAAAAAAGTGAAACAAATATGTTGGCTGCAGTAAAAAAAATGTCATTTTTTTTTCTCTGTAGACATACAGAGGAATTTGCCACCAGTTCAGAACAAAAAAGAAAACCCCAAACCCCAATTCTGGTCATTTTATTTACACAAGGAGGAATGCACGAATTCTGACTTCAAAGCATTTTTGGTTACCCTGCATCACTACAGATTTGTTAAGAGTAGAATGGGCTAACCTACAATCCCACTGAAGACACAATTGCAAGTTTGAATTGAAGTAATTACTGCAGCCCACAAAATATAGCAAGACACAGCTCCTGCTGCTCTTACAGAAATGTGTCAGCAGGGAGAAAAGAGAGATAAGTAGGAAAATGCCATGAGCTAAGCAAATGTGATAAATTTTCAGGAAATAGGAAGAAATAAATTGGGAGCTTAGCTATTTTGAAAGCTATTCCTATTTTTTTCAATGAATATTTATATTGGCTCTGTGTTCCTATCTTTCCAGTCAAAATTCTGTTTCTCACCACGTGATGATGTATTTTAACATGAGGCCAAAAGGGTTCCATATTCTGACTAAAGCACTGTGGATGTGCATATTGTACATGCATAACTTGCCTTCAGTAAGGCTGCCTGGAGAAGGGCAAGAAAGTTGCAGATCATTGCAACCAGATGTGGTGTCTATTGCAACAACCTCCTAAACTAAAATGAGAAACAAGCTTCTGTCAGGCAGCAATCCGCAGTAGGGGAAAAGGGGAAAGACAGCACAGTTTACAGTCCCTTATGGGAATGTATTTATTCCACTATGGGAATACAAACTGCTCCTAATTTCAGTTCTTGCATGTCCTCTTTGGCCCACCCATGACAGCAAGCAGATGGGGCGCAACCAGACTCAGCAGCACTATTTAAATCGGCTGCTTCGTGGGTGTCAAGACCTTTGCTTAGGGCAAACATGCTCATGGGGATTGCTAATTTCAGTATAATCACCCCAAAACTGTATAGGACTGACAGGAGGGGTTGCCTGTGCAATAGCATTGCTTGTCAGAGAAGGTGTCATGGACTTAACGTGGGTAGTCTATCCAAGGTAATTTCAAAGCTGTTTGCAGATAGGCTTTGGAGGTCCTGGAAGAGCCAGAGTCTAATCACCATCTTTTTGCCAAATTTCAGGAGCCCTTGCTCAGCACAGGTAACTCCTTAAGCACTTGATTTACTTTCAAAGCCTGTTAACAAACACTTACATAGAGATCCAGCTTATACTGCCAAGAAGTGTTGCTAGTTAGTTTGGAGGAATTACTACCTCAAAGAGAGTAAGATCCCTTAGCAAAGGGACTAATTTTTCATTATTAATTAAATCTCTACTGGGGTTTTCCCAACATAATTTTATTGCCAGGGTATGAGTTTTTTTCATTTTCTTTTTCTTATTGTTTTTTTTTAACATTCCTAAGGTAAAAGCCACAGCAAAGCTGCAACACTGACCTGCCTTGACTGAAGCAGTGGGTAAGGACAGGGATGTTACAAATGAGTGAGGACTGCAGAAAGCAGTAGTGATTTACATGCAAAAGCAAACTATACCTATATTGTATTTATGCCCCCAGACCGTTTTTTTTTCCCCTGGGAATATCTGAGTTCCCATCTCTTCAAAAGGAGGAGTTTGTTTTCAGTGGCAGTTCTTGGAACTGGAACACTAAGTCCAATGCCAACTGAAAAATTGATATGCAGAGGATGCATCCCGCTGCTTTCCAGTTACTTGAATTCTCACCCAGGAGCTCAGGCTGCCTGTGTTTGTCTGAGAAACACTGCAGCATCAAATAGTCACATCAAACCTGAGGGATTTGTTTGAATGCAGATTTGAGGGTTCAAGAACCCTTCTTTTAAATAGGATCTCAAGAGATAAAATGGAGATCCTTCATGTTTAAGTTGCTCTTTGAGCAGTGGAACAAAGTAGTTTTCTAGGCTCCTGTGCCTCACTTCCCTTCCTTTCCACAATCACCTGTCTCCAGTTGTCCTCCTGAGGAGCTCGCAATGCTGGAGCTCCCCTGTTCCCCGCACCACACCACACACCATCTACCTCCATAAGCAGCGTGCACTGGCAGGCCAGTACATCTGTGCCTATCACCTAGAACACTTCAAACAGTGTAGGGAGTTGCTGAGCACATTCTTGCTTCTTTTTGTAAGAAAGGACATGATTCCAGATCTTTCCCCTCTACACAGAAACTAGGTTTTATAAAATCTACAGATTCAAAAGGGAAAGAAACAATATGAGCCCATAAATTTTCTTACCCTGGGAAAGAAGGTTAAAAGGGAAACATAACAGCAATTTTAGTTACAATGACTAAACACCCTAACATAAACCCCAACAGAGGGGGTGTCTGTCTCTTGTTCTGGCTTGTGAGCCCTAAAATGAAGCTCTGTCTTTCAGCACTTCTAATAATTCTTTTAATCTATGAGGACAAGCAAGATGGAGTTACAAATCACTGGGAATATAATTAACTTGCAGTGAATGTAGAGCTAATCTTTTTGTTGGCAGCACTGTTCCACAGGCAGTAAAGCCTTTCTCAGATTGGGTTCTATGTGCCAATAGTTCTGGTCAATGATTATCCCTTGCAAAAAGCTTGTGACATACTCCCTCCAGTCACCTGTTTACATCCCAAATGTTCTCAAGTTCTGCTATTTCAAGCTTAACTCTTGTGACCTTAGTCAATGATATTCAATCCAAGCCTCCTTACCATATCCTGCAAGGCAAACAACTCCAGGTCAGTTTTAGTAACCAGTGCTATGTCATGCCTGTGGTCAATGACTCCAAATATGCCCACGCCCATATGTTTCCTAAATTTGGATGTCTGTGATAGCAACCAAAAGGGTCTGGGTGGGCTGTCTTGTTTCACTGACCATTTGGAGCCTTTTTTCTCTTTGTACACTTTCTTTCACCTTCTGGGCATTGCCTGAGTGAATTTAGATTTACTGTAAGAGATCAGCTAAGCAGGATAAGCAAAACAATTGTGACTCCTGCACAGTGTCTCCAAGAGCTGGATGAGTCAGATAACAGATCCCCCGAGCAGAGATATCTACCTCCAACAGCAGCCAGTTGCAAAAGCTCATAGACCATATAAAAACAAGTCAAGTATACAGTCATATTCCTCCTAAATACTCCACCAGAGCCACTGGTTTGCGGCTCAGGGACTTCCTGAGTTAGAGATGGTGTGTCTTTTTTTAATAGCCTGGGCAGACTTTTCTTCCTGGTATTCCCTCAAAAGGTTCTTGAACCCCCACAAATTTTAGTACCCAGAGTGTCCTATGGAAATAAGATACTCAGTCTATGTGTGAATGTCTCTTTCTTTTTGATCCTGCCACTTTCTAGGCCACTTTCTTTCCTTTTCAGTCTTTGTTCACCCTCCCCATGCCATGCTTTGTAATAAGCATCTAAGAGAGTGACTGGGACCCACTCAGTACATAATAATTTCTGGCCTCCCTTGGAAAATGCTTTGTTGTTTTCCCAGGGGAGCTAGTGAGTAGGTGACCAGTCTTTCTTGCAGTACACTCATACAATACAAGCACAACTTTTAAAAGTTCCCTTTCAGCAGCTCTTCTGTATTTACAAAGGGCACAGAATGATTCCTGTAAAAGCAAATGATCATCAGCTCAACTGCATCCTAATTTGAACATTTTTCATCTGGTATGAGACATTGGTGGAGCTTATCTGAACAAATGCTAGCAGCTGGCATGCTGACATTGCACAGGATGCAGAAAACCAGTTATTCCTCAGTGTGTTACCCTGACCTCAGCTTTGCTGATGCACCTCATTTGTGCCTGTTTCTCCTCTTACTGCTCTAGGCTATACATGTCAAAGGTGATCTGCTGTTCCGTATAGAGGGTATGGACAGGGTAACAGCAGCACATGGGAGAAATGTTCATCTCAGTCAGTTCAGGGAGCTAGTTTAAGCACAGCTGCTACAGTGGAGGGGAAACCACTCTGAAGGAGAGAGGCAAGAATAAGTGGCTGGGGGCAAAGAGCCAGTGGAACTTCCTGAATTGGTTTTTCCCCTGCATCCAGCGCATTCTTAGCACTCTCAGCAGAGGGGCAGTGCTGGACACGGCTAACAGCTCTTAGGCTTGCAATGCTTTGCCTCTACATACTTGCATATGTGTACATATGTAGAGTCATATGTGTACACATACATACATATATGTACACACAAACCCCTGTCACTCTCATGTATACCATTTTTCTGTTCTGACTGATCTTTAAGGCATGCTTGCAGTACAACTTCTCTTGATTTAGAAAATACTGAATAAGCTGCCACTAACACCTTCAGAAAAAGAAACTACCATGCTTAAAAAGCTTGGCTGATTGCTTGGGCAGCCCCATCTCCTGCCTCCCAGCCTCCTACTAGTTCAGCCAAGCCCTTGCTCTCAGTCTCCAGCTTCCCACTGCTCCTGTCCCATGCAGCTAGGGGAGACCCCCAGGCATGGCTGATCTTATGGCACCACCAAAACCAGCTTCACTGGGGATACCATGTAAGCTATCAACCCTCCAGACATAGTGAGAAGAGCCCAGCAGCCAGCAGCCTGCCCTGCCCTCTCGGTTTCCACGTTTGTTTCTCTGCACTGAGCAATCCTGTGCAGCCAAGCATTTCTGTCTTGTCACAGAACAAAAACCCAAGAAAAACCCCTCAGTAGAATCCATTAATATGTTAATAAATAGGACTTGCCTGCCCTCTCTGGTCCAGAGCTGAGGCTCCCAGGAGGTCTGTTAATTTACCATGTTTTCCTATTACATGCAGTGCGCTTGGTTGGATTTTTTTCACCCCAAGTGTAAAGTGGGTGGAATGGTATCCACCATGGATGTCCACCATGGATGTCACCAGATTCAGAATAAACTATAAACATCTGCTTACATAATGAGATGAATGGGCTTAGTTCACAGAACTAGACATTTGATCTGTGGCTCAGCTTGGGTGCGGGAGATCCCAAAGCAGCTGTGAGCACCTCTCCCTTCTAGTAGCTGGTTAGTTCTAGTACTAATTTGAGGGTTGTGTGCACCTCCAACAGATGCTGATTGGAAATAGCTCCAAATAAGACACCAGCAGTTGAGGATAAGTAGGAAAGAGCAGCCAATACTGGATGTCAGGAGAGGCCAGGAGTGGATGTCATAAAACCCTGTGCTGTTTGGAGCGCTTTCATCCCGGGAATTCCTCAGTAGTTGGCTCATGAAATGCTGCAGCTGTTTTGGAAATGTTGGTAAGAGCAGTGTGGCCACGTGAAGTGGCTGGTCAATGGCTGTCAGTGGGGAGCTCCACATCCCTGTCTAGCTGGACAGGTGAGGCTTTCAGCAGATACCGCTGAAGCTTGATTTGCTCCCTTACCCAGAGAAAAGTTGAGAATTTGCCCCTTTGGCTTTCTCCTACTCCCATGCTGATCTGCTATCCTCACTGTAGAATGATGGAGAGTCAGCAGTCTGTATATCCTGGAAGCTGTAGGGAACCACTCTGCAAACACGGTTTCTGCTCCAAGAAAAGCCCAGAGCACTGTATGCATGCATTGTGCCACGGAGGCCAGAGACTCCAAAAGCCAGATTCCCTAAGCATGGATTCCAAGTCACTCCTCTCACATTAAAAATAAAAAGAAATAAAAAAGTTTTTGTGCAGTTTTTGTGAAACTTTGATCTTCCCAAACAGCTTTTACAGGAGGCTATTTTAGGTGCTGATTCTGTAACAGTAAAGTTATTGGACACATGATAAACATGGCTTAAGCTGTCGCTTGGAGCAATTCACATTCCTCAGGTGCTAAAGGCTTTAAATACTTCCTTTGGGCATGAAATAGATCTGCTGTCAAAGAAGCCAGCATTCCTGACAGTGGCTGTCCTACAGACTCCCACAGGAGAAAGTCTGCGGAGCTGAACTAGTCTGACCCCAGGAAATCCTTCCCACATCTCTCATTCTTGCTTGGTTTCTCCTTTAATTTTCAGAGTTTGCTGAAAGGCTGTTTGATGGTTGCTTATCTTCCTTCCTGTGCACTTTCTTGGTCTTCCTCTCTTATATTAATACCACATTAAAGCTGGGATGTGAACCATGCAAGTTAGGAAGTCCAAGATGCTCTTTCAGAGACACTCAGTCAACACTGTTAATGATTTCTATCAACTTCCTTTGTTGTCTTTGCTAGTAACACAAATGGCTGGTTGCAGACTAGAGGTAAAGGCATTTATGCACCCAGCAGGTAGCATCTCTCCAGGGAATCCTAACTCTTGTGGGCCTATCTTTGTCCATATAAACTAAAAATTCATTCAGAGATCTCCAACTGATTTTTCAATAACTTTAAAACATATGCATGTTTCCTTCCTTTTCTTTTTTTAACACTGCTACAGTGTTATCATGCTTTACAACAATGATTTAAGGGCTTTTCAGTGTTGGTGTTGCTTTGGGTTCCAAAGTACATTAGCTGTTTCTTCACAGTCTAAAAAAATTACTATTGTGTAACAAACTCTGAATTTGCTCCATTTATGGTTGGGTTGGGGATTTTTTTACATCTTATTAAACAGAGAAAAATTTGGGAATTCTGGCTTCAATTCACAGTGTACAGGAACATCAAAGCTTTTATCCAGCTTACTCTTATTTGAGCTCACACTGGTGTGTTGGTCCCCATTTCTGCCTCCATAAGAACACCCTTAGCCACTTGTACACTTATCTGCACCTCCAGAGCTGCTAAAATTTCAGTCTGTAATTTATCCTTCATCCTAGCAAATTCATGAATGGGGTAGACACCAAGTGCTCCTTCCTTGCATTGCTGGCTTCTGGCTGGCACTGTCCTCGCTGCCGTTAATCAGTATTTTATTATACTAACGGGAATAAATCCATCAGACTTTCACTTGTACCCTTCGTGCAAACACTTGTTTATGAATCAACAGCCCTAACTGCATGTCTCCACAAAGTTGCAGAGAAAATGGTATTCTGGCCCCGTTTCGACCACATGCTCCATCTGGTTACAAGCTGAAGCCAAGTTCTTTTTCCACAGGCCAGACACTTCTTACTCAGGGAACTGAGGGAATAATTAATGCAACTTTCTGTAAAGCCAGCTTGTGACCATTCGTATTCACCCGAATCCATATTCACCCCTTTATTTTTCTGAGTAGGATTAATAGGAAACATCACGGAGTGCGAGGGTGGATGCTGAAAACCAGAGTTCAAACACGCCGTACAGATTTCTGTGGTCCAGAAATCGAGCGCCACAATGCGCGCTCGGAGGAAAGGCTGTAAATCACTTTGATTGCGGACCATCGCCATCTACAGCTGAGGTGTCAGGTCAAAACCAATCTTCACTCCCAACAGCCGCAGCAAACCTCCATCGACGCCCCTCCACCCTCGGGCCCGCCTCCCCGCACGCCGCGCCGGACACGCCCCACACGACAGCTCCCGCCTTCCGCCGAGCTTCCGGAGAAGGCCCGCCTGCTGCCGTTACAGGCCGCGGCCGGCCGAGGTGGGGAAGCGGCCGGCAGCAGGGTGGGGAGGCCCCGGCAGGTGCGTGTCCGGGGGGCCGGGCCTGGGCGGGCTGAGGTGAGGCGGCTCCGGCTGCTGACGGGGGGCTCCGGGCCTTGCGCCCGCCGCTCTCGGGAAGGCCGGACCCTGTTCCCCGCCGCCGCGCTGCAGCTCGGCGGCCTGGCTCCCGTTAAAAACACGAGGTGCTGTTCTGCTTAATAGTGATGTACTTGTGGGCTGCACGTAGTGCCACCATAACCGGGTTTGCATACAAAGGTTTCACTGCAAAATTCGTAAGTGCTTCCCGTGCATCTATCCGGAAGAGCTGTTAGGGATCTTGCATTGCCTTTGTAGCTATCGGTACTACTTACTGCTGTGGTACACACCTGTGTATGGGAATGACCCCTTCTAACACTGTAAACCCATACATTTTATGTATGTTGTGAGCTAAAGATACTACAAAGACTATGCAATCAATGCTAAGGGAAAGGTAATACCCCCGTTTTCTGAATACATTTCAGGTGTGGGGGCTGAAGGCTGTGATCACCTGGGTAGATAAGGTGTATAAATACAGTTGGAGTGAGGTTGCGCTGTGTCCTGCTCGCTCTTGTGTCTCCTGCAGAGAGCTTCCTTTGCTGTTTTTGTATGTGATTAAGTAAAGAGATGATGAAATTGGTAATACATGCTCTAGAGATTTTTGGGAAAGAGTTTGGTCACAGTTGAGTGCTCTAAGAGCAGCTGCTTTACAGATGTGTAACAGAAGTGGTACAGTTTGGGCCCTATACGGAGGAAGAATACCCAGTCCACAGAAATGTGCTGCAAACCTGTTCTAAAAACCCAAGTCTTTTCTAAATAAGATGGCCGGGTTAGAAATAAGGCTCTTACGGCATAACAGGAGCACCTTTGTGCTCTGCTGGTTCAAATCAGCGTCTGACTCAGATTTTCACAGCCTCTACAGCCATCAGCAATTTGATGGTTTCCTGGAAGCATCTGTTTATAGAAGAGACTTTTGCTTTTGTTCCTCTGAAGTGTTCTGTCTCACTTGCCATTAGCAAATTATTGTTACATACAGTGTATTAGGCAAAGCTGTGTGGGAAATTATCCTCTCCTCTGATGCTTCTTTGTTTATACAGGGTCTGAAGGCTTTGTTCTAGTGTTCTAATGTTCCTGGTGGACATTACATCAGTTATTTCTCTTTGCCTGCATTTACACTTGTATTTCTGCAGACCATCGTCTGTTGAAGCTCTGATCCAGTGTTCTGTTTTCTTCCTGTAACTGTTTCATGGTGTCCGGTAATACAATGCAAGTGGACACCAATACTTTGTTAACAGGCGTATACTGTATAGATTAATCCTGAATTGCTAAATGTAGGATAAGCCTTCCCTCTACAAGAAAGAGACTTTCTCACTAAGGAGAGAGGCTCATAGGATGTGCATTGAGTCAGTCCCAATTTAATCGCCTTGAGCAACACCTTAGCTGTTAGGAGCCCGTCTCATGACTGATTACAAATTGTGGCTGGGATTCCCCCCACGTTTTTTTTAGGAGCACTCAGGTTCTTTGTGCAGAGCTTGAGTACTGAGGCCTTTCCTTGAGTACCTTGGCCTGAAATTAGCTGTTCTTTAAGTTAAAGACTTCTCATTGGACTTCACACAGTCCTTTGTACAACTGCATGTGGAGCAGTTTATTTCTCTGAGCCTAGGGCTGACTTCTCAGGAAGAGGTGTGAGAACCCTCTGCTTCAGTGCTTATGGAGGGAGCAACTCCAGGATCCTTTTTCAGGTAAATCTTTATGTCTTTGCTGTTTGTGTTTTTCTTCTTAGTCTTTAAGTTACTGGTACTTCAACAGGAACTCTCTTTGTGGCTCTTGTTCAGATGTATGAGCGTGAGTCACAGGTTTTCCTTCTTTTCAATGAAGGCTTTGGTGAAACATCTTTGGTCATTGAGTCAAACCCCCATGCCAAAACTAAATTATTTCTCATGCAATATTAAGATTTGAGGAAGGAATGCGTTTTATAGGGTCGTTGTTTAAGATGGGTACCTAAGACTGGAGTCCAACTAGTTCTTTGTCCGCTTATATAGCTCTTTCAGAATCTTCTACAAACCAGGAGTGTCCTCACTGCCATCACAGAGGTAGGGAAGAATACAGCTTAAGAGCTCTTGAATGATTAGCTCAATACACACAATGTACATTGCTACAAATAATGTAGCTATAAAGAAAAAACCCGAACTGCAGATGTTTTTGAGTCTATATGTCCATTTCCTGATCAGTGTTTGTGGCTTCTCTAAATGCTGCCTTGGTTAAATGCTGGCTTGATTAACTCAAATCTCAGGAGGCTGAGCTAGCTAACATCCATTAGTGTTTTATTTGTTTTCATTTAATATGCATGTTTGGCAGTCAGTTAAAAATAGCAGCTAAAATGTTGGTGGGGGGAAACAGAACAAAAGAAAATTATTTAAGAGAATCAACCAAAATGGAGCATAATTTTGCTGTGAAGGCTTTTTTTCATGACTTTCCATCACTCTCCTTCATTGTTATCTTCTTTGTTCTTTACAAAAGAAAGGGTAAGATTCATTCCAGAAAGCTCAAGATGTCCAGCAGGCAGTAGGAGCGAGGACTGGAATTGGAAGGACGTCTTGCAGGAAATGACATCTCCAGTATGTACAAGCTTTACAGTACTTGTACTTACAAGCACTCAGTAAGGTGAATAAAAGCATTATTTTTGTCACACTTTTGAGATATTAGTAGAATTGCACATAGTGTCCACGTCTGTCGGGGGAGAGATTGACTTAGTATTTATGGTTATGGTATATTAGCTCCTACCTGCACTCTTTTTTTTAAGTTGTTGGTTTTTTTTGCCTGCTTCTCCAGCACTCCACACTCTTTTTCCAGGACTGAACTTACTTCTGGTTACTAATAGGTTAGACTAGACAGGAAAGGTGGCTGGAAATCCTTTTTGCTGAGAATTCAGGGATCTGGCTTAAAATGAAATGTCTGTGTAAGAGGTTATGGAATTAATAGACAATGGAGAGGAAGAAGTTGCCAAAGCAGATGAAGCCTTTAGGGAAAGTGATGCTAATGATGGTCTCAGCAGCTGATGTATTGCTACTTTTTAAAGAGTTCTAGGGGATATCTGTGGACTGCAGACCTAGACATTTGAATTAGTAGAAAATACAGCAAGGTAAAAGTATTGGACAGCTGCATAAATACTGTATGGTGGGAGAAAAGCCCGTGTGGCTTTTGTAATGGAAAGCCATGCCGTAAATGTCTCAATAAGCATGTTGAGAGGTCTGGTTTACAGTCTATACTCAGATTGCAGGAAGCTTTTAAGCAGGAGCCCTCACCTGAGCAGCCCTTGACATAATAAGGGAGTTCCCTGTCATGAACAGTTGGTGCAAAGATAGGAAAGAGGATGTGAGCTGGCTTTACATTATTTAAGGTGGAACAGGGCTGAGGAAGATGAATTGCAAATGTAAACTGATTCATGTGGGTGGAGAGCAGTCCTGATTTCACACACAAAATGAGTGAGGTTTTTGAGCCATAATGACTAATTCTGTGAAGCTTTCTTCGTCGATAAAGTCTCCGTTTGATAGTTTTACACAGGCTCAGGGAAGACTGCATAAGCTCACAAAGTACACAGGGACTGCCTGGTTCAGAGGGTCCTGGTTGAGAGATGTGGAGGATGTGCTGGGGAAGCACTGCGTGCTTATTTTGTTGTTCCATCAGCTACCAATTCTGACCTGTGCTGGAGAGCAGGATAGAGAGGCGTCCTTTGGTCTGACCCAGCATTGACCATTCATACATTCACATGTATAATCTGTACAACTGGGAATTACTATGAGGAATTGCCTCTCCAGAACTGGCAACGTGTTCTGATGCATATTTCTGCATCATGCTATCAGGAGATATACGTGTGTGAGGAAAACTTCCCATCTGCAGGTATCTGGACCTGTGAGCCAAAAGTACATGCAAATTACAGGTGGGATTTTTTTTTTTCTTGCCACCTTTTAGTGAAAGCTCATTAAGTACATAAGGAAACACCTACAAATGCAGTCTTACTAGAAGTATTAAAGAAGCCTGTGTAGACTCTGTTGTGCCTTGACTACAGGGTGTATCTGCTGCTGAGTTGCATTTTACATGGATTTTCAGTGTCTCTCTGATTCTGGCTTTCAGGGTCCCTGAACACTTGCCTTGGACTACCCCAGCAGTCCTGAACACTTCAGGCACTGTGCAGACATATTCAGCTCTTTATCTGCCTTTTCTGACTTCCATACTTCTTTTTGTGCATGTGCACACACATGTGCTTAACAACTTGTATCTAGTTTGGTTACAACAGGATTAGTAAAAAGCGATTAAACCCACACCTGGTTCCTGTTTGAGGCATAGAAATAGAATTTGTTTACTGTCCAAGCAAGAAAATCTAGATAGAAATGAAGTTGCAGAGTTTTGTCTGTGGATTTCCACATGAAGAGATCATGTTTCTTGCTTCCCAAATACATGAGGCTTAGGCACCTTACATGTACTGTCTTCTACAGCATGCTTTTTCATAGGTGAGAAGGATTTGTATATACAAGAAGCATCCTTTTTAGAAAGTGTGGATAGGCTTTGAGGCATAGAGTTTTATGTTTCATATTTTGGTATGAACAAGCAGGGAGACAAAGGGTAGACTGTTCTTTTTCTACTGCAGTCCCCTTATTCCATGTTTTTGCTTTTAAAGCGGTCATGTATGTGACCCATTTCTCATGACTATAAGGAAGTTTCCTACTGCTCTTTCTGATGAGAGTTGAAGATGCTGAGATCTGTCTAGGATCAGCCTATGGCAATGAAATCACAGGTACCCTAAGGCTGCCAGTATAACATTTACATGAGAGCACCTGCAGCTTTTAAGAATTACTTAATTGGAAGTGCAGTCGGTGCCAGGAAACTCGGGTCCGGTTTCTGATATCACATTCCATAAGAGCACAAATTACCAAATGAGTTAATGCTTCACTCAAATTGGCCGTGTTTTCAGCATGTCTTTATGTGCAGCTGATGAACTGGAAGTTCTAGTTAATACTGTCAGAGAAGTCTGGGGGTACTGTCTTCAGTGTGAAGGATTCCCTTGAATGGATCTTTTAGAGGGTCAGTCTGATACAGAGCAGTGTTCCTCCTCCATCCCTGCCTTCCTGAAACCTTTTTTCCTATTTGCAACCTTTTTTCCTATTTGCATCCTTTTTCCTAGGCAGGGCTCTAGTTTGTGAAGGCCACCAGGCAATTCTGTCTGAGGCAGGCTGGTGACTTAGGACAAAACCTTTAAGAATTCCCACCAGGTGAAAGCACAGTTCAGAGCAGAATACCTGGCACAGAGCTGGCCATTCTATGGCAAGTCTCTGACATCACTGAATTACTGCAGTAAAGAAACAGGCGTTTAGAAAAAAACATGCCATCTCTCTGCCAGTCGTGCCTGTGTGATTGGGGGTTTTTGCTGCCTATTTTTATATGTTTATGTCTGGATTCTTCTGAAGTGAAGTGTAACACTGTTAAGGAATTGGCACTGGGGATCCTGAGTGTAGCAATGCTGCCTTGGTTTTTCAAGGAAAGTATCGCTGGTGGAGCTTTCTTTGTGAAAAACATCAGAACAAGATAAAGATTGGTTTTGATGGTGAAAGTTTTTGTAATAATTTTTAAAAGTTGATGATCTGGTGAAAAATGAGTGCTAACAGCTATGTAACTATGTATATACTTCCCTTGCAGGTTCGGCTGTATGTAGCATTCTTTCTCCATTTCTAATTACGTATGATGTTCAACCTTTACTTTTTCCCATATATCTACATGTGGTTGAATTTCAGAACTGATGAGGCATCTTCAAAAACCTGGTGTCTTTGTATTCTCTTGTAAGAGTCACTTTCCAAATCTAGTGCCAATGGGGGAATTCTAAAAGTTTGGTTTCAGCTTTTTTGTGTATTCTGTATAGGAAAACTGCATTCCCTATTGTTTCCATAACCTTGTATATAAGAAAAGTAAAGAGCATCTCCAGCAACACCCGAGCTGTGAGATGATCTTTTGCTAGACAAGTAGAAAACTGCAAATTGTTCTTGAGTTTGAGCTAATGAGGCACTGTTTGTATCATCTCCAGCTCCAAAATCATAGTCTGTTTCAGAGTACTTTATACAGTGAATAAATGTTTGTTCCTGTTCAACAGGTATAAAGACTGTGGCACAGAAAAAGAAACATTAACTTTTTGAAGCTTGCATAGTAAATTGGTGACAAACCTAGAAGAACAATTGCAGGTTACGTGGTTTCCTCAACACACTGTTGACTGAAACAGACTACTCTTCGTCTTTCTGGTAGGCTGAATTTAAAGCTTAATTTCTGTTTGTGGAGATTCTAACAGAGACATTTCTACAGCATGATAAACAAGTTTGTCACCGTGACTGTAAATAGGGTATCTCCCAGTTCAAATGTTCTGTGTCCTGTGGAGTTTTAGATTCTACTTCAGCTACGTTATTGCTTAAAATGATTGACATATGATTTTGTGGACTTCGTAGGTCTGCACAATTTTTGAGGTTGTTGTTTCCTATTTTTTTTGCTGTTTAACAGATTACATTAGTTGTAGGTAAAAAGTACTTAGTATTGCTTCATCCTTGTTTTCAGTTTCTGAATTTCCTAACCTAACAGTTAGCCAACTTATTTTTATTGCTAAGAGGAACAGAGTTGCTTTTTATCTGCAGTCCTTCAAAGATGAATACTCAAACAGCAGTCTTCTGTTTGCTTATCAGCAGATCCCAATATTTGCCTAGCCTGATGTAGACACAGCTAAATCTGTCACCTGCTTCTGTAGTTTCCCTAGGTTGTCCAATGAGCTATAGCTTTCTGATGCATTGCTGTGGAGAGATGTGTAAAAATAAGTTTGTGGAAATGAGTTACTTTTAAATAAGCTTTATATTCTTTATTATATCAATTTTCTAGAACTATGCCAAGGAAACGAAAGCTGTTGGCTCAGTTAAGTGCTCTCCAAAGTGACTCCAGCTTCCCTTCCTTTGATGCCCTGGGGAACCTGAACGCTAAACCTGATGGTGATTCTTCTCCAAAAAGCAGCAAATATTTTGCAGCAGAGAAAAAAAATTCTTCTCATGTAGAAGCAGATTTTTTCAACCAGCCCTGTATTAGCCTGGCCAAGTCCTTTCTGGGACAGGTAAGACACCAACGCTGGGATTACTGTACTGGAGCATGTGCTAGCTAATAACTTAGTGTAACAGGATAAAATTCTTTTTTTGTCATTTGACTCCAAGACTTTGCTACTTTAGGAATACAGCTCTCATTCCTTCTCTTGTTAAATGCAGTGGAATTTAAAGACTAGTAGCCCAGTCTATTTTGAATGGAATCAGAGGAGTAATTTTACAGGTTTCATTTACTGTTGCATTTCAAAATTAGTTTCTGTGGATTTTTTCTCCCTTTTTTTCTGGTTTGCTGAAATATACCTTGCTGTTTATGGTTTGAAGGTTGTTTCAGGCCCATTATTTTCCTTTCAAGTATCCCTTTATTTGTTTTTGGCTCTTGCTTAGCTCAGCGTAAAGTAATGCTCTGCAATCAGCAACATCTCCTTCTCTGCCTCCCTTTTATTATCTTGTGATGCTAATAGCATGACAGGTCCTCAGCCTTCCTTGACCAGTATCCACTGTCATAGTGTACTTGAGTATTTCATTCTTATCTGCAAGTTCAGCAGACTGCTTGGTACTTTCTTTCCTGCTGCCCTGTATGCTTTGAAAGTTGTCTGTCATACTACTGGCTTTCATTTCTGCTGTTCTGAGTAGCTCGGCATTGTCAGTACACATGGTGAGGTTTCTGATGATCACTTCTCTGAGGTTATTACAACCATGTGAGGCAGCACAGGCCTGAGCATGGAGATGTTTAGGACTCTACAGTCCCACAGTTAAACAATCTTCACTCCAAAACCTGTTGTTCCTATCTTCTCTTTCTGAGTTTTAAAGACATTACTGGTTCATGAAAGGACCTTCTCCCTTATCCCATTCTAGAAGCTTTGAGGAATCTCTGAACTTGTTGAAAGCCTTTGGAAATGAGAGCAGGGGAGATGAAACATCTCTCTTCTGCTTAACGAGTCCTTCAAAAAACTCTCCCACTCTTTCCATGGGAGGGAACTCCTCCAGTGTTTTCCCTGCAAAATGTTCCAGTATGGGACTTCCTAAATACAATTGCAAAACGTGTTTTTAGTTTCACTGCTCTGGTCTTATCTTCTCTTGAGTCTTCTCTCTTTTTTTGTACCTTTATTGTTGGTAGTGTGAACAGCCCCTCAGGGTTCTCATTGGTTTACACAGCTCTAGGAATTTGTTCCACAAACTGTTGGGTTTGGCCTCTCTTGCTGTGTCTAGCGCTTTATTTTATTTTCTAAGGATATTGTCTTGCTTGTAATTGATGCCTTTGCTCTGCTTTTTAACCCTGCTGGGTTTTTTTGGTCTGTCTTAACCTCTCTCTGATACGTCATGTGTGTTTGCTATCTTTATAGACATCCTGCTAGAGGTTTGCCTTTCCAGCTTTGACCTTTGGCTGCCTCTTCCAAGTTCTTCCTAACAAGTTTCCTCACTTTATGTAATTTCCCCTTTCTGCTGGTAAGCAGAACTCTGACAGATTATTTTTGGACCTTGATGCTTGTGGAAGGACACTGAACTTCATGGTCATGACAAAAGTTGTTTTCAGGGATAAGTCTTTGGGAAAGACTTTGCATTTTACTCTGGATAAGTTTGAGAGCTTAGTCTTCTTTTGTGAGATGCCCAATTGCTCACTCTGCAAAGCATCTGATGCTGTCTGAAAAACCATCATTTGTGTCCTGTCCTACTGTGATATTTACTTGGTCTATATGAGGATACCTGAATCTCCCAATACTGGTGCATTTTTTGTCGTCTTAATGACTCTGACAACCTTATGACATGCAGTTACCCTGGGCAGATATTTTAGTGCTAATTCTGTAATTTTTCCTATTAAGGCCTAGAATTACATGCCAGGCAATTTCTATCTTAATTTTAGATTTTCTTAAAGTATAACCCCCAGTCTCCCATGACCGATTCTATTCTCTCATTTTCTTAGAGTTCAAACAGTAATGGTATTTTAGTGTTTTAATTTGTTATCTTAATTTACCAAATTTTGAGGTGTCTGATATAGTAATATTGCTTAACCTTAAATGTGATACTTCAGTTCTTGGGAACAAAAAAAAACAAACCAAAGCGTACATGCAGTAAATGGCCTCTCAAAACAAACTGTCATAACAGCAAGATACATCCTCAGTGCGAAATAAAAGCCTCTATAAAATAGTTTACTGTGAAGTATTGTGAATGATCACCATTCTTTAACTGTGAATATTTGGTGTGTCTGAAGACTCGGGGAAATGCCTGAATGCTTTCAAAATCGTAACTTAACCACTGTATTTCATCACAGTGAAAGAGCAGTGTGGCCACATGGGTGTGCTTTTGGCATGTTTACAGGCAATTGCAAAACACCAGTGCGTTTTTCATAAAAATAATAAACTGATTATTTTCGACAATATGAGAAGCACTGCAGGGAAATGGTGAGAGACCAGAGTGGCAACATTTGAGACTGACTGCTGGAGCATTCATACTGGATCTGGTCAGTAATTGCATTAGCAATCCAGCACAAACATCTGTTAGGAATTGAGCTTTGTTTCTTGAAAGTAATTTTTTTCAATGGCTGGTTTTCCAATATGGAAGTGCTGAATGTAGTAGAATGAAACTGATAGCTGTTGCCTAAATTAGACTATACTGCAGAATTTCTGAAACGCGAATAAAATAAGTTTAGAAATCAGGTCAAACCGCAAAAACCTTTGTATGAAGTTTAGTGATTGTTTTCTTTTTACAGAGAATATTCTCAGTGTCGCAGTTTTTACCCTCCATCTGCTTTGTTTTATTTAAGGAGGTACCAGCAGCAAGGAACACACTGTAATAACAAGGATCTGTTGTTGTCTGCCTGAAGCCAATTCCCAGCTCTCCCGCACTGCCTCTCTCCGCGGTGCAGAAAATACAGAAATAGCATCAGTACTCACTCTGGTCGTGATTATCTCTGTGGTTAGGGAGTAGGACTTGTTTGAACCATCTCTGTGGAGAGAGACTATCTAATCATAGCAGTTATTTAATTGTGCTACTCTCATGTTTCTCCTGATCTAAAGAATACATTCATGATGCTTCAAGATTGATATTGGTGGTGCTTTTTTGCCTTAAACCTGGTGGATTGCGGTGGAGAATAGAGAAAATAACCAAAATAACCACAAATCAACTCTGTGGGCTTTACTGTATATAGGATTATAAACTGATTTTTTATGATACTGCCACATCTAGACACTCCAGGCATTTCACGGAGTTAATGACAGGTAGGAACTTCTTGTACTGGGCTGTGGCCTGGCCAGCAGAAGCTGTTAGCTTACAGACTGAGCTGCTTGCTGGAGAGGAGAGGATGCAGTACTATCAAGTCCTTTTTTTCCAGTTTCTTTGTTTCCCCAGCTTGTGGGCTCTGGTTATTTTGCACAGAGGGTTGCTAACTGATGCACTCTGACCTCTCTTTCAGATTTTAGTTCGCAAACTTCCTGATGGCAGAGAACTCTGGGGGAGGATTGTTGAAACAGAAGCTTATCTGGGTGGGGAAGATGAAGCTTCCCACTCGAAAGGTGGGAAGCAGACTCAACGAAATGCAGCAATGTTCATGAAGCCAGGAACTCTGTACGTGTATCAGATCTATGGGATTCATTTCTGTGTGAACGTTTCCAGTCAAGGTAAGTTGAGGCTGAAAGAGTTTTAATACCTACAGCATAGGGTTGATATTTCAAGCTACATCTGCCATGTTGCTGTCACTTGTGAGCTCCCTATGGGCTCTGTGAACTCAGGGACTTGCTGTCATCTTCTTCCCTTAGGACCTGGGTTTTGCTGTTGGGAACAGTACATAACTGTGGACAGACAGTGTATTAACTTTGGATATTACAAGCAGGGCCCATCTCCAGCTGCACAGCAACTAGCATGGTAGGGTTTTGGTCCCAGCTGTGAGTTGTTCAGGCCCAGAAAGACAGGAAGGTCTGGAGAAGAATCCTGATAGGATGGAGCTTTCAGTTTCAGTGACCTGGACTGCTGCCTCAATTGGGTGGTTCAGTGACCTCTGTTCCTTGAAAGTGGTGATGCAGAATTTGAAGTCTTAATGACAGCCTAAATCTTGGTGTCATCATGATAAGAAACTCTTCTGTCTCCTACATTCATCTTCAGAAGATGGGGAAAACAAAGAGGTCTGAGATGTCCTAAGCTTAAACAAAAAGTCAGTATAGGAGCATTTTAGCTGCTTTGTTGTTTCTTTAAACAAAAAATCAAAATACCCAGACTGTTACAGAATCTTCCATCTTTTATTATTCTCAATATAATCAACCCCTAATCAAATTATTTTAGAAATTACTGAGACTCTCTCCTTCCTCAGCCTCTTTTAACATTCAAGTGTTACTTCTAAAACTTGGGGTTTTTTTCTTTCCTGTAAGAATGACAGTGTTTGCCTTGCAGCAAAGTTACTCATTAATGGGATGCTGTAAAACAGCAGCAGGTATTTGTTAGATAAAAACTCATTTTGTTAGGAAAAAAATTCAACAGTAATTTCTTTTGTTTTTTGCCATTTCAGAGATACAGCTTAAGAAAACCCACTGCTCATGTGTTCCAAAGTGGAAAGCAAATGTTGTAACTGTGACCGTTAATCCTCAGGTTTTGGCCTTTGGACAGGAGCCAAGCAGAAACACAGGGCCAGGTTACAGTGTGGGGGAAGAGCTTGTCTTCCTAAATGGAGGTCTGGAGTCTGGTGAATGAACACATGTGGGTTTCATTACATTGTCCCTGCCAAATCTGTTCAGATAATGAAAGCAGAATGGTTTGTTATTCAGGATGGGTCTCTTAGTACTTGAAATACTAGGGATAATAATTTTTATTAAAAAAAAAAGATGCTTAGCCCTTGAATTCTAAAAAAAATTATTTGAAATTTATACTCTGGGAATTTTTCTCTTACATACCTGTGTTTAGCTTTCTAGCAAATCAGTTAGAACTCGCTGTTGTGATGGATCTAGTTGGGACTTTTTTGTTATAAACTTATTCTCCATTAGCCTGCCATACACACAGCTATGTTGACACCAAGCACAGCTGTCACTACCAGCTTTGTCAGGAACACACTGAGGTAAACAGCATGGCTGTGCGTGTTGTCTGTCACAGATGCATCTACATAAGCAGGATATACTCCTTCAGTGTATTTGTCCATGTGCAGATGTGTTGAGAGAAAGAATCTGGGGAGGAATCGTACACAAGATGCTTTTCTCACCTTAGTATAGGTGGAGAAGAAGCCTGTCCTGTCATTTAGTCTGAGGAGTTTGTCTTTTGCGGTGGCACTTATGCACGTGGGTCAAAGTGAAAAGCACTTAATTCTTTGGATATGGGACAGATCTTGGAAACTTTGTTTCTGGCTTTGGCTGTGCACAAAACACATGGAAACACTGGCAAAACCAAAAAACCTTGTTGTGGCATAGCTTGGTCCTTAGTAGCGCAGATCATGCTCTTATAGCAAGAATTCCCTAGGAATGCTGTGAAAACCTGAGTGACTGACCAGGAAACTATAAAAGGAACATGAACATGGTATTTCTGAAGGTGTCACTTTGGAAAGACACAAATTACTGAGAGAGCACTAAATGCTTTTCCTTTTCAAAGGGTGCATCTCCAGTGAAGTCCCAGAGCTGCATCACTCTTTTCTTGGATTTTGGCTGTGCAAAGTTGCAGACCACCAGGAGTTAAACAATGAACATGGAATGGTTGCATCTATTCCCATGTATTGTCTTCTGCCTCCTGTGATCTACTAGGATGTTTCATATTTTCCCCTCAACTGTCCAAGCTGAAGGGTTTTACTCAGTTATTCTGTCCTTAGGCTTTTGCTCCAAAGCCAGTCCATAACTTTAATCGTGGTTTCCTGTCCCTGAATCTCTTCCAGTTCTGTTTATAGGTTTCTGTAGATGGAAGGGTGGAGCAGAGCAAGTCTAGACATGCACATATAACAGCAGAGCAACTTGCTTTATACAAGTAGTTGGGGTTTACATCTGGGAATACTGTATGGCATTGCCACAGCAAAGTGTAGTGAAGAGCGGAGAAGAAAAGGTCTTGGGGGTTTCCTGATGTTATCATACACACAAATTGACCCTGTCTTAACCCATTTCAGTTTTCACCTGGATGCATATTAGCAAAGTTCATATTGAATGACGTGAGAATTAGGGGAAAACCTGAGGTTGATTTCAGGAGAAATCAGTTACAGAGATTTTCCGAATGGATCTTGAAAGATGTTTCTGTTTGGCCATCAGGTGGCTTGCATCAAAATACTCATGCAGTTGTACATCGATTTTTAACAAAGCATGGATTTCTGGAGACGGTTGGAGCAAGCACAGAGATTTAACTGAGATCTAGGATGGGTTGAGGTGGTTTAGTAAAGTTAGCACTGAGTAATAATCACAAACAACTTCTCAGCTGGCTTAGATTAATCTAGTTTGAAGTGTAGGCAAGTGCTTTTGCTGCTTAAATTACAGGATCCTTGTGGGAGGAAGGCAAGCAATTCAGAGAACAAGTATAACCTCATCAGTACTGGCAGTGACTGCTGTGCTGCTGCTTCTCAGACTCTTGAGTGACCATGGAGCTGATCTGGAGCTGCCAGCTTAATGGAAGCAGCTGCCCTTTGGCTGGACAGAGATCAGAGTGCTGCGCTGTCCCTGGTGTCTGTGCCTACCTTCTTGGAACAGACACTGCACAGGGCAGTCCCAGACACATGCTGCTGGGACCAGGCAAGCAGCATGAATTGGACTGCTGCAGCAGACTTTTGTTTTAAAAACAGTTTAACACTGCCTTTAGTCATTACGGTCTTTGATCAGCTCAGGATCTGAGGCCTATATAACAGTCTGACTTTGCTGTGATTTGTTTCTCTGGAATCTGCCAAGGTGTGCATTTTGCTGCCAGATCTGAATGAACAGCTTGTGAAATCAAGATCCCCGTGATGTTTTACCCTGGCCCAGTGTCACACTGCATGGTCTTCCCCCTGTCTTGCAGATCTTAGACTAGGAATTTGAAGGAAGTGTTTTGGGAGCAGCGAGAGTCAGATGGGTGGAGACAAAACTTTCTTCCCTTCAGTGGCCAGAAGTTGTTTCCAAGAATGGGAGCTGGAGCCAGTCCAGGGAAGCAGCATTAAGCCGTGCTGTGGGGGTGTGGGACTTCCCTCCTATTGGTTTATGATTTCTAGCTGCTCAGGGAGAGAATTTGCCTCAGCATTGTTGTTAGAGCCCAGCTTTTAGCTCTGAATGCTACTCATTATATGGAGTGACTCTTCAGCATGGGTGGTAGATACTCTGCCTCTCTGGACTGGCACTGCTGCTGATAGCATGTCAGTGGCCGGCCGTATCTGTGTCAGGCAGATGCTGAAGCCAGATAACCCCTGAGAGCAAACTGCTGCAGGCTGTGGGAGGGAGAGTGGCAGCTGAAGCATTCTGGCAGGTAGGAGTTGAGTCGGAAGGAAGCTGCTCTTTGGTAGTTAAAATAAAACTTCTGATGTGCAGATATGCTCAGAAGGACCCAAACATGAGCCTGGGGGTGTGGGGACAGATGGGGGAAGAAGGCAGTAGCTCATCATGGCATCCCTGCACTCATCTGCTGTCTCCACATCTACCCAAAGCTCTTGTGGTGTTGCTGTCACATTTGGGGACTGCTGGCTCTGGGCAGAGCATGGTGTCTGTGTTGCAAATAGAGACTGCAAAAACTATCTGGTGGAAATGCAGAGACAGAAATGCTGCGTATCCCCTGCCGGGGCTCTGGGAGCACCTGCAGTTTCTCTGAGTGCTTGTCTCTCTTCACGTGAACTCCCAAGGCCGCAGTTCAATTCAAGTGTAACCACGGTTTCCACTTGCATTTGTGAGGGATGAAAGCAAGTACAGTAATTAAAGGATTGCTCAGAATCCCACAGTTGTTCCTGGCAAGTGAGGCAGCATCCTGATGCGAAGGATGTTTCTTTATGCATGGATGAAAAGCAGAATTAGGACAGGGAGCATGTTCTTAAAAATCTAAAGTGACCTTTGAGCTCTAAATCACTATAGAACAGGGAAGCAGCTTTTGGCTGCCAGATTAGCATCAATCCCCTTCCTCAGAGAAGGGAGTGCCTGGGAACAAATTGCTGACAGCTGTTGGAAAGAAGTCTGTTGATTTCACTGAGATGTACTGAGGGCAGCGGGGGCTTGGAGCAGGTTTGGGGCAATAGACACACCTCACAAAGCCAGGAATCAGGTCCTCAGTCGGGAGCCCAGAAGGGTAATTTAGTGTGGGAGATGTACAAAACATGAAGGATTCTGGTTTTGGAAATCACAGTCCTTAAGATCTGTCAGTGCCTACAAAAAAAAAAGCTCTTGCCAGGCCTGAGTACATCTCCAGATGTTTGAGACTGGAGAGGGGATTGTTCAGAGCAGCATCATGGAGCTGGCAGGAGTGCTGCGGGTGGCCCCAGCACAAGCGGTGCTGTGTGGAGCAGTGCTCAGGCCGCTGCGCCAGCTGCTCTCCTCGCCCACTCCAGGTCATGAGAAGACCTTCCCCGATGTCCAGTGGAAAATACCAAGGAAGTACTTATGTCCCACTTAGACTGGAGATGCTTATCGCAGGGGAATGGCTGTGCTCAGAGCTGCATGTTTCCTTCACTGTCACCAAAATCAGGGAGGGCAGCTGGTAGGGGCTGGAGTTTCCTAAGACTCCTGATAGGGCAGCAAACCACCTTTGAGAAGAGAACCTGTCAGTTTTCTTCACTTCTTGTCACAGAAAGGGCTTCTCTGCTGAAGTGATGCTTTCAGAGCCATGCATCCCACAGCCAGACTCTGCAGCCCCATCCTGCCACAAGTTCCCATCTTGCAAGAGCTTCCTTGGCACAGGGATTCGGCTTGCTCTTAGTCATGGCTATGCAGTTACCCAAAGCCACGGTCATCCCTCCATGAGGATGTCTGAATTGGGAACACCTGCAGCGAGGGCATGCACATACAGGGGCTGCTCCCAGTGCCTGCAGCTCCTTCACAGGTTTCTCTTTGTCCAGTCTATCTCTGCAACCTGCCTCTTTCTGCTGGCAGCATCCAGACCTGTTCCCCTCTCCTTTTTTAGTGGAGTTCTTGTAATCAGAGTTTATTATAAATCCACTGGGTCTGGGAGCGGCTTTGGATAGCTATGCCAAAAGTGAACCATATGTGTATTTTTCCTGAACATTGTGCTGACATAAGAAACACCTCTTGCCCTCTGGCAAGCCTTGGAGCAGCAGCTAAACTTAGTAACGTCGAGAAGTGGGGTTGGGGAAGAGCAAGTCAGCACTCACGAGAGCTATGGGAACTGGACATTCAGAAGAGGGAAGGGAGAGCACTGACACCAGAGCCTGGTGCTTCATGCGAAGCTGCCCAATGGAAGGACAGACCCTGTGGTTGGTTTTGTGCTGCAGGCAGTTCCTTGCTCCATCAGGCTGAGCTGTGGGCTCAAGAGCTGAAGTGCTCCTGCTGCCTGTGGCGCTGAAAGCTGAGATGTTCTTAACAACCCTGTACTGACACATGGTTCTTGTTCCACACAGGGGAAGGGGCTGCAGTATTGCTTCGCTCTTTGGAACCTCTGCAGGGATTAGATGCGATGAGAGAGATGCGCAGTGCTTCAAGGAAAGGACCCACAAAGCTGCTGAAGGACTGGCAGCTGTGTAATGGGCCCTCCAAGCTCTGCCAGGCATTTGGGATTGATAAGACTTTTGACCAAAGAGACCTGACACAAGATGCTGCCATCTGGATGATACCTGGACCTGACCTACCAGGGGAGCAGGATGTGGTAGCCACAACAAGGATTGGTATTGGCAACAGGGGAGAGTGGACACAGAAACCCCTCAGGTTTTATTTACGAGGAAACAGATTTGTGAGTGTTGTAGACAAGAAAACTGAGAGAGAGATGGCAGCAATGGGACAGCTTTCTTGTCTTGCAAGTGTGCCACCAAGCAGGACTTGAGCTGTGCTCTGTATTACAGCTGTGTTGTGGCAGCAGCTATGGCAGACAGAGCGACCTGGAGGTTTTTAAACAATAAATGTACTTCATTACAATGAATGGGGCAAGGTGGAATTTTATGTGTGGGGCAGGCTGGCCTATGTCTGCCAGCCAGAACTGAGGTTGGTTTGGGACGTCGAAGGCCACTTTCTCTTGTGCCAATTAACTGCTTAATTAAGGTGGATGAGTGGCAGAAGAGCTGGGAGGAGAGGAGGTAAAGGAGGAATCTTACTGTTGTCTACAGCTACCTAGTGAGAGGGTGTAGAGAAGACAGAGCCAGGCTTTTGTCAGACAGGATGAAGGGCAATGGGCACAAGCCTGAAAACAGGAAATTCTCGTTAGCTGTATGGAAAAAATTTTCACCATGAGAGTGGGCAAACACTGGAACAGGGGCCCAGAGGAGCTGTGGGACATTTGAACCTCCACCAGACAAGCTCCTGAGTGACCTGACCTAACACATTTTCTTTGAGCAGAGTTTTGGACAAAGGATCTCCAGCAATCCATTCGAACCAGGGTTTTGTTTGTTTTCCCAGCTGCTTTTGAAACCAGTTCAATGGAAAACTTACCATTGGGTGAACCACAATACAGAAAGCATCACTACTGTAGCCTGCCATGAGGTACAGGGGGAAGAAAACCTCTACGTTTCAGCGCAGAACCTGCAGCCACACTGGGAAGTTGAGGGGTGACAGGGTCACCCCTACATCCCCACCCTCCCTCACCTCGGAATTCGCAGGCAAGATTTTCAAAACCCTTGTCCCATCATATGAAAAATACCTTGTTTGGTGCCTTCTGAAGAGCCCTTGTTATGCTGATTGCAGGGGCTCACCTTGAGATGCAGTTGCTGGGGGCTGGTAGATCTGATTTTCTAAGTTGGATATTGCTTTTGCTCTTCTGTAACATCCCTCTTGCAGCTGCAGGGGAAGACTCACTGAAGGGACTGTAAGCAGCTGTCATCGGGTATGTGGTGCACTGTGGCCACCAGGCTCCCCTGGCTCCTCACTGGTGGAAGATAAGTTACATAAAGCTCATAGTTTCACCCAGTTTGTGTGGGCAAGTGAAGCTGTTCTGAGAGCCTGCAACTGGGAAAAGCTCCAGCCTGTGTGTGTGTGGTATAAGGGAAGGTCTTAAGGAGGAGCCTGACAATTTTTTAACAACATATACCCCTGGAAGTCACCACCGTGGAGGTAAAGGTCTCCCTCCTGCCCTTTCCCTGGGTACTAGCACAGAGCAGTGAGCAGCTTCAGGGAACAGGGGCCTTGCACAGGCCAGGGGTGAGTTGGCATAAGCTCCTGCTGTCCTCAGAAACAGGGCTGTCCCCTCTTGTAGCCCCAGGAGGGCTGAAGGAGCAGTCCTGAACTAGATCAGGAAACATGGCTATGTACAGACCTGTATCTTGTTTTTCAGCTGGACAGCGTTAATGCAGGCCAAGGTCCCAGTCCGGTTCTCTGCAGCCACAGCCATGCTTGCAGGGATGGGAATAAAGGAAGAAAACAAGCCTCAGGAGAAAAGCCTGAGTGCCCTTAGCACCAGCTGGTGCCATGTACTTGCAGCCTGGCCAGCTAATTTCCATCTTGCTCAACAACCTCCCCAGCCCTCGGAAAAACTGGAAACCCTGAAACCCACAAACACACAGGCTGCTTGGTGACAGCCCTGCTCCAACAGACATTTAGTAGTAAGATACTGGGAAGAGGCAATAATAGGCTGTGACACAGTGAAGGAGTCATTCCCATTCATGAAACCATTTACTTGTGGTGCTTTACCTTCCTACCTCTGTCCTCACTGCTGCCAGATAACAATGATCAAACAGAATTCCTTGGTGCCTGGGGCCATTCCCCTAAAGCCAGGCCAACTCCATTCTGCCCTGGGGCAGAGGCCATGCATGCTCTGCCATGGGGACAGGCTGCTCACAGTGCTCACGCTGAATGACCCAGCAGTCCTGTTAATGAAGAGCAGAGAAAGCACTTCTGAGGCAGCAGCGTCCAGCCAAGGGTGACGTACCTCCAGTAACAGTGCAGTGGGAATCTTCTTGGCCACCCTCACAAGCCCTGAGAGGCCCAGGTCAGGGAGGAGCTCTGCACCAGCAGCTGCCACGCTGTGGATATGGCACAGCAGGAGTCCAGGCTGACCAAGTTGTCCTGGAGCAGGCCCCAGAACCCTCACAGAGACTAGCCTCAGCTGCCACCACAGGCAGCAGATGGGAAACTCAGGCACAGAGGGGGAGAACCTGCTCTGTGCCACATGGCAAGAAGGAACTGAAGTCACCTCCTGCAGTTTTTAGGCATCTTTTATACTGTCACTAGGGAGAGTGTAGCAGGTTCCCATCCTTTGCCATCAGTCACTTTAAGAGGGACTGAAAAACTGAAATCACGGGGTCCTCGTGGCTGGTCACTACCAGCACACTGCGGAACTTGTCAAACAGCATCAGCAGCTGGGAGCGACGCATGTTCTCATTGTACATGATCTCCTCCAAATGGTGCCGGCCCCGGAAATAGTGCAGCAGCCTGTGCAGGAGAGCAAGGGAGCATGTGAGCCAAAAGCAAGTGCACACAGCCAGAACTAATCCTAACACCCTCAAGGTTTCGTCTCCCATGGGACGTAAATCAGAAAGCATCTGGATTGTATCCCTCATTAACATGAGAAGTCAAGTGAATTAAATAGGTTTTTATGTGAGGCATGTCGAGCACAGAAATCCCCTGGAAAAGCAGGGACTCCCCCATTTCATCACTTTGCAGCCACTCTCCTTGTATCAAAAGGTTTCCTAGCCTAGGGATTTCCCAAGATTGTCAATTTTCAGTGTAGTTTTATCTCCAGGCATTGAGGAACCACATGTGCCAACAAGCCTTGAGAAGTCAGGACATGGCGGATTTACTTCTGTACTCTCTTAGCTGGGCCATAGCCGTGCATCAGTCTGGGTACCTACACTTGCTTTTAGAATTAAAAGCCTGTCTTCCCTCTCAGTATCATAAGGGTCTTGGCAACTACAGGTCATGTACTCCTGTGGTTGGTCAGGTTGGGTTAGGTGGAGCAGTGACAACAGGGAGACGGAAATACTAATTACAAGCACTACAGAGAAGCCTTGGGAGTTAAAAAGCTCCCAAAGAGCCCCAAAACACTGAAGCCTAAGCCCAAACAAGACTGGCTTCTTAAATTCCCAGTTCTCTTTCAGTATAGACAGGACAGATACCCCTTTGCTCACCACCAACATGCTACAGACATCAGATAACCTCAGCCCTGCACAGCAAGGTCTAAAACAAACCACTGCAGGAAGTCCCTGATGACTGAGACCCTGTTCCCCAGAGACCCTTCAGACCCTTAACTCCAAGCCAGTCCTCCAGACAAAGCTCAAGTTTGCTGCTTGGTCTCTTAAAACCTCCCAGGTGTAGGAACCGTACTGCACGTCATTCCAATCCTCCTGCATGTCAGGGCCCAAACGCATATGCCAGGATCGCTTCCCCAGCTATACAAACAGATGTGTGTCCATATGCGTTACGCATCATGCTCCGCTTTGTGCTTCAGCAGCTTTTGCTTATGTTTCCATACCAGCTGCGGTTCAGGAATATGGTGGCCTGCTACTTTATGCCAACTGACAGCAGAAATGAGTGGAATTAATTTATAGTCCTCATGCAGAAATAGCCCTCAAAAGACACCAAATGTGCCTTACAGTATTCCTGCCTGTTTTCATATGATGGCAGGATGGCGCCTCTCATGCTTTCCCTGAAGAATCAACGTTCACCTGGCTGTCTCTTGCTGCACAGAATAGGTACTCCTGTCACCTGTTAGCCTTCATGGGTGACTGGAAATGAGACCCCATGCAGCAAGTCTCACTCCATCATGCCCTCTCTCTACACTGCACAGAGCAAGTTTCATCTCTAGTCCACTACTGTTTGTGTTTCTCTGCTCCCCGGTTTGCCATGTCCCTCCTCTCACCTCACGCTTGCTCCCCAAAGAGCTGTGTGTAAGCTCAGAGCTGGGATCCTCATTGCCTCATCCCTTCTGGCAGCCCAGGGCTGTGCAGCCCCACGCACACTGCAGACTCCCTTCTGCTCTGATGTTCATCTGCCAGCTCTCAAGTTGGCACCATTATGTAGAACATAATTGCTATGTCTCTGTACCTGCAGTACAAACAAACAACAGACGGACAAGCTCCAGTCATATTTACCTTTCCACTATCTGGGCTGTGCGTTTGCCTTTTTCAGTATCTCCCACTGGGTATTTAAATCAGGCTAATTGGCTGCTTCTTCCCCTAGGGTGATGGCAACCGCTGTGCACTGAGAAGTGGCCATTAGCAGGGACAGCATTGGTTTGAGTGTGCATATGTCAAAACCAGGCTATCTCCTGAGGTATTAACATGAATTTTTGCTTGTTGTATCTTGTAACACTGTTCAGAAAGTGATTTTGAAATAGGTTTTAAAAGCTGCAGCTTCTCTCCCTTTTACAGAGCTGCTCACTGTGATTGCCCATGCTCTCATCTCCTGCATAGCTGTCTTCTATGCAAATGATTATGACCTGGCTTTCAACAGCAACACAGACTAAGCAGAGTTTTCCAATAAATAAACCCATCCTATATTCAAATGGAGTCTGGATTTGTAACGGGTCAGGATGAAATACTTTCCACTCCAATAAAAGCTGGAGAGGATATTAAAGAATATCACAAAAAATGCCAGCTGGAAGACACCCCCGAAGTCTAGTCCAGCATCCTGCTCCAGCAGGATTAGTGGCAGTGCTGTAGCATTTTCTAGCCAAGCTCTGAAACCCTCCAAGGACAGAGATTCCCCCACATACCTGGATAATCTGTCCTGGGGTGCACCACTCCCAGGGAGGAAGTCTTCCCAAAAGCCCAGCTCTACAAAACTGTAATCTGGGGCTCACAACTCCAGTAAAGATGGGCACTACCCTCACGTTTTGGAGCAAAGAACATTTACAGGACCCAAACAGCACCTAAGATGGCACTTCTTGGGGCAGTAACACTGCATTGTATTGCTCTGAACTGTTGACAGATGTGAACTTCCAGCTCCAGATGCAGTGATGGAAGATTATTGCTTTCCATTGCTCATCTCTCTTCTCCCCTCTTCAGGTTACAAGAGCTGCCCCTCTAACAGCAGTGTAATGTTCTTAAACACTAAATAAAAGATTAAAAAAGGATCATCTCAGACTAGTCATTCAAATAAAATTAGCTTATTTCTGGTCAAGGAGCTATCCCTTCCACCAGCACTGCTTGAAAATGGAGCAAACTGTCCACAGCTTAGTGCCAGTGATGAGCGTTCCTCAGTGGAGTAAAGGATCTCCATCTCCTAGTCTAAGAACAAGAAAAAAGATCCTGAAAGTGTCTCCACACCCAGGGCTTGGGAGAGAAGCCATGAGTGAAGTCTCACACTATCTTTAAAGCACTGTGTAATGCGCAGTGAGGAATGCTTTGTGTACACTACCAAAGACTTAGTTCAAAAATAACATGTCTCCTTCTTAAGTTTACTTCTGGAAGGACATGCAAACCCTCCTCCATCAGCACCTAAGGGAAGAACTTGGATATCAATTCCCATTCACTGTTACGAGGGTTAATGCAGCAATGCTGCAGCCAAGCTTCAGTATTTCTTATTCCCTCAGGTTTCTATCTTGCAAATACCGGCTGTGCATAGCAATGGACAGGCACAAGCTCCTTCTGCCATCTGTTTAATGAATAACAGGCATTCAGAAGCATAGACAAAAGAAAATATTGGGCTGAACTTTACTGCTCCTCTGAAAAAAGCCCATCTTTTCTTGTGCACACACAACTACACTTGGAAGCACAGTTGCAGTATATTTAGTGCACTAACTATGCATTTACAGCAGGAGTTTGTTCTGGGAGGCAGCTGATAGAGCAGAGCTATTTGCCAGAGCACAGACCTCATTAGGCTGCTATTCCTCATAATGAAGCAAAAAGAAGAGCTGGTGCAGTAACCTGTAACAGAGTAATGAGGAAATCACCTCATTCACTGCAGCAGCTTCTCCACAGTGTTTACACTTTCATTAAGAGCAATAGCTTTACCCAGACACTCATTTCTGATGGTTTACAGCACAAAGACAGAAAATACACGCTCAACTGCTAAGGTATGGTGTCTCATAAAGCCAGTAACCAAGAGTGTCTTGCATAAACATTTCCATTTGCACACTCTAGCACCCTACCCACAGGACCCACTTGGTTATCATATCTTCTCTCTTCCTCACTGCTGACTTAAGAGTATGCTATGCAGTTGTCAATTCACTCCATAGTAGAATGGAAATTCAGACTTAGCAGAGCCATCCTGGGGATCTGCAAAAGAACCTGGTGCAAGCTGCAAAATAAACATCACTCAGACAGCTCCCTGGTTATGGCAGCTGACTTTAAGAAGAAATCCAAGTAACTTTTTTGCATCTGCAATTCCAAAGCTTTCAAATGGCTCTTTACCCAGATGAGGGAAGTGGTAGGGGAGCAATCATGAAATCCTTTCTTCTTCCCAGGATAACTAAGAATCTGCGTTGCTACTAAACTGGTCCAAAGAGTCCCCCACAAATTCTGTCTGAATATATCAGCAATTATGATTTTGTTTTTACTTTCTCTGTGGTTTTGTAACAACTTGTCATATAATAAGGACAAAACATCTCAAAGTTCCCAAATGACACAGTGTTGCCTCTCTATCAGAGAATATGCTCTGAACAATTTACAGAAGGTGGAGAAGGAAACAAGTAATTCAGAGAGCAGTAACTCCCCACAGGCTTGGGAGTGCTCTGTGGAAATACCTGAGCTGTACAGCATACAGACTTTGCTGCAGATGAGAGAAGCATTTTCCTGCTATTACAGTTTCTCTAGGCTACTTGACTATATATATCCATGCGGGGGTAAGAACCAGGTTTCCAGAGGATTACCAACTGCATCTGGGACATACAGGAAAGGCTGCAGCACTTGCCTCACGTAGCTTTCTCCTCCACAAGTATGAAAATGAGTGAAAGCTGCATTCCAGTGATGCCACTGGGTTTTGAAATGCTTAGGAAGAAAAAGTACTTTGTCCATCACTTTTTTACAGATGGCTGGTTAGGAAGTCATTCTGCTTATTAGCACGTGCAGAACCCACATCCTGTGTATTTTTGTTGTGTTGAAATCTGAGGCAACAAAACTGTGTGCTACTAATCACACATCGTAATGACTTTAACCTAACTAACCTAATGTAACAAGCAACTCTGCAAAGTAGACCTTGAAACACTTGTAGACTGCTCTGTAAAAGTATTCAGGCTGGCTTTGTGTCTGATGCTCTTTGTCTCATATTTGCAAGGAGTTTACAAACCCTAGCTGGCTAGGAAATACCAACAGATGCAAAATGACAGCATCAGCATGACTGGGTCTTTGCACGCTTAGAAGGTTTTTTCAGGCTATGCAGTTTTATGGCTACCATGTATGGACACAGGAAAACTGTTCTGCAAACAGTGAAGTCCCTGCTTTCCAACCATATGTCTGACGCTCCTTCAGACATTCAGGACCCTTTGTTACCAAGTATTCTTGCGACACATGGATCAGATGTTGTCAGAAACTGATGTGCACAGATGAAACAAGTGTAAGGGGAACAAACCTGAGAAACTTCATCCTCCAAAATCCCAAGCTAATGGGATTTGCTCAGAGTCCACACCGATCCTTCAACAGAACAGTAAGGATAAGAAAAAATAAGGAAAGAAAAGATTACATTCTGCACTCTTCACTTCCTACCTCGCAAACATGCGAAGATCTTCTGGATTTTGGGCAGCAGGGACATTAAGGATAGCTTCCCGCTCATGTTCCAACAAGCTTGCTAGTAGATTCTCCGTCATCCTTTTATTTAGGGGTGAGTCCCCACCAGGTATCAACTCAGCACTGGAATTATCCATGCTAGGGCTTGTCAGAGTCATGTCATCACTACTAGCTATCAGGGGAGGAGAGAGAGAAACAGTATTTTTATGTTCCTCAGCACAATGATGCAGAGATTATCAATTCAGGCTGTTTGTATACAGTCTTTCCAAAATGTCATTTTAGAGTTGTAGAGGAAAAAGTGGCTCTTGAAATGCTACATGTATCTGCAATTAGTCATCTGACAACACAGTGATTTTCTCAATGGGAAAGTCAAATGTTTCAACAAAGTCATCAATTTATGTGGAAAATTGTACTTCTGGAGGCCATAAACAGTCCATAAAAAACATCTGAAAAGAAAATTCCCAGCCAGCTCTGCTTGGATACTATGAAGTGGTAACATGGAAAGCCTAACAGCACAGAAGGTGGGAGCAAGCAGAAAGGCCAAGAAGCAATATCCTCTTGTGAATGAGCCAGAATAAGCAGATCACAAACTTATCTGACTCACATTCCAAGACTTCTGCCCTAATTCGCTACTTCTGTAAAGCTGGAAGTTGTACAGAGAGTCTCTCCTGATAGCCAACCTCAGTGGCATTCTGAGAATGCACAAGCAAGAAAGTTTGGGGATTTCAGCATTGTATCTGATTCATACTCAGAAAAAAATGCTTTCCTGGAGTCACCCTGAAAAATGGCACTGAGGAAGGAGATTAAAGAAACTGAGAGACAAACAGAAACCAGCTATTTATGAGAACAATGGATAGCTCTGCATCTCCTAGGTGGCTCTACAGCCCACAGAAACCAATCCTGTGTGAAACAAATTTTCACAGTTCTGTTCCTCTCCTGAAAACCAAAGTTCATGCAGCAACAGCCGTGCAGCCAGCAGAATGTGGTGGCTACTCTGGAGTACAGCGAGGAAGTAGGAAGTTACTTCAAAACACCAGATGTACCTCTCATAAAAATACCATATGAAAGCTTTGCAGATGACAAAGCACTGCTTTTTAAAAAGAGGAATTCAAGGTCTAATAGCCCTTAAGATTTTATGCCAATTACCAGCTCTAAATTTAAGAAGGGCTGGACCTACTTAGCAAGCACTCCAGCAAAGATGAGTTATCTTGGTACCAAGACCTACGTGTTGCTAAGCAGTGGACTGTAGTCTGAACAACAGAGAAAAGCATGCTCATACTTGGAGAGCCAAAGCTGAGAGCGTTGGGGGTGCTTAAACTTCGGCCTCCAACTCTGGCTGTAAAAGGCATGTCTTCATCTTGGGCTCGGAAATCCTCCTCATTTGGTGGCACCATCAGACAGACATAAGTGTGAAGCTGAATAAGAAGCCGGTGTTGGAGCATCCATATCACCATTTGAATGAGCTGAGTCTGTGGAGTGAGAAATGAAGTATTAAACAACCGTGAAATGAAATATAGGAGGAAAAGAGTGCACAAAGGTTAGGCTTTGTGACTAAGAAATCACAAGGAAAAAGTCTTTCTACGCCACACAACAGCTCTATCTCTTCTCCAATCATAAAAAGGTGACCAGGCACACATGTTCATTACACCCAAACCCTCTGTAGATGCTTCAGCTGTAACCAAGCCTTTAACAATCAACATGGCTTTATGCAACACCGAGCAGCACAGCCAGTGTCCTCAAACAAACCAGCCCTGCCCCCTTGTCATAGCTCCAGCACTTGCTATTTTCTACAGAGCAGATGGATGCCCTCATCACTTAATGGTTTAGCCATACAACCCCACCTGGAGCTGTTCCCTTCTAACAAAACAAGTTTAGTAGGTGCTAAAAAAAATGGGACAATCTTCCTTCTGAGAGACCAGACAATGAAAAATGAGTCAACCAGATGCAGGCCCTGATGCCCATGGCCGAACAGTGGGAGCCCTGAGACCAAGCTTGCTGGCTTCTATGCAAAGCCAGCCAAAACCAGTAATCACTGAAGGGTTAATTCCAGAGTGATCATCAGATTGAAGTGCAGTTCCCCTAGAAAGCCAGGGAAAGGGAAGGGTGATGGAGCAGAGCTGAACAACCAAGACAGGTACCCAGGAGTAGGAAGCCATTTGCTGTCAGATGCGAAATCACTGCATAACCATGGGAGAGCCTCTGGAGATGGGAGTCATGCCAGAACTCAGTGATACAGAAATAACTCTAGCAGCAGCCAGAACCCTGGCATGAGACAGCAGCCTGCTGCTGGCCAAGGAGTCCCCTCTCAGTGCAAGGGGTTAATATCCTCCATTTGCTCTCCACCCCTCTACAATAGGACAGGCCAACTTAGAAAGGCACCCAGGTCTTTAGGGTGCAGGCAGGCAAGTTTCTAAAGTGCTGAGAGATGATGCTCGTATTAAACAAACATGCACAACACCCCTATTACAGCAGTTGAAGACCTGCACTATGTCCCCAGAGTGATGCTGAAAACAGCAGGCAGAGTGAGGGGCAGAGTGAAGGACAAGTGTTTCTACGTTCTTGGCATGGCCTATTTTCAGGAGTTTTGAAGGAGCATTCAAAATGCATCATTGTGTCTGAATTTCTACACAAAAAACCCTTTCACATCACTGCAGGCAACCCTTCCCATAGCTCATGGCTCTGAAAACACTGATTCACTGACAAAAGCTGTTTGGGGATTTCATAGCAACCAACACTGTTTTGGTGAGAGAAACACAAGCAGAATGAGCTCAGGCTCTGCGAAGGAAGTTAGCTCTGCTGTATTAATCATCAGGGTAACAGGCCAAATCTCAATAAAAGCCCTAAAACGATGTTCATCAGCCCACATAATTTTCCTTTTTCCATAAATCTTGCAATTCCCAGTTCCTCCTCTACTATCAAATCACAAAAGAAACTTCTTCTGTTTGCAGACAGACCCACACCCTGTCTTTTCAGGGATTGCCGCTTTTGGGGGCTGAATATATTTTAGTCTTAAAACATATTATCTGGGATTGCCTTCAAACATATCTTTTGGAAAAGCCATAATTCATTTTACATGTTTAATAGAAAATCTACAGAAGAGGAAGGCTGGCGACAGATACCAAATGCACAGTGTTTTGCTAACATCTGAAATCAGTCTGGGAGAGAGAGGCGGCTTACACCAGTGATTACATTGCTAGAAACCTTCATTCCAGATGCAGGCCTGGATGGAAAAATGTCTCATGTTTTACTCCAACTTCCAACCTGCACGCAGCAATGTCTGATGAGACAGTTTCACATCAAATGAAAGAGGTCTGCACACCTCACAGCACAAAACAACGCTGGAAAATCCAAGACAATTCAAGGAGACAGTAAGACAGGCTCTACCAGAATCTGCCGAGCAGGGCCTGACCTAGACCAGCCTCCACTGGTCACTCTGGTGGCTTCATGAATTACAGAAACAGCCAGTTGCTTTTGTTATAGCTCCATGTGCCTGGGAAGTCTTACCCAACACTCTCTAACTTTGCATATGCACCTTCACCTCTACACTTTTGTACAAGTACCTGGAAAGCCACCCCTGAGCCAGCAGCTATGGCGCACTAGAACAAGAAGCCAGGCAAAAGCGGTGTTACAGCTTTACAGCTATAACATGGCACAACCGACGACCCCCAAATGCCTTTGTGCTGTAAGTGGGAGAGCTGGAGATCAGCTGTGACTAAGAGAACTAGAGAAAACTGTGCTTCCATATTGAAGTGAGCCTGAACAATCATCTCTAATGATGATCATTGACAGCTATCTGTAATAAGCAAAACTTCAATGGGAATTTGGTACCTTTTAAGATCTGGTCCTAGAAAAAAGCGATGCAATGCCCTGCAACTGGCACGATGCCCAAAATGCTGTGCTTTGTGCCATCACTGCACGTGTGCCTCACACCATTTCCACTTTTTCCAGATTTAAACCTATTTCTTACCAAAAGCAGCAAGTGTTTTCACAGATAAGGTCTAGCAGAGGCTTTGCTAATACATTCTGCTGCTTGTCCTGGACATGAACACTGAATTAACATCCATTCTCCATCTGCTCCTCCTGAGCTCTGATGCAGCTTAGAGACAGGTCTGCAGAAGAGGCTTCCCTGCACCATCTGTGCCGCGCTGTTTGTCAGAAATGCTCCTCCTCCCTCAGGGTTATCTCTGTGCTTGGTCTGTCTGATTAGCTGGGCTCCTTGCTGAAGCCAAAAAGGCTGCGCGTAGCTTCCCAGGCAAGAGTATACTTCAGTCTCAGGACTGGCTCCACTCACTCAGTCATCATCTGGCATGGTAGGAATCCATAGCCAGCCTTTGTTGGCTGAAACACCAGACCGTGACAGAAATACAAAACGAAACATTTTCTGTTGCTTAATTTAACTACCAATTAACTCTAAATTTCATCCATATTCTTTTCATCCTCCCCATCTCCCCACGCTCTCCTTCCAGGCTGCTGCGAGGGGGTTCTGTCTGCCTCAGCATCTGGACGGCTCCCACTGGCACGGATCAGCCCAGGGCCATCCCCTTCACCCCTCAGCCTTCGGTGCAGCAGGCCCCAGCGAAGCTGGAGTGTGCTGTCACGCAAGGCGGCACAGAAGGCACTGGTAACAATACACTGCTTTGTGCTTATTGACAAAGGCAGAGAAGATGTGTTAGCTTCTGAGAGCATGGGCACTGTGCATCAGCCCATCTGGGCAGTTTGGGACAGTCAGAGGAAAACTCAGCACCAAGTCTTGGGGGGACAAGATCCAGCATCCATAATTCTGTTCCCTCTGGGAACCAAAGGGAGCCTTTGTAATGCATTAAAATGCATTTCCTGCAAGGATTCTTTAAGGCTGTTTTCTTTCCCAGGCCTAAAAAAACCTAAGGAGAACACTAAGATCTCTGGGACCAGCAACAGGTTCAGGAAAGGGAAAACAGCAACCCAGAAACACTCAATCCTAGCTTGCTTGTCACTACATAAGGATACACTCCTAGTTAAAACACAGTTTGTTTTACCTACAACAAGGTACAGAAGCCCCCTTTCTCCAGTCTGGATCATTTAGTTATTTGACACATGCATTCTTCAAAGTGTGACCTGAGAGCTGCCTTGGCTCAGTAGGATAGCACCTTCAAAGTCACTGTGGTAAATGGATGTTTGCTGAAATATATTACCTTTCTTCATCATTCAAACCATGCTGGTTTATGAAAAAAAGATTGGATATTAAAACTTCTCCCTGTTTTACAAAAATCAGGCTCTGAAGACCCCTATCAATGTAAGACAAAATGTTTAATGTTGCTATTTTTATCATTAGGTAACTGCTTTGAGTTCTCAGCTTAACCATTCCCTCTATCTAGGTCTAGGAAGACATACTGTTTTGACTTGCCACACTAAAAATCCCTGATTTTATACCTAGTCCAAGTGAATATAAATGCGCCTTAGTACTTCCATACCTCTGCCAACAAAAGCTCCTGTGACTCTTAACACCTTCCAGATGCCCAGCGGAACAGTCTCATTTCCAGCGTTGTCTCTCGGAAGACACAATTGCCTATTCAGTATTTGCATGCAACTCTCCTCCCTCTCCCATCCCCTGACATACTCACTCATTTTGCACTGAGCTGTTACACAAAGCACAGCACGTTTTCCAGATGCATAAGGCAAAGACCTCATCTACCAGAGCCTTACTCCAACAGCATGGCCAGACTTGTTAAAACAGAAGTGAAAAATTAAACATATTCAGCAGCAGCTGTCACACTTCCCCATCTGTTTTCTTCTGCAGTTATCCTAGCCCCATCAAGGGAAAATTAGGTAACTACAATAATAACAATGTGCATTACAATAAAGAGCTACTGTAGACTGTAGTGAAGCGGATGCAGGGAGGAAATGGGATCTCTAATTCACCTAGGTAAACTTCTACCACATGGGTGGAAATACCCCTCCTGCTAGTCCATGTTTGTTCCTCAAGGCAGGGAAGAGAGATGTTATAGCATCTTATGAAACAGAAGAACTAGCTGAGGCCATAATGCAGATGAAGGGAAGCCACAAGCATTGTCTCTTTCTCTTGGTTTGCAAAGAAACTTAGCACAGAGTAGCTGGGTGAAGAAACTCTGATACTGTACAAAGAAAGCCTTGCACTGGAAAGCAGGTTAAAGCATTGCCATGCACCAGTTGCAGTCCTTAGGACTAAGGGGTTCAGGTCACCAAGTGTTTCCGTGCTTTTGCAGAAGGTTATGAAGGGGTGTGCACCACACCAAACACCACCAGAGCTCCACTAAGGGGTGCTCTGCAGCCACATCAACGCGTGAGAAGAGCACAGGGACAGAAAACAACAGTCACAGGCGGCAGAAGGAAGGACAGCTTCTTTGGCATCAGGGTAGAGGAGATGCAAACTGCTGCTTTTCCAGTAAAAGCACTAAAAGGAAGATGAGTTTCCTTATTGTATCAGCTCACAGGATCTCCTCACTCCACGGCTGCACCCTAGTGAGATCCAGCACCAGCAGCATGAGCTAAACTGGCTGCTGTAAGTCCAGGTGATGCTACACAGCATGGTGGACCTAACAGGCAACTCACTCTTGTGAAAAGGGGAAAATTGTTCTGCTTTCCTCACTCACATCCCCAGCTGCAGCAGTGCCTCTCTCATTCTGCATCAGCCCTGGAGCTTGCTGGATCTCCTCCTGAGCAAATTCCACCTGCTAACCTGGCAGAAAATTAGTGCTGCTGAAACAAGTGAACCGAGTCAAGCTGGACAGGAGCCAGAGCTCTAGTGCAAAGGGAAGAGGGACAGGAAGAAGGCATGTGTGCACACCTGAAAGTGGAAAGATAAAACTGGGCCTCCTCTCAACAGCACTGAGATATCATTAGATTGGCTGAGCTGTAGGTGTAGGCACTGTTGCAACACTGCTATCCAAGCAAGATAGGTTAAACACAGAGAGAAAGGGAAACTAGCATAGAAATACATAAATACCAAAATCTTTTCAAATTATAAGTACCAGACCACTCACAGATATACAACCACCACAGAGTTCAACTGCAATATACTGCTTGTCATCACAGGCAAGAAAAGATCAAGATGACAGGCTCAAGAATTCCTGTCTCCAGCACAGGCATGGCTGAGAGCACTGGTGGTCCTGGCAGACACCGCTCACTGGAAAACTTCTACCTACTTCATAGACATCAAAAGCAGAACGTAGACATGCACTCCATCTTTCAAGGCAGTCTTGTCCTTACTCAGGGTGTTTCACGTTGTTCGTACCTATTACCAGGCAAAAAATACCACAGCAGTCCAAGTATAGAAATGCCAGTGTCATCATTGTACCTCCCCAAAGGAATGGACCAATTCTACCTACATAACAGTAAATAAACAGAAATAACTTTGTCCTCTTTCAAGTCAATCAGTATGGCTTTGTATACAAACAGGAGGAAAGGCTCTTTAACAGCCTTCCTAGTTTGTATCATATTTTATTAACGCCTTCTGTATTTTCTGCCCATTGAGAAGCACATGCCAAAAGGAGGGAGCCAATCCCATGCTTAAGACAAGAATCAAATGGGATGGATGCCATGAGACCATAACAGTTTCTGCAGAAAATACAGTCCTTCCCATAGTACTGACCTTCTAGCACAGATGACCTTCAGAAAGAGAGACAATATGGTCAGTTTGAGGAAAAGCACAAGATAACAGAATACTAGTGAAAATCTTCAAAGTTAAAAAACCCCATCCCCTCCTATGTACACAAAGAGCAAAACTTCAGTGAAAGGTCCCGACTTTGGGTTTTTTTTCATCCAAAGGCAAAGCAAATACAATTTGACAATATTTACAGTTCAGAGTACAGCATCTTTTATCACTACACAGCAGAAAACAAACCCACCCACATTCCATCAGGTTAACTGCTGTATTGACTAGACCTCTCTTAATTACAATTGGAGCTTAATTACAATTGAAGTAGTCACTTCAGGACAGGACTGGATTCATCACTCTAGTTCCTAACAAAAAATAACACAGCCATCAAAGCAGAAGAAAATGTAGTGATATGGAAACATCTAAAAAGTCTCTCTAATCTAAACTCCAGCAAGAACTGTCATACTTAGCTTTATCAGAAGCTGAGTTACCGTGGCTCAGAACAGCTCACCAGGGTACAGTGAGCTCCTTCATCTCCACACATTTGCCCTGCCAATGTGGCCCTGAATCTTCTGCAATCACAGTTCTCACCTCCCCTTTTCAGACTGTAGAAGGCACTTCCATAGTTTTTCACAGCATCATCCTTCATCCTTCTACACACACTGAAATGACGATGAAAACAAGCCATGCTGCTGACCTTTAAGACCCTACCACGGATGGGTGAGCATCAGAGAGAAGGTGCACACTCTAAAACAGCCATCTTAACACTCCAACAGCTCTGTCAAACATTGAGTGTGCACTGTTGTTTCAAGGCATAACTGCAGCAGTTAAGAGGCAGACTTTATCTATGTGTTTTAAGCAGTAGGATGTCTTAGAGCAACCAGAAGTATTGAAAGAGAAGTATTAAGGCAAGTAATTAATTTTAAAAGCAGTACTGGGAATAAGAATGACTCCTGAAGCTCCTGCAGCAAGAATAACATTAATGCTATTAATTCAGCTTCAATCTTCAGAACACTGAACTGTCTGTAACTACAACAAAGTACTGGCAAAACAGCAAAACTGCTCTTCCCCTGCCTCCCAAAATGGCAGCTGACCAGTACATACTATTGGGATTAGACTCTACATCACTTCTTATCTTTATCTGATCATAATCTCTGCTGACCTATAATTACAACAAATACTTCTCTAACAATTGTGCCTGTGTGTGCAACTGATGTTAATCTTCCAGATATTTGAACAGTGGCTTAATTCATATAGCCAGCAAGTCATCAAAGTATGAAGGCTAGAAAACAACACTACAAGAAACAGCTAAAGAAATATGCCTGTGCTTCCTTTGCTACATTGTGCTGTATTCAGAGGTCCAAGCTCCTTCATTGGGAAATACAGCAGTGTCAGCCAGGAGACTTCACATTACTGAGCTCTTTCTTGAATTTCACCAGTTCCCAGAAATGCTGCAAGCCATGATCTATGCATAAGCAAAACAACAGCTCACAAATCCAAAATACATATATTATTATCCAAAGTCTGAACATTAAAATACTAATGTTGTAACATATGGACTTCTGTTGACTACATGCTGAGTCTACTTCCTCTAACAGCCTTTAAACAATTCCAGTTTCATAGCAAAAGCTAAGTGAACAGACAGTTTGCTTTTAAAACCAGATTGTGAACTTAAACCAGATGGAATATGATAAAATTAAATGCGATTGTGAGGAATCCACAAACTTGCACTCAGCCTTACTAATTTATGACAGTTTTCAACAGACCAAATGGAGTTTCAGCTTTCCCTACAAAATCACTCGAGGAGAAGAAACATTCTGATTTTTCTTTTAGGATGTGCTTTGCTATCACACAGCATCCGCACAGCTTCACCTTCAACATCCCCAATGCTTTTTGGCATGCAAATAGGAAACAACAAATCATAAGGTTGGAAACACAGTAATTGGCAACTTCTAAACCTATGATAGCAGGTTCCGGACTAAGTACTCCAGAAGCAACACTATTCCTTGTTCTCATTAGCAGAAGAACAAGGAACTCTTCTACATTCTCCGTCTCACCTCCTGAACAGGCGGTGCGAGTGGGTTCTTGAACTCTGAGAGTGACACTGGAAGGGAGAACTTGGAAAGCATTGACGGCAGGTTGTGCCCCCGGAACTGACAAGAAAATGCATCTGCTAAAGGAGAGTAACTGCAGAAAAAAGACAAAGATAGAAATCAGTTTTAGATTGCTGGTCAGTGCAACATTTATCCACTTAATCATTACAGAAGTGCCAATTCCCAAATGAACACTGTGTGATCTAGAAAAAACAGTAAGGATAGTTTATGGCATGCTGCATCCTGCAAAAGTAAGCAAGAAGCATATGCACTTTCATCTTGGCACTGCATTTGGGTGCAGTACAGTATTCAAGGTGTGGAGAGAATCCAGAAGAGAAGAATAAAAATGAAAAAAAGTCTAGACCTGCAGAGTCTCTGATCAAAGGAACAGGGACTGGGCAGTCAAGACAATGATGAGAAGGATATAATATAAGCTTTGAATATGCAAAACGCAACTGGAGACATGACTGTTCTCCCTGACTATGCTGACAGGACAAGCAATATGACTGATCAGAAGTAAAGGAGAGTCAAGTTAAATATTAGGAAAACTTTTTGACTTAGGATTCCCATCTACAAAGGTCTTCAAGAACAGCACTGCCACATAAAGCACAGGAACAGCTGTTCCTGAATGATCTCCAGGTCTCTTCCAGCTCTATTTTTATAATCCCATCAGAGAAGTTTTGATTTAAAACTATCTTCCTATAACTGAGTTCCAACACAGATTCTAGAAATATCTCAAAACCCAACACAGTAAGAGCTGCCAATCTTCAGCAGAGTAAAAATACCCACCACTGCCTCCACATCTTCCTTGCTTTGCTGCTGCCTGCTCTCAAAATGGCCACATTGACTTCTCTCTGTGAGAAGGCTTACCAGTGGAAAATGCCATCATACAAAACAATAGCGATAGCAACCCTAGCCTGATTTGCTACTTTTGATTAATTTCAGGTGATGCTGTGTGCCAGATACACAGATACTCCTATGAAACACTCGTTTATTTAACATCATAAAGCATTTTGTTTTGTAAACGTTTCCATATTGTTTCAGGTTCATACAGCCTTTCTGATATGGGCATTTGGAAAGCAAATGTACTAAATACTAAAAGTAGCCTTAAAAGGTAAATACTTCCAAAAGCCCACATCACTGCAGAAGTGTATCTGCAGTGCATATCTGCACTTACCACCACCTTGTTGCCACAGTAACTCATTTTCCTTCTACTTACAGACAGACACTGGCGTTTGGAGAAAGCATGTAGACATTGTTTTCACAAAGCGGATAAATAATAATTGCTTTTCCCCAGTAAACGAGATGTGCAGCAAGCTGGAAAACCTGCATTGGGAAAACAGGGAAAGATTAGGTGAGCAAAAGCAAAATTCCAACTCTCAGCAGGAGTTCCACACAATGAGAGAAGAGCTGTGTTTGTGCTGAAATGAAAGAATGTTCTATCCCTTCATCCGGCTTTCAGAATAAATTCACGGTTTAATATAACATGTGGCACATCAAAAAGCATTTGACAAGGTTATGAATTTCCAAAGGTTCACTTCACATTTCTAAGCAACTTAGTACTTCCTGCCTTAAAGGAATTTTTTTCATGCTGTATCAATAGTAGTTACTTTTCATGCCCCAAAACCTTATTTCTGTCTGTGCACAAAATGCATTAAGTGTTACACATGAAAAATAAAATAAAAGAATCAGCCTCTACTATGAGGCAAACATAAAGGAAACCAACACTGCCTTTTTAATGCACTGAGATATTTCAGTAATGAGCTACACAAAGTATTTTAATGTGTTAAACAAGTCAGTGGTTGTTAATGGCTCTGGAAGAGCCACATAAATAGCATCTAGGAGACATAAAATCCAGCCTGTATCATTAGAGGCATTTAACTTCGCTTTTTTGTGGAGAACAGAACTACAGAAGCAGTAGGGAATTTCCAGAGTTCATCCCACAGCTATATAATGCCAAGTAATACCACAGACCACTCTAAGCAGGCCTAGAAATTTTATTACAAAACAGGGCCTTCCCCTTCAAATAAGAAAAGGTGCACACCTACAACCAGGAGCATCTGAGATGACAAGCCATGCTCTCCCTGTCACACAAAGCATAGATCATGTCCCCAAGTCTGACCTGACAAGTATTGGCCACAATGAGCACAGTCATCCACATCTCTCAGTAGTCTCTTGTCTCCCATGATTGCCAGAGTCTCATTCCCTCCACTGGCACAAGGGAAAATGATAGGTAGATTTGCATGGGCTTTCAGCACACTTCAGCAGAAAAGATCTTCACAGATCCAGGAAAAGTAATGTGTTTGGCCATGGCAGCTGTAAGCTTTCACTTGTATTTTGGATACCTCCATTTGCACATAGACATCACGATGGCAGAACCAAGACAAGACCACTGTGGTGTAAGTCAAGAGTACTATTTGCTCTGGGTTTAGCTACCTAATGGAAGGGCACAGAGAAGACAGAGCTATTCTTCTCAGAGGGGCACAGGGAGGGGACAGAAGGCAATGCACACAAGACAGAAGATGGGAAATTCCCATTAAATACAAGCAAAGTTTTTACTCTGATGCTGGTCAAATGCTGGACCAGGGCCCAGAGAGGCTGTGGGAGGTATCCCTGCAGGTACTCAGAATTTGAACGGACAAGCCCTGAGCAGCCTGCTTTACTGGGCTTGCTCTGAGCAGTGGTGTGGACTGGAGACCTCCAGGCACCCCTGCTACTCCACAGCAATCTGCAGCTTGGATACGGCTACAGGACTGTTGAGTGCTCTCACTGCACCACTGCCCTTCATTTCTCCAACCTCTCCACATGTGAGCTCTAAGGCTCACGCTTTCACTGTGCACTCTGCTCACACTGACAGAACTGACATGCTCACGTACCACAGAAAGCCCTGGCACACAGAAAGAAAACACCTCATGATTTAAAAGGATTTCAGCTGCTGCTGACAGTTCCCCGTACCTGCAGCAATGCCAAGTCAGCATCTTGAGCCAGTTGCTGCAAATTCTTCACGGCAGAGGTAGTTTTAATTACTCTCACCAGGGCAGGAGAGCAGTCCAATGGGAGCTCATTAAGCAATGACTTCTCATCATTTAAAAGTAATAAGGCATGGTAGGGCCTGCAGAAAAATAGAATACATTTGCACAGTAAACTACAGCTTTTCCTGAAGGCTTAGTTATTCCCAGGCCATGATTCCTGGGGTCAATCTACTGGTAAAAAACGAGCTTCTAATCTCATCCTTTTGGTGTAAGTGGTTCAGAATAAGCTTCTTTTTATGTCACAAAGTAAGGCGCTCCCTATAAAAAAGGGATAAGCGTTATATGGTAACTGGATGCCCCAGAGACTAGGAAAAAAAGACTGCACTGTGCTAGCATGCAGTTAAGGCTGGGGAACTAGTCTGAAAACTGTTCATCTGCACTACTGAAATACAGAATGGAGTAAAAGCAAGAATTAGTTACTTTTGCAAGTAAAAAGCTGTAAACATGGAATGCTGGAAATAAGATATCACAGGGCCTGGGTTCTCTTTCTTCTAAAAGCAAAATTACTTCTGGGTGAAATTAAAATGAACACACAATTCCGGTGACTGGAAAGAGCACAAACCTCTCTTGCAGCATCACCTCAGTACAACCACCTAATATTAAGGCAAAGGCTGTTGCTTCATACCACCACATACACAGCAGCATTATGGCACCACAGCAGAAGATTCAAGGGAACCCTGTCTCAGCCCATGCCACCAATGCTACAGCTCATGTCACATCATCTCCCCAGCTCTACCAGCACAGACATTTGTGGCACCACACTTGGAACTAAAGAAGGGCTGGCCTCAGTCTGAAGGACAGCTTGCACTTACCTGATGGATTTCAGGCTTCTCTCAATTGCTTCAGGGGGTATAAAGTTTGTGGCAACATAATGGATTTTATGAGGCAGACAGAAACTCACTTCCAGCCAGTTGTTGATATGTAAACGGACCACCCCTGTTGTGCAGAGACTAAAATAGGAAGAAAATAAATACATACAGCATTTACTGTGTATAACAATGAAAATAGTGATCCAGATTCACCCCTGCACAGGAATCACATCAGGACAAGAAAAGGCTGAATGTACCCTATCTATCCTCAGACTGGCTGAGGGCCAGCTGGTTCCTAGCTGCAAGTGCTTCCGTAACTTGTACTTACAGAGCATTATCCCCGATGAGACTTTGGAGGGATCTGAAAGACAGGACCCCACTGATCTTCTGCTCCCCCTGCTCTTAACATTGCAGCAGTATCTCAAGATAAGAGTTTCCTGAGAAAACTACTGCAAGGCAGAGATTTCCCTAGAAGAGAGCTGCAAAGGGCAAAGATGAATTGGGCACAATCTTTTCACCTCCAATTTCCATCTTCTTCTCCAAGAAAAAAGAAAAGGAGATGTCTGTACTGGGCAAGGGGTGTTACAAGCAGCACATTTCCACAGTAATGGACTCCTTCGGTTCTGCTTAGGTTGTTTATTTCCTACTAACCTGCTCCAGCTTGTCACATGAAATCACAAACGTGCTTGGTTAAATGGCTTCTTCATTCTAGGAAACCACAGGCACCAAGCTAAGCCTTTTAGCTGACTTCAAACAACAGGACTGGAGTGGAAATTACGGCCATCTCAGGAATGACAGGAAAGTCTGACACTCGTGTTCAGCCTGAAAGCAACTATAAGCCTCTTTCACTGAGAAGAGGGCCTAAAATACAGTTTTGAAGTTTGCACTCTAACAATTCCAGTCTGAATTTTAAATTCAAGAGTGCTGAGACTTGCAATACAACTTTTGTGTCGATAACACCCACGAATTTCCCCTCTACACAAAGCATATTTAACAACATGCCAGGAACACGCTGGGAGCAAATACATGCCTTTGGAAACTCTTTATGTGGTGATTTCAACATTCTACCTAGCATTCAATTGCAGGCCACAGACTAACATACTCTTTTTCAAGTTCATCTGGTTGGATAGAGGCTTTAGAGAGACCTGAAAGTTCAGCTTTGAAACAAAAACACTGGGCAGCTTTGGCTGCCAGTATAACTATTCGCCAAACCACAACAGAGTGGTGAGAGAACAGACGTGATCCTGTCCTGCTCCGTGCATGATCAGACTCATTAGGGGCAATCTCACTGCAGACAATGCTTTTCAAAAGCAGAGGCTGTGGTTTTGTTCTCAGATCTTGCAGTGACCTCCAAAAATACTGATTTTTCAAGTTGCAAATAAAGTAGATATTATGTATGTTTTCCTTGAGAGGATGAATCCACTGTCTCTCTGGCACTACCACCTCACATCAGCATAGAGGCTCCAAACCCTGAAGGAACATGCAAAACACAGCAAACGCCTCCATTTTTCTTGCATTAAATGCAAGAAAACCAGTAACACTGCTTATCCCACTAGACATACACCAACTGACAGATAAAGCTGGGTTCTCTCAAAACACATCAAGATGAAGGGCACCCTAAGGCAGGAGTTATATGCACTATCTACCAGGCCAAATACTCACAAGAGAAGACATGACAATAAATGAACGTGGCAAGTGAGATAAAAGACTACCTGGAAACTACTGGGGTTGTTAAAACAGGTTACCAAAAAGCAGCAGAGATACACGAAAACATGAAACACTTGCAGGGATATTTTCCCTGCACAGTGTAACATTCAGGAAACAGAAGAAAATACAGTTGGTTCTTTTCATTCTTCAGTCCAAGTGCACCAAGGCAGAAGCTTTAATTAGATAATTACACTCCCCCCAGCGTAATTTTGTCTGCAGTGCAATATACAAGAGCCTAGAATTAAAGACAACAAGAAAACTAGATTTTCAGTTCTGATCTGGATCTTAATTTCATTCTTCTACATTTGCATTCAACTGTACAATTTCAAGCCTTCATTATAGCTTTATGTACATGGTTTCTCCTTCACCTGCCCCTCCTTGGATGGAAAATAACTGAAGTCTTTAATAATTTGACAAGGAACAAGCTATGTTCTCCAGCAGCAGTATATGTGAGTGCCCTTAGCCAGCCAATGGACTTGAATAATTTCACCAATAGGTACACAAAGATTCTAGCAACATGAAATACAGTCAAGCCACAGAAAGTGAAGTTTGGATCCACATTTACCTTCATTTTACAGATCGTCCATGAACTCATCTGTTTAGCAAGCTTTTTACTGTGAGCCTCACAAACCTCCATGAGCTGGCCTCAAGTGCCTTGGCTGGGGACCAGCAGACCCAGAAGCCACCTTCTTTTAGAGGCAGAAGCAGAATGGCAAAAACCAGCAACAGAAGAGAAAACCAAGAAAATAAGTTTTCAAAGTCACACTGGGGAGTAACCTACCTACTATACTATTTTATTCTTCTTAACTAAGTCAAATTGTGGAGCAAAGAGTCCAGAAAGATGCAGAACTGTGGGAAGGTGAGAAGACTGCATCGGCTGCATTGCATACCATGAGCCTCAGGGACACAGTTTAAGTAGCCCCTGACAGGAAACCTACAATTGCACAAAGGTGCAGTAGGTACACCAGGAATTTACAGAAGGCTCTTTTGTTCGTTGCTCCTTTCCCAGCTACTCTCACATTTTATGGGGATTTTCTGCAGTGTTCCTGCACCCTGAGCTTTTTCACCGAGTTGACATTTTCACTAAATTATCTGCTGTAATTCCAAAAGCTCTTTTCAGAGCAGTTATGGCCTATATAAGGGTTGTTTGGCCTTATATGCCCACTGCTCCATCAGTTAACTGGTATCCAGAGACACTGCTGCAACTTTTCCTTTTTCCCACAGACTCCGAGAGCAACTGGGCAAAAATAGCTTCACTTCACATACTCTAACTGGCTGTTAAACCCTCAAAGGCATTCCATCTTATCCCAGAAAAACTTAGTTTCAACACTTAAAAAAAAAATTTTAAAAATCTCTGGTTAGATAATACATGAGGAGCAATACTGAGGGATAAGGATAAGGAGGGGGGATATCAGTCTAAAATTGAGACAGGGAGAAGACAACAGAAAAAAGCTGTTCAGTGTCTCTATCATAAGACTTATGAGACATCTCATGATGCTAGAAAGAGCAAAGTTCAAAAGAAACAGAAAGAAACACAGAAACTAGAGAAGGTATGGACCTCCTTATCAGGGGATGCTGTGATGGTTAAATATTTACTCTGGCTCACAGGACTGTGGACTAATTTCGGGAAGTGAATATACAGAAACCACCTCCAAAGCTGTAGGAACCTGAGGAATAATTTTGGGACTATCACTGCTCTTTTGCTCTACTCTGCTCTGCCCTGAGCAGCAACTGTGAACCACTGCCCCAAAATGGGAACCCAGTTGGCCAGTATCCCACAAAACTGCAACATTCTTTTCATAGCTATTGGCAAAACAAAGATAATCCTATCTCATATTTTATGAAATTTTACATATACACACACCGCTTTATATCTATTCTATTTATATCAGAAATTAATAATTTTTCTAGCTTAGTAGTGGTAAGCTTGTAGCTCTGGAGTTTATTTTTGCTACAGGTTGTGACTACTTAAAGCTTTGAAATGATTTCACATTTCCTTGTAAAGAAGATACTGACCATCCTTTGATCAAGTAATGGTAGTTGGTTTACATTTTACAGTACAGCCACACAAATCACAACTAATAATTCACTAAATCTCATAGAAGTATTCCAGTTCTCCCTGAGCTGCTGAGATAGGCTAGATCTACCAGTCAGTTCAAATCCTGCTAAGCTAAAAATGTATAAAGGCTCTTTGCATGTTATAAGGAAGAAATAAACAATCCTCCCCATAATTTCACTTTTATTCCAATTATAAAGCTAAAAGAGAAGTTTCCTAAAAACAGACACGCAGTTAGCTAGTATCAAGCTAATATATTATCTGCAGTTGCAGATAAAACTTGGTAAAAGCTCTCTTAACTCCCTAAACTGAAGGCTGGCTTAAAAGAGACACCCATTTTAACACTGGTAAATTTGTCAGCACTGGAATTACTGGCAACTGGACTTTCTTGGTCCTAAAGCCAGTGCTTTTTGTTCCATACCAATGCTGAAGTTTGGGGACATGATAACAAGACTCTCAAATCTATTTTCTGAACTAATACAAAAGAAACATTCCAGTTTGCTCCACTAGAGTCAAAAAAGGTCCCAGGATTTAGATGCTGATTACTCCTGAACTGTCAATCTAAGAATATTCCATTAGCATAGCAGCAGTAGTGTTATGGTCAAGATGACCTGGTTATTGATTCCTGCCTTATAAATTACAGGCATTTCATTCAAAACACAAAGGACACTTTGATTCACACAGCTGTGGTTTTGTACAAACCAACTTGCTAAGGGATGTGTTGGGTCTTGCCTGAAATACCTCAGCACCATCTACAGGAAAACAAGGGCTAGACAGCATCTTTGGAGCAAGGGAGATAATTCAAGAGGCCTTCCACTGGAATTGCAGAAATCAGCAGACAATAGGAAATGCTGGCTTGAGCAAATCTCAGATGGAGAGCCGCATTCCCATCTGCAATTCAAAGTGCTCTCTCCATTTTACTATGCTGTTCCTTTATGCCAAAGGCTATGCCAGAAATCTCTGTAAATTTAAAACAGCACATTGTCACTGCATCCATTTGAAGACTTGCCGTTCCCAGCAGCCTTTTCTCCTCTAAAACAAACAGACCAAATCTTTCAATCTTTCCTCTTAGGTCATTCACTCTCCTCCATGCTCTCGAATCCTTCTCGAAATGTGGTGCCCAGAAGTGGATACAATATTCATTACAGCAGGGGCTTTACAATCCTGAATGGGACTGATTCCTAACTTACAGTTGAGAGTCTTGTTCTATGCATTCCTGTCTATTTGCTCTTTCTGCAACTCCGTGTCACTTGTGACTAATCCTCATTTCATAGAGGACCACACAGACACTACTCTGGAGTTGCTGCCACACAGGAATTCTTCATCTTGCAGTTGCAGGAAAAAAAAAAAAATCCTATTTCTAGACCATTTCTTCTATCTTAAAAAAAAAACAACCCAAACAAACCACTTTTAATTCCATGCCTGCCTGGCAAGGTGCTGCAGCCCCTCTCAACTGAGCTGAGTGCAGGTATAATTAAGTGTATTTCTCTTGCATACAGTATTAATGGAAAAATACTGCAGAACAGCACTTTATTACCCAGCCAGCCAACAACACTGTTAACTACTTTTCAAATACAGCTTTCCAATAAAATGCACAGCCATTTTATATCTTTAGCAACACCTTTTTACATTTTCTTACGCCAATTTCATGCAAAAGTGTCAAAATTTAACTGGCACTGCTTCTCTCCCTCTCACAATGCCTAAATGTGGGAGACACTGCCTTCTGCTACATCTTGGGGGCAGCACCAACGTGTGTTTCTCTGTGGTTAGTCTATGTCAAGGAAGGGTCATATTAGCACACTCCATGTTCCTCCAGTCACAGCTAAATGCCACAAGATGTCACTGTGTCACTAAAATGTTCGGAAACAAGCTCAGGATTTGCCTCATCATGCACAAACACACAGCCCTAGAGGAACAAAAAAAAGTAACTAGTAGGTGAAGATTAATGTTAGAATTATAGGCTGCACAGAAAGTGCCTTATTTTAAACTTCAGTACAGGTCTGATGTGAATTGTAAGAGAAAATATATAACATGCCTTCCAAAGAAGCTGAAATTCACAGGTCTTGAACATAACAAAGCACAGCTTACTGTAAGTTTTATAATGTGCGTTGCAATCATTAACTTATTTAGGCTTTCAGTGCCTTACCTTATAGGGCCTTGTGATTATACCCTCTGTACAAAGGGAACCGCAATCTAGGGAGGGTAAAGGGTTTGTCTAATATCATATAATGTGCTCTACAGTCAATCAGGGAACTCCAGCATAATTCTCCCAAGCCCTGACAAACACCCTAATCAAAGGGCACATCATCTTCCTCCCCACTGAAACGTTCTGTGCTCCTTTGTCACGGTCTTTCAACAAGCGCATGTTGTGAACGGAAGCGTTTGCTCTGCATGAGGAGTCAGCACTGACAAGCTGTCAGAGCCGACGTACGCTGGAGGAGGCTGGTGCCAGCTCCTGCTGAAATTCAGCACTAACTCCACACTCCTTTGAAATCCTTGCCAGAACTTTTAATCCAGTCAAGAAACAGCATGTTACAGTTCTCATTCTGCTGAAAGTCCCACCACCTAATGCAAATATACTGTCCAGACATGCACAGTGTAACCAAATGAAGCCAGGGCAGTATCTGACTTGCCATCAGTGCTAGATGCAGCATTTTTCTCTTAGCTACAGGTTTAGAGCATTACAGCGATATGATATTCGTATTATGACACTTTCCAATGCCACAATTCACTTATCATTATGCGCCTCTGTGCTAAGGAAGAAAATAAGTCTTAAAAGTTGTTTTTATGAAAAGTTTTATGAACCAAAACATATCCAAAGGGAAACCAAGGTAATGATTACAGTAACAATTCTGCAAACATTTCACCTTACAGCTAGACTTCACATTGCTCCTCCTGGTCTAAAACCCAAGTCCCAGTGAGTCAACAGCATGAAGAGGCAGATAATATCCTAAGGAACAAGACATTTCACAAGAAGCAGTATTCCCACTTACCTGTCATATGTCTCTTTGAGATCTCTGGCCAGTTTGCACTTGGGTAGAATGTGATGAAACGGTGACTGTGGCCCTTCTGTGGCTGTGGAAAGTTTCAAAACAAGAAAGCAAAGAACTGATTTCAAATGAAAGAGCGTGTCCTCTTTCCCCACTAGGTATCAACCAGTACCTCAGGGACAGAATCCATTTAATCTACAATCTACATCCTTGTTTTATCTACAATCACCTTTGCAATAACTCAAGTTACATGTTAAAATAATAGTAAATTAATGCCAGCTTCTCCTAAACCTCAACTCAGTTAAGCACATGTAACTGTGAATTTGACAAGTGATGATTTTAAATGTTTTTGGTTTTATGCATGTTAGTTTTATTTTTTAATGCTTGCAGCAAGATGATGCATCAGTGTCAGAGTTCACCTTGAATACTCCATATTATTATAGTAAATTGATCTGAAGTACAGGCTATAAAGATGCTCTGTAACTGTTTACTAGCCATGGTAACAACATGTAAGAGTAAAGTTTTCACACAAGAAACCTGGTGACGCAGCACACAGCATTAAAGCATGGGAAATTTGCTCTAGGTTGGGTGAAGCAGGCTGCATATGAGTTCTTCCATCTCAGCCTGACAGGCAGATCCAAATGGGATGGTTCAGTGCCCATTCATTCTCCAGTTGACTGCGCTGAACTGAGCTAGCAAGGGAAGTGAACAAGCTACTTTGCTTCTAAAGCTGACATCTCTGCATAGGGACAGCGATCTTGGATGAGGCAAAATGCAGTCAAAAACTGTCAGAATGCTAAAGAGCACCAAAACTTGTTCATACTGATCCCAGCCACAAAAGAAGTAAGAAGGCACAATCAGCACTTTTCTGAAGAAGTGCTCCTGGACAAACACATTCCTGCACAAAGCTAAGCTCAGCACGTACTTTCTGACATGGCAGACACTTCATCCTGAATAGCTAAGATCAGCTTGGCCTCCCTGGTCAGGTACTGGCAGCGGCGCTCCTCGTGCTGCAAGACTATGGCGATTCTTCGGGAAAGATTATGTAAGCAGTTTATCACAGATGGATCTGCATTGGCCTACAGGCAACACAGAAAAGAAACAGGTCAGTCATTCAGCCACAATCACATATATGAAACTACACTGATGGGTAAGCAGTCAAAAAGCCAGGCTGGATGGAGCTTTGAGCAACCTGGACTAGTGGAAGATATCCTGCCTATGGTAGGGGGGTCAGAACCAGGTGGTCTTTAAGGTCCTTTCCAACCCAAACCACTCTGTGATTATATGAAAATAATTATCTTCAGTAGATACCAAGTCAGCCTCTTCGGCAATCGGAAAAAGCAAGGCATTTTCTCTAGCAGCAACAAAACAGAAAGAGATGTCCAAAAGTAAAGAGAAGATTCTGGGATTTCTACACTTGTCTGTGCATCAAACAAACACAGTACCTATAGTATGAAACTCCTATCTGGTTATTTCTTCCAGTTGTTAATGGGCCTAATGAGTTCTGCTAGCAGAGACCAAAGAACTCGGTTTCACACAGTGAGAAAATAAAGTGTCAAGCTATTTGAAAAGGCAGAATGTCATGATGTTTAGGTTAAATTCACCAGCAGTGTGAGGACTGCAGTGCCTTTAACACGGCCCATTCACTCCAAGTTCCTATACTAATGTTTGTCTTATATTCTGACAAGGCAGTAACTATGTGAGAATTACCAACAGGGGATCAACAATTTGATCCCAAACTGGAATGAATTTGGATTTACACTCCCAAACATTTCACAAATATGGCTTACATTTAACACTGCATTTCTGCATGTTTCAGAATGAAAGTGCAGGAAAAATCTATCACATAAGTACAGCTAACGGGGGGGGGGGGGGGGGGGGGGGGGGGGGGGGGTGGAGGGAATGACATGACTTGGTGGCTCCAGTCTGACTAAGGAGCTGCTTTAAATGTTTGTTAAGACATTTAAAGGAATTTACACTTCTAGCAAGTGATCACTTGGCATGTAAACTAGCAAACTATGACTCATCATTTTTTTATTCCACTGTTCTTGCTGAGTCACGACACGTTGGTAACCCTGGAGCTTGAACACAGCAGGATCGGTGCTGATTACAGCATCTGGGACTTTGCCTGCTCTGTCTGCCCTCTGCAGATGGACTCTCATCTTTATCTCAGAATGCCTCCACCCACCCTCTGCAGTGCACTACACCATTCTAGGAAAAAATTTCCACTTGCTTCTTGCACAGCACTTTCCCCAAACTTGACTGCTCTCTGTGAACTAAGGATGTCTCATTTGGCAAATGATTTAATGCCACATTACACACATCAGAATCATCACAGTGCCAAAAGGAGAAAAAAGCAAGTTTTCCCAGGAAAACCACTAGAAATTAGATTGTGGAAAAATGTGGGCTAGGTGTAGTCTTCACTGCATTTCAGCAAGCTCTTGTAATATTGTGAACAAAAGAGCATTGGTTTCAACACTTCTACTTCCACATGACTCCATGTGCATCCATGTTTGTGTTCACATGTACATCTATACACACTTACCTACAACAAAGCATGGCGCTTCACCAGTACACCAAACAATACAATTCCTTGAAGCTAAGGTCTCTTAATGTGTGAAATCTAAACTCAACCCCTGCATTGCAAGTCCTGTCAGGACTTCCTGACTTAAGAATGTCCCAAAGCACAAGAACTCTGGATCCCCAGCAGAAACCAGCGCACAATTTCTTGCTTGGTTCAGGCTGGCTGCTGGGATAATTGTCTTGTGTGAAATTTTGCTCTTCAGCTGAGCCCAAGCCACCCAGACTGTGGTCATGGCAGTGTTAGCTGCCATGGAAAAGCCAGCAGTAAGAGAAGGACTAGTGCTAAAAGGAAGAAAACAAATATAAAATCATGACATTATATCCAGTCAAACAAAAATCAGTAATTTCCATAGAGACAGCTATTTCAAGTCCCTCTTTTTATTTTTAAAATGTTTCTTCATATGTGTACGTGCCACAAAAATAAAACGATAGCTCCACAGATGCGACCTGCAAGCTGGAAAGAGAAAGCCAGAGCTCAAAAATCAAGTAATGCTCAAACATCCCAAAATTTCTAGGTTTTACACCACCTAATTAGCACAGCCAGAATCCCTTAACACAGATACCAACATCTAGTCAGTAGAGTAGGCCTAAAATAATTCCAATCAAAACCTATGTATTTGCATCATAACCTACTTCCTCTGTACTTGTACCTTCTTCTCATTTAGAATGCTACAGCTGCTGCTCCCTGGTACTCCACATCTCATTGCTAAGAGGAAGTAGGTTTCAAATACTGTCTATTTCATTATAAAAGAAAAAAAAACTGCAACAAGAATCTTGTTGCACTGAACAAAGGTACATGTGCTTGTAACATACAGCATGAGTAAGGGCTCAAAACAGCATTGTTCTGAGCCAGTCTAGGCTTCTGAATGACTCTGCCTCGAGGTAGCTCGGATTGACCAAGGCCATGGTGGGGACCTGACTTAAGTTTGGCCAAGCATGAGCCACTCTCCACACTGCCTGCTGCCTCTGCTTCTGGAGCACAGCTGATCGCCAACGTCCGAGCTGCATGGAGTCACAAGGCCTCAGGAAGGTGCAGCTGTATGGATTTGGTCCTGGGAAGGAGCAGAACAGTCAGGTACAGAGTGTGGCATCTGACACAGGACAGTCAGACCCAGGCTGCCTTCTCCCACAGCTCTGCTGGTCAAACCTTAATTGCAGGGCCTAGAAAGTAACAGCAAATTACCAGCTCACTAATAATGGAAGACAAGATACATGCAGAACTTGCAACTGCGTTCATCTCTGTTTTGCAAAGTGGTTTTTTTTGCATATCTTTACATTCTGGATATATAAAAACAAACACTCAGAAAATGTCCAGAAGAGTACTTGTTTTCCATTGGCCTGAAAACTTTCCAACTTGTCACTGCCATATTCTACATTGTTTAGGTCCATTGTTTCAAATTCAAATCCAAAATCCAATGAAACGTTTTACAAAAGATTACTGGAACCTGAATCTACTGCATTCTCTTATACATCCAAATCACATCCCGCTGTCAGATGGAATGAAGACAGTCCTTACCCTTAGTGCAAACACCACGTTGAAGAGAATCATTGTGGGCATCTCTCTCTTTGGTGAGGGATCAGTTTTGGATACCTGAAAAATATTTTTCAATAAATCCCACAGGCTAGTGTCAACTGGGTCCAGTAACAAAGAGGGAAAGAAGCCTAACTCAGTCAAATAGCAAGTTTACTGAGAAAAGAGAGCAGACAAATCAAATTATACCATCAAATTTGACTTGTAAAAAATAAAACTATGATTTTTTTTTTCTTTAATCAAAGTGCCACAGTTACTCTACGACACTGCGTTTTTTGAGAAGCTGTGAAGACTTAAACCAAAGCATTTTGGTCATGACCATAGAACATAGCAGTCTTAATAGGTGTCTTTACTATTGCATTTTATCATCTTTAGGGACCCTACATTTCAATTCCCCATTTGGATTGAGTCATGTTACAAACTGTTGCTTTTATTAGACCAAAAAATACACGCTAGAAGTGCAGTACTAAAATACGAGGTTTGTTTTTCCCTTCCTGCAGGATTTCAAACACATCCTACAGCCCCCCCTATTCTTTCTGCAGAAGAGAGCTTCAGCCCTAACTCAGGTACAGACTTTCTGGTGAGAAGGAACAGTGGAAGCCATCACATGCAAGTTGAGGTTCTGCATAAAGACAAACAACCCTGAATGGAGCAAGTGTCACCACAAGATGGAGCACAAAATCTGGAGGACATTTCTGCCGCCCCCAAAGTTCCCTGCTGAACACCCATCCAATCCCACGTGAGATCAGCTATAACCTATGGGGCCAAAAACCCAGGCAACCTAATACTTGGTCTCTACGCAACACGAGCATGTGTAGCTAATGCAGCATCTGAGACAGAGCAAATGCAGAGATGCTGGCAAAAGCAGAGCTGCATCCACCCTTCCTGACACGTCCCAAGCATCAGCAACAAACTGCTCAGCAGTAAGCTCCAAAATCTGAGTGCTTTCACTCAGCAGTCTTAAAAATTAGAGAAACTAAAAGCAGCAACAAAATTTTGTTTTTTTTAAGTATAAGTGAAGTCCTATCAAAAAGGCCATGACAGGAGGGTGGTAAAGCCAATTTACTGTGTTTATTTGTCTGGATTTACGGGTTCCAGGATGTCTCGTGAACTTTAATAGAGACTCAAAAGCATTTCCAAACATAGGGATTGATTCTGTTTCCTCCTTAAAATCAAAGAAACTGGCACCATTAATATCAATTAAAATGCAGGCTAGATTTCATATCACCTCTTGTCCAGAAAAAAAAGAAGAAATGACTAAGCTGGAAGAGAAAATGCTGAAGGAATTTGAAGAATTCTGAATATTCCTACATAAAAGGCAGTCTGGCACACAGGATTAACTACTTGTGTTCTTGTAACTCCTTAATCTCATCTGAGTAAGAATTTTCTGAGCTGTCCTATGGATTAATTTACTATAGTAAGAAACCTGCAGAAACCCAAACCAGAGATTGTCAGGTCTCCCCAGCCACTGCCTTTGGTTTATGGGAAAGGAGCTCCATCTAGCTTCCTCCTAACTGCAAAAGGGTCCCAGATTTAGACTCAAAGGAACTAGCAGAGATGGCTGCCACGTCTAGAAGTTTCTAGACACTAGAAACTTCTGGTGTGCCTACTGGGGTGATAAGACACACCCAAAAAGATCCTACAAGGAGAAGCAAAGTCTTTAAAGCACTTTATAACTTCCTTCAAGGATGGGCCTTCAACCTACATTGTCATAGGTAGCTTGTCTCCTGGATGGACCTCTGGTTAAGAACATTGCAGTCTTGTCCTCCAGCTCTTTCTCTGGTCCTGTTTCCTTTTTGCTCCTGGCTGGGGGACCCATATGAACCCTACGCCTGGTTCATCACTTGCCTTGACTGGGGGTGTTGATGTAGTTGCACAGCTTGGGGACGCCTGAATTCTCTCTTCCAACACAGCTTAAACATTTGAGGACTGAGTCTTGGTGACCCTACATCACATTTCTGGTAGACCCTAGACTGAGTTTCAAAAGTGGAACACGAGCATCTTTTGATGCTTGGAGCCAGCTCCTCACTTGGATTAAAGTAGTCTGGTCCAAATATCAAGCAGCAGATGCTAACAATCTGTTTCCATCTCTAATTATAGAGAGAACGATAAAATCGGCAAGCAGATTTTTTTTCCTGAAAAAATGAGTGACTTAGTAAATGTGATGAAAAATGAGACCAAAGCATTTCAGTGCAAGAGAAATCAGAGTTAAAATTCAGAAATTACCAAAGCCCACTTCATTCTTACAGTCCATCTTGTGACTTTGTCCACAAGAAGATTTTCGACCTCTTTCAACTTCCTGCCTGTTCTAAGCAAGCCTTGTGAATGACCTTCAGCACCAGTAAGAGTTAAAAGCCAAACAAGGCTAATGAGGCTTCTAGACTTTGTGAAGGTTTTGGGTTTTTTCAACTGCCATACTAATTAGAGGTGCTAAAAAGCTAACTTGCAATAACTAATATAATGAGAAACAGCTTTTTGAGCTGGACTGCTTAGTGTTACTTCTCTTTACCCACACTAGAGCAACCAGAAAGGGGCCTCTGCGAATCACTGACACAGCTCCCTCAGTTTGCCACTCACCGTATTTATCTGGAAGTAGAAGACAGCTTTGCGCATCAGGAAGTAAAAACAGGATCAAAACCCAACACACACATTCTGAATTCTGTTTCCTAAGCCATGCAGTTTGTAAAGAATGCAGGTCCCCAGAGTGGACCTCGTACCATACCTGCCCCAGGGCATGCTGAAGCAATGTGGGATGGCCAACAAAGCGAACATTATCAATCTTCAGTTCAAACTTTTTGCCACACATATCTGACTTGGTAGCCAAAATTGTTGCCAGAATGACATCCGAAAACCTTGAAGAGCAGAAACAGAAGTTATTACAATTTTCAAAAAGCATACCTGCAGAATATTCCTCCAAATAGAGATATATTTAACTCATGAGGTTCTGAAGTATTGAAAGTTGTGTTTAATTGTTGTACCTGGAGCACCACCAATTATGTAAAATTAAGAACCCCTTAATTACATCTCTCAGATCATCACAATTACGAAACAGGAAGCATTCACGACAAAGGCTGCAGGGTCATGCTTATTTAATTACATGCTGAGCAAAATACATTGGAAAGATTAGATGTAGTTCGCTTAAATACAAAACCAGCTTGAGTTAGCCATTGCCTGGATTTAGCTACAGGTTAATGAACTTACTAAGCAACTACATATTGACACAGCCTGTCACTCAAGCACAGAGATCTTCAAGCCACCCACTACGGCAAAGGGGAATGCAAGAAAAAGCTGATTCAATTCGAAGAAACATATAATCAACACTTGAACTTCCTTTCCCTAAGCTCGTCAGTGCAACAGATCCCAGCCTGTGGTCAGCCTGTTGCCTGGCCTGATCCTGGCTTTCTCATTTGATAAACCAAACTGAGACAAATTCATGACAGGGCAGGCCCTTCTCAGCACCAGCCATGGTGTTACTGGATTGCTCTGGACTGGTGGTGAGAAAGAAAGCAGCTACAAGACAGGAATGCAAGTACAGGAGTCTGCCCTGTAAAAGACAGCTACTGCTGCAAAACAAGTAAGAATCCAGTGTGACAAGGGAGGAATTCTGCAACTGCTCTTTCTGACGGCCTTGCAACACTGGCCTGGTCTCTACAAACACTTGTTTTATTTAGGGTGCCTCCGACATGGTGGAGCTCAAATCCACAGGGAGGAGGACCTCAGCTAGCTGCTGGAGGAAACTTGCAGAATAGGAGCACTGCAAGGTTTGATATTAGCAAGTTCTTTCCTCATCTGATTTCAAACCAGTTTCTGATGAGACCAATTTTTTAGGAATAAAAATGTTTATTTGATTTTCTTTATTTACATTCTGAGACGTGTCTCTGTCAGACCATCCCCATAAACCAGGCAGGTATCCCAGATAACATAGTATCACTCAGAGAAAAGGGCAGGCATGGGTGTGTGCTGCACTCACCTTATCTCCCAGCCACAAGTGAGCCCTCGATGCCCAGAAAAGGAATTAATGTATCATTTTTCTGGCTCATCTGAGTTATGGAGTACTACAGAAATTGAGACAAATGCACATAGCCAGGTCTTCTGTGTGTATCCATCTGCATACGACCCAGGGGGCATTTCTTTTATGAGACCTATATATGCTGAAGATGAAGGACAACACAGGGGCTTTACAAACTGTCAGAGCCCCAGTGTTTGTACAAACAAGTCATCTTGACCACAGCACATTGCTTACCTTTGGCTATGGAAAGAGGAGCTGCGTAGAAACTTTCAAATCCCTGACCACTGCTCCAAACACAGCTCAGGGCAAGCAGAGAGACAGGGAGACTAACCAGAGACTCCTGAGATTACTGAGCCTACGCTTTTCAGCCACCGCACTGGGCTGTATAACACATGGGTTTCATGAAGAAAGAGCAAAGCGGTCTCAAACAGGACCTGGACTGATGGTATCTGGAGATCATATTCAAAATAGAGAAGAGAGTCACCATGACAGCAGTGAGTTTTCCCCCTCTTTCTGCCCTGTTCAGCTGTGTTCCTTAATAGGCTCATCACAGAGCCAGGAAGACTAATAGCAATGGATCCAAAACGAGCATATGTTTCAGGGCATGAAACCAGAAAGAGGGTGAACTAGAAATTGTCTGCTTGTCGGTAAGAAATTAGTTACTCTTCCCTCCCCAGCCTTGGCAAAGGATACCTTGGGAGCTGGAAAACTGATCATCAGAATGACTTTCAGCACTGTTAAGATTTGTCTTTTACAGGAAATTACACTAGCATATCTTTTAACAGATAGATGTGATGCTGAATTAACAGTTCAGGAGTTCCCAAGGAGAGTTCAGGACATCAACAACCTTCTGTCTGCCCTACCTTGTAGGTGGCTCTGTGGGGAGGAAGAGGTGAAAAGGTAGATTTTGTAAAGCCCTCAGTATCTTCTCACTAGCAGAAACTTCTCTTTCTGTGAGAGTACTGTAACTGCAGTCAGACAACATACTTAGGATAGATAACCCTGTGATGGGTTACACAGATGCTACCTGATGGGTACAGACACCTGGTACCACCACAGACTCTCCCAAGAGTGACCTGGATTCCAGCCCCATTCTCCTTGCCTAAATTTATGGGGATTTCTGGTTTAAGGGTTTTCTCCCCCAGTGCTCTTCCTAATTTATACATTTCTTAGGCCTCAGGATGATAGGGAGATTGAGGGACAACAGATACACTATTCCCATCATTTCAATTAATCATCTTAGAAAAGGACACTTTTACTTTAAATATTTTAATACTGATTTTCTAATCTCTGGGGTATATTAGATAACCTAAAAATACTGACTTATCAGAGCCCAAGAGTTTGTTAGAAGCAGATTAGGTTTCACAGTTGGGTAGTAACAGTCCCTTCTCCTTCTATGAGACTACTCTGAGGATTGTGATTTCCAGAGGGAAGCAAACCTCTCCCGTAAAAAGGAATTCAGCAGGCAGAAACTAAACACAAGAAACAAAAGCTTTCATTTGCCCCAGATATCCTACCGCTCCTCTCATGAGCTCAATATAGCAGCAACAGCAGACAATCTCGCACTACCATACAAACCACACTAGTGCAGATCGACTACTGTCACCAGTATCTCCTCTGGAAACCCAGCTGAAACAACAATTGCTTTAGCACATGGAAAAGGAGGGGGAAAAGCACCTCAAGCACAAATTCACTTCTTCCCCCCAAGAATGGCTAATAACTTTTTATATACCACAGGAACTGAAAGCAAGGGTTTTGTAAAGAATTCTTCTTTGAAGTACTTTAGAATGGGAGCTGAGTATGTAGGTGAGCATCTTCAGGTTAAGCAGGGACTAGAGATGCTGTTTAATACTTCCGGGGTGCTGGGTAGAGATAAGTGCTTTTTCCTCCACACATCCAAAAAGGGGGTACAGTGCAATCATCCAGTTAAACATAGTAGGGCACCAAGAACAACCAACCAGCATGGCTGCTCAAAACCAGGTCTCTGAAGAGTTCTCTGTCATTACTGTGATTAAATAGTTTACTCACTGATCTGTACTTTTAAGTCATTGGTCATCAGACAGCAATTTATTTTAGGGCTCCTTGTTGGAACAACTACAATGCCAAGGCTATACTTGTTGCATTCTCATAAGATCACAACCTTTCTCAGTTCACAGAAGGGACAGTACCACACCTATTCTGAATACCCTACAGGAAGCACAGAAATGTTAGTAGGCCCTTTGTAATTACCCTGGCATAAACCTTTAGCAGTACATTTTCTACAGACATTGTGATTTAGCATGTAATTATCTCATCATTTGGTGTAAAACAGAAACCAGAAACAAAGCACAATTACAAGGATGGTGAGAAAAGAAAGCCATTCTAGACAAAGGTGATTGTTTAGAACGTTTGGTCTTACCCCGAAACCAATTGCTCATCAGTTAGAGGACATTGGTCTCTGAAATGGGAACATGGCCATAAACACAAAACAAAATACAACAAAAGCAAATAAACGAGGCAAGTACATAAAATACAAAAAGAAAAAAAAAGAGATAATATTAAAAACTAAGATGAAGTATTAAGGGTTAAACTCCTGAAACTCCTGTAAAGGAAATACAACTATTGCAGAGTCAAAAGTTAACGGTAGGTGAATTCCAGGGACATACTGCAGGCTTAGATTGACAACATGGAGAAACAGGCCAAGGCATTTTCATCTTCTCACTAACACTGGCTGCTGTAATGTGATCCTACAATACACTGCATTTATGGAGCTGTATTTACATGATATATTTTATTTCATGCTTACCTTAATAAAAAATAGAAGAGGTTACGGTCTGATTTAGAGCAGATTCTAAACTTCAGTTTCTTTTCTAGGCTGTTTCTGGCTTTCTCACTAAAGGAACATCCTGTGCAGCCCCAAATGACCCATAGCTTTTCCCATACCCACAAGACCCAGAAAAAGAGGATGCCAAACATTTATTGTTGCATGCACAGCCAGGATTCTACAATGGGCCTTGCACACAGAGCCACTGCTTATTCTCCCAGGGATCTAAACAACAGGTACAAGCCTGGCCAGACTCACAAGCATGAAATCATTCTCCAACTCTCTGCCTGTCCCCTTTAATCCAGTGATTAAAAGGAAGTGTCCCAGGCAATAAGCAGAAACTTAGGAAGAGTAGGCTGAAAAAGTTTTCAAGGCAAACAATCCAAAAAGGCTCTTTACAACAGGCATACAGAGCAAGGCTCTGTTAACAGCTGTACTCACTTTTGTATCAGAGAAACAAACACTTATTTTCATTTTAAGTCAAACCCTTTTTTTTTTTCCTCAAACACCAAGGAAAAACAGGACTTGTTTCCTGAAATAAATTTCCCAAATATACTAAAAAATTAATCTGATAAAAGCTTTATACTGTCCACATTAGAAAGAGGATGCAAAATGAAAACCTTAACAATTATTTAATCCAAAAGACAGCATATTTCTACTGGTCATGTTGAAAAGGGAACCTAGAGCAATCCTAAATGACAAACTATACAAAGAGAGTGATATTACAGGAAGGGTGTTTAAAGGCATGGATGGACGAATGGAAAAGCACAGGCTTACAGAAAGGAAGCCTTTCAGAACACATACAAGGAAGAACGCTGGAGTCCAGTGAAAGAGGGACAGAGGATACAGAAATGTTATCACAGGAGAGCTACTGTTTGTTAGAAAGGGACATTCAATTCCTTGTTTGTCAGTAACTTGGGGTTTGTTATAACAGAAGCGTTTGGCCAATTAATGACATCAGTGCTGACGCACTTGCTAAACCTCTTTTGGTTAGTCTGTTAGGCTACTAAAAAATGCCAAGTCTGGTCTAACATATGTTGCTATACGTGCATCCTCATTAGAATTTTTGCTTGCTGACTATACCATTTTCAGAAAAACTACAAAACCCATTTCAAACCAATTCAACCAAGCATTACCTTATGGCTTCTAAAGGGTATTTGCCTCATGTATTTTTGGGAGGAGGAAAGAGACATGGGCAGTCCTCTCCATGAACTGTGAGGGCTATGTATTACTGGTAAAGCGCTCAAAAACTGAAAGATGTTTCTGAAGACAGCTAATGATTAAAGGCTGAGAAGAAGCCAACAGAGACAACTGACAGGAAATTTGTTTTGACAGTGACAGATTCTTCTGAATACCTTTTTGTTGCACAGCCACCATCAACACACCTCAACCACTTCTGCTGCTTGACTTCCTTTTAAAGGAAGAAAAATCTGTATTCTGATGACTCAAACTCACAGCTCCATTAAGTAGAAATTAATACAAGCAAAAACACACTGGTAACCTAGAGGTAGGACTGTCATGAATAGGCTGCAGCTGTCTATAAAAACCAAAAAGCTTAACAATGACCAGGAAATTTGGGTCTAAAGACTAGAAGAAATCCAATTATGCGTATCATTATGCTATACCAAAATGGAGTTAAGGCACCCAAACTAATCTAATTTTGTTCTTTCTGAGGCCATAAAGGAATACATACACCTCAACAGCTCCAGGAAAGGGCAGCTCAAAAATAATCAATCTGGGTTCCAATAGCATACGGAAAAAGCCACAGTGAACCTTATTTTTAGGCTACAATCAGTGCTAAATTGCTAGTAAATTAAAGACAGCCATCCAGTATAAAAAAGGATGAATCCATCCCTCGTAAAAACTATTGCAGCAATAAGGTAAATCTGAATCAACCTTTTCAACGGAACATGAGAACACAGCAAAAACCCAACCCCTCAACATTATCAAACTTGCCATACACCATCAACCCCACCTAGAAGTCTGCCCGCTCCAAAGCCTCAATTTGTGCCACCAAAACCATCCATAGATGCTACTGTGATGCAGTGATTAAAAGGAATCTTTTTGCCACCTCTTCCTTAAAGAAGCCTTCCGGAAATAATATGAAACCATTTGATAAATTACTTTCATCAAGAGCAACTCCAATCAGAAAAATCACCACCACCAGAAAACAGACTGGACTTCATGCTGGTGAAATCTTTCAGTTCATACTGAACCGAGTGCTTCAGGAAGAGAACCACTGCACCACTGCACTGTGGAAGAACAAACTTACAGAGACACAACTGCCACCAGGGGAATGGCTCTCCAGTCACTATTCCTGGTCTCAATAGGAAACCACAGAACACATTCTGACCAGGAGCCCAGGAGTGAAAATTCAGAACACTGGTGAGGGAAAAAAAAAAACATGGGCTCAATGACAATACTGGTTTCACAGCACATGAAAAGTGAACTCCTTCTGTTCCTAGTTTACAAATCACATGCATTGCACCATCTCCAAGACATCTGCACTTTTCTGCCTCCACTCTCCCTTTAAAATCTCTTCTGCTGCAAGGTACCAACTTCTGTTACTCCTAAACCAGTCTGATACAAATCAAAAGTCTGAGCAATCTGTTGTACACACTTCCGAAAATCCCTTTTTGCGTTGTGCTGGAAGAAGAGCCTGTGTACCTAAACCAGAAGTTTTAGGCTACAATCAGAATTAGGTACACTTAAGGTACAAACAGAAGTTTTAGGTACACAGGCCCTTCTTCCAGCACAAAAGTCCAGGGAAGGATATTAACTCTGCCAACAAACCTCCTCTTGTCTAATATAAATTAACAGCACCAGCATATAAACAGCATCAGTGGTTTCTTCCACAAGCTGCTGTCACTGAAGAGAAGGATACATTTAACTGCTACATCAGTTGTATGGGATGCAGTGTACTTACAACACTGATTACACTGATACTGGGAAAAAGCTTTTCAATAAAGAAACACAGTTCGAAGTTTTGAATGCAGATGCCCAGCCATGTAAGCAGCACAAGCAGTGTGCTGGACCTCAGTATCTGGCCTCTAACAGAACCAGCATTTTCAGAGCAACATAAATGCTCCTTTTCTTCTACTCCCCCTTCATCTGCATGGCAGCTATAGACGGATCCATGGGAGATAATTTAAGGTGCTTCCTACTGGTGTTGGCAAACAGCTCAATTTCATCTAAGAAGATGTGAGGCTTATAAACACCGACCTTAGTAAGCATGAATTTGTATGTATTGCTATATACAAAACTGTGCAAGTGACAACTTCTGTTTTCCGAACACCATCACTGCAGAGGGGATTTCTGTCTTAATATGTTTCATTCAGCACTTCAGAACTGTAATACTTGTGTTTAGTGAGCTCAGTTGAGAGATCCCTTTTACACACTAAAAGCTTAACAAATACCTGACCAGGAGATTAAACACTAACTTTCAAGTCCAGAGTTCTGGACACCACTACAATGAAATAATCTAAACCTTTTCTTAATGTGGGTTATATGCCAGCACATTCAACCTACTTAAAACCAGTTTCAGAAAAACACTAGCAGTTTTCTCATCTAACCATAATTTGAAATCATAAAAGCTTTTCTTAAATCACTACAGCAGCCACATATTGCATCACACTAATTCAGCACCACAGGCAACATTCCGCCATCATAACTCCATATTAAGAGCTTCTTCCAACCTGCAGAAATGGCAGAGGCAACAAGAATCAGTATTAGACAGAAGCTGGTCCTGTTCCAACACTATCTTAATCTACACGTAGGGAAATACTAGAACCAGGGTTCTGAACAGCAACCAACAAAATCCCTGAGATAACCAGCACTGCACTGAGTCCTCCTAATGTGCACACTAGCTGCTGTCCATAGCACATAGCACAATGCCATTCACCAATTCTCAAACTTAAAAACCAGCGCTTGCTCCCACTGGAGTTGTGCGCTGTACCAAACTGCACTCACCAGAGACACAACAGAAGGCAGTATCTGAAGGTTTCAAAGATGCCAGAAGAGGCAAGAGATAGAGGTTACTACCTCAAGCAAAATGCTTTTTCGTAATATCTCAGTCCTGGAAAAACATATGAATTGATGAAGTTTACTGTCACGGGTGGTTTTAATTTCAGGTAAGCCATTCTCAGTCATAGAGTTAAAAACACGCCTACATGTTGTGAGGTTGGAATCTAAATTTCTTGAGGAGGACACAAGTGATGAATACTCCTTTTTCACTATTCTATGAGAGAATAGAGGAACTGGTCCATTTTATTAATATTGGGGATGTAAACTTATATCACACACACACAAAAAAAAATCTGCAACTGAATTATGGGCCAACAGTCAAAAAAAAACCTTTTTATTTCCCAGATTTGTGTCATATCCAATAGTGACAAATTTAGAACCATGCAGCAGATCTCAAATTTTCTACAAAAACTAATTACAGAGTCCATTTGTATGTACATGCATGCTGGACACTGCCTATTTTCCATGCGTTTGTTACCCACTGATTTCCTGTAACGGAAAAACCCTTTAAGTCTCACTTTTCTTTTAAGCTACTATTTCACTCCACAGACACAAAGGCAGCTATATCTGGGGAAACAAAATTAGTTATTCATTAGTGCACAGCAACTGCATATGACAACTACATGAGCTAGGGAGGAATTTGAGGCAACTGAATAATACATCCAGTAAAGAGGTATGCAGGTAAAGAAAAGTGGAATTTTGCCAAAGGATTAATACTCCTGGTTTTGAAAAAGTAACACTGCCTTTCTAGTGGGCATGAAATACCTGATCTATACCTTTCCCAGAAAACAACAGATTCAGTAGCGCTTCCTCATGAGACATTCCTCCTTACTAAGCACTCATTTACTCATAACTTTGCATTAAAGCATTTTCTGGCAGGCCGTCGTCTATACAGTCTGAGAAAATTTGCCTACTGAATCAAGAAGCAACAGAGCCAGGGGCCATCTCTCTTCTGTTTCAAAATCTTGAGCAAGGAGAAATGCTTCCCCTACCTGGAGTCCCCATCGGGATCTTCTGTGGTGTCACCAGAGCCATTCACAGCGTATCGACTCCTCGGTTTATCTGAAGCAAAGAACAGACAACCTTTTCTGGGAACAATTTCCTTAAAGTGTGTGTCAAGAAAATACTCATCTGTGCCCTTTAAAAACTATCAAAAGGCAGATCTAAAAAAAGTAGTATTAAAACCAGAAAGCCTCTTCATTTTTAGGTTGAAATACCTGATCTTGTTTTTTCTGTTCTCATTCAGAAACACAGTAAAAAAAAATAGGGGAAAGAGTAGAAAATGTAACATTCACAGAAACAACTTTTCTCTCAAGTGCCAGGTAACCCTTTGCAGTTTTAGACAGAGTGGAAAACAGAATTTTGCCTGATGCACTTCCTTCTTTATTGCTCAGGTTTCACGGCCCTAATGCTCCAGAAGCCCCTCCTGCAGTGTCAGGTATCAAAACCCTTTACCAACAAAAAGCAGAAGTGGGGTGGGAGGGAAGCAGCCAGCTAAAAGAGAAAGACATCATGTCCGATTTTACCTATAAAAACAAGTAATGGTTTAAGGACAATTCTCTCCTGGTAGAAATGGACTCACAACCTAGAGGGGTGCCAAACCTCTCATGATATATGTGTTAGCAAGCGACTCGAGTCAAAGAGCCTCATCACTTCCACACCTTTAGGCCACACACCAAGAGCCTCACTTCTGCCCCTGCCTCCACCTTCCCTTACAGCTCCTGCTCATCCAGGAAAACCACCACCAAGCACTGGTTCCATAACACCCAGCACTAATGTGGTTCAGTTAAAGTGTGGTGTGAGGTGTGTGCTTGTGGGGGTGCCAGGGCACCTGGGGGGTATGAGGCATGGGGGTGTGAGGCAGGGTGCTTGTGAGGGGAGTGCGAGGGGTGTGTGGAGAGTACTTAGGGTGTGTGTGGGGTGAGAGGGGTGTGTGGAGGCTGTGAGGGGTGTGTGAAAGGTGTGTGTGGGACTGCGTGCGGGCTGTGAGGTTTACCAGCCCCGTAGTGCTGCGGGGGGTTGCTGGCCCCCACGGGCTGCAGCGGGCCCCCGGCGGAGGCTCCCGCACTCCCCGGGTCGAGCTGTCCCCCCGGAATAGCGCACTTACTGGCCTGTGCGGCGGGGTGCTCGGCGCCGCGCTGGAAGGGGAAGCGGAAGAGCAGCTTGTTGCCGCGGCTGCCCGAGCTCACCAGGATAACGCTGATGGGGCTGGTGCTCTCACCCATGCCGGCGCACCGCGGTACTGTACGGCCCGGCCCGGCACGCAGGAAGGCCGCCCGGTGCCGCTGGCTTCCGCTTCCGCTGCCACCAGCGCCCGGACAAGGCGAGCGGCTGCCGGCGGGCGGAGCGGGGACGGAGGAATGGAGCTTCCCGGCTGCGGGCTGAGCTCTGGCGTCTCACAACCTCGATCAATCCAGCGCCCCACAGCCCCGTCCCCAGTACAGCCCAGTGCGCCCAGATCAGCCCAGCACCTCACACACGCTCTGCCCAGCGCTGCCGTTTTTCAACCCAATGTCCCCCATTCAGACTCGTACTTCCATGGACACCGCTCCCTGTTCCACGCATTTCCAGTTTATTCCAGTGCTTCACGTGGCTATGGGCAGATCAGCCCAGTGCCCCCAGCATGTCCCAGCGCCCCCAGTTCAGCATGATGGACCTGCAGCCACAGCGCTAGCCCCGGAGCTGTCACGCAGGCGCTGCTGGGGGCTGCTCATTGCCATTGGCCTCCATGGGTCATTTGTGGCCTTTCAGCCATCTCAGACTTCTGACATCTCCAGAGTTTTACTGAAGTCGTTGGCAAACAGCAGCGTGAGCTTGTCCCTCCCTAGCAACTCAGTCATTACTGGGTGCCCACAGGAGGCAGGATGCCAGTCTGAATCTTGGACCCCCACGCTCATGGAAAGGCTCACTTCATCTTGTTTCTCACGTTCATTGCTGATCTCAGGGCACTTTACAGCACTAATACCTTGTGGTCCCTAATAATTTACTCCTGGCTCTAGATTAGTAAAGGTAACGTTACTTCCCCTGGCAGCTGTCTTGGTACCTTTGTCTTACTTTGTCTTTAATCGAGATCAGAAATCATCGCAAATTACAGAGAAGATGTCCTGGGTTTTGCTCACAAATTCTTCTGTACTTGCTTGCATTATTTAGACATTTGAACACTCTGAGATATCCCCACTCTGGATTTTGCTCTGCGGTTCCCCCCAGGGACGCTGCACAGAGGTGGTGGCTGAAGAGGCAGATGAGCACACGCAGCACAGGTGTAATCTGCAGGGCCATTCTCTGCAAGGCCAGCGATAACCATTGAAGCAAGAGAAGATGTCACAGAGGGGAGAGAATGGTGTAAGGGAGATTAAAGAGCAGTCGTATTATCACAGTGGAGCATTCCTCATGCACCAGTACTCAGCAGCTACATTAAAAGTCCCCAGAGTGTCTGTTTTGAAGCATAATTTTACTTTCTTAATCAATTACAGACATAATTGTCTTTCCAGCTGTTGGAAGCCATAGTTAAGTTAAAACAAAGTTGCAAGTTCTCTGAACACTGTCAGGAAATTAAAGAACAAAGCAAGGATTTAGATTCCACTTTTAAGATTTCCAAAACTTAATGTGCCCCAAATTTATCAGAATTAGAGCAAATCTATGTGCCAGCTTATCCACAGGATTTCCCCATATGAGGGAGACAGTGCCCAGGGAGAATACAGACCCGTGTGGAAAGTTATCCCTGACCTCACGGTGGTGCCATTCAATTGCTTGCTGGATTTACAGTCAGGGCTGATGGAAATTATAATCCTAATTTCATAAGGAGCAAACAGTCCTGTTGCTCATTTCTGCCATTTAAAATGAGAAACTCTAGCAGCCTGCTTTTGGGACATGATTAAAACAGACCTATGTTAATACTAAAAGTCACCTTTGGTGACATTTCACAGCTTCATGACAAAGATTTATCATCTACCCAAGGGTGGACATTGTGCTATGGGTCTGTGAATCATAACTCTGAGCAGCAGCAAGAAAGGAAGGCAGATCTGGTGAGATTTCCCAGAGGACAGAGCTTCAGTGTCGATCCTGTGACAGAGGAACACCAGCACCTATGTTGTCCAGCTCCTTGCATTGCTGAGGCCAGGTCTGCCATGTCTTACTATCCTGAGGGCAGCTGGAGCACTGGGATGGAGGAGCTTGGCTGAGGTCCATGCAAGGATAGAGATGGTCACTCTCCATGTCACATTGTGGGACATGGCTGAGGGTCACGCTTCTTCCACCAGGCACATTCCTAAGGAGTTCCTGCAATTGTTCCCAGTGCAGCCCTGATCCTGGGCAAGCAATGATCTCCTTCTAGCAAACCACTGTCATCCTTTGTCTTCTCTGTCTTTTGTGACAGTGCAAGAGTATCTCCCAGAATTCATAAAGATTTCAGTGACAGTGAACCCTCCACTCCAGTCATTGTGCCTGCATAAACCGTAATCCTGCAGCCACGGAAGATCAATATTCAGGTTAAACAGTGGGCAGCGAAGTAGGAAGGAGTCCTGATAGTCTGCCTTATCCCTGGGTATATATGGGCCACAGTCACTTCACTCGTGTGTTGACTGAGTAACCTCTGATTAAAAGCATTCTCACTGAGGAGAACTTGGAACACAGCCATGCAGCAGGCAGTGTAAGAGGCAGCACTTTGGAGAAGAGATAGAAACATTGAATAAATGTATAATTAACAGCATCTTTATTTTCAAAGTAATTTTTCTATGGGAAAACTGCAAGTTTTTGAAATGTGTGTAGCAAGGAATGGTGAATACAGCCTTGCTCAGTACCTCCATCCATTTAGGCTGCATACAATGAATGTTGCATTGTCCTGTGCTCTGACTGAAGGATTGCTGCCCATGCCATCAGAGGCACTTTCTATTGGAAACTGCACTGCATCTGCATAGCCAGACAGTTAGCTCTGATTTTTCAGTGCACATGTATGGCATTTATCAAAGGGAGGATACACAAAGAGCACTCTGATAATTTTCTTTATGGTAAAGTGATTGTGCTCACTGGGTCTGGGGTGAGTCCCTTCTTGTATCCCCTCTTAAAGTGAGGCACAGAGAGAAGCAAATTACCCAGCCACCCAGCCAATGGACAGAGGGCTGAGTGAGGAGGGTGCTGTGGCACTGAACACCATCTTAAATTAAACTGCAGATAAGGTGGTTGGCCTCTGCAGAGGTGATGATAATACAAGATCACCAAACCCAGCCAGACTTTCAGACTAAAAAGTATCGAGTGCTTTGCACCTGCCCTTTGGGAAAGTCCAAGGTTTCTCCTGCTTCATGTGACAGATGACATGCAGAGAGCCTTCAGTTGAGAGCCCAGTGGAAAGCACAAGGGGTGGCTCAGAGCCCTTCTCCAGGTGCCACTTACCCTGGGACACTGGGGTTACCAGAGGATACAGCAGCCACTAACTGACCACATCCATACTGGTTCTCTAGCACCGCTGGTTCTTTCCCACCTGACCCCAGGATGCAGAACAGCCCCAGGAGCATGGGGTCTATTTGTAGACCAATGTATCATTAGATCCCTGGAACCCTCTTAGGATTCCTCTTATCGGGACAACTGTGTCTGGGGAATACCCTCTGTAGCAGTCAGTAGCATTGCTGTGAAACACAGACACATCTTGTTGAGGAATCTGGCTTACACATAGCAACCTTCTCTGCACAAGCATGCAAGGCTATTTAGGCAGAGAACACTATCTGACCTCTCTGACTGTATCAGCCAGCTTTCCCTGCATGGCTGCCAGCACTCAGTGGTGATGTGTACAGCTGCTGTAGTTTATCAGGGTGGCAGAGAGATTTACCTCTGCTTCATGTGCTGGCAGGATATTCATTTCAAGAGGTTCAGCAGCGACCATCTCCAGTAGAGTATTTCTTTGACACTTTGCCCACTTATCTGTGATTACAGACCTGTGCTAGTCTTTCCTTTGCTTGTTTGGTCCTTCACCCATCAAGAGCACCTGTGCTAGTCTTTCCTTTGCTTGTTTGGTCCTTCACCCATCAAGAGCGCCTGTGCTCTGAAGCTACTTGTCACCTGTCATGGGCCCAGGCTTTCCAGTGCATGTCCACCATGTAGCACAATGCATGCCAGTGCCGGCTGTGGTGCTATTTTACAGTTCCAGAGATAATTAACAGGGATCACACAGCTAGAAATCAGAGGTGTGTGGTATAAGGCATAAGCTCTCTCCCTGTAACCATAGGGATCGTAACTAGTGATGCTGTTATAAGCACTATTAATTGCAGAGTGAGTCCCTAATTCTTCGCAAGAGGCTAGCAAACTCGAGTCCTGGCAATGCTGAAGCAAATGGCAAAATCTCCACTTATTCCCACAAAATCTGGCTTCACTCCCCCTCTAAACAATACTGCATATCTCCCAGTCTGTCCTTACCACTATTTAGGAATCATTTCATAGGAAATAATGTGCCACATGGCACCCACATATACTGGAAGTGTATGATGTGGCACAGAAAACCTCAGGGTCTTGTGTTCACACCTGTGAAAAAAGTGAGAAAATACAGATATTTCCCCAAGCTCCTTAGCATGCTTGAATTCCATATACTCTTTAGCTTAAAGATGTGTCCTAATGCTTCATCAATGAAATTTTCCAGCATTATCTCTCTGTTCATGTATCAATATGTGTCCAGACAATTTCTACAGACCACACGGACATTACGTTAAGAAGCAAGAAGCTGATAACGCCAGCAAGCAAGGAGGCCAGTGCACTGACCCTTGCAGAAACAGACATGGTTTTGCGAGGAGATAAGAGTCTCCCACCTCCATGGGTGGACCTCTGGAGTGACCAATGAGTGTGGACAGGCGCCAACGTCTACTCTCCCCTTCCTCTTTATAACCAGGGCTGCCAGGGTGATGAGTCCAAACCCACTCTGAGCGTCCATCGCAAGGAGACCGAGCCCGCATCTTCCTGCACGATGACGCTGACTCAAGCTGACAAGGCCGCCGTGGTCACCATCTGGGCAAAGGTGGCCACCCAAGCTGATGCCATTGGGGCAGAATCACTGGAGAGGTAAGTCCCCCCAAACTCCTCCGAAGAGGGTGCCTCCTCTGGCTTTGCTATTAGAATGCACCTCGTGTAAAACTTGCACGAGTGAGAGCACACCGGGACTGGTGAGAGCTGGTGGATGATATCTGTGTTGTTTGGTATGTAATTATATGGAATTGTATCTGTGCTACAAAATGCTTCAAAATCTCACAGCAAACCATATTTTTCTAAGCAATTTTATAGGTTTATTTCTCATTACAGCAATTCAGAATAATTCATAGCCAGGAGCCCTGGCAAGGAATTCAAAGCCATTCATATTCAGTCCTGAAACAGGGTTATCACTGTTCAGAAATGCACTTGAAGTGGTTTATTGTACAAGTGATGTGCTTTCTCTTGCAGTTTCTGGGCATTTAGAGAATAACCATCCACTAAATTCACTGGGTACTCATGTTTCATTGTTCCAGCGATAAGTAACAACCTGTTAGGAAACAAGGCTACTGGACCCCTAGCATGAAGTATAGTGCAGTAATCCAAAATTCATACAAATTAAGGAAGCTGGCACTAAAGGAATAACAGCCTGGAAGTTATTCAGAAATTGTTATTCAAAGTGTTATTTACAGCTCAACATAAAGCACTGTGATACTCCTTCCAGTATTCTGAGTACCATTCGTATCAATTCTGGTTCATTCAGCTTGTATTAGTTTGAAGGTCCTGCAGACTGGCTTACAATGTAATATAAAAAATGTAGTAATAATTTGTGGGCCATTATTTATTTAAAGCAAACAAAAATACATTAAGTTCTAATTTTTTTTTGCATGTCATTTTTCTCTAGTACATACAGATTAGCCCACTGTCTAATCTGTATGTACTGCAGAAGAAGGTTCAGAGAATAAAGACCTTCCTGACTGAACTTCTGTAGCTGGCAGGTTTACATTGCACTTGCTCTGAGGTTTTGCCGTGTCATGCATGCCATTTCCACTGCTCAATCTCATTCTCATGTTCTCCTCCAGGCTTTTCTTCAGTTACCCCCAGACAAAAACCTACTTCCCTCACTTTGATCTCAGCCAAGGCTCAGCTCAGCTTCGTGGTCATGGCTCCAAGGTCATGAGTGCTATTGGGGAGGCTGTGAAGAACATTGAGGACATTAGAGGTGCTTTGGCCAAGCTCAGTGAGCTACATGCTTACATCCTCAGGGTGGACCCAGTGAACTTCAAGGTGAGTGAGCACACAGACTTTCAGGGATGAAAACTGCTATCACAGAATAAAAGACCGTATATAATTTTGGCTAATGGCAGCTCGATCCCTGTCTGCACCGTGCAGCCTTGTCAACTCATGTTGCTGCTTGTTCTCCAGCTACTTTTTAACCTGAGATTGGATCTTTTAATGAAAGATCTGGTCTAGCTCCTATGCTTTGTGTTAGACAGATTCAAGTTTCTGTTGCCTTTGTTGTAGTTTATGAATCTCCTTCACACATCAGGTTTTATCACCTGTCTTGAACAAAGTCTTCTAAACATTTCCACTTTGTTGCATTTCCCTTTGGTGTGGAAGAAAGGGACATTTGGAAGATAGAGTGGAATCAGGCAGTGCCTTTTGCCCTACACCAAAGGCAACTCTGCTTTTTTATATATAACATCAGGCAGTGCTATCTGGCTGGGACACATACTTGTCATCCCAAAGCATACTGTGACCAAGACCCATTGCAGATCCTTAGACTAACATCTGTTACTGATTATGATGGATTTCATTCTGTTTTCCCTTACAGCTCCTTTCTCACTGTATCCTGTGCTCTGTGGCTGCTCGCTATCCCAGTGACTTCACACCAGAAGTTCATGCTGCATGGGACAAGTTCCTGTCCAGTGTTTCCTCTGTTCTGACTGAGAAGTACAGATAGACGATCTACACAGAGGATGAGGGATGCACATCCGTGGTGCAGCCCAGCTGCCAGACCCTGGGTTTTTCATCCCTTCCTATGCAGTCCTCTCAAATCCCCTATGCAGAGGCTCAGTCATCTGCAAAACCCAATAAATAATACAAATGTGAGCTAAAGTCTCTGTGTTTTCATCTCCATGTGTTCTACCTGCACTTGACTGTTCTGGCAGGGGTGCGCTGAAATTTCTACACAATATGAAAGAAAAACTACTAAACATTGTAAATTCATTTAATAATTAATGTACTAATGAGTTCATATACTAATTCATGTACTAAGCTGTGTAAATTCAGTGGAAATAGCATAACATAACATCATAACATATTCAGTGGGAGTAACATAACATTGAGCAGAAGCTCCTAACAAGCTACAGTCCTGTGATTATTACTGATCACCAAGGCCTATCCCCCAAAGACTGTTTCCAGGGTGATCAGGAAACAGTCTTTTACCCTGCTGGGCTATTGAATGGATCCAGGCTTTTTTGTTTGACATATCCAAAACCCATCACAGCCTGGTGTGAAAAAAAACTGCATTGCCATATATTGTGATGTGCCCAGAGAGATGGTGAGCATTGTCTTCTCGTGCTCCTCTCCATGGGGTATGGGCAATGTATCCGATGTGCTTCATGAACACCTTGGGCTATCACACCTGCTAGACAGGTTTGGTAAAGGGACCATTCCCTCAGGTTGGCATCTCTTGTTTTTATATGTGGAACTTTACAAGCATTTGAAATTTGGGAATACCAGTGGCCACTGCAGATCAGTGTTGATGGCATTTCTGGGACCACAGCCTTCCAGGGTTTCTCTGAAAAGAAGTGACAGGGAAAAGAATGAAACTGATGGTCTCTCTGGCGGGCACAGGAATCCTCCATACATACCTGTTGTGGGTTAACCTCATTGGGCAGCTAAGAACTACATAGTTGCTCATTCACTTCTCCCCCTCAATGGGATGAGGGGAAGAGGAAAGGAGGAATAAAAGCAAGAAAAGCTGGGGGTCACAATCAATCAAACAAACAAGGGAACATAAATAATGGTTTCATAAATGAAAGATAACTGGCAGAAGAAGGAAGAAAACAAAATAAAACAGGCAATGCAAAGGCAACCACCCACCATCTCCTGAGGGCAGCCCAGCGAGTTCCTGAGCCAAAAAGATGGGTAAACCCCAAAAAGCTCCCTGCCCCCCCCTCTTTTCCCTTTTATTGCTGAGCATGGCATTGCGTTGTATGAAATACCTCTTTGAGTAGTTTGTGTTATCTGCCCAGTTTTGTCCCCTCCCAGCATACTGCACACCCAAAAATCTATTCCTTGGCAGGGGCAGAGTGAAGAGCAGAGATGGCCTTGATGCTGTGCAAATGCTGCTCCCTAAAAGCTGGAAAAACAGTGTGTTATCAGGGCTGGTTTGGTCACAGATCTCAAGCACAGCACCGTATGAGTTGCTGTGAAGAAAGGTATTTATCAGGGTACATTTACTGTCCGTGTCTCTCTCAGAGGACTCCTAACATAAAAAGGTGTGTGCAAAGTCTTAAGCACACTCTGATCAACAGCCTGGGCTAGCACTGCAAGCTGTGGTCCTCATTTCATTTACAAACTGTAGGGACTGTGTTTGAGCAAGGGGGAGAGAGATGGTGTGGAAGCTCTGAAACCACCAAATTGCTCCAAATGTGTCACCAAGCGTACCACGGCAGTTTTAAAATGTTCCACATTTGTGGGTCTCGGGTAACCTGAGCATTTAAATCCGCAGCTTAGGTGCTCATCAGCATCTGGGGTGTCCCTAACCCCAAAGCTGTGCCAATGACTTCATACAGAGGCTGAGTGAAAGACGTGACCATCACCATCCACCTGTGGGATGTCCCAGAGTTTACGGCGAGAGGCAGGGGCACACACCAGGGTGGGAAGAAGGGAAGAAGCCCAGGCCTGACAAGTATCACAGAACAGACTTTGGGAAGAGCATGCACCAAAAAAGAGGCTCTTCCCCTCCCAGGTTTCTCTGGGCTGCAGAGTGATGGTCTTTCTCATGGCAGATTCCCAGCACGACCCAGGAGAGCTTGTCCATGGCTCTCTGCTTCAGGCAGAGAGGGGCTGGAGGACCTGAGGAGCCAGGGACATGTGTGGGACCCACCCCAACACATGGCCCGCATGGCAGAATGGTGGATCTCAATAGGAGGCTTGTGGATGTGCTGGCACCCTCGGGACATGCCCGTGGCTGCTGCTAACCATGGGGTAGCACAGCTGGGTGCTGCCTCCAGCCGCAGCCTGGTGTGGGGCTGGTGCAGGCGACAGGGCAGGGCAGCCGGGGCCCCCTCAGGGCTGGGCCCCCCAGGGCAGTCAGGGCCCCCCGAGGCAGGGCCCAGTGCTGCACATCCAGGGCTCCCCTCGCCCCTCGGCACCGATAAGATAAGGCCAGGGTGGAGATGCCGGCTGCTATAAGAGGGTGGCCCCCGGGACACGGCTGCCACCGAGAGCTGCCTGCCTCTGCCAGCCGCCGCCATGCTGACCGCTGATGACAAGAAGCTGATCCAGCAGGTCTGTGAGAGGTCGTCCAGCCACCTGGAGCAGTTCGGCACCGAGGCCCTGGAGAGGTGCAGGCCGGGCCCCATGGGCAGGGGGGGAGGCGGGTGGGAGCCCCACGGGGGTTGGTGTGGGGGATCAGTGGCACTGACCATCCGGCTCCGGCAGGATGTTCATCACCTACCCCCAGACCAAGACCTACTTCCCCCACTTCGACCTGCAACATGGCTCTGACCAGATCCGCAGCCATGGCAAGAAGGTGGCGACCGCCTTGGCCAATGCTGCCAAGAACCTGGACAACCTCAGCCAGGCCCTGTCTGAGCTCAGCAACCTGCACGCTTACAGCCTGCGTGTCGACCCCGTCAACTTCAAGGCAGGCGGGGGACAGGGGACCAGGGATAGGGAAAGGGGGACAGGGGACCAGGGATAGGGAAGGGGGGACAGGGGACCAGGATAGGGAAAGGGGGACAGGGGACCAGGGATAGGGAAGGGGGGACAGGGGACAAGGGATAGGGAAAGGGGGACAGGGGACCAGGGATAGGGAAGGGGGACAGGGGACAAGGGATAGGGAAAGGGGGACAGGGGACCAGGGATAGGGAAAGGGGGACAGGGGACCAGGGACAGGGAAGGGGGGACAGGGGACAAGGATAGGGAAAGGGGGATAGGGGACCAGGATAGGGAAAGGGGGACAGGGGACCAGGGATAGGGAAGGGGGGACAGGGAACCAGGGATGGAGGAAGAGGGACAGGGGACCAGAGATAGGGAAAGGGGGACAGGGGACCAGGGATAGGGAAAGGGGGACAGGGGACAAGGGATAGGGAAAGGGGGACAGGGGACCAGGGATAGGGAAAGGGGGACAGGGGACCAGGGATAGGGAAGGGGGGACAGGGGACCAGGGATAGGGAAGGGGGGACAGGGAACCAGGGATGGAAGAAGAGGGACAGGGGACCAGGAATAGGGAAAGGGGGACAGGGGACCAGGGATGGAGGAAGAGGGACAGGGGATGGAGGACGGGGGACAGGGATGGGATGGGGGAATATGGTTCACAGCAGCGGTGCTGAGCCTTGTTTTGTCTTGCAGCTGCTGTCGCAATGCTTCCAGGTGGTGCTGTCTGTGCACCTGGGCAAGGACTACACCCCCGAGGTGCATGCTGCCTTCGACAAGTTCCTGTCCGCCGTGGCCTCCGTGCTGGCCGAGAAGTACAGATGAGCTGCCACCCGCACACGGGTGCCATCAATAAAGACACTTCTGCTGCAGCACTATGTCCGTCTGTGCTGGGGCCGGGGCCTGGGGCAGGATGCAGTGTTGTAGTCGTCACACCAGAGGGAGGGAAGGAAAGAGGGAGGGAGGGAGAAGGGGAGGGAGAAAGCTGCTGGTGAGGCTGGTCATGGTACAGGGGAGCAGCACTGGCCATGGGCTTCCTGGATGCCCCCCCAAGGCCCTGCCTGCTTCCACCCTGCCCCAGCATGGGATGTGGCTGATGCTGGTAGCAGGAGCCATGGAATGCAGCTCAGCCTCTCACCTTGCTGTGCCTGCATCCCTCGGGGGGGGGGGGGAAGGAGAAGAATGACTTCTACTGCTGAACCCAGGACAGTATCCACCCTTTATTCCATACCATTCATGTCATGCTCAGATCCCACATTTTTCAATATACCATCACTCTTGTCTCATATATATATATATACATACACACACACACAAAGAGAGAGAGAGATCATTCCTTAGTGCATGGACCAATCCCTATAAATCTGTTGAGTTCATTCTGTTGAGTTCATCCGGTCCATGATGTCGGCCTCCATCTCATGTAGCAGTCTTTCAGAGCAGGAGAGGCTGTGTGCAGTGTTGGATCATTGCCTGCTGATGATACCGCAGAACTCGTCTGGTTTCATCAAAGCTCATTCTTTGTTGGGATGATGGTTGGAGGAAAGTCAGGGCCAGACATTGGTGACCTGAAGACATCTAGTTGGTAGGCTAGAAAAGTGCTACATAGCAGGCAACAGCATACAATTGAGTTCATTGGCTGTTTTTCCCTAAAATCAAATCCCCTTGAGGTATACATCTGACTTCCCCATCTTCCCGCGATACCCACCAAGTATATCCAGGTCCCTGAGCAAAAGCAATCCAATGAGTGGGTTTGCCTTTACCTGAAGCAGGAATAACCGAGGCTGTCTTCCCCAGCAAATTCTTCATATGCACCACGAGAACTTTATCCCCTTCTACAGTATGTAAAAGTTCTGACTGGGCTGGGCCCGCCCTGTTGGCAGATCCTCTGGTGTTGACCAACCAGGTGGCTTTTGGTAAATGTGTATCCCAATGTTTGAAAGTCCCACCACCCATTGCTCTCAGTGTAGTTTTTAACAGCCCATTTTCCCAGAGGCTGGTGCATGGCAGGGGATGTGATATACCCACTCGATGCCATGCTTTTTGGCCCAAGTGTCTGCAATGTTGTTCCAGAAGTGAATCCCATTGTCTGACTGAATTCACTCTGGGGTGCCGTGTCACCACAAAATCTGTTTCTCAAGGCCCAGGATCGTGTTCCGGGCAGTGGCATGGGGCACAGCGTATGTTTCCAGCCACCCAGTGGTTGCTTCCACCATGGTAAGCACATGGCGCTTGCCTTGGCAGGTTGTCAGCAGTGTGATATAGTCAATCTGCCAGGCCTCCCCATGTTTGTACTTCAGCCATCACCCTCCATACCAAAGAGGCTTTAACCGCTTGGCTTGTTTAATTGCAGCACATGTTTCACACTCATGAATAACCTGGGCAATAGTGTCCATTGTTAAGTCCACCCCTCAATCACAAGACCATCTGTATGTTGCATCTCTGCCCTGATGGCCTGAAGTGTCATGGGCCCACCGGGACAAAAATTCACCTTTATGTTGCCAATCTAAGTCCATCTGAGCCACTTCAATCTTAGCCGCTTTATCCACTTGTTGGTTGTTCAGGTGCTCCTCAGTGGCCCGACTCTTGGGTACATGGGCATCTACATGACGTACCTTCACCACCAGGTTCTGCACCCAGGCAGCAATATCTTGTCACAGTTCAGCAGCCCAGATGGGTTTACCTCTGCGTTGCCAGTTGCTCTGCTTCCATTGCTGCAACCACCCCCACAGGGCATTTGCCGCCATCTATGAGTCAGTATAGAGGTAAAGTACTGGACACTTTTCTCGTTCAGCAATGTCCAGGGCCAGCTGGAGGGCTTTCACCTCGGAAAACTCACTTGATCCACCCTCTCCTTCAGCAGTTTCTGCAACTTGTTGTCTGGGGCTCCATACAACTGCCTTCCATCTCTGATGCTTCCAAAGTAGTGGACGGGCCCACTGGACTAGATACTTGCCCGTCCTGCCCCACACACCCTGCCACTCATGACTGTCAATCCTTGGGGAAAATCTCTTGGTGGTCCTCCTATATCATCATCTAATCCTAGACAAGACTTGAGCTGGACTCTGCTTAGCTCCCACAATTGGACAAGATTGGGAGTTTTCAGGGTGATGTGGCCGTAGCCAAAACAGAGAGAGCATAGGCAGCAACAAGCTGGTTCCCAGCAAGAGGAGCAGGGTGCTTTCAAGGGCATTGAAAGGATATTCAGGATCTTTAAATATTCCAGAATCTACTCCCACTGTAAATAGTCTGGTGGAGGAGCAGAGGGTGTGAGGGAATGTCTCCTTCATAGACTGACCACCCGAGGGGGAAAAAAAAGATGCGTAATTGCTAAACACTTCCATTATATACCTCCCAAAGTATAGAGGTGATGACCACACTGGGAACACAAACCAGCCCAGATTCATGATCAATGAGTCTATTGTATTGCAAGTCATTGCCATGAAGTACAGCAAAACAATAACCTTAGCCCAGCCGATAAACAATAAAACAGCAAATACCATCTGCAAATAAGGTACGTAGGACATGCCGGAAACTCTGAGATCAAGAGCGACAATTTGAGAGCCAATAAATTAGCATTGTGATGAGTGACTGTTAATCCAAAACAATAAATGCTTATCACAAATATGATAAGACACACTCTGGTCAGATCTGCCATTATCTCAACCCTTCACACCCCACATTGGGTGCCACAAAGAACTGTCATGGTTTAAGCCCAGCTGCAACCCGGAACCACGCAGCCACTCACTCACTTCCCCCCTTCCTCCACACCCCCAGCCCTGGAAGGATGGGGAGGAGAATCGAACGAATGTAACTCCCACAGGCTGAGATAAGAACAGCCCAGTATCATAATTATATAATAATAATGATAAGGGAAATAACAAGGGAAGAGAATACAACCACTACCACCTGCCAACTGATACCCAGCCTGACCCGAGCAGTGATCTGGGCCTTCTGGGTGACTGCCCCCAGTTTATATACTGGGCATGATGTGCTGTGGTATGGAATACCTCTTTGGCTAGTTTGGGTCCGGTGTCCTGTCTCTGCTTCCTCCTGGCTTCCCCTCCTCCCTGGCAGAGCTTGAGACTCAGAAGAGTCTTTGGCTAGAGTAAACATTACTGAGCAGCAACTAAAAACATTGGTGTTATCAGTGCTGTTCCCAGACTGAAAGTCAAAACCACAGCACTTCACCAGCTACTAAGAAGGAGAAAAATGACTGCTACTGCTGACCCCAGGACAGTTGGGCTAAATCAAATGTCAAATCCCCTTGAAGGATTATCTAGGGGCATAGGATGAATCCTTCCTGGCTCCGTCTATCACAAGGGTTGCTTAGGACTTCATTGGGGATGCTGTGGGAGCGAAATGCCTGTATGAGCTCCAAAAGCAATCAGACAAGTTCATAGAGTGAAAGAAGTCCACTACAGACCATGAAGCACTCTGTTACTGGGCTCAAGCCCCTGAGCCACAAATCCCCACTGACAGCCAGCCTGGGTGTGTGCTCTTCCCCTGGCACGTGGACAGGGTGGCAGTGGGGGGGGCAGAACTGCAGTCCAGCACAGTGCAGTGGTTTCTGGGGTTTGGAGCCTGAATTAAAAAGCCTATTGGATTTAGATCACAGCTGATGTGTTACAAGAAACTAAACTAGCCCTGGGGCTGCTCCGTGTATGACACCAGAGGGAGGAGATGAGCATTCGTGACGGGTGGGAGATGGTGCATCAGGAGAGCGGTGCCCACAGTAGCCAAGTGCGAGCAGCAGTGGGGTGCTGGGTGGATTGGTTCCCTGGACTACACTCACCCATGCTCCTGCGAAGGCACTCATGAGCCCAAAGCACTTTCCCTCCATCCTCACACATATCCTAGTCTACATCCCTGAGTCTTCATGTCCATTTACACCCATCCATTTATCCTTGTGCCACTAGTCTGAAGGGCTCTTCTGCCTTTGCAGTTTGTCCCCTGAAGCATGCACGTCGGTGCCCCCACAGATGTTTTCCTGGTCTCTGCTTCCAAGAAGATCAGCCCCCCCATCCTCCTCCCCACCCCATCCTCCCTCCTTCCCTGCTCTGAAATGGTGCCAGCTAGAGCTAATCTCCCCCAAACACAAATGATAAGAACCATCGGCCATGGAGGAAACACGGGTGTGAACTGTCCCCTGCCTGCCTGCACCACCTCTTGAGCCTACTGGAGGCACCTCAAGCCCTCTCACTGTCCTCATCTTCCTCATCTTCCTCACATCCTCATCTTCCTTGCCCTTACTGTCTCGCTGTCATCATTTGGAGCACACAGGGCTTGCCAGGGCTCCTGGGCCCTGCATGCCTTCCTTCCCTGACTGTCAGCTCCTCCTGCCAGTGCTTGCATCAGTGCAGGCACTGACCCCCATGGTCCTACAAAGTGTTCCCCCTTCCCAGGATACAGGGTCACCGGGTCCCTTGCAGCACTGAGACCAGCACAACACATGTGCAGGAGAGAGGGCTGGAGTAGGAGAGCCCCGCGACCTGTGTTCAGAGGGATGTAACTGGGGTTCAGGGAGCAGGGGGTGAAACGGGAACACACTTTGGGTTACACTGGTTTGAGGTGCACTGAGGAAACAAGAGCAGGAGGTTCAGTGGGGCAGCATGGCTGAGTGGCTGTGTGTACAGGGGCCACGCTGGCTGGCAGGGTGTGTGTGAGCAAGGATGGTGCACGTGCAGGGGCTGTGTTAGACGCAGTGTGTGTATGAAGCAGTTCACATGTGTGCATGGAAGCTGACTGTCTGTGCAGGTGCTCGCGGGTCCATGTCTGGGTTCTGGGGTGCTAGGCAGGTTCAGTCTGTGGGGCACAGGCACTATTGAAGACCCAGCCCCACACTGCTGTCCTCACCACCCTTCCAGCACACATCCCGGCTGTGCCAGAGCTACCTGCACCTCAGGGGACCTCAGCCCCGAACCCAGCCTTCGCCTGGAGGGAGGACACATACTGGCTGTGCCCGTGCCAGCGCAGACCCTAACCTAAGCCTAACCCCGCAGTCAGCCTGCGCCAGAGGGCATGGGCTTGCGCTGTTGCTGACCCACATCTCAGCTGGTGCCAGGGGGGCAGAGACTCCCCCGCCGGGCCCGGTGCCGGTGCGGTGCCGCGGGGGGAGCGGGGCGCGGCGCTGGCCGGGGTCCAGCGGAGCAGGAACGGGGCCAGGAACGGGGCGAGGAGCAGGGCGGGCCGGGGGGCGGGCGGTGCCCCGGTACAGCATATAAGGGCGGCGGCGTCCGGCGGGGGCACCCGTGCTGGGGGCTGCCATCGCGGAGGTGTCACCATGGTGCTGTCTGGGAGCGACAAGACCAACGTGAAGGGCGTCTTCTCCAAAATCGGCGGCCAGGCCGATGACTATGGCGCCGAGGCCCTAGAGAGGTACGTGCCATCCCCCTTGTCATACCCTCTCCTGCCTCTCCTCCAGTCCCTCCCATCTGCCCATGTCCTCTTGCCCTCCACAACTGTTCCTGTCCTACGTGTCCCTGTCTCATCTGTCCCTGACATCATCCCTCTGTTCCCCAGGATGTTCGCCACCTTCCCCCAGACCAAGACCTACTTCCCCCACTTTGACGTGAGTCCAGGCTCTGCTCAGGTCAAGGCGCACGGCAAGAAGGTGGCGGCCGCACTGGTCGAGGCTGCCAACCACATTGATGACATCGCAACTGCCCTCTCCAAGCTCAGCGACCTCCACGCCCAAAAGCTCCGCGTGGACCCAGTCAACTTCAAAGTGAGCATCTGGGAAGGGGTGACCAGCCTGACTCCCATCTGCACCCTCTGTCCATCCCCCTCACCTCACCCCGTCTTCTCAACCCCTTACCCCTTCTCCTTTGTCTTTCAGCTGCTGGGCCAATGCTTCCTGGTGGTGGTGGCCATCCACAACCCCTCTGTCCTGACCCCCGAGGTCCACGCTTCCCTGGACAAGTTCCTGTGCGCCGTGGGCAGCGTGCTGACTGCCAAGTACCGTTAAGACGGCACCATGGCTAGAGCTGGACCCGATCCACTGCCAGCCTCCAACAGCAAGCAGACAAATGATCTGAAATAAAATCTGTTGCATTTGTGCTCCAGCCCTGGCGTCTTGCTCTGGTTCCTGCCTGCTGGGAGGGAACGGGAGGGATCTGCTTCGGGTCTGAACTGAGGTTCTCCCCTTCCAGGTGGGCAAGGAGAGGAAATGGGCTCTGGTTTTGCTGTCTCTGAAAGGAGGCAGTGTTTGCGGGGTGGTGGGGCTGCTTTTCCCAGCTGTGGGGTCTGGGAAAAGCAGAGCATTTCCAGGTACTGTTGCAGGGGAGAGTGGCTGGAGTCTGGCCCTGAGCTCTCTGCAGTGCCAGCCTGTGCTGGTCTTCGCACCAGTGCACCTCGCTGAGATCCCCTCTTGCCCCACCCGCCCTGTGCACCCCTTACTTCCAATTCAGGCTGAATCATCGGATACCATCTCCTGGAAGTGCTTGTGGGAGACAGTGGGGTACAGGGGCTCCCAGTGCTTGTGACCATGTATGAGATGACACAGCGAGGATGCTCTGAGAATCTCCAAGTGCAAGGACATCTCTCTGTGCATCCCTAGCACAAAGGGCTGTGTGGCATCACTGGACTTTTTCCACCTAGTGCTGCACTCTTGGGGTGCTACTTTGCAGGGGCCCTGCGGAGCTGACAGGCTGGGGGAGACTGGGAATGGGCACTGCAAGGGGAGCAGCCGGGACTCAGATAGGCAGCAGGGTAGGGGGTCTCAGGGCAGTGAAGCGGCACTGGGAGCGCAGTGCTGTGTCTGTGCAGCCTCTCGCCCTTATCACAGCCTGCAGCAGGGTGCCTGCAGTGCAGGGGGCTGTGGGCTGATGATAAAGGAGACGTGGACTCTCCTCCAGCCATGGGTGTGGTGGGAGACGCAGCAGCAGATAGTCGTGGGGCCGCAGCCTGCCAGGTGCTGAGTAAGGCTGGGGGGCTCGGTGCTGGGGGGAAGGTTCAGGAAAGCCTGGGGCAGCTGGTACAGCCATGACACAGAGCCAGGCTGAAGTTGCCACTGGCCCTCCATACTTGCCCTAGCCCTATGGGCTCCAGTCACCATCAGTGAATGCACCAGAGGCAGAAGAAGCCCCACATGACTCCAGAGAAAGAGGGAGACCCTCCAGCCCTCAGGGTTTCTCCTGCAGAGTACCACAGGCATCATAAACCCACATGCCCACCCCACCTTGGGGCAGTGAGGAGAGCAGCAGAAAGCTGATCAGGGCATCACTGAGCTACCTGATCTACTTGTGCATGGGGAAGGGTTTTGGAGCAGGTCGCACCCTTCCAGCCAACATCATCCAGACGCAACTCTTCTCCACAGAGAACTTCTGCTTTCTCTCTCAGGGAGAGAAGAGGTATGGTGGAGGGGTCAGGGCACAGGGGTATGCAAGGCAGTGTGGTCTGGTGTGTAAAGCACTGGGAAGAGCCAGTATCAAATCCAGCACAGACTTGGGCTTCTCCAAACCAGGCACAAAGGACCCTTGTGGTCCGAAGCACAGTGTATGCATAAGGGGCAAGGTGTAGGAGCAATGAAAGGGATAGTATTCTCATGGAGGGGAAGGGGTTGGCAGTTGTCCTCACTGCCCATGACAGCCATTAGCTTCCAACAGCTCCCACGCCATGTTGTGTCCTCAGGCAGGACACGTTGTGTTGCAGTGGGCAGTATCCTGCAGCACTTTCTTAGGGTTCTGCATGGCCAAAGAACCACTGAGCTCCCAAGGGCCGAGTGAGTTTTGTCCCAGCCATTTGTCCTTGCCGCCACAAGATGGGGACCTCAAGCCGTGGTGCTTTATCGGGGGCAGGCAGAGAATGCAGAGGTCCCTGCCAGGATGGGCTTCCAGCCAGCCCCATTCCCGAGCACACTGGGGACACTGGTCCCATCTCAGAGGGGTGCAGGAGCCCTCCCCAGCAGCCCAGTTCCAGTGCTGGGTGCCCCAGAAGCCAGGCACCCCATGCATCCTGGCTCATAGCACAGAGCATGTGAGCCCCAGGCTCCCTTCACTGTGCACCCCTTGGTGGCCATGGCGCCATGTGCCCCAGGACACAGCCTACCCCAAGGGCCTGACAGGCTGGCAAGAGCTTCCTGCACCGTGGCTCTGCCTGAGCTAGTGTTCCTGCCTCAGGACCTGCAGGCAGCGCAGCAGCAGCCGTGGCTGCAGCACGGCAGGTGGCAGGTCAAACCTTCAGCCCCCCACTGTCCCGGGTTGGTTTTGCAGCTCCTATTGCTGCAGCCCCAGCGCTGATGAGAGAGGCGGAGGCAAACGCTGCATTGTCACAGCAGCGGCAGACAGAAATGGCAGCAGGTGACATGGAGGAGGTGGACTTTGGGGACAAAGCCTCCTGATTCAGGCCATGGCAGCGCTCAGGAGGCAGAGTCACAGGAGGCAGCTTCAGGGAAGAAGGAAGGTGAACATCTTCAGGTGAGACAAAAGCTGGTTCTGATGTCTCTGCTATCTGGAGACTTCTCTTGCCTCTTACCAGCACTCATTCCTGATGGACAAAGCATCTATGGTTCAGAGGTACCCAGAGAACACCACAGTATTTTGTTACACGATAGTCACCAAGGCAAGTGGCATTTCAGGGCTCATTTTTATTCAAAGAGGTGCAAAAGTGACAAGGGGAAAGAAGCCTGATGATTGTGACTTACCTGGTCACAACACTTTCATCAGTCTGTTGAGTGGTTGTAAACAGCTGTGTACAGGTAGCTCTTACCAGTGTCTGATAAACAGTCACGGCCTTAGAAAGTGCGTTCTGGAAAGGGACACAGAAATTCAGACTTCTGGAGGAGGTCAAGCATCCTAGGGGATTTTACCAGGAATTTCCCATTCAAAACTTAGCAAAGAAGCAGTGGGAAGATACAGAATTAATTTCTTCTTAGAAGCTGATCTTAGGACACCAGTTGGAAGATCCTCTTGCTGGAAAGAGGAGGGGAAATAATCATGTGTTTTACAAACTGTTCTGTTTATACATCCTATTTCGGCATTCAATATGCCAATAGCATAAGTCATGATTGGTGCAACCTATAGGTCTTTTGTTGAAAAACTGCTGTATAAGCAGTTTGCTTGCCATGCATTTGGACAGTTACTCTTTCCTGAATGTCAGATTTTCCATACTGAACTGATCTCTCTGACCTGTGTAGATCAGTTTGAATTTAACCCAGTGCTTTGGGGTGCTCACAGCCCCTCCAGCTCAGGAACATTTGAGAATTTAATAAGCACATTCTCCATTAAAACACATAAGTTATTGATGAAAGAGCAGGGAATGATAATGTTGAACCAAGGACTAGAATCTGTCACAGCAGGAAAACAGACTCATCTGAAATGATTCATTCTTGGCACTGACCATGGTTATTACTCATCTCTTTCTTCGATTAAATGTCCCACTGTTTCTCTGTGATTTGAAGTGGACTGGTTTACAGTTCCTTAGTTTCCTCCTTTTACCTACTAATGATAAGAGACCCTGTTGTCTTGTTCCTGCCACCCCATCATCCTCCACCACTTCCCAAAGATAGTGGCTGCTTGGAGATGGCTTCAATCAGTTGCTGAGGTAAAGGGAATTTTTTTCAGGCAAGCAGTCTGAAAGTACTGGAATGAATGAAATATACTTTAATCCACATTGTTGAGGATCCTTCCACCTTCCCCACTGTCTATTTTGCCACTGGGAAAAGTGGTTGTAGAAGACAGAAAATAGAGTCAGCCTTCACTAAAACGCCAATTTTGATGAAGGATTTCAAATATTTTCTCTCTCTCCTTTCCTAAAAGCAGGGACTGCTCCCAGTGGAGCAGCCACATCAATCAGAGCTACACAAGCCCCTCCAGACAGGACAGGGCTGATAAAACAAGTACAGAACTTAAAACTGTGAGCCCTCCTTTGCCATCACAAGAAGTTCAACATCGCAAGCAACATCTTAGAAAACCTTTTTGCTGATCCCCCTCAGAGCCGACCCGTGGGCACCCAGGTCTCATTCTGTGAGTTCCCATGACAAGAGGCATTAAGCATTACGAATTCCCTGGTTTTGAAGACACTCATAACAGAATCCAGGTCCTGGATTTTCTGTCTGGGAGGAGAAGAAGTAGACCAGTGGTAACATGACTTTGGCCACTGATGCCTTCTTCCTGCTGTTTCGGAGCCATTCAGCAGAAGCTTTCCACACCTACTTTGCACTGGTTTTCCACCTTCTTTTTGTGACTGACCATGTCTGTTTTGATAACTAGATCTAGCCAGCTTTCCACTGCAATAGTGCCACCAGCAACTCTTTGCAATGAGGTTACAGTATTTGTCAGTCACGCCTGCTTGATGTTGTGCACTGGGAATTGACCAGATTTTCACCTCAGAGATGGGAATTGACTAGAAATGCAAAATCTGTCTTCCTGGTGGTTGCCCTGTCTTTTGCCACACACCAACCACCTGAGAAGATCTGCATTTGCTGAGGGATGGTGAAAGTGAGGACACAGGAAATGCTCTGCTGGTGACATCCTTGGTTCATCCCTCCCAGGGATGTTTTCAGCAACAGGAGATACCACCTGGAAGAGCACACGAGCCTGGCCACTTTTCATTGTGCTCTTCCAGCATCCACACCAGCAGTAACAGCAATTTCAGAGAGTACATTCCTGCCTGTTGCCTTTAGCATGTCTGTTGACCTGCTGCTCACAAATTTGCTACACCTTTTACAAACCTGCTGATCCTATTTGTATCCACAACCTCCCATGTCAGCAAGTTCCAGAAGATCATTCCCCTCCCCTGCCCTGTATAAAGTCCTTTATATTCCTTTTAAAGCAATCTACCAGACTCATCGATGCCCTCTAATTCCAGTCACAGAGCATCTGATGAGCACAAGGGCCACAATCACCTTCTGATTTTGTAGAGTTGGCCTTTTCTGCTCCTCCTTCTCCAGGGTCAAATCCCAGCCTTCCCAAGACCTCCTCATACAGCAGCTGCCCCATCCCCTTGATCATCAAAGTTGCTCTGCTCACAACTCTGTAAGTTCACCGTGTTCTCAGATCAGAGGCCGGCACTATGCAAATGTGTGTTACAGAGCAGGTAAAAGCTGTCTTCTTTCTTATTTTGAGACCCCAAGCCCTTCTTGATGACATGGCCACTTTTTGCTGCACATCAAGGCTACAATTTTGGTGAACCATCAGTGAAAACTCCATTATGCTTTTCCTGAGCTTTAATAGCCAGTTTAAGTCCAGCCTCCTCTGTTTTAGGTTTTTCCCTATCTGTGTCACCTTAGTTATCTACACTGATAGATTTTTATCTATCTGTATCTATTTTTTATCTATCTGTGTCACCTTAGTTATCTACACTGATAGATAAATTTTTCCATTTGTGAATAACACCGAAAGCTGCATGTAACAAAGCTCCCCTGACCATGTCAGCCTTTCCCCAGTCTCCTGCAGTGATGGAGCATCATCTGACATTTCTGACAAAAGCCTAAAAGCTGAAGTGTGCAACTCTAACAGCAGATTTTTGGTCTGTATTCCTAGGACACAGTTCTTCACTATCCTCTCCCTGCCCAGATCCCCTGTCATATTCACTTCAAGTAGGTAATGAGTTGCTGAGTAGACACAAATCAACGAGGATGTAGCTGGAGATGGTTAAAACATAAGGTTTTCCAGTTTGTGCCACTTTTTTACTCCCTGTATCAGGACCAGAGAGAGATACGGGAGCAGACTATGCCAGCTCCATGCTCTTCAGAGACCCTTGCACATGGAGGGGAGGATCCCAACTATGGATTTATGGAAAGCAATACAGCAAAATGTGCACTGCAGCTGCTCAGCCAGAAAGCTTTTATACTCCCTTCAATGGTTGAGCAGCTGAGTGCCTTTATTCATAGTAGAAGTATATTTATCAAAATTTATGGGTCAGCCCTGTTAAAGCCCCATATATTCAATTTGGACAGGTCACCATTATTTATTTTTCCAGATCATAGCTTCAAACAGGGATATTTTCAGCTGGGATAGAGTTAGTTTTCTTCCTAGTAGGTGGTGCAGTGCTGTGTTTCAGCTCAGTCTGATAGCACACCAGTGTTTTAGTTGTTGCTAAGTAATGCTTACTCCGATCAAGGACTTTCTGATCTCTCATGCTCTGCCAGTGAAGAGGGGCACAAGAAGCCAGGAGGAAGCAGAGATAGGACAGCTGACACAGACTAGCCAAATCCATACCACAGCACATCATGCCTGGGATAAAACCGGGGGGAGCTGGCTGGAAGGTGCTGATCACTGCTCAGTGACAGGCTGGGTATTGGTCCGCAGGTGCTGAGCAATTACACTGTGCATTTTCAGGGTTTTATTCTTCCCTCTCTTCTTGTTTTATATTTTCATTACTATTATTACTATTAGTAGTAGTATATTTAATTTTATTTCCATTATTAAACTGGTCTTATCTTAACCCACATGTTTTACTTTTTTTTTCCAATTCTCCTCCCCATCCTCCTGGATGCATGGTACTTAGTTATCAGGTGGGGTTAAACAGCAACAAGTATATAGTCCAGATCTCTTCCCAGCCCTGTCTGAATCACTGTAGGAAATACACTCTCTAGAAGAGTTTTCCACTTCCATGCTTCGGGATTCATGGACCAAAGAGCAAAAGCAGATGTGGTGATCCCTGATCATTACACAGACACATGCACTGTGTTCAGAGTCACATGTGTTGCAAAGCCAGGCAGAAGCCCTGGCCCCAGCATAGCCATGCTTCCTCAGATTTCAGCAGAAGCTCACCAGGGGGGTTCTAAACCTTGTGATTTTGATTGCCACCACAAGAGGAGACAGGTGTCACTGCAGCTGGATCTTCTGCCTGGCTGCACACAACAGTGATCCATGGGTGGCTGCACGTGTCCACCTATGGAAGTGGAGGAAGCTACAGCTTCGGCTCCAACTGCATCTTCAGCTCCAAATCCAGCTCTGCAGCAAAAGGGAGACCCTCCCTGACTGAAACTCACCCAAGTAAGGATGCTTGGCCAAAGGAGAAAGAGTGAAAGCAACCCAATCCTTTCCAGTGACAACATTTTAGTGTGCTCATGTGTGGAGCAGCTGTCAGTCTGGAGGTGACATGTCCTACATCACTCACCACCCCAAACAGTCGCAGTCAACATTGGAATGCTTTTCTTGGGGAACAGGAGCAAGTCTAAGGGACTTGAGGTGTGAGAAAACAGGTATTGTAACACATTGTGGATCTGATTCTGCATTGAGCTAGATGAGTTTGATTTGTGCTCAGATTTGTCAGATCTTTGAATCTCAGTTTTTGTCCTTTAAGAGGAAAAGGACTGTAAGTAGACAGCATTGCAGGAAAGTAATTCATGAGGATTGACTGATGACAAGTTGATACCTTTTAAGTGGAGTTGAAGGGTAAATTACCATAGAATAAGAACAGAAGGGTTTGTTCTTCTTTCAAGAATTGTTTCAGGAAGAACAATTTCTGAGCAGCAGCAAAATCAACTGGGAGAACTCAAAGCTAACATGGAAGAGGCTTGCCATTCCTTAGGGAAAACTGTAAAATTACTTCATATCCTGAAGAAGCTCAAAAAACAAAGTGAAAGAGTGTAATACCTAACTGGAGTGTGATTTTCTGATATCAAAAGGATATGAGGAATAATAAGCAGATTATGAAAAATGGAGAGGAGGACTAGCCTCTGAAGAAGGCTCTGACTGATGTTAGCAATATGTGTGAGTAAAGTAAGAACAGGTAAGTCCATCATGTGCTGGGTCAAGACTTCAGAGCTCAGTCATGAGCCCTGCTATAAGTCATGAGCAACAGAGGAAGATAACAATCACGATATGACAGGATCTCAAGGACTGCAGGCCTCAAGGATCCACACAGCAGAAAGCCGATGATACCCTCATGCCCAGCAGGAAAAAGTGGGGAGGAAGCTGGTGCTGTTGTTAGGCAGGACACATTCCAGAAGAAGAGCTCTGAACGTCCAAGGACAGTATTACACAGGGACAAATGGGAACAAATAGGCAGTGAGTAAATCTAAGCTGGGAATTAGAAAATGAGTCCCTTCCAATCCCATGCTTCCTGTGCTCAAGCTTTTGGGCTGACTTCAAGGAAGTCTTCCAATAAATTACATGAGGACATTTCTAGCTACTGACTGCATAAGCTGCTCTGACAGGGCTTTCGGTGATGTCAGAGCCCCTAGAGAATGACTGACTCTTTCATGGGGGATTTCATTCCCATACATAATAAGCTTATCACAAATATATCAGCTTTCTGAAAACAAGAAACAAAGATTTGGAGCTCCTGAAATAGAAAGCCCATGAGTTTGTGTTTGACTGGAAAAAGGGCTGAAGTCCCCAGCCAAGCTGAACTGTAAGCAAATGGTGTGATTTTTGCCTGAGCAAGGACTCCAAGACTGTGTCTAGACTGCATTATTGCCCTGGAGAACACAAACACATCAGAAGGTATCCCAAGGAAAAGGTGTGTAAGAAGGAAGACCCTTCACTCTTCCAAAGTCCACCAGAAAATCAGTGAAGGAGCTGAAATTCCTGTGAAAGCCACAGATCCCGTGAGCCCTACGAACACGGCAGATACGCGAGAGCTGAGAAGGCAGCTGGATTTTCTAGGAACAAGTGTAAAATCACCACACTTCAGATTGAAGAGCTGAGCTTCCCCAGCAATTTCCGCTCTGAGCTGGGGTGCGGTGGGCTGTTTGGTTACCCCTGAGCCAGTTAATGTCTGTGATTTCGGGTTAAACAGATCTCAGATTACCGTTTTATTTCCCCCTCATGGCACTGAGCAGCGAGGCCGCCCCCTCTCACAGCAGCAGCCTGCTTCCAGCACCTCTTCCCAGGGTGCTCTCCCACAGCCCCAGGGTGCTCCTGGGGTTTGACCCCTCTCGAAGTCCCTCTCCCGGGGCTCTCAGGGACGTCCTGGAGTACCGGGGTGCCACGGGACCATTTCAGTCTCTGGGTCCCTGCCCTCCCTGGGGTTACCTGGGGCCCCGACAGGACTACAGCGCTTCTCCAGGACCACGGGGGTCCCCAGGACAGGGAGACCGGAGACCAGATCCCCTCAGCCCCGAGCACCGCAGGCTGCTCCGGGCCGCCCACCCCCCGCCCCGCTCCGTGCACGTCCCGGTGCCGCAGGAGCTCGACGCTGCCCCGGCCGCGGGTGTCCCCAGGCCGCAGCGCTCCCGGGGGCGGTGGTTCCGCCGGGGGCGGGCCGGGGCGGGGCGGGCCGGCGGAAGCGGGCGGTGGCAGCGCGGGGATGTCGCTGCGGGGCGGGCGGCGGGCGGCGATGTCGGGGTAACGCCGGGCGGCCATGGCGCGGGGGGGCGGCCCGCCGCTGCGGCGGCTGCTGCTGCTGCTCCTGCTGCAGCTCCTGGCGCTCCCCGCCGGCAGCGGCAGCCGCGCCGGGCCCGGTGAGTCCCGGCCGGGGAGCGGGAGGGGGCTCGGGGATGCTCCGCGGGCACAGGGACACAGGGGCACGTCCGGCGGAGGAGCCGGGCTGGGCGGCCTCGCTGCCCGCCTGGGAGAGTCCCGGCGGCAGAGGCGCCGGTGGGAAACCGACCGGGTCACGTTAAAGTGAGAGGGGACCTGCCTGCCGCGCAGCGCCGGGAGCCGGTCTGAGCCCCGCTGCTCCTGACAGGGGCGGCTTTGAGGTAGCGTCGCGATTTCTCGATGTGATTTGGGTGGTGGGGGCTCTGGGAGCTGTCTCTGGTGGAGCAGCGCTTGTGTCCGGCGCTGCAGAGCAGCGAGAGGTCAGGCACGGTCCCAGAGGGGTTTCTGCTGTACTTGCGGTGGCAGCGATGGGTCTGCTTGGTTTTGCTTGGTTCTGAGGTTACTTTACTTCCAGCACATCCAGGCGGCTGGGATGGAGCGGAGGGCTTGCAGAAATGTGGGTTGCTCTCTGTGGCGGTGATGGGGATCTGGGGTGCACGGGAACTGAGTCTCCCCATGCAGAGGGTCAGCCCGTGGCTGCAGTGGTGGACAGGCTTGGGAACGTGAGGTTGTTTGCCTGCTTCACCCCATCATAGAGATAGGCTTGTGCCAGCGGTGCCTATCCACTGTTGATGGAGCATAATGACTTCCTCATAGTCTGCAAAGCCTGGAGCTGCTCCGGGGAGCTGATGGACGAGATGGCCTTTTGCCCCAGGCCCACCCTCCTCTGGCATCCTGCTAACTGGGTTCCCAGCCCTGAGGAACTGCCCCTGCCCTTGAGGTGTGGTGGTTGGTTTATCTTGGTGCTGTCCCACCGGCTGGGGAAGTGTCCCCACAGAGTCAGGTCTGGGCACTGGTCGAGATCAGTTCCGCCCCAGAGGAGCGAGGGGTCCTCTTCCTGGAACATTTATGGATGGATTTTTGACCTGGGCTATAGGAACAGGGTGTCTGTTACATTATAAATGGGCAAACATCCTGCCACGTAGCCAAGTCTTTACTTGAGTCAGACTGATCATCATCTCTGTAGCTCTAGACAGTGTCTGCTTTGAGATGAGGGTTTCATCCTTTTGATGGGAAGCCCTGAAACCAAGGTATCACTTCCTAAAACTACCATGATCTCATGGTAGTTTGGACAAACAAACCCATGCTCTTGCAGGTGGCTCTTTACTCTGAGAGTCAAATAACGCATCTCTCTGCATCTGTGATTCTGCTGCACTTTGTTTTTTGTCTTAAAAACACTTTTTTTAATGCTTTTTGCATAATAGGTTTGAAAAGTGCTTATGTGGAATCTGGATGGCAGAGGATGGAAACAACATCCATTTGACATTTGACAATCCCCTTGCTCAGTTTAAAGGCTTGTGAACATCATGGAACAGTCGAGTGGGACTTTCCAGGTGTTGCTGTGCTGGTGCAGAGCATACTGAATAGATGGGGACAGACACATACAGAGCGAGCAAATACAAGAGCGTGTGTTCTCGATGCAGATGGGCTGCCAAAGTAAACGCCTTGCTTGCGGGTGACCTGTCTTTCTGTCTTTCCTCTGCTGATACTCAGTTTATCTGCTTGTGGTGCTTCCTTGTCAGCCCAGGTGCAGCTCTGGGGTGCCCAGCACAGCAAAGCCTGTGAGCAGGGGCCAGTTCTCACCATGAGAAGCTGCTTCTGGACAGGCTTTGTCCACGCAGGTGTGTTGTTGATACAGCCTCAGCTGCTGCTGACCTGGTCACCGGCAGCGTGTGAGCAGGGCAGGTCTGCCCGCCTGCCCTCAGCCTGGCACTGTGCTTGAGCTGGTGCCATGTAATTGACCAGTCCTTAATAAATAGCGCTGCTCATTGCATGGGGTTTTAATTCTGCAGCCTGGCTGCCCTCTCCTCCCCAAGAACCACACAAATCACGCTTCAGCTTCAAGAGGACGTGCTGGGTGGGTGGTGACCATGGCTGTTGGCTGTGCAGAGCTCGACGGCTGGTGGGGTTAGAATGATAGAATCCTAGTATGGTTTGTGTTGGAAGGGACCTTACATATCATCCAGTTCCAACCCACTGCCACAGGTAGGGACACCTTGCACTAGAGCAGGTTGCTCCAAGCCCCATCCAACCTGGCCTTGAACACTGCCAGGGATGGGGCAGCCACAGCTTCTCTGGGCAACCTGTACCAGCGCCTCAGCATCCTCACAGGGAAGAGCTTTTTCCTAATATCTAATCTAAATCTCCTCTCAGTTTAAAGCCATTCCCCCTTGCCCTGTCACTACAGACCCTTGCAAAAAGCCCCTCTCCAGCTTTCTTGTCAGCCCCTTTAGGCACTGGAAGCTGCTCCAAGGTCTCCCCAGAGCCTTCTCTTCTCCAGGCTGAACAAGCCCAGCTCTCTCAGGCTGGAGCAGCTTTTATCAAGGCAGGAGGACTTATCCCTGTGCAGGCTGTCTGATGGGACATGTTGCATTGGGCTCTCCCAGCTCTAATCACGCTTTGTGTCCCTGTCTACCCACATCCTTTGTCCAAACACCTCTATGGACCTCCAGAAACAAACATGCCTTCTGCATGCAGACTGCAGCTGGGGTACAGACACCACTGATTAAACATTGCTCCCTTCTGTAACTCCTCTGCAGCAAATGTAACTGGGCTCACTACGATCAGCGCAGGGGATCACAGCCAGCTCTTGTCCGTAGTAGCCCACGCACTGTGCTGCCTTGCAGCCAGGGAGCATTTGCTTCAAAAGCCCCTTTTGTGGTCTCTGCTCCTCGCTGGCGTAGAGAGCAGCACAGCCCTGGCATGGGGGAAAGCTCTGCACACAGGCTGACAGCTTGTCGCTGTCCTGCCCAAGGCTCACCCTTCCCCTGGGTGCCCTCGCCTGGCCCTGTGCATTGAGGTGCTGCAGGAGCTGCTCCCTTGGCTGGACCCTGTGGGTGCGTGGCCACACTCTTCCTCCGGTTGGCTTGCATGGCTGGTATTTCTTGTTCCCCTGTTTCCTCCTTTCCTTGTCAGGTTTACAGGGTGCCCGGAGGCTTTGGCTTGGTAATTTGCCAGGGAATTAAACCCATGATTACTGTTCCTGTCTCTTTGCAGCGCTGTGGGTGAAGGTCAGCATTCATCCTGCTTTGGGGCATGAATCATAGTTCCTGCTAGGATTAGATTCCTCTTGGCATAAAGTACATCCCAAGGCTCTGGTCCTGCTTGAGGATTGTTTCCTCTTTCTTTGGCATCTTTCTTAAACTCTGTTGGGTCCTCTGTGTTTCCAGCATGACCCTGTGCAGTGCTGGAGGAAGGCAAGTTAAACCGTACTTGCTGCTTTATTCTCTGTTACAAATGAGGAATCTCTGGCTGAAAGATGATTTCTTCCACTCCAGGGAATTCCGGAGTAGAAAGGGAACATCTGGAGGACTTGGCAGAGATGTGAAGATGTTTTCTTCTACCCTTTTGCTGAGTGTTATGAGCCTTGTTTTTGGGTGGGCAACCTGTGCGGTTTCGTCCTCTTGTCAGCCCTGGTGTGATGTTGTTTTTCCATCCCGGCGCTGCAGTCTGGCTGGTTCCTTGCATACAATAGCACTGATGTACAATTTGCAGGTGGAATTATCAGCGGGCTGGGGGTAATCCATAAGCATAGCTGGGCAGAGGGGTGGATGGTGGATCTAGTTAGTCCTGATGGCACTTTGACTGAATAGCTGTAGTTTTGCATGATCTTTCAGCCTACCCTGGGGCTGTTCTAGCTATCACAGCAGCCTTTCTTCCAGGTAGGAGAATCTTTAGACTTCAGCAGGTACATCTGAAAGTGGAATTAGGTTTGCAGCACATGAATTTTCATCACATTGTGTGTCACAGGGAGGCAGTGGGTTGTGCTGTACGTGTGTCTTAAGCTGGGTAAGACAGATAAGGTTAGATCATGTGCTCAGCAGAGAGATGAGGGCACAGCTCTTGACTGTGTGTACCTGCTGCTGGGCCCTCGAGCACCCCTGCACTACCTGCACCCGTCTGCTCTGCACTGTTTGTCCCTGCTGCCTACTCTATGGTCCTTTCTTGTGACATCAACTTTTACTCCGACCTTTTCCTCCTCTCAATGTCTCTGGTGATCTGTCATCTTCAGAGCGCATCTTGCAGAGGGTACTTTTAGTGCTCTCTGGCTCCAGGTGATGGTTTTGTAGCAGGGGTGTGGATGGTTCTGGCTGGATCACAGTGTATTTAGTGGGACTGGGATGAGAAACCAGGGACACAAAGGGCTCCTCTCCAGCAACCTTTAGACTCCTGTGTGCTCCTGTGGGTGGTTCAGCCCTGCAGCCTGCCCCCAGCAGCCACCCCAGCAAGTGCTGTGCTCTCTGCCTTTCAGACTCCATGTATGTCTCTGAGTACTTCTCTCAGAGTGCACAGAAGCTGTCCTTCTACAGCTGGTATGGGAACGCTAAGCTCTTCCACTTCCATGTGCCGGAAGAAACTGTGCTGCTTCGCTGGCTTCTGCAAGCATCCCGGGGAAAAGGACCTGAGTGCACCGACATGGAGATCACAGTGTATGTATGTCCCTGTGCCGGTGCTTGCCCATGTGGGCTTCCTTTCCTTCTCTTGTCCTTGTTGTTCATGGTTGTGGTTGGTTGATTGTAGGATGTTGGACATGTGTTTTCTAGTTGAAAAAGCCATAGTTTCTTCATGTAGCAGCACTAAATCTGTGTTTAAACCTGTAGGAGCGTAAACCTGTAGGAACATTTTGTTTAAACCTGTGTTTAAACCTGTTGGAGCATTTTGTGTTCCTGTTATCAGTGCATCTGTGGCTGTCTGTCAGATGCGGTGTCTAAGAGACGCCTTAGAAGCACTGGAGATAGCTCCACAGTGAGGCTGGTGTTGCTGCTCATAAGCAAAAGTGTTTCTGGACCTTTCTGTGCCTGGCAGGATCCTGCACATGGTACCAAAGGATGTAGCAGGACTACAGGGGGTTTGAGAGGACCCCAACCGACTGGAGACAGCCAAATTCCCCAGCACAGAGGAACTGAATAGAGTGGGGACACTTTGTGAGGCATGCAACTGTGTGTGGAGCAGAGATAGGAGAGGAATGCCCAGTCTTGCAGACACAAGAGCATGAGAAGATTGCAAACCTAATGCCAGTGAAAGAAATGCTGCCTAAAGCAGTACTTGAGGTGGAGGATTTCAGGACTTTGAGCTGTAGCTTGGGAGGATACCAAGCTTCCTGGGCAAGTTGTGCCCATGGAGACACATGGGTCTCTGGCACCCACTCCACAGAGGTCTCAGGAGTGACTGCAGCAGCTCGACTTGCACTTCCCTGGTCTGTCCTGGACACAGATCAGTGCTCTCAGCTGCTCCAGAGCATCCTAGCACAGCTGATCTTCTTTTCTGCTTTCCAGAAAGGTTTCCAATAGCTTGGGGATGTGAGGGACAAGGCAACAGCTAAACAATACCCTAAGAAATGAAGACCAGCCCAGCTAAGCTCAAACGGGTTAACACCATATCCACTGTCATGTTTGCCTGCTGGACCCGTTACGTGCGGTTGCACTGCAGTCCAAAAGCAAGCAAATTGAACACCAGATTGGCTGCCCAAATAAATATCTCGCGTGTTACTTTGCTGCCTGCTTTTCTGCTGCTTCAAATGCTGGGCTGCTTATCTGGGAAGCCAAAGTGCTGTTGTACTGAAGTCAGTCACATGGACCTTCCTTGGTAAGCATCTTCTTAGTCTGTCTGCCTGCCCTTCTTAAGAGAAGAAATAGGGAAGATGTAAATCTTGGCTAGAAAATAAAAGCTCTCTGTTGACGATTCAGCCTATATGGGGAATTTGCTGATGGTTATAAAAAAGGAGTAGTTTTGCGCCTGGGGCTTAACCTTAGTAAGTGTGAAAATTTGCTTTCAGGCTTCATGGAATTATGTAAATCCTTATCTTAATAAGCAGCCAAGTTAAACCAATCTCTAAATAAATCCCAGATAAGCTAATAGCAGCCAGTCCTCATCAGATGAAAATGATGGCTCTTGTGGCCCACTTGAAAATGTGGGGTTTTCCACCCTGCTCCCTCTCAGATCCCAGGCCAACCTGGGTGTCCCCTGATGAGCTTGTATCCCAGTTTGTTTTGCCAGTGTCTTTACACCCCTTGATTTATTTGCATTCTGGTTTCTCTCACAGGCACTTTCGTTATGGGGCCCCTCCTGTAATTAACCCACTGGGCACTCGTTTTCCTGCTAATGCCACTGTCCGTCCTTCCTATAACATCAGCATCACTCTGAGCAGTGCTGTGCAGAACACCACATTTGTGAACATCACCAGCCCTGCTGCTGGAGACTGGTTCATCGCTGCCCACCTCCCTGAGGCTGCTGGCAGGATTGAAGTGAAGGTGAGGGTCCTGGTGAAGCTCTCAGCCATCGTGCTCTGCTCAGTGTGTCTTGCCACAGCTGACCCATCTGCTCTCCCCTCCTGCAGGGTTTCTCCACTCCATGCCCCTATATGTTCCAGGCAGATATGTTTGTGCTCAGACTCACTGATATGCCTGTTCTGGAGCCTGGTGTTGCCATGCCACAAACAGTTGTCTCGCCTGCTAAGCCACTGCATGTCAAGTGAGTGAGAGCAGCGGGTGGAAGGACTTATGGCCATGGTGGGGCGGGATTTCCCATGGGTGCTGCTTAGGGGAAGCCACTGTTGTTCCCGTGTGGGGCTGGAGCTGGCTCTCCGTGCCTGTTTGCCAAGCTCCCTGCAGCAGTGGTAGGGTTTGCACAGGGAGCACGCGCTTCTCCAGCTCTTCCCGGGTGGTCCTAGAGGTCCAGCTGTGGGAATTGTAGTTCTTGGAGATGTTTCCCTTGGGAAGGATGTTCACAACACCAAGCAGAACCAGCCAGCTCTTGCCACAAAACCCCATCACTGTGGTGGGTCACAGCTGGCTTATGTGGAGAGCACAAAGCTCTGCCAACTGCTGGTCTCCCTTCCTCCTGCAGGGTCTTCGTTCCCAAGCATGCTGCGGGGATGCGGTTTGAGCTGCGAAGCTGTGTGGCAAGCGAGCGGAAAGCGTGTGCCGTGCGGGTAGTGCTGGGCTCCATCACACTGCCCCAGTCCTTCCAGAAGATCATCACCTGCACTGGGAACGTAAACTGCAGCCTGGCCCTGGAGTCACCCCCCTGGGAGAAGTGGCTGCAGATCATGGTGGAGAGTCTTGGCCCTACCAATGCCAGTGTGTCTGTGCAGATGCTGGCTTCTTTCACAGGTGGGCTTCCACTTTCTCTAGCCCTGTGGGAAGGACCAGAGAGAACTTTGTGTCTACTGTGTCTCTCTTGAGCCTTGGGGTGGGTGGCTGTCTTCCCTAGCATGCTGGCATAACCTTGGGGGCTGGAACATAGTTGTTGCTTTGAGGTCAAAAATGAAGGCTTCAGTGTTCACCCAAGAGGGAACTCCCTGGAGATGCCTGTTTTGGAAACGCCTGAAAAGTTTGGGGTCTCTGAAGCAATGATATTTTCCAAAGCCTGTTTGTGAAGTAGTGCCTGACTTACTTGAAATCTTGTGGGGAAAGTAATTTGGGGTTACTGCACTGTGATGTTATGTTGACTGTCGATTGGGAATAAGCAGGCTACAGACAAGAAACCATTTCACAGAGGTTTCTTTGGGGTAATGTCTTGGGTAGCGAGGGGATGTCACCATTTTGGGTGACACCCTGTGACTCAGAAGGTTACAAGGTCCTTGTGGCTGTGACAGGCACCTTTGCATCCTCCTATTACATGACCATAATCCCTGTTTGACTCTTGGAAGCTCACCAACGAGGCACATTTTCTGCTGGGGGTTCTGCCATCCCCTCTTCAAAGCAGAGCCTGAACCCATGTGCTGGAGGGCCTTGCACTCACAGTCGAGGTGTTAGAGGGGAGCACTAGAGTCTCTGGGAGCGATGGACAAGGGTCCATCATGTTCCAACTTGTGGATGCTGATGCTAGAGTTCCCTCTGCAAAGATGGTGCCTTTCAGGGGCTGTAGCGAATGCATGAACCACCTGAAATACCTCCAGTTTATGCTGTCACTTGACGGTCTGGAGCTGCTGGGGCCCTGCCTGGATGAGATGCTAGTCCTGCCTGTGCTGATTCCTTTCCCTTTTTGCTTTACAGCTTGCAGACCAGGAAGTACCAGTTCATTTCTTAACTTCAGCAGCCTAAACCAGAGCCAAACTGGTCCCAGACCAGGTAGCACAGGAGCAGCAGGGAGCTCCGCTCTGTCTGCCACAGAGGCTTCACACAACATCTCTGGCCAGAGGAGCTTCTGCCTGCAGAACCAGCCCGTCGTTCGTGAGGATCTGGATGTGGTGTCTGTGCGCTACAGGCTCTTGAATGGTCCCAGTGTGCCTGTGAACAACCTCTCCCCGACCCTGCTCCTCCTCAGCCTGAACACTGGCATGGACAGCGGGGGTTCCCTCGTGATCAGTCTCTTGCTTAACAAGGTGTGGAGGCTCTCAGATGGGATTGTCTCCCCTTTGCAGGGCTCTGTGCCTGCTCCTGGGTGGGTTTGTCAGCAAACTCCAGGGGTTGTAGGTACCGGTGGGACTATTTATCTTCCCTTTTGTTGTCACAAAACACTCTGAGCTTCTTTTAGCTACTTCCAGCATGTCCCACCTGCCAGCTCCAGTTCAGGTGCCACAGCTTGCTGGCATGTGGTGGCAGTGACGCAGAGGAGATGAAATGGAAAGCAGCTGCAGTGCCATCTTCTGCACAGGAGCCTGGCACCCTGCCACCAGGATAGGAAACTGAGCAGGGAAACCCAGGGATGTTCCTGCCCAAGTCACTGATTCCCAGTCCCCTTCAGTGACATCCCAAAATCAGCCCCCTGAAATTCTGTGTAAGTTCCTGAGGGCTGCAGCAGGGCTCAGCCCTGGTGTCCTGCTGCCTCTGGCTCCTGCCGCTGTGCTCCTGCTGAAGCGATGTGTGAGTGCCCCAGCTCTGGGGCAGTTTCCCCATGAGGCCCCCCACAAGCCCCTCTTGCCTTTCAGCCAGCTTGTGACATGGTGGCAGCGCAGGGTGAGCTGAGCATGGGTTTGCCCAGGAAAAGCTGCTGAGTTGCTGGGTGACCTTGATCTGCAGGGTTCATTGTCCCCTGCTGCTCCTGGGGGCAGCATGGGAGAGGAGTTGTGCCAGGGGGTGGCATCGGGCGCTCTGACCTGGGACACTGCTCTGTTTGCACAGACATCCGTGAACCTGGCCAATGCCTCCGTGGTAGCATGTGTGAGTGCTGCTTCACCGGTGCTGTCCTTCAATGCCACACACAACTGCAGCACAGGTAGGAGACGCTGGCACCTGATGCCAGCTCAGCGACACCATCTCGGGGCTTTGCTTTTAGGCTTGTGAGCTGTCAACTGACTCTGGACTTCACAGTGTCCCAAGGAAGCTGATTTTGGCACGAGCTCTTGTGAAGTCTTTGTGCTGGCATGTGCCTAAGGTGCTAGTGTGGCACCCAGAGTTAGTCTCCAACAAAGGAAGGTGTCATTACTGTCTGGGGCTCTTCCAGCCTTGTTGGCAAGAGGTTTGGGGATGGTCAAGGTATTGCTGGTGTGTAGTGAAGCTAAGCTCTGCACTGGAGGACTAGCCAAGCAAACAGGGTGCTCCAGGTACCTTGAGCTGTCTGTGCAGGGCTGAGAGCTGAGATGAAAGAATAAACAAGGGTCTCAGGGGCAAGGGTCCTCTCCATTCCCCAGGTACTTCCTGAGGATGGGAGCAGGAGCCACAGGAGCCTCTGATTCCTGTGCAGTCCATCTTGGCATAGGATTGCTGTGGGCCCTTCTCCCCTAGTCTTGGCACATCGCAGCACCCTCTTTTCCTTAAGCTTTTTTCCAGGGCTACCCTCTGAGTGTGAGCACATCCTCTGCGGAAGCGACGCTGATTGTCCTGTACCCACAGACGGATGACTGGTTCCTCTCCCTGCAGCTCACCTGCCTGAAGGGCCAGGGGTGAGTGCTGTGCCATCCCACCTCGGCGCTGGTTCAGAGCGCTCTGTCTCCACATCCCACTGCCATTGACTGGTGTAAGCAAAACCAAACCCCTGTCCTCGCCACCATGCCATGGGCTCAGCTCAGCTGGTAGCAGGTGAACTGCGGCTGCAGAGGGAACAGGGGGTGGGTGACCATCTCAGCTTGCTCGCTTGTGAGCACCCAAACAGCTTCTCTAGTGCTCAGCTGGCACATCTCATGCAGGCTGCAGATGGCAGAGCCTGGCTGGATGAGCTTCCTCTTGCCCAGGTGGATTTTGAGGTGATAAATTGGTAAATGAAAATACTGCTGTTACTCCTTTGAGGTGTCCCTTAGATGTAGGCAGCTGTGACCATACTCCTGCAGTTTGACTAGAAAGCAGAAGCTCGGTCCTTGTGTAAGGGGCCAAGGGTGCACTGTAAAACAGTGCTAGTGATACTGCAGTCAGTTATGGTCACTGGAGTCTGCTATGGGTGTCAAGAGAGCTGATGGCTGCACATCAGTTTGGCAGTTCAAGTGGAGAGGGAATCAACTCTGCTTCAAACTCTGGGGAAGGATGAATAGATCCCAGAATACCAGGGAGCTTGCATACACAGGCATGGCCTGAGCCAGAGCAGGGTGCTTCCTGGGCACAAGGCTGCCCCAGAGGACCAGTGTACCAATGTGACCTGCTCTCCTTGCAGTCATTGTAATGCTGCAGAAGCCAAAGTGACCGTCTTTGCATACCTCACCCCCTGCTTCAACGACTGTGGGCCGTACGGACAGTGCAGCCTCCTGAGAAGACATGGCTACCTCTATGCTGGCTGCAGCTGCAAGGCTGGTGAGTGCATGTTCTAGGAAGTTTTGCCATCCTCCCCAAGGGGAGGACACATGTTTATGGTGGTGGTGTTTGGGTAGGGCAGCCTGGGGTCTGCCGCAGCTGCCAGGAGCAGCCTGGTGTCACAGTGCCTGCCAAAGAGCCCTTAGCACCTCTTGGAGAGCATCCTGACTTCCCCAAGGGATGCTGTGTTCTAGGGAGCAGCGAGTATCCCAGGGAAAATGGGGAATTGGGCTGAGGACAGCTCAGGGCTTGGAGAGGTGCTCCTGAGCATCCCCAGATTGATCAGGGTGCTGGCAGGGCTGCTGGAAGTGCCTGCATCAGAGCCTGTGCCTTCCAGGGAGGTTTGTTATGTGGGGTCCTGGTATGGGTGTTACGAGGTCAGGCTGCATCCCTGCCTGTGCTTTGCCATGGTGCTGTCTCCTGCCAAGAGACAGCACGCAGGCCAGCCCTTGGGCTTGGAGGTGCCCCTGAGGGAGGAACATCTGTGTCAGCTGATAATTATCTTAACAGGATGAGAAGGCTGGGCTGTAGTCAGTGGCGTAGGGAAGATGATAGCACTGCTGTGCCTGGGTGGTACGTGTACCTGTTCCCAGCAGAAGGACAGGGTAAACTGTGGTTCAGTGCTGCTTTGGGTCTGAGCCAAGACATCCCTGCTGTCTGCTGCAGTGCTGATGATGGGTGTGGAGCGAGATGGAGAGCAGCATCCTCATTTCCCTGAGGGGTGCCAGGTTCTGGGAAACGCAGAGCACCCCAAGGGAACCGGGGAATCAGGCTGAGGACAGCTTTCTGTTGAATCACTTGGAGCAAAATGCCCCATCTGCATATTCGTGACCCAGAAATAAACTGGAGAGAGCAGTTTCCCCAGGCTCTGCCTGGCAGGGAGCCTGCACAAGGAGCAGAGCTGCTGGCTTGGTTTCTAGTGGCACTGTAGCTACTTTTAACTCTGCCTCTGGACCATGGGGTGCCTGCACATACCCAGGCTGCCCTGTGACTGACCTTCTTCCCCCAAAGCAGGGTGTGAGCAAAAATAAACTCAAAGAAAAAAAAGACAGGTGTGTGTTCACAGGAGACTGTCTTAGCTCAGTCCTTTGTCAGCAGGCTGAGAACTGTGCCCTGTGTCATCACACTGTCCTCTAGGAAATGCTCACTCCCACTGTCCTGTGCAGACTTGGGTGCCACTGCGGACTGAGGCACTGGGTTTGATCACACTAGAGAAGAGGAGTTACAATCACACCTTGGGCTGTGCATGGGGCTACAAGGACCCTGAGCTGGGCTCTTCTTGGGGAGCAGAGGGAAGGGGCAAGAGGCCACAGACCTGGGCTGCAGCAAGGAAACTTCCAGCTAAATTGAAGAAGACAGCTTTTTCCCCTGTCGGAATTGTTCATCATTGCACAGTGTCCATGGCCACATCCTTGAGGATCTTCAAATCTGTTGGGCAAGGCCAGAGCTGCAAAGCTAGAGCAATCTCACCTGGCTTTGCAGTCTGCCCCAATGTGCCAAGTGGTAGGAGGAGCCCAGTAATGTCTTCCTCAGTGCTGTGGTTCATTCTCTACCCTGGTTCCAGGGATGTGTAGGGAGCTTTCACCCAGCCTGCACCATCATGTGAAGCATCTGAGGCCCAAAAGCCTGATGTACCACCATCAAGTAGCACGTGTGTTGAGTTATTGGAGGGGTGAAAAGTACCATTCTGGACAGACCCACGCTATAGCTAGGGTGGCCTCTGCTACATGGGAACAACCTGTGGGATGCCCCCAGAGCAGATGCAGGGCACTGCTGGGGTTCCCCAAGACTTTTCACAGCAGAGCATGCAATGAGTAGAGACCATCCTGAGACCAGGAGTGGGAGTGGCTGATGGACCAAGTGAGAGGAGGCTCAGGGCTGTGAATCCTGCTTCTGAGGCATCCCAGGCTCTTGCTGGGTGCTGCAGGAAGACAGGGTAGGGCAGCGAGATCCACACAAGCCTCTCTGCTCTGCAGGTTGGGGAGGGTGGAGCTGCACGGACGATGCCAAGGCCCAGTCTATCAGTGTGCAGAACCTGGCCACCCTCCTGCTCACCCTAAGCAACCTCATGTTCCTGCCGGCCATAGCGGTTGCTGTTTATCGCTACTACCTGGTGGAGGCCTCCGTCTACACCTACACCATGTTCTTCTCCACGGTAGGGACTGCCTTTTGTCGGGTCCCCTCTCACCTCCCGCTGAGCATCAGGAATGCTGCATCAGTCTGCAGTCCTTGGTAGAGGAGCTTCTAGGATTGTTGGACAAGCACCTCCATGGGCACGTCCTGCTCCTTCAGAGCTGGGCAGAAGTGTTACTTTCACTGGGCTCTTATGTTTGGGGGTGGGAGCCCAGGGAGCAGAGATGGGTGTCTTCGTCTTGGCTGCTTCAGGAGCATTGTACTCTTGAAAGGTGCTGTCCTAGGAGCTCTCCTAGAGAGCAAGTTGATGGCTGCTCTCATCTGCTTTCTGTAAAACCATGGTGGAGCTTTGGGGAGGCACTTCCAGGAGGGATCCTGCTGCCAGGGGCTGAGCCTTCTCCTGCCTCTCCTTCCCAGAAAGCCTTGTGGTGCTGCTGGATTCACGCTAGCCTTTGCTTTTGTCCCTGGCTCTAGTTCTACCATGCGTGCGACCAGCCAGGCATCGCGGTGCTGTGCATCATGGACTACGACACACTGCAGTACTGTGACTTTTTGGGCTCTGTGGTGTCCATCTGGGTGACGATCCTGTGCATGTCCCGCGTGAAGAAGATCCTGAAATACGTGAGTGTCAGGTAACCCTGCACGCCAGGGCCAGACCTGAGCCAGCCGAGCCACGGGTGGCCGCACTGAGCCCTCTCATGGCTGCGTTTCATTTACACAGCCTAGCCCAGTGACAAAGCCTGTCCGACACTCAGTGCCACCCTGGTTTTAAACCACTGGCTTGTTCTGTCCTGGGATTGTGAACCTGTGTGCTTGTAGGGACTGGGATTTGTGGGAAAGGTTCATGGATCCTCTGGTTTCTCCTTCTGAAGGTGCTGCTCCCAAGTCCTGCATGCACGTAGGGCTGGGTGGCCAGGAGGTGAGGTCCTCCATGCCTTGGGCACGGCTGGCTGTGCTCTGGCAACAGATGAGCTGTTGGTGACAGTGGTGGTGTCTCATTCCCAGGTCCTTTTCGTCTTGGGGACCCTGTTAATTGCCATGTCCCTGCAGCTGGACCGCAGAGGGGTGTGGAACATGATGGGTCCCTGCCTCTTTGCCCTCGTCATCATGGTTGCAGCGTGGGTAAGTAAGGGCAGTGAGGCAGGACTTGCTGTCCTTTGCTCCCTTCTGGAGAATGATGGTGGCAGAGCAGACCCTGGCTACAGCCCATCCATAGGCATGGCTTGATCTGCTCCAAAAATCTCCTCAGAGTGATTTTATTTTGGCCTTTCAGTTCTTAAAAGGGGTCTGTAAGAAAGATGGGGAAAGACTTTTTAGTGGGGCCAGTTGCGACAGGGTGAGGGGTGATGGTTTTAAACTAAAAGTGGGGAGGCTTTTAGGCTGGATGTGAGGAAGAAATTCTTTACAGTGAGGGTGGTAAAATCCTGGCACAGGCTGCCCAGAGAGGTGGTGGATGCACCATCTCTGGAGACGTTAAAGGCCAGGCTGGATGTGGTTCTGGGCAACCTGATGTAGTTGAAGATGTCCGTGCTCATTGCAGGTGGGTGGACTACATGACCTATCAAGGTCCCTTCCAACCCGAACTATTCTATGATTCTGTGAAGCACTCAGATGGAGGGGGGGGGGCAAGGCAAGGTGTTTGTCCATCCCTTGTAGCTGAGAGATCCCTGGTTATGGGTCTCGGCACAATCCAGCTGCCACAGCTCCAATTGAGTGCATGCCTGTGGCTGCAGTGTTGCCCCAGAAGGGTCATCTGTTGCCCTTGCAGTGGGAAGGAGCTATAGCATCTGTGCTGGGCTTTGGTGCTACAGCTGGGTGTGGGCTTTTGCATGCAAAAGATGGGCCCAAGAAGAGGGGAGGATGAATCTCTCGGGGGCAGCAGGCACAGCTTCTTGCTGTGAGGTTGGTAGATGCTCCTGGGTCAGGCAGCACTGCCTGTGCCCCCTGTCTAAACTTCTTGGGTGCTTAACCTTCTGTGCTCTGACACCTCCAGGTTTACCATGGCGTGAAGCGCAGGCACTGCTATCCCTCCTCGTGGAAGCGCTGGGTTTTCTACCTCCTCCCAGGGATCACCTTGGCTTTCATTGCCATCTCAGTATATGCATTCATGGAAACCAATGAGAACTATTACTACACCCACAGCATCTGGCACGTGCTGGTGGCTTGCAGCGTTGCTTTCCTGCTTCCTCCTCGGGACAAGCATAAAAAGCCCTGGGCCTGGTCACAGAAGCTCACTTGTCGCTATCAGATCTGCCAGAACGACCGTGAGGAGCTGTACGCTGTGACATGAACTGTTCTGCTCCTGGTGGCAGAGGTGGAGGCTGCTGAGGTTGCTCTTGGCCTGGGCTGCCCCTCTCTCGCACGTCAGCAATCCTCTTACGTGCTTGGTCACTGGCTGGGAGGGCGCAGCATACACCAGGTTTAAAGATGAAGGTGGTGGGCTTGTCTTGTAAGGGCAAGCTTGAGGCCACCTCTGCTTTTCTGCTGGGATGGGGCAGGCTCTTTGTGGTTCTAGATCAAGGAATAGCCTGTCCTGCACCTCCCCATGGCCCTGGGGGAAATCGCCAACCCATCTTCCCCTCCTGCTGCATCCATGAGGCTTGGGCTTAGCCCGCACTGAGCTGCACCCCCTTTCCTAGCAGAGGGCTGTGAGGCAGGGGTTTCCCCTGCTGTCCTGCAGTCAGCATTTGAACCCAAGAAAGATGGGTTTCTTCTGACCTGGGGGACAAACACTGCCTCATGCCCTTGGTGCTGGTGGGGAGGAAGCTGATCCTGGTGTGTACGGGGCCCTTGTCTGCCATCTCCACGGGGGTCTCGAGCCTCTCTTGCTACGAAACGGGCAGTGCTGCTCTTACCTAGTCCTGGTTCTGGGGAGGGGAAGAACAAGGCTGGGCCCTGGGCCCTGGATTCAGGCTCAGACTTCGCAGGAATGTGAAAAAAACAAGGTGGGGACATGCAAGAAGAAGCAGCAGCATCTCGCCCAGAGCTGTGAAACCTGCAGCAGTGCAGGGTTCAGTCCAAGTTAATTTTAGCCGTCAGCTCAGCTAGAAGGAGCCAGGCTGCTGCACTGTCCCCTTCCTCCCTTGATGTTCAGGTATTTACAGTCTTCTTCCCTTTTGTGGGTTTGGTGTGTGTGCAGCTCTGCCTGGGGCAGTGTGTGTGGTCCAGGACGGGGTCTGAGCTGCACACTCCCTGCTCTTCCAGCCTGCTGTGCCTGGGAGGCTGGATGTGCTGCAGGATCACAGCCGATCTGAGGCCACTGGCAGCATCTTGCCCCAGCCAGGAGTTTTGCCATGGGCTCCCCAGATGTCTACGGTCTCCTCTGCAGTGTCTGTCTCACCTTAGCCTTACTAAAGGGCATGCAGACATCAGAAGGCAAGGGCAGAAGCTTAGCAACCAGGAAAGCTGGCTTTGCCCACCCATATCCTATAGATAGAGCTCAAATACACTGTTTCTTGCTGGTTGATTCCAGCGGTCAGCTGGGTGTAGGCTGCTGGAAGCCCCTCCTCAGGTGGCTCTGTGGAGGAAAGAGCTATTTATGAAGGATTTGCCTCCTCGGGATTCTTTCTTTGCTTTGAAGAGCAGCCAGCCTCCTGCTCAGCTCTGCACTTTACCCTCTGCCTCCCCTCCTCTTCAAGCTCTGACTTCCTAAGCAGGTGAAGGGCACTCGCCTGAACCCAGCGACGCTGTCCTATCACCCGTGTCCTGCATTTCCCGTTGCTGCAGCCATCCACGCCAGCAGGATGGAACTGGGGTGAGGGACATGGGGCCCTCAGGGCTTCTCGAACTCTTATCACTTTTAGGCACTTTCCCCCCGGTTTCGGTTTGCACAGTGGCGTTGCAGCCCCAGTACCGTGCCAGGAGCTCCTGCCGCTCCATCAGCCGTGCCCTCCGTGCCGGGCTGCCCGTTACCGGAGAAAGCAATAATAATTCCTCACCGGGCCTTTGGGGCGAGAAATCCCGCTACCGTGATTGTTTATTTTGTGTTGATCGTGGACGTTGTGCTCTATGCCTCCTGCTGCCCTAGCACAAGGTTGCATTCGGTGGCGGTGGTGTTCATTATCTGGGGTAAGATCTGAGCGAATTCCTGGGGAAAGAACAGGTTTGTTGGGTTCATTTCCTTTGCTGTTACTACCTGTGATTATTTTATACGGTGGATTTTAACGCTTACAGTTTTATAATCCAATAAAGCTATTTGAGGGCACGGCCGCGCCATCGCCGTGAGGGAGAAACGCGGCGCGGCGCGGCCCCTGCCGGCCGTCGCCGTCCTCGTCCCGTCGCCGTCCTCGTCCCGTCGCCGTCGTCTTCCCCGTCGCCGCAGCTCCACCCGCGCCAGCCGCTGCGCGGCGTTGGCGGCGCCGGTTCCGGGCGCGGTGCGCGCCGGGAGCGGAAGCGGCGGCGGGGAGCGATGCCGCTGCACCGGTTCGCGCCGCGGCTGTGGCCGGAGCTGCGGCTGCGGGAGGGGATTTGCGCGCGGCTGCCGCAGCACTACCTGCGGGAGCTGCGGGACGAGACCCCGCCCACCCCCGTGCACTGGCGGCCGCACGGCCTCCGCAGCCGCCGCAACCCGCGCACCGGGCAGTGGGAGCGCGTGCAGGACGTGCCCGTGCCCGTGTACCTGCCGCGCGCGGCGCACGAGGGGCTCTGGGGCGGGGAGGGCTGGATCCGCGGCTTCCGGTACGCGCGCAATGACAAGGTGAGCGCTGCGGCACGGCCTGGCCCTGCGCCGGTGCCGCCGGAGGGGCGCGGGGGCGGTTCCGGGGGCTGGGGACGGTGGGGCCTGACCGCCGCACACCCGGCCCTGGCGCAGCCGCTCGGGGAAGGCGGCGGCCCCGGGCGCTGACCCGGTCTGTGCCCAGCTCTCCACCAGGCTGCCCAAGATCTGGAAGCCGCAGCTCTTCGAGCGGCAGTTCTACAGCGAGATCCTGGACGCCACGCTGACCATCACCGTCACCATGCGCACTCTGGACCTCATCGACGAGGCCTACGGCTTTGACTTCTACATCCTCAAGGTAGGGCGCTGTGCACGCAGGCATCTGCTGTTAATGTGTTAGTGCGTGTCAAAAGCTTCCAGCCTTTGGTAACCCCTTGACTTGGTGTTAAAGGTCAGAACCGGGATCAAATTAGCTCCAGGACAATCCTAAGGGATTATTTTCGGTTTCATAACGCATGTCTTGAAAGCCTCTATAGCGTGTGGATAAACCATCTAATGTTGTCTATGTGCTGATAGACTCGAGTGTTCTTTAGCAGCTGGACTTCTGGTGCAGTTTAACATCTGACTTTATTTCTCCAGACCCCAAAAGCTGATATGTGCTCGAAGCTCGGGATGGATTTGAAGCGAACAATGCTGCTGCGACTTGCACGGCAGGATCCTAAACTGCATCCCGATGATCCAGCTAAGAGAGAGGCCATCTATAACAAGTACAAGGTGGGCGCCTGACCTGCAGCTCCTGCCCTGGTGTCTGCAGTGGTGTTTGTGGGTTGTCCATGTTGATAATCTAATCACCCAGTCCCTGCACAGACCAGTGTTAATGCTTCTGTGTTCAGATTTAAGGCTACAGCCAAAGAAGGCGTAAGCACAATTTATCAGGCTTTTTATGTCTCTGGGGGCTGCCAATTTCGGTATGATTACTTGGGAAGACAAGCCTGTGTGTCTACTGTGATTGAGCTCAGTGAGGGTCTGCAATAAGCCCTGGCTGGAGCCAGCACTGCCAACAGCAGCAAGAATTTGTAGTGATGCTGCAGTGAGGAGACCACAGCTCCTGTGTGCGGTTTAGCGTTGTGCAGCTGGTGGTGGCTGCCAGCATAGAAACACCTCCATAGAAGCATCCACAGTCCATGGAGTTGTGCTGAGAAACAGCCCCAGGACTACACAAAGGGGAGGCACAGCAGCGGCCATGGCTGATTGGAGAAAGCAGGACTCTTGCTGCGGGGCAAGGAGAGGTAGGAAGTAGACTTCAGTTGCCAGCAATGAGGGAAGGGTGTTTTAGGATATATGCATAGTAATGCTCCTGCTGGATTGCATGTTTGTGAGAGGTGGGCATAGAGGGGCTTTGCATCTCAGTCATCTGGAAAGACTGTACCACCTGCTCCTTCCTTTATCACAGGAATTTGTAATTCCAGAAGAGGAAGCTGAATGGGTCGGCTTGAGTTTAGAAGAAGCAATAGAAAAACAGAGGCTCCTAGAAAAAAAGGTGAGTTCCTGAGGCAGTGCTTGGCACTGAGGTGCCTCAGCTGCATCAGGCTGCACATCCACCTGATCTGAACAGCCTGAGCGCTCCTGAGGGATGATCCGAAACTCCTGAGCAGCAACATGAGCCTCTCATGGCGACATTTCCCCCAGACCTGTTGGCTCCCATTTTGCCTGCAGCAGGAGCAAAAAGGTCAGAAGCACTGACTGTATGAGGTGGTGCTGGACCCTGAACCCCATGGGGCTGCAGCTTCTTCAAGGGGTGTGTTCACCCAATGTGCTTTAGTACAGCCCCGATTGAGGGCAATGTGAGGAGGGAGGGAAGCATTTTTAGAATGAAAGGGAACCCTGGTAGATGCTGCTGATTCCCGTGTGCAGGCAGAAGGGGGAAAAGCTGATGAATGTCCCACACGGGTGCCTGACATCTGTGAGGGAAGGTTACAGAGCTCAAAGCAGATGTCTCTGGGGAAGTAGCAGGTTGCCTTGTTAAGCCACTGAAAAATACCTGACCACGTCTTGCTCTGGTGTTAACTGTTGGCACTCCCACAGCAGTGGCTCCCAGAGTTCTCCAGCAGGCTGCACCCCTTGCTGCTGTGCAGGTTCACTCCTTGTAAGTGGCTTATTCTCTGTCTTGTTTCAGGACCCTGTCCCGCTCTTTAAGGTGTATGCTGAAGAGCTCGTCAACCAGCTTAAAGAACAGGCAGAGAAGAAGCAGTAGAAGAAACCTGTGAGCAAAACCCCTGCTGCAGATCAGGCTATGGGGTTCAGTGAGTCTTCAGTCTGAACCACATCTGTGTGGAAGGGGCCACATGAAGAGCGTGCCCAAGAGCATGCTGCAGTTATTGAAGTCTAACAACAGCATAAATTCATGAGGAACTGTTCTTGTGGCCTCTGAAAGTGTTCCTGTAAGATTGACTTAATGTGGTCCTGCCTTTGCAAGTAGTTGGCTGCTGTTGAGAGTTTGATCATGATGTAAAATGAAATATGTATTTTGGGAGTATAAGTAAACTTCTCTGATACTTATGGCTCATTAGTTTGTTCTAGCAGGGACAGGGAGACACAGTGACGGTGTAACATAGATCAATCCCCAGCCTTCTGCAGCAGGGACCCCAATTCCCTACCTCAAGCAGTGGGGCTCAGCTTGCTGGCCACTCTGACCCCTTGGTCCCAAGGATACCAAGGCTGTTCCTGTTTGAAGTTGGTGACTTTTAAATCTTTCATTCTGTAAAAATGTAGCTGAAGTGGGTGCTCAAGCCTTTGCTCCTGTCTGGCAATAAGGGATTGTAAAGCATTTGCCATAATTACATGCTGATGAACAGCACTGTGTATTATGGGTGTCATCTGTAAGCTTCATGGTCCTGAGTGTTGCTGGATGGAGAAAAAAAGTCTCTCTTCCATTTCCCTTCAGCTCAGAGGTAAGGCACAAGCACAGAGCTTGCAGGATGGACCTCATGTGAGCTGTATCTCTGGATTGTCACCCCTGGAAGAGACTTAACCATGTCTTGGGACAAGACATGCTCCTCCTCTCTATAAGGGCGAGTGTGTTGTCTTAGTTTCTGAACCACAGGAGAGAGAGGCTGGGCTTGTAGAGCGGTGTATGGCTGGCCCCTTCTGCACAGGGAGGGAGTAGGATCGGAGAGAGGAAATTCACACAGCCTTAATGTCTGCCTTAAAGATTCAGGGGATAGGTGGTTGGTGGGGAGGCACAGACCTGGGATGACAGGAGTGGTGAGGTGAACGCCATCTAAATGATGGCATTTCCTGAAGACCAGACTTCTCTGCTGCTTTCTGGGCCAGGGAATGGGTTGGAGCCCTTGCAAGGGGTATTTGAGCCCCAGGGTGAGTGTAGCAGAGTTGTGCAGCCCCTGACTGGTAGGGATGGTTGGTCAGGGGCTGTGCTGTCTCTGCATGGGCGCAGGAGGCTCAGTGCCACAGGGGATGGTTGGGTGGCAAAAGCTGGGGTGTTTCCAGCCTGCCTGTGTCTGCTGCAGCAAGTCCAGGTTCTCAGGAGCAAACTGGTACAGAAGGTTGCATATGCTAATGAGTGATTTTGTAGCTAGGCCAGCACAAGGACGTTTGCTTATCTTTTCCCTCTTCTGCAACTGAGCTGAGAGGGAAGCTGCTGCCCATCTCCTCAGGGACCCTGACACTCTGCCCTCGTTAGAGATAATTAGCTGGGACAAGCTCCTGGTTTGACAGCTCTGCTCATCATTAGGCCAGCACAGCTCATGCATTTTAATGCAGCTCTGAGCAAAGCTCCAGACCCTGGCTCTGTCCCAGCCCCCCTCCAGTAGCTTTACTGGGTCTGGCCTCTTGGGTTATGGTAGAGCGTGGTGGGCACCTGCCTGGATCCTGCTCTCAGCGCTCGGGGATCCCAGTGCCTCAGTAGTGAAGGGCTGTTTGGGATGGCTGAGTGAGCCATTAGCAGCTGCTTCTCTAACCAGTAGGTTTTAGTTATATAAAATCATCTTACAGTTGTGTGGTGCTGTAAGGGGAGGGCTTTGGCTGCACGTCCTCCCCAGCTGCACTGGGGAGTGCAGTGGGCTTGCACTGTCCTTGCAGTGGGCTCTTCTGTGGTGCTGCTCACTGTGCGTGCCCAGGGTGTAGGATCTGCTGCCTTGGGAAGGTTTGGGGGGGTGACAGGGGTAGCAGGAGCTTTTGGCCAGAACTGAGGGGAGCTCCTACCCCGCTGCTACAGGAGCTGCAGGAGTGTCTTCATGGGTAAACTACTGGGGATGTAGTTAATCCCGACTTCTGACTTGGAGCCCTCCAGTCTCTCATCCTGCCTTTGATGAGAAACCTTCCCCTTGCTCCTTTGCCTACACCTATGTCGGATGTGGCCGGGAGCTTCCCCCAGGGACATACTCTCATGGAGATTCTCCACTGACTTCAGGAAAACAGGAAACTCTGCTTTGGAGCAGGGGAGCTGCAGCTTCAGAGGAAGCAAAGTTGAAAGCAGGGCTGGTCGCCCTTTTGTAGGCAGAGCTGCAAATGAGGTGAGGAGGGAGCCCCTGTGCAGCATTTGGGGTAGTTTGGGCTATGATACCACCTGCCAGCTTACCATGAGGAGATGAAGTAACAGCTCGGGGCCTGGTCTTAGACCTTTGCTGGTTGTGTGCCCCTTCACTTGCAACCCTGACCACACACAGAGCACTTGATTCTGCTTGTGCAGTGGCAGTGTTTACCTGTCCAGGTCAGCTCAGTCTGGCAGGTATCAGGTTCTTTCACTGCCCCAGCAAAGGCAATTGAAGGAGCTTGTAGTCTGCCATGATAACATGTTCCTGGGAAGCCACAGACCCACGGGTACAAGCTGGGGCCATCAGCTTGAGGCTGCAAACCCACCAGTGGACATGGGAAGGGCTTGGCCGCCCAGCAGAGCTCAGACCCAAGCACTGCCTCAGGCTCCAGCAAAGGTCACCAGGCTCCTGCTTCTGGCCTGAGGGTGCTGAGCACCGCTGCAGCGTGCAGATACCAGCAGCAGGCTGGGAGCAAGGACATGACAGCCACCGGCAAGCTGCCAGAGCCCTGCGCAGGGTCACCTTGGTTTGGCAGCTGAATGTAAGGCTGGAGGAGCAGCGGAGACTGCTCAGAAGGGGGAACAGGGGAAAGTGGTCTTGCCAAGAGCGCAATGAAAGGAAAAATCCACAGGAGAAAGCAAACAGGCAGGGCAGGGTTTGTGCCGATCTGTTGGTGTGCTTCCTGGACAAGGTGGATGCTGGCTGGCACCTGGATTGCTGAATCATAGAATCACAGAATGGTTTGGGTTGGAAAGGACCTTAAGATCATCCAGTTCCAACCCCCTGCCATGGGTAGGGAATCACTCGGTGGCTTTATTTGCCTGTGCAAGACTGCAGCCAGTGCTGAGAGGACTTCTGATGGGTCAGGAGAACAGGGCCCGTCACCCAAACCCAACCAAGCACTGCTGGAGGCTTTCACCCAAGACTTCCCTTGGCTGTTGCAGACAAGCACTGCCCAGCAGCACATCTGTAAGCACAGACAAGGGCTGGAGTGTGCCATGGAGCGGTGTCGCCCACCTGCAGCAGTGCGGCTTGGCAAGGGGTGATCCCATGCCCAGGAGGATTGGTTGGTGGCTCAGACAGAGGAGCAGGGGTGGCCATGGCAGATGAACCAAGGAATGGGCATGGCCACAAACTGCAGGTTCAGGTTGGCCATGAGGGTGCTGCAGCCCAGCACCGGTCAGTGGCAGGTGGATCTCCAGCCGTGGCAGTTTCCCAGGTTTTGTGAACAAAGCCATTCTGGATTTGGGGGATCAAGATGGAGCCAGGCTCATCTCAGAGGGACACAGGGGAGGGCAGGAGGCCATGTTGTGATTGGATGTAAAGAAAACTCCTTCCATGTACTAGGTGGTACAGCCCTGGGACAGGTCTGGAGAGGCAGGGGCATATACATCCTTGGAGGCATTCAAAAGGAAGGGGAAGGTCCTGAGTGACCCGCTCCAGCTTTGCAGCCAGCCCTGCTTGGAGCAGGAGGTTGGGCTGGAGACCTCCAGAGGTCCTCCCAACCTCACGCTTTCTCTGATGCAGCTCTAGTCGCTACTCCACCTTGAGAAGCTCTGTGCAAAACAGCCATCAGCTGGAGCAGGGGGATGAGTAAAGAACTGGAGAAGAACAAGTTCTGGCTGGAGGGGAAGGGCTCTGTCTGAGCTGGAGGAGGGGATGTCTTAACATCCCTATTCTCTCCCTTCTCTGGGGTATGAATGGTCTCTGCCCTGCCTGAAGCTCCTTCTTCAGCCGTGTGATGTGCTCTCTCCCATCCACCTGAGCAAGTATCTCATGCACCATCATCACCTCCAGGAGAAGTGGCTGCAAGCAGGGATGGTGGGATGGAGCCCTTGGCCACACACTGGATCACCAGGAGCCCAGCAAACTGGAGCAGCAGCAAATAACCTGGCTCTGACAGAGCATCCCCGGGGGATCCTGGGGCTGCTGCCTTGAGTGCCCAGCAGGAGAGCCCTGCCAGCTCTCCATGAGTGATTGCCGGGTGTCCTGATGCTCTGCTTGTTCTGGCCGGCTGCACCAGCCCTGGAGGGGTTGAGGTGGGAGATGGAGGAGCTGTGTCACAGCGGACTGGTGGTCTGATGGTGTCCTGGGGCTCACTGTGGGCAGGACACATGGCTCAGAGGGCAGCGGGTGAGACCAGCCACAGGGTCCTGGCTGGAGCTTGGCTCCAAGGAGACAGCCACAGGCAGATCTGTGTGGGAGCTTGGTCTTGACAGTAAGGAGTCATAAGAAACAAAACCACAACTCATAAAATTGACATATGCAAAGGCACTAACTGCCAAAAGCATCCACCCCCTGGCATGTTCCTGCTGCAGCCTGTCCTGCAGCCATGGGCTGAGCTGGACAGAGGGTGCTGGCCCAGGAGTGCACATGGGACACCGGTGGGTTTGTGGAGTTACCTCCACCCTCAGCTCCTGCTGCATGTTGTGGGCTCCGATGGAGCTCCTTGGCTGAGGGATGAAGGCTGTGGGTGCGAGGCGCAGCCGTGCCAGCTGAGGGTGGTCAAAGTCCAGCCTTTCCCTGGCTGGACTCTGCCTTTCATGTGCCTCCATCACACACATTTCCCAGGCAGCCATCGCCATGGTAACACTGAAAATGGTGCTGGTTCAGGCCAGTCAGAACACCCTGAAAACACAGGAACTGGCATTGCTGAGACAGGAGATGTGCTCACAGGGCCTCCAAGTACCAGGGATGTGGCTGCTCAGAGAAGGTCCTTGCAGGATCCGGTGCCCCCAGGGTTGTGTGTCCCAGGCTGGGGAGAAAGGTGGTGGAGGGAGCATGTGGAATGAGAGACATTAGGGAAAAGGGAGCAGCCACAAAGTGGGTTTCCCCAGCAACACTCCTGGCATGGATGGGGTGGGACCAGCAAAGCTCGACCCTGGGACGACGTCAGGGTCTGAAGCAGCCCAGTGCCGGTATGGTGGATGGAGCAGGCTTTCATGGAGCTGCATCCTCACCAGTCAGAGCTGTCCAGCACTGTGCTGATGTTTCCTGGCTATCACCAGGTTATTCACCCAAGGAGGCTGCTCCTTTCTGTGAGCACAGCTTGCTGTTGTGCAGTCAGGCTGGATTTTTCCATCTGTGCCTTTATAAAGGCTGATCTCTGCCTGCTGTTCAATCCTCCAGACAGTCCTGTAAGATGCTTTTGCAGCTCTTCCTACCCAGCCCTCATCTTCTCACCCTGATCAACAGGTATCGTCAGCAAACCCAATCACCTCCCTTCTCCCAGATGCTGGTGGGGCTGTGCAGGGGACCTTGGGGGCACCTTCGCACCACTTCCTGCTTTATCCAGGTATTTATTCACACGGAGACTTGCCCACTCATTCCAGAGCACCTTAATTTGATTGAGACCCCCTACACAGACCCCTTCTGAATGAGCTGTGAGACCCATATGGACCTTTCCAGCTGAGTCTCACCTTCCTGGCAGGATGTGGGGTGACTCTGTCCTGGTAGCCTATTGCCATCTGTGCATCCACTTGTTTTATTCCTTAGGATGTTGTCCCTCAACTTCTAAGGCTGATTGAGGACCTGAGATTGCTTAAATCCTTCTTCCCAAAAGCCATGCATAGATTTAGGAAGTTTCAAGGAGTGGAAAGTCTTTACTCCTAACTTTAAGCTGCCTTGCTCCAGCTCTGGGACTTGAGCCTCCTCGTGCCCTGGCTCCCAGAGCAAGGCTTCCCCTGTACGAGATATTTTCTCCTCTTTCTCACATTGTAGCCTCTCAGTCTATTTGACATCGAGCTTCAGGTCTTGCTGTAAGGCATTTTCTCTACAAATCATCAGCTGTTGCCTTTCCTTTTTACAGTAGTTTGAAGCATGAGATTGGAGCTGGGCACCAGCACCAAAAACTGTGGAAAACTCCTTGGATGCAGGCACAGGCCAGCAGGCTCCTGCCCAGCCAGGCAGTCCTGGAATGTGCAGAGTCAGGACCTGCTGAAGTGCAGAGGAGGTAAATCTCCTGTACACAGACCCACTTGTCCTGCTTAGCTTCCTTCTCCTCCATGAACGCTGTTCCTCTCACCCGTTATCAGTTGTTCCTCGTTTTCTGCATGATACGCTTCAGGAAAAGGAGAATTAAGGCCTTTGCAGGGCCCTGGGAAAGGTGTTTTGGTTGGGAGTACTTCCTGGAGCAGCTCTCTGCAGCAGGGAGCAAAACGATGGGTCCCTTGAGGAGGGACAGGAGGTGCTGGGTGGCAGGAGGGGACAGCACTGGTGGGAGCAGAGGGCAGAGGGGGATGAGACCTTGGCACAAGAGCAGGGCTGGGGAGTGCTGCATGTGGCTAAAGCCATCCTGCGGCTGCAGCTGTGCGAGTTGGGAGCCTGTGAGCCAGGGAGTTGCCATGGGAACCGCCATGGGAGGATGCTCACAGGGCTCCATGGCCTTGGTGCTTGCACCAGGTCCCCAGCCGCAAGGCTCCTGTTGCTGGAGAGGGGGTGGCTGGGTCCGCAGGTACCTGCGGGGGTACCGGCTTGTATTCACCAGGAGGGAAGCAACCCCTTTTCAGATGAGTCCCAAAGCACTTCACAGAGAAGCTGCCTTTAAAACAGAGAAAGAGCATGTGGGAGAGCAGGACCAGAGTGTGCTGGGACCCGCAGCCTGACAGGATCCTGGTCCCTGGGGTCCTGAGCCCACACTGTGTGCCTTGCAGATCCCAGAGCAGGCCAGCTCCATGTCCCCGAAGGCCTTCAGTGACAGCACTGTCACCAGCCCTCTGCACACCCAAGAGGGCTGCATTGTGTGCATCACCCCTGTACACTGCTGCTGGCATCTTCCAAGCTGGCTGCTCTTAGGAGAGAGGCCTTCCCTCTATGAGCCACCTCAGTTGCCCAGGTAGGGTGTATTCACTGAGGTGCCCACACACTCTGTTTGCAGGAGCATCTCTGCTGGATTCCTGGTGGCAGAGTTAGTGCCCTGCCCTTTCCTGGCCCTCCCTGTACTATGTGGAAAGGACAATTGTTATTGCACCTGCCAGGCTCCAGACTGCCCTTTCCAGGAAGAGGTAGGTAGGGCTGTTTGAGGACCAGCTGCTTCATCCCCACAGTTCCTTCAGAGGCCCTCCTAGCCCCATTGCTCATTGCTGCTCCATCCTCTGCTGGTTTCACGTTCTCACCTCTGCCTCCTCTTTGCTCCTCAGCGAGCAGGGTTGGGATCCCGCAGGTCTCCCACTGAAGCAGGGAGCTCAGGCAGTGTCTCCCAGTGCTCCTGGAGCTGCCCTGATGGACTCATCCTTCTGGATGGCTGTGAGGAGGGAATGGGAAGATGACCTTGGCTTCCTTTCCCTCAAACCCACCCTGTTCCTCTCTCACCCTGCTGCAAGTGAGCTCTCCATTTTCCCAGGATCTCTCCAGCCCTTAGATTGTCCCTAGGACCCATGTATTCCCATTTCCCTGCCATCACTGTTTGATGACCAGTGGGTATAGAAGCACCATGTGGCTGTTCTAGCCAGCAAGGCTGGGCTGGGCACCTGTTCTCTGGCTGCAGCATCCATCCCTGGATCATGAGGATGCAAGTGTGGCTGCTGGTGGGACCACTCTCCCACCTGCATCTCTCCTGTGGGACCCACCTGGCCATGAGCACAGATCCTGGCCCACATTCACAAGTCTGGCAACAATACCTGCGCTTATCGCCCTGTCCATCGTCATTGAACACCCCCAGGAGTAGCGAGAGGCTCCCTGCCCTGCAGACCCGGCATGAAGGTAGCAAGGTAGCGCAGGTGCTCCAGCATCCCAGCCTGCATGGCCAGGGCCAGAGGTCCGAGCTGCCCTGTCCTGGCCAGCACCATTGGTGGGTCCAACAGAACCAGGAAAAGAACCGGGCAGTGCTGGTGGCTGGACAGAAACCCCAGTGCTGCGAACATGAATCACTGCTGGCAGCAGTGGGGAAGGAGGACCGAGGTGATGGAGGAGTGTTCAGCCCCATGCTGCTCTCTGGTGTGCAATCCCAAAAATGGCAGGAGTGATGGCTGGCAGCCTGGTGACAAGAGCCTGCCATGGCCAGCCCTTGCACCAGTGAGTGCTGTGCATGCCCATACAGTGCCATTCCTTGCAGGAGGATGTTGGTGAGGGGTGCATGATAGTGCCAGCACGGAGTGATGGGGGAAGGCTGGCCAGGAGGGAGGGACTGCTCCCTGCAACAGCCTTCAATGAGTTTTCCTGGAGTGTTGCTGCTCTTTAGGGCTTCCTTCTCCTAAAGAAAAAAAACAAGGGGGAAAAAAAGGAGATGAGGAAGAGCAATCTCTCGGTGCGGGATGAAAGCGGCCTGTCTTGACTATTTACCCAGCAATTATAAGTAAATCGGTGGTGCCTAACGGGGCCGGTTGCCATAGTGACGATGGGATGGAAGGACCAGCATTTGGTCCTGGCCGCAGCCAATCAGGCTGGGAAGACCAAGCTGCAATATAAAGTAAAGATTCCCATCTTCCAGCCACGCACTTGCCAAGAAGAGAAATAGGTTCAAGAGTCGGGGGGATAAAAAAAGTGCTCCAGACGGCGGCAAGCAGGGCGGCTGCTCCCGTCATGGCGGACTGCAGGCACCCGGGCAGGTGAGAAATCCCAACGCTCCCCATCTCCCGCTCATTGTTCTCCCGCGCCGCGGCCCCCTCCGCCGCCCCACCCCACCCATGCCCCAGCACCCACAATGAACCCCCCCTTTGGGCAACAGACAAAGAGAGGCGGGTGCAGAAAGGCTCCACCATTCTCCCCAAATTGCCATCGTAGGCCTTTCAAATCAAATTTCGCAAAGCAGCTTCATCAAAGGCCCCCGGCTGAGAGGCACGAGCCCCATGTTCCTGCCCCCCCGGCAGGCCCGGGGTGGTGCGGGGATCCCACACAAAGTCGATGCCGCTCCAGAAGAGTCTTTGCCAAAAAAAAATAAGAAAAAAAGAGGAAAAAAAAGAAAAAAAAGGGGGGGTGGGAGATGGAGATTAAGGAAAGCGCAAGCAAGAAAGAGCGGCGCCTAAATTGCTTGCTGTCTCCCCATCTCATTACTCGCGACTTCTGAGGACGGGTATTTCCAAAGGCTGCTATGAAAGACTTTGAATGGAGCCCCCCCGGATGAGATCAAAGCCCAAGGGCCGGGGTGTGCCGGAGGAGGGGGCGAGCAGTGTCGGCACTGCAGGATGGTGGGGGGAGCCTTCCTCCCCTGCTGCCGCTGCCCTCCATGTTTCCCGGTGTCGCTGCCGCCACTGCCTGACCCATCTTGCAATGGAGACCAGGGACAGTGGCTGGATCCCAATGTCTGACATCCATACGTGCGAACTCTGTTGGCTCACAGTTCCTCAACTCTCCCAAAATCTGTGATTAATGAAGGAGCTTATTCCGGTCGGGACCCCTCTGGACACCTCGAATTGCAGATGAGCGGGTGGCTTCCCCAGTGCTTGAGCCCACTCCTTGGGTCTCTTCTCTCCTTACGCTGCAGCATCGTGAGCCTGGTGAGCCACCAGCAGAAGGGCCGAAGACAAAGGCAGGAGGACAGAAGTTGTGCCACTTTCCCTTCCCACTGCCTCTCTTCAAATACGGGCTGCTTTCTTCTGCTCAGTGACAAATTCAGCTCCGGGCAGTGTTCCCACCACCAGCACCATCAACAGCATGGAAAGCAAACTCACAGATGGTAAAATAAGAGAGTCGTGTAGGGTTCAAAGAGACCTTCTATGTCAATTGTTATATTATTAGGTAAACTCCAAGAAGAAAATCTTTTAATCCACTGTGGCTAATCCAGTCCACTTTTGTTGGCCAGGACATATTCAGCATCAACAAAAGGCTCTGGCCGACGGACACCGGCATACATAATGTATTGATAACTGCGGGAGCCAGCTCGGCAGCAGAAAGAGCCACCGCTCGGGCCAGCAGCAGGGGCTGGGGCAGAGGATTTGCCCGACTTGTATCAGTTTATTTTCATTTCAAAGCACCCGGCTGATATTTGCACTGCGCTGCTCACCGGGGGAGCAAAAAAAGCACAGGGATGTTCCCAGCTCCAGCCAGCCCCAAAACCCCACTGAGACCCCATCAGGACCCTGCTGGGACTCTCGCTCCTTGCCTCAGGTGATGGTGGCACAGGACTGCAAGGGCAGGTTTGTCCCGTGCCTGGTTTTGGGGTGACGGTTCCCGTGGGGAGTTGAAGCTGGGGTGGCTCCCCCCAGAACGCTATCCTGCTCTGGCAGGGTCCTCTGGGATTGGCAGGAGTCACCTTCCTGCAAGGACGTGGGACAGGACTGATGCGGGAATAGAGCTGCCTGCACTGTGAAGGGGCAGTGCTGCTGGGGAGGTGAGGTGGAGAGCAATGCATGGTTAGACTTTGTCCTCCAAACCTGGAGAAGCAAGAGACTGGAGCCAAGGAACTGGAAAACCAATGGCAGCAAAGAGCAGGTGGGACATGAGCAGGGACCATGTGGCCATGGCCCAGCTGATGCAGGGTGCTCAGGCTGGAGGAGGTGGGAGCTGGTGGGGCCAAGTGGAGATGGGTCCAGGTGGCATCCTGGCTGCCAGCTGCGGATGCTGGAGGTGAGTAGGGGACACTGGCCACTCAGGCTTTGGGTATGGCCCATCCTGAGCAATGGGCTCCCCCAGGTCAGGGCTGGGTGGGAGCCCGTGCCTGGTCCACAGCAGGGCAGGAGGGGACAGCCAGCCAGGCTGGGCCCATGGCTTAAGCTGGTGATTAACAATAGCTGTAAAACACATGGCTGGATGGGTGCTGGTGGCCATGGGATGAGGATGGGACTGAGCCAGCAGTGAACTCTGCAAAGCAAGGTACCAGGGCCTCCGGTGGGGGTGAGCTTGCCCAGCAGCTCATGGTCCTCCTAGGATGCCACTGAGTATAAAATGACCTTATTCTCACTGTGGGTAGCTCAGTGCTGTCCACGGCCAGTAGCTGAGGTGTAGACAAGTAGATCTTCAGTAAGACTTGGAATGGAGACACAGCAATGGAGAGGCCAAAAGGATTTGTTTCAAAGCACCCAGAGGCCTTGCCCAGGGTTTGGTCCTCATGACAAGGGACAGCAGAGAGGAGCCCGCTCTTGAGAGAGGAGGGTCACTGCACCCCCAGATGATTCCTGAGGTGGGCACAGGGCATTCAGCCATTGGGGTAGTGCTAATGGGGCACTGATGGGAGTGACACAGGGAGGAAATGGCCTCAGAGGGATTTGGTTGTGAATACAAGCCCTGGGTCCAGCTTTTCTGCTGTCACTGCACTTGCAGGTACTTGTAGTGCTTCAGAACTACAGTCTTCCTCAGATATGATTAAACTGGGCAATGCTCAGAGATTTCTGCATGGATCAGATGGACAAACAGAGCCATTAAGCACAAAGCTGTCACCAGTCCTGTCTCCATCCTGAGACTTGCCAAGGGAGCCAAGGGAGAAGGGACAGGGATGTGGACGCAACCCATGAAAGCAGCCACTCTTCCAAAGGCTGAAGCATAATTGGGCTCACTAAGTCTCACTGCCCAACCCAGCACGTTGCTCTGATCATCACCAAGGCATCCCCAAAACTCCTCTCTGTACAGTCCATCCAGAGGTCCCTCCAGCACAGGAGCTGCCAGACCAGCCCAACGCATAAGGAGCACAAAGCGCCTGGGAGACGGAGGATGATAATTCAGGCTCAATCATTCATTTTCATCAGGAAGAAGTTTAATGGCAGGAGCTACAGAGGTGCCAGGCTCTGGGCAGCAGGTGAATGTGTGAGTAAGCTAAATAGGCCAAAATAAAGATGTTCAGCATTGGAAATCTGAAAAAACCACTGGGAAAAGGGAGCCATGGATCTCCCGTTCAGGCACCTCTGCTCCCCATCCTGCTGCAGGAGAAGGCTCAAGTGGACTGGGAATGGCTGCCCACAAGATGGTCATCTCCAGACGAGGGGCACTCACCCCACCTCATGACCCTGAGAGGGTAAGAGAAGCATGTGAAGACTCACCAAAATCCATGTCAACGTCCTCTGTGAGCCATGCTCTCAATTATGTCCTTGGCACACTGGGGAGGCTGCTGCTACAGGAAGGTGCGAAGTCCAAGGTCTGGCAAGATTTGTACATCCACTGCCACACTTTCTCTCATGCTTTGGCCATTTATAACTATAAAGGATCAGGATGAAACACAAGGCCAGATTTGATCATGTTTGTCAGCCATGGGTTCTCCTGAGGCCGGTCACCGTGCCAGCCAGCATTTGCACGCTGAAGGACTTCTGACAGAGGAGATGCAGTAATAGGAGAACGTCCAGCAGGACAGTCAAAGCAGGGAATATATCCCCTGGGAGAAGACCCAGAGAGCCCAGCACCCTGAGGTCAGAAAGGTCGAGGCTGCAAGGATCAGGCTGCTGTCTGCTCCCACTATGGGGAGAAGAGCTCTATAGGCTAAGGGACAGCACTGGCAGGAGTGTGAGTGGTGAAATGGCTGCAAATGGGCAGGCTGGACATGAGACAGGGTGAGTGGCAGTGCCCTCTGTATCCTGATCAGGACAGGGGCCGAAGGGCTGTGAACCAGCACAGCTTCATGGAAGACAGCCCAAGGCTTGGTATCTGAAGAAGATGGGTCACAGCAAAGTTTGGGACACCTGCCCAGCCTGATGCTTGCACCTTCAATAAGCAGTTCTTGTTGTCTCCTTGCCAGGGAAGAGGACTGTGGAATGTTCATGATCACTAGCCCACTGCTCCTAGCCATCCTGTCCCAGAGAGGACCTGTCTGTGCTGTGGTTCGCCTGGCATGGATGGGAAGGGGAGGGGATTTTAGGAGAGATGGAGACTGGGATTTCACACCCAGAGCTACCAAGTGGTGAGCACGAGAGGAAAGGGGTCAGTGACGGTCCCAGAAGTGCTGGCAGAAGGGGATGGGAAATCTCATGGATGACATCCAGCATCAGGTTTGCCTTGGCTGTGTAGCAAGTCTTGGACCCCTCCAAAGACAGAGACTCCCAACTTCTTCAAGTTTCATCCCATGGTGATTTTGTGAGCAAGTTCTCCAGTTCTGTGTCAGGGTGACACCAATACTCTGCACATCTGTTTGCTGGTGCCAGAAAGCCTTGAGATGAGTCAGCACCAAGATGATCTCCTGGGCTGGGCTTGTGCTGGGGCAGCTATGTCAGCAGAAGAGTTTGGAGACTCTTCCATAAGAACATGAATAAATGGCACTCACTGAGCACCTCCAGCTCATTAGCTGGGGCTCCATGCAGCATCAGTTCCCTAATGAGGAGCAGCAGAGCCTGCCTCAGCCTGCACCCCCTTGCAGCCTCCTCCCACTGGCACAGCCCCACCAACCCTAACATTTGGGTGTCCACAGCCAGTCTGCAGATCTCCAGCCACAGCAGAGACGGTGCAGCAGAAGGGCTCCTCCTATCATCATTTATCTCCCCATTTTTGTTCTTCTCTGCAGAAAGAAGCAGGTAAACCCCAGGGACACTGCTGGGCTGGGTTCAGCATCTTGGCTCAGCTGGTCAGGTCCTCAGCTGGCATCCATCAGTGCAGAGCCTTTCCTGGTTCTGTTCCTGTGGCCTCATTCCTACCATGGAAGAAGAATCCTGCAGAGAAATCTCCTTTCCTAGAGGTAGTGCAGCCATCAGGCAGGTCTCCAGGGACAAAGGGGCTGCAGGACTTGCCTGTGTCAAGCCCCAGCTGCCCTGGTTGGGTGCTGGTGACACAGCAGCCTGGGGGTCCCATCCACCAGCTCAGCCAGGAGGGCTGGCCATGGCTGGGGAGGTGGGTGCAGGATGGTTGCTCTGAGGAAGGGGAGACGGCAAAGGAGGGCAACCCGCACCTGGGGCTGAAGGGTTTGATGGTGGTGCTGGGACACAGGAGGTTGGGAAAGGGGTGCTGAAGGCTGGAGTTACAGCAGGGGTATAGAGACATCCCAGAGGGTCTGTGGCTGTGTTACCAGAGAGCTGAAAGAGCAGGGGGCTCCCACAAGTGCCTGCCAAGACTAGGGGTCCCCCAGGAAGGGTTGGCTTGTCCCCCAGCCCTGGAGCACCCCTGGTCCTGGTGCAGCATGTCGCGCTGCAGAGGAGTGCAGTGAGGGCTCTGGCTGCCAGGCTGGGACCTGCCATGAGCAGCTAGGTGGGCAGCTACCAGAGCTGTTACCAGCTGTAAGTAGCTTCTGGCCTTCCAGAGCCCTCAGAACAAATGCTTCTCCAAGGATATGGCATCTCCAAGACAAGCATCTGGGGCATTTAAGAAGTGAGGAAAACCACTCTTTAGGAGAAATCAGGGGTGAAAATGCCACGGGGCTTCCCTCTGCAGCTCCCGACGTGATCACAAGGACCATTGGCTCTCGCCCAGCTCTGGCTGGGTTTTGGACCTCAGCAAACCAGTCGCAACCTCAGCTGCTGTTGTCACTTTGTGGGCTGGGAGAAGGACAGTGATGAGTTGAGACCTGAACCGTGCCTGTCAGGTACGTGCACAGGTAAAACAATTCCCAGAGCTTGTCCTGGGTGTATGAGTGTTTCTGAGATGTCTTCACAAGCCTCGCTGTGCCCAGCAGAGCTGACCATAACCCCACGGGCCACTAGGTGGACTCGCAATAAACCAAAACTGCATGATACGAAATGATGCTCATTGACTGCCTTCCGCATCTCTGGGAAGAACCTCATCAAAGCAGGTGCAATGTCAACGAGCCTGATCTCAGCAGCTTGCAACCAGCTGGCCACCAGCTGGTCACCAGGCTTTGGCCAAAACATAGCCAACAGACCTTACTCATCACAAACCTTTTGCCAGCTCCCTGGAGAGTTGACCCTCCAGGACAAGTGAGCCAGGAGTAGGGAGAAGCATCTGCTCTCCAAGCTGGGCTGCTGGTAGAGATCCTATCAAAACAGCCAGGCTGGAAGCCTGCAATGCTGTCAGACAGACATCAAGGCATCACTGAGCACTGAGCTTGTTTCACCAGCCAGGCCACTGACCACATCTAAGCCAGAAGATCTTGCCCGTGCTGCAAAACAGATCTGCAGGAGTGAAGCAACTGATGTTTCCAGCAGTGCTCTTCCCTCACCTCCCAGTAGCCCAGCTGGTTGGGGTCACTCATGGCTGGATAAAACAGATCTGTCTCTCCTCCCAGGATCAAATGGGTTGAATTTCTACAGGCTGCTCTGCAACAGCTGTCTCAACACACTGGTCAACAGTGTGAGCCACCAGCCAGACACTGTGTTTCTCCACAGGGATGATGCCCATCATGTGCCCACCCCATTCCATCCTGCCACAGGGACATGGGAGCAGTAGGCACAGAGGGCATGCAAGCAATGCCCTGGGGCAGGTGGGCAAGCCCTGGGTCAGCACTAGGGCTTGGCGACCAGGGACAGGGATATCCCCCGGTGCTGCTGCTCCCTCCTGCCCCTGCTCTGCAAGGTGGGTTTATTTCTGTAGAGATAAATGCTTCAGAGCCCCTGGGCTCAGGGACAGTCCCAGCACAGCTCAGGGTAGAGCAGAGCCCACTCCAGATAACTCCATCTATCTCATGCAGGGCCAAGATATGAAATGTGTCCATCAGAACCACGGGAGAAGGATCCCTTTCTTGCAAGTGGGGAGTGGAGGGTGTCCCTGCCTGCAAGCATCTCCCAAGCAGGGTGGTCCCAGCAGGAATGAGCTGACATCTCTTCTCTCTGCAGAGTGGTGCTGCTGGAATACACGTGGATGTCATCCCTCCCCTGGGCCCCCAAGAGAGGCAGCGATCCTGGTGGTCAGGAGCATGGAGAGGCAGGCATGTGGGGTGCCGGGCCAGGACAGACCCCAAAGGTAGGTGCGGGAAGGCGCATGGGTGGGATTTCACCAAGGGGTGCACCAGCAGCCGGTGATGAACTGCATTGGGCACTGGTGATGCTGGGGAAGTGTGCGTGTGATGGTTTTTGGCAGAGGGTTGATCAACACCAGGGCAGTCGCAGGGTCTTGGGTGCAGCAGGGGTCTCGCAGGGTCTCTGCTGTGCCAAACACAGGCAACCCTTTCCCAAAAGCAGCACAGGGCCAGATGGAGAGGGCTGGGGGGTCCCTGCCCAGGTGATCTTCAGGATTTGAATTTCAACCTTAAATCCCACTTGCAGCCTCAGTCCTATCACTTTTGCTGCAGGTTTTATACAACCCCCAGAGCATCACTAATTACAGATGATTTTCTAGAAGGAGATTGTACCTGCCCCAAGGTATCATTGCTGTCTGAGAGAAACAGCTGATGGGTTATCCAGGGCAGCCAAGCTCTTGTCAGTATATAGGAACAACCCCATACCCTGTGCTGCTGTACGCGAGCTGGGTTTCCAGACCTGAGTAAAAACTGGGAGAGGAAAATTTCTAGGCAGAAAGGTGGGACAGGAGCCCATGGCTTATCTGGGGAGCTGGTACAGAAGAGGTGAGAAGAGAAGCCCATGAGAACAGATGGGCTCTGATGCAGCCAGGGGCAAAGGAACATTAGCTGCTACTGTTATTAGCTATTACTGGTGTTATGGAAGGTACGAGGCAAGCAGAGGAGAGTGGCTGTGAGGTGCTGCGAAACTGCTGTGAAGTCAGATGGAATGAGAAAGAAGATGGGGAAAGCTTTGACCAAAACTTCAGTCCTGAGCCCAAAACCTGTCCTGGCATCGCTAGATGCGGCTGATTGATAGCCAGGGGAGGAGCTGGGGATGGTCTGAGGGCTGGTGGCAGGAAAGCCACAGGGTGTTGGGTGATCAGCTCATCCAGAGCAACCTCCCAAGGCACACCACGAGCTCATCTGTAACACTTTTTTTGGGGAAACACCAGTTTTGGGGCTCCATAACCCAGCAGGGGAAGGCAGAGCAGAGCTGGGGGGAGCAGGCACAAGGGGAAACACCAAGCAGAGATGCTCCTAGAGCTGAAGGCAGAACGAGACCCTGGGGAGAACAGGCCAGGGCGCTATGACACTGCAGAAACTTGGGGTAACGTGCAGGGTCTTTCTTCTGCCACACAGACACCTGCCCCACCATGGGCAAATGCTGGCAGCTGCAGAAACCATGTCAGACTGCTACCTGAGCTGGCCCAGACCCTCCTGCCCTTACATTCCTGGATGGAGTCCACCCCAGATGAAGGGCTGGAGTTTTTCTCCAGTGGGCAGTGAAACTTTTGCCCCATCCACCAGCTCCAGTCCTGTACCTGCATGGATGGAGGCCTGGAAGCCCTGGTGTACCCTGGGGGTTTGCAAGAGAGCATCCATGTGAGAACAGAAGTGAATTGAGGAACTGGGATGATTTTGCTGGAGGGCAAAGACTAGAGCACTGAGAGGAGTGGACTCTGCAGGCTTCCCACCTGCCTGGAACAGCAGGCTCAAGCATGAGCTTTATAAAAAGAGCAGCACCTGTGCAAAAAGGCTAAGCTTGGTGTCCTAGTGGTGCTTCATCCTGGAATTAAACCCAAGGCATTTGGGAGCATTTGCCTTTTTGGTGGGGAGTCCAAAGGAGACACGCACAGGCTGTCCATGTGTCCTGCACCCACTGGTCCATGGATACTTTGTGCAGCTGACATTGCCAGGGTGGGGAGGTATCTTTAGCCCAGTGCCTCCTGCAAGAAGGGGTGCTGTGAGAATTGCAACCAGCATCACCTGCTTCACCTCTCACCCCCAGCCCTGGCAGGGCTGCCCATGGGTATCCTTGCTGCCCATGCAGAGAAGTGCTCCGTCCCTCCTGACCAGTGGGGCAGGAGCTCTCTCTGGGGCCACTTATAAAATCATAGAATCATAGAATAGTTAGGGCTGGAAAGGACCTTAGGATCATCAAGTTCCAACCCCCCTGCCATGGGCAGGGACACCTCACACTAAACCATATCTCCCAAGGCCTCGTCCAACCTGGTCTTGAACACTGCCAGGGATGCAGCATTCACACCCTCCCTGGGTAACCTATTCCAGTGCCTCACCACCCTAACAGGAAAGAATTTCTTCTCTGCTTTGGTTTTCTACCAGCCATGCACTGTGGTTCCACTTGCTCATCCCCTCTGTGGCCCTGCCACTGGGCTGTGGTGCTTCATCCCAGCTGAGCTATTCGGGGTGCCTTCAGTTCCTGGTGCTACGATAGCAATGTTTTTACCTTGACTGCTAATACATGTTCCTCCTCCCACTCTGCAAGTGCTATCTTGCCAGCAGTCCAAAGAGAGAGCTAGGAGCCTCCTCTTCCACCCAAGAACATTTCTTTCTTAGCAACCTCTTCTGCCATCACGGCTCATGTAGCCAAGCCCTGACTCCTTCCTCAGAAATGAGGGTGCTCCAGGCACGATGGAGGAGGTGGCACATACCCTCCTAAGGGCGAGCTGCCCTTTGCCAGCAATTGGTGTAGGACCTCATACTTGAGAGTATTTCTGTTTGTTCTCCAGTTTCAAACAGGTTTTTTAGTAACACCGAAATTCGGCTCCACTTCCGACCTTGCAGGGTCCTCTCAGATCGCAGCCAAAGGTTGAACAGCACCATCTAGTGCGCTTCCTCCCGAAACTGCCCAGGCCGGAGGGACGCCGGCTCTCACCCAGGCACAGCTCTGCCGCTAGAAGGGTATGCTGGATGCTAACAGCCCCCCCCAGCCATCAAACATCAGCTCTGCGTCACGCCAGCCTTGCTTTGGGGAAGCCAGAGAGAAGAATTAATTTGAGATGAATATTGTCAGTGCTGAAGCTGAACTGAGTGCTCTCACTGCAGAAGTGATGCTGGGAGGCTTGTGGCTCACAAGCCAACCTGGCAGGGAACTAATGGTGCTACCAGAAATATCGCTTTGCAGCTCTCAGAGGTGGGAGTGAAGGGCTCGCAGGGAGGCTCTGCAAATCACACCACACAAATGTTGTGTGCACAACGTCAGGCTGCTTGGACACAGCCCCAGATCCCTTAGAACAAAGGCTGAGAGCAGTTCCTCTATCATTAGCATATGCTGGCTCTTCCAGGCAGAAATGAAAGCGTGCACCAGGAGCTGGGAAATGTACAGCATTCCAGGCTTGCACAGGGACCAGCTTCAGCTGCAGGCTGACACCAGTTGTGCACCAAACACTGCTGGCATCTTGGCTGTGGCAGTTTTGAGGGGCTATAAGGCAGGGCCACACTATGAACTGATGAAGAAGGGAGAAATGACCCGGTTTCGTTCATTTGCCTCTATCCTCTGTTGAAAGACCTTGCAGGCTGATTCCCTCCCTGCATAGCCAGGGAGGCTCAGTTGGGTTTTTCACCTCTTTGATGTCCTCAGGTAAATCTGAAAGTTGCTGATGTTGGCCTTGACAAAGTGCAGGGACTGGGCTCCTCAGGGTGGGAAACAAAGGAGTAAAAGGTAGAGAGGGGTCTCCAGAGGGAGCCCATGGCTCTCACAACCCCATTCAGCCCTGTTGGAGGACCAGAAAATGGCAAGGCACTGGGAGGGAGCATCAGCCTTTGGGGAATTCACCTATTCCAGCCTACAAAGGTACAGCTGCCTGGCTGTCTTGGCTGTGCTTTCTCAGGGCATGAGGACAGAGCATGCACACAGCAATGCTGCGCTGCTGGAATGGATCAGCTCTGCCTCCCCAGCTCTGCCTCATGGGAGCTGATTCCTTACCCCATGTTGTGTCCCCTGATCTGGGGAATGTGGCTATGAGCAGCTGGGTGTGAGAGAATCCTCCAGCACTTCTCTCACTGCCCCAGATCCAGCCGGCCCTGAGGAGCAGTAAGCAAAGAAGGTTCCAGAGAAGGCTGGCAGCATAGGGATGGGGGCATGCCAAGCCCCAGCACTTCAGCCACATGCATCCTGGTGCATCCAACACGCCACCCCCTCAATACCTCCCTTGCCACAGAGAAATCTAGCTCCAGTTTCTCGTGTGAACTCAGCTCAGGCCATTAAATCTTGCTGGGCCTTTCTCTGGGAGATGAAAAGCTCTCTAATACCTGATCATCTCTCACCCATGAAGCTGCTTAAGTGCTGTAATCGAGGCTTCTCTAGGGCTCCTTTGAACTGGCAAAGGAAGCTGCGGTTCTCAGGCATCCCCCTGCAAAGCAGGGGTCACTTTTAACTCTTATCCACCTTCTTCCTAATTTTGCAGCATCCCTTCTGAAATGCAGATGCTGGAACCCCTTCTCCTGCAGTGCCCAGCCCCATCCTGGCAAGGACATCCCCTGCTGCTGCCATGCTGTCCCTCCTGCCTTCCAAACTCACCCCCAAGTCCCTCCTTGCCAAGCATGGGTTTCCAGCGGAAGGGCCTTGTGCTCAGCAGAGGGATCCTTTCACAGCTGCTCACATTCAACCATGTTTTATTTGCCCAGAACTCAGCCTATGAAGCTTTCTACAGCTGTCTTGACCTTGTCCGTGTCTCCTGCCCCTCTCATTTCCCTGGCCCCAGCATTTTTCTCAGCAGGGCTTTTTAATCTATTTCTAGACCATTGATGGAAACGCTGAATAGCACTGGGCTTCCCATCCAAGCCCCGGACACCCACTGAGAGCACTCCCATTCTGCAGGGATTCCCCATTGATGGCTGTCGGTTTGCCAGCTCCCAGTCCCTTTAAGGTGTCTCTCTTGATGTTGTATTGTGCTAATTTTTAATCAGAATACTCTATGGATTAAGTCACATGCCTGAACAGAGTCCAGGTCTATTATTTCTATGCCATAACCTTTATCAGCCAAACTTGTAATCTCTTCAAAGGATGACATCACAGTTTGACAAGAGCTATTTTCCAGAAACTAGGCTGATTGCATTAATTATATTCCCATCCTTTAATTCTTTACCAGCTGAATCCCACATCAGCTTTTCTATTATTATGCCCAAGATCAGTATTGCACTGCTATGTGTAAATCAGCTCCAAGCATCCTTCACATGAGAGTGCTCAAGGAGCTGCACCATCCTGCTGGGCTCAGCGCCGGGGCAGGAAGGGGAGTGCTGCTGCCCAGGATGGAATTCTGTGTATTTCAGAAAGCTGGAAAAAAGCATTGTACGCTTCCAAAAGTGTTCCCTAAATGCATGGGAATGGGCACATGCAGTAAAATAATTGCATCAAAACCTAGAAACCATCCTGTCAGGTCAGAAATCTTGCTGAGTGAATTCTGGTTTTTAGAGGACTTGCTTGCATGTTCAGCTTTTGGGATATACCTAGGAGACTGCTTGGCTCAGTCCCAGGGCGCCCTGTGTGTAACCCTCGCTTTCCAGGGAAGAGACAGGCTTTGCATTTCCCCATCACACCACTCATGTTCAACCTCTGCACCTGGTAATCCACACCTTCTTCCTTCAATGTCCCCATCACCCCAGGACAGCACTGCCGTCCCAGTGCTGGGGTACCCTGTCTGGGCAGAAGCTCCCCATGACCTACCATGTCCCTGTAAGAAGCGCTCCCCACCACCTTCCTCTGGAGTCTCCATGTTGTTGGACCCATTTCAATCCATACAGTGCCACCTCTTGGCGAGTCCCCTTACTTCTCCCCGCTGCAGCATTGCCCTGCTCAGAGCACCAGGACTCACACGTTGGTTTCTAACCCAGCTCTCGTTGTTGGCAGAAGCAAGAGCCGCTGGTGGCCCAGCCACCGTGCTCCTCCAACACTGGGCTCACTGATGCGCGGTCGCTCCTGGGCAGAGCTCAGACATGCCGCTCGATCCGGGACGGAGCAGTGGAAGCTGGTGATGGTTTTCAGAGCTGCTACCTTTACCCACCAACCCGAGCCGGATCCTCCAGGCCTTGGAGGTCTCCAGAGCGCGACCTCCCCCTGGGCCGACCCTGCCCAGAATGCTAGGGGGAGCTCTGCGGGCTCCGCCTGGCCAGAGCGAGGAAGCCCTGGGGACCCTGGAGCCGCTTAGCCGTTAAGCGAGGCCTACCCTCGATGGGGCTCAACTGGGGCCACCTGCGCCGTGCCCGCACCCTTGGCCATGCGCTCGGGGCTCGAGGCCTTCTCGAGCGGGCACCTCCGTGCTCCTCCCTCTGGCCCAGCAGCGAGTGCGGGGTGCCACAGCCTCAGCCCCGCTGCCCACGCGCCCGCCACCGCCTCCTCGCGGGTGCTTCAGCTCCGCCTCTCCCGGGCCGGGCCCGGCCCTCTCCGCCCCCGCGGCCGGCTGTCGGCGCGGGCTGCCGGTCCCGCAGTACCGGCCGGGGGCGCGGGGGGCGCGGCTGAGCCGCTCTCCCCGGCGCTGGGAGGCAGCGGCGCAGGCGGAGCGGAGCGGTGCGGGGCTCGCTGCTGCTCTCTCGCTGTCGCCGCCACAAGCCAGCGGCCGCGGCCATGGGCGTCCCGGGCCGCCCGCTTTGTGCCGCCGCAGCCCCGCCGCCGCCCGCTGTCCCGGGCCGCCGCTGTTGAGCCGCATGGGCCGGGCCCAGCGCCGCCGCCGCCGTTGCTCCGTGCGGGTGAGTGAGTGAGCGGGGAGGCGGCCCCGAGCCCAGGCCCTGCGCCGAGGCCGCGCCGGAGGCCGCCGCCAGGCGGGAGGCGCGGGGCCGCGCCGGGCGCCGCCGAGCCGGCGCTAGGCCGCCCTGGGCGCGGGGGGGACGGGCGCCTGCCGGCGGCCACGGGCCGGGGCACGCCGCGGAGGGTGAGCGGGTCCGGGACAGCGGTGGCAGCGGGGCCCGCTTGCGGCGCCTCCCCCGAAGTTGCCCAGGGGGCGGCGGGGGACCCCGCGCCTCGTCCTGTCAGCGCTGGGGCTGCCCGCGGAGCCGTGCCCCGGCCCGGTGCGTCCCGCCGGGCGGCTTGGGGCTGCGGGGGCCCGGCCTCCGCTGGCAGGGGCCGTGATGCGGGTCCCCCCGAGGGCAGAGAGCAGCCGGGGGCCCCCCGCTCCACCTCGCCGGCTCCGGTCGGCGCTCGGCCGCTCTCGGCGGGCACCCCGCGGGGCTCCCCCCCGGGCCGGGGCGAGGAGCGAGCGCCGCCTCGCCGCAACAATGCCGGGCATGGCTGTGGGGCGGCTGCCCCGGGGGCTTTCCAGCGCCCAGGCAAGGGTGGCTGGGGACTTTCACCAGTGAGGTGATGCTAGACCAGTGCTCGCATCCGTAACCGGGATGAAAACGACCGAAAACCGCAGCACGGTGCGAAAAGCGGCCCCGTTCTGCGGTGCCAGGGCAGTGGCTGCGTGCTCGGGGTGGCTCTTACCGTGTGTGAGGGCAGCCTGGCTCAAGCGATGCTCAGCACAAGTCAGCACTGGGGGCCTGGCTGTGCTCCTTAGCCGCTCCTGGTCTTGCTGGGGTTCTTTTGCAGTGTGCAGGTGTAAGAGCAGGCACCGCATAGGTGGTGATTCTTGGTTCAGCCGGGGATAGGGAACGAGGGGAAAATGGCAGAGCATCCCAAAGACGTGTTTGTTGGGGTGAGGTGAGCTTTGAGAGGAAGGCCGAGCTAAAATGTGTCTTTTCCTAGTATGTTTTCATGTGCGGTTGAGTTAATTCAGTGCAAGGATTGCACAGGCAGCTGGTGATCTGCAGTGCTCAGGGCTTCCAGGCTGATGCTGTTCTGTAAAACAAGACTTTTGCTGCTGCCTTTAAATGCTGAACTTACCATGTCAAGCAGCAAAAGCAGCAACACAAGAATTGCCCTTCTCTGCCTTCCCCACACCTTCCATTCTCCATATTGACTCGTTGCTCTTCTTTAAAAACGCTGTACTTGATCGGATTTCCTTCATGAGGTGGTCTTCTCATCTTCCTTTGATGACCTGAAATTTTCCCAGGCTTGCAGCATGCAGTGTTGTTAGCATAAACAAACCTTTTCTCAATGGCCTGCCTTTGAGAAAACCAGTGCCAGAGCTGAGTTCCTGTGCTAACATGCCCATCTGAAGCAAGAATGCAGTCCAGATGCCCAAAATATTGGGGTCAGCGATGCATCTGGATTCCCCTAGAACTAGCCGAGGCAATGCAGCGTACTCTGAAACGCAGAGATTTGTGAGGAATGTGGCGCCGGTATGTCACTTGAGCATACGAAAGCCACCTGTGTTTGATTAAGGTGCAGTCTTGCTTTCAGGACTAACTGCATGTTCTTTGAAAGTATTTTTCACAAGCCTTAAAATCCTGTTTGGGGATGAGAAACTTAACCAGATAAAAACATGCTGCCTCACGGTGACCTCGTACATGTGCTGTCCAGGCAGGCTGTGCAGGGAAGTTAATGGTGGTGCAGGAGATGGTATGTGTCCTGTGGCACTGCCTGGTACCTGGATCCTGTAAAACCACTGGTGTGGGGAAATTAGCTGCTGTTTTAGTGTAGCACCAGCTGTATCAATGATGCCAAATGCTGAATGTAAAGTTTTGGGTTATTCTGTGACTGTTATCTTTAGAGTGTGCCTGGTTTGAGCCTGGTTCTGCCTGGAGTCACCGAGGGCCTTTCCATTGATTCTGTTGAAAAAGAGGTGTTAATGCAGTAGTACAAAGCAAAATTAGTGGTTTGTAATCTTAGGGTGTATATTTACAGTGATACTTATTTTTTTTCTCATCTCTTTCAGCAGTACAAGTTTGTTCCCCTCGGAGCTACAAATACTGTTGATTTGAGATTTGAGCTCATCCCGCACTGTTCCTGCACAAGCAAGGACCAGAAAAATGAATATCCAGGGGAAAGGCTTTCCCTTGGACCTCGGAGGAAGCTTCACTGAAGATGCTCCAAGGCCACCGGTTCCTGGTGAGGAGGGGGAACTTGTGTCCACTGATCCAAGGCCAGTTAGCCATGGTTTCTACTCCAGTAAAGGTGATGTGGTTAGAAATGAGACGTCCACGGCAACACCAAGGCGCTCCGATTTGGATTTGGGGTATGAGCCCGAGGGGAGTGCTTCACCAACTCCACCCTACCTGAAGTGGGCCGAGTCACTGCATTCCTTGCTGGATGATCAAGACGGTATCAATCTCTTCAGGACTTTCCTGAAACAGGAGGACTGCGCGGATCTGCTGGACTTCTGGTTTGCCTGCAGCGGTTTCAGGAAGCTGGAGCCATGCACGTCTAATGAGGAAAAAAGACTCAAGCTGGCAAAAGCCATTTACAAAAAATACATCCTCGACAACAACGGCATTGTGTCCCGGCAGATCAAACCAGCCACAAAAAGCTTCATCAAAGACTGCGTTGTCAAATTGCAGATTGACCCTGACATGTTTGACCAGGCCCAAACGGAGATTCAGTGCATGATAGAAGACAATACCTACCCTTTGTTCCTTAAGTCTGATATTTATTTGGAATACACAAGGACAGGTGGGGAAAGTCCAAAAATTTACAGCGATCCGAGCTCAGGGTCTGGGACAGGTAAAGGGCTACCTGGTTATCTGCCAACTCTGAACGAGGATGAGGAGTGGAAGTGTGACCAAGAGGCCGAGACAGAGGCCAGCAGGGACTCGGTGCCTTCCAGCAGGCTCACGCAAAAGCTGCTCCTGGAGACGGCCACACAGCGTGCCACCTCGGCCCGGCGCTACAGCGAGGGGAGGGAGTTCAGGTAGGTGAGCGCCGGGACAGTGTCCCTTCTGCAGGTGCCTCCAGGCATCTTGGAACCACTGTAGGCACCTGGGTGATGGGAGCTTTGGAGGACTTTGTGTGATGGGGAGCATCTGTATTGGTACAGGATGGCGTTTTGCGGATGCTTTGATGGAATGCAAAGCTTTGATTGAAAGTAGTCTTTGGCTGTTCCTGTCTGATTGCCCCAAATCATCCTTGTAGCACATTCCTTATCTGGAAAAACTGCTACTGGATGTGGGGTGGAGGCCGGTAGGCTTGGTGGGCAGGGCAGAACTATGGGCAGTCCTTGTGCATGCACAGGCAGTTGAGCAAGCCACAGTTTTAGGTTGGCTATAGCCCGCACCAGCAGAAGGCCAGTGTTCAGTTACTGTAATGAAGGCAAGTAAGCTTGTGGTAGAACTTTTCTGTGTAAATGCACCAGGAAATTATTATGAGCCACCACTCAAAGCTGCAGGAAGCTTGCAGCAGATACCCTCCCCTCGGTAATGTTTATATGAGTGAAATGGGGTTCACAGTGCACCCTGACAATGGGAGATGGCTTTGCACAGGAGATTCCTGGCACTGAACTGTAGCAGTGTCAAAGTCAGAATCACCAGATCCAGTTAAAACCATTCCCTCCTGCAGTTTTTCCCTTCATCAAAGTAATTGCTGTTTTTTTTTTAACTGGAGGAGTTGCACAGTTTTGAAGCTTGTTTTTTTTTTTTTTTTCTGGGTCCCCCACCCACTCCAGCCAACATGGATTTTGCAACTTGCTGAGAGCTCAGTTAAAATTCCAGACAATTAACTTAGCAGGGAGCTCTCTGGGATCAATAAGTGTGTGTGTGTCTAACCCTTGCTGAATCAACAGAACCCCGCCAGAACACATTCCTACTTCTTTTTTTTTCCTTTTTTTTTTTTTTTTTTTTTAAATAAAATCTCCTTGTTTTAAGACCTGCTTAGGCTAAAATCTGACGCTTTGTGAAGATTACGAAATGAAGTAGCTGAACTGTCCTCTTCAAAGCCGCCTGCTTTATGAAAAGCATTTCTGTGTTTAATCTCCCTCGGCCGTCCCTTTAGGCTGGCAGCTGGAAACACATCCCGCCCCACACAAGGTCTCGGCGCCTTTCAGCTGGCGAAATGTTTTTGGTTTGATTCTTTTTCCTTACAGATTTTGAGGAGGGGATGTTGCATGTGAAGATCTTGTCGGGGGGAAGGGGGAATTCATGCGGACTCCTGCTGTTTTAATCAGGAGTCAGGAAAAAAATATCCCAGTGTCTTGGGACTTTCCCGTGGAGTTAATAAAAACCTTGAATGTTTCTTGAAGTGTGTTTTCACTGAGCACTTGGGTACTCACCATAAGTGAAGGATTAGAAAAATCTATCTTTTAGGTACCTTTATTTAAGCGATAATGGCTTTAAGATTGAAAATAACTCATTTGAGGTTCAGCTGTGTTGTTTCCTTACTAGACCAGGTAGCAAAAACCTGCATGCAGTGCATGCAGCGCTGCGCTTCTCAGCTGCAGCTTCAGACAAAAATGCACTTTACCCATTATCTGAATGCATCAGTGCCAGATTTTAAAATGATTTAAGAAATGTGCTGTGGAGTAGAAGCGTTTTGGAGTAGAGTTCCACAGTCTTGAGCATTTTCATACCAGATTGCAACAACATGAAACAAATCTTTACCTGGAGGATGGAGGTCATTAAAAATGCATAGCTATTAATTTGTAGTGTCCAACAGCCTGTCATTGTGGCTACTGACACTCCATTGACCTGTGGGGTAGGGAGGCACAGAAGTGTTTGCCATTCTCACCAGAACAGGAGTCAGCCTTCAGAGCATTGCCATGGAAGATGCTGCTGAACTGCATCTGCTGAGATACTAATTTATGAGGTGATTGTTCCTCTTTGTGCAAGATTTTGTGGTTGAATTAACTTACTTCCCGGACATTGTATAGCAATAGCTGTCTTGAATAAGCTGGTTTTTTAAGCTGTAGCATCTTTATCCTGCAGACATTTTTGCTCATTTACTTCCTCACCTGTGGAACTGTGCTGGAAGCTGGTGGATCTGCTTGCAGCAAGAGGCCATAGCTGCGTGCAGCACTTGAAAGGCTGGGTCCCAATTTAGTTTGAAAGTCTCCACAAATCTTTTCTTTTTTGCATATGTGTGGAAGAATTTCTCATTTCTGTTCTTGAGGGAATGTTGAAATAAGCTGTTTTACATTATATCTGAGGGCCTGTGTAATCTTCCCAAGATTGAACTTCTATTCCTTGGCTTCCATGGAAACACTAAATAAAGAGGAATCAGAGCAAATGCAACAGAAGTATTTGTCTGGTAGCAAATGAGCATCTTGAATCAGCTCCAATTTTTTTTGCATCAGAAAGTTCATAAATCTTGATGTGGTAGCTCTGCTTTCGGGGGAGCAAACATGAAAATTCCTCAAACAGCAGAAGACAGCTCATTATTAGCACTGATATTTGAAGGTGTGCAAGTGCGCATGTGTGTTTGAGAATATCCTGGAATCACAAGCATTGCCATTACCCACTGTGGTTTTGTATGCTTAGGAAAAGGCCAATAGTCATTATAGTGAGGCTCCTGCAAATTAATTGGACGTTGGTTATGGATCAGTAAACTTCAAAGGGGGTAACCCCCGAAGATCTTGGGCATTAACTCGCAGTTTCCGAAAGTGACACTAACGTGGTTGTGAGAGAGGCTAAATTGTTCATTAACCTTCTTCTGATGCACCAGGATGGCATTCCTCAGATCCCAAGAGCAGGAATTAAACCTGTGCCTGAGAATCACCTTGCAGCCTGGTTTTCAGGTGCTCCAGGAAAACACACATATCTTAAAAAGTTGGAAATTTGGTGTTGGTGGTGAAAGGTCTTAAAGTCATGTCTTTAGTCAGAGTGGGTTTCTTCTGCAGTCTCTTTAGCTCTGAGCTGAAACAGGCTCTTCTCCAGCTCCCAAAGCATTGGAGAGTAGTGCTCACAGCTGTTGCCTTTGCTTTCTTCCCTGGTGAGATATGAGAAAAGCATATGATGTTACCTGCGAGCAGCTGTGTCTTCATCTCTTCTGAAAGCCAATTTAACTGGGAGATTTGGGTTAGTTTTGAGGTTTGACCAGAGTCATGAAGCACACAACATGCTGAAAAGAAAACCTGAATGATGGGAGGACATGCAGTCGTGGGTGAAGTCTCCAGCTGTTGTGTATTGATGAGTGTTGCGATGGAGCTAAGCATGGATGGAGAAATTTCTCAGCTGGGGTTTTGATATACACATGATTTGCTTTTTGTTGGGTTTTTTTAGAAGGGAGCTGACTACATGATTCAGGCTTGAATTTCCACAGTGCTGAGCTGACTAAGCTCATGGCATTTCACAAGTGTTGGTGGTTCCAGCAAAAAGATGGGCAATGTGATTCTCCACCAGAGCCGGCAGAAATCATCAGGAGGGTCCTTGTGCTTGTGCCCACCTATTGGCAACCTCTCTGGACATGTGTGAGGGCAGCTCTCCCCACAACATACAACCAGCAATCCTTCATAACAGGGAAAAGCAAGGGAGGAAAAGCTGAAGGAGCTTTGGAGGGACGTGACAACCCCTGGTCTGAGGCGATGCAATGATGAACTGTAACATGGAGAGGAACGGTGTAGGCTAGTTCAGGGAAGATGTAGGATCTCTCTGCTGCTTAGGCAGCATAAATGGTCCAGCGGTCAAAAGCTGGGCCTGCGTCAGGAAGGTGAAATTTAACTGGCAGACGTAATTGCAAGGTTTGGTGCTTTGCTTGTAATTAAATATTAAATTGCACACTTCTGACTCAAGACTGTGTGGTGAAGGAAGAGGTGTTAATTGTACCGAACGGGTGGAAGACTGGGAATGCAAAATCAAAAGCGCTGGTGCAGGAGAAGTCTGTGCTTAGAAAGTTTAGACATATGTTACTGTCTTACTGATGCTTCTTTTAACTGGAGAGACAGCATGTGCATCTTGGAGTTAGGCTGCTGGAGCTTCATGAGAGCTTGTTTGCTGGAAAAAAGCAGCTACTGAATATTATACCCATATGTAATGGTGGAAAGAAAGTTAACTTGAATTAAAATTGCTGAACCCATAACATTACTTGCAATTGTTACATGACTTGAGGTCTGTACAGAGCAGCAGCTATTTCCAATTTTAAAGAAAATAAGTTATGGAAGAATAGGTTTGGTTCTACATTGTTCTTGAGAGAAGTTAATCTAATGGGGAGCTGGGGTCTGATGCTAACAGCACTATGTGGTAATTTAGTGACCAGAGTACTGTAAGATATATAAGGCAAAGACTGATGGTGTTTTTGCACAGAAGTTACGCCAGCTTTTTTCAATACATTGTTAAGCTGATGAAACTTCTGCATGCAAATGCTTATATTAACAGTGTAAAGTATTTATACCAGTGGTTGCCAAGTTTTAAAATGGATTTTATTTGAAGAACAGCTTTTGTGCCCATAGCTTTGCCTCTACACAGATCAAGGTGAAATGGTGCTCTATTTGTTGTTTGGTTATGGATCAATGCTTTGGCTTCCTTTTAAAGACAGGTAGTTAAGCTTTTGAGCACTCTTGTTTGATAAATGAATAGCGTTTTCTCCCCTCCTCCAGCAAACAGCTACTTTATTGTGTTGTGATTGGGTTCTATTTGGGTTACAGAATCTTTTCTCTTAAAAGCATGAAAGAGGGGGTTGTATCTCCTCGTTTTTGGTGCTGAGGAGATTCTGGTTGGACACACCAGGAAACAAATCTTCCTGAGGGGCACAATGTAGTCCAAGAACCAAGTCACCATCTTTGGAGGGCTTCATGGCTGGTTTGGCTATAGTCCTATTTTGATAGGATACAAAGATAGCACAAATAATGAAGTGCTGTATTTTGAGGACCAGGTTGGAAGTTGGAATGGTTTGGGTTCTAAATAGATCCCAGGATACTGAGAGGTGCACCCAGGAGGTCGGCCACAGGGTGGGTACACCTTGGTTTTGATCTGCCATTTAACTTGGCTTTATGTTTTAAGGCTTTCTTTGTTCTTGCTATAACAGACTAATCCCTCGAATAATTAGTTACCACTGGATGTTTTAAAAATGACTGCCTCTTGGATGTTTTCCTGTAATAATAATCTGTTAGATCCTGGATTTACTGAGACAGACTGTGAAATCCTGTTACACTGGGCTTGCTTGGTGGAAAAGGGACTGAGAAAGGTGAGGGGTGCTGGGGAAACACATGCTAGCTTCATGTTAGGGTAGAGCTGCTGATTTCTTTCCCCGCCTTCACAAACCATGCAAGAAGTCCTTCATGCTCGCTGGGTTGGGTCACTGGCTGCTGGAGTGCACCACAGCTGCGGGTCATCCCTAGCTTTGGAGCTTCAGAAGGTACTCCAAGAAGCTACAGCGCTATGGCTGCTCAGTGCAAGGCCAGTCAATGCAGTCACCATGCATTTAAAATAAACCTATCCTATTTGAATTAATGGGAAAATCTGGTTTCAGAAGTGGCTGCATGTGTAGTGCAGAAAATCACTGTGTTTAAAAAATCCCTCAGAATGGAGGTGCTGATATCCTAAATCAGTTCCTGGAAATATCATTGGATTATTAGGCTCATCCTTAAATCCATTAAGCAAATTACAGTTAATCAGTCAAATAAAAGAAGAAAGATCTTTTGCAAGGCCCTTTCTTTTGAGCCGCATGCAGAAGCTGTAGTAATATTTTAATTTTCCATCTTGTCAGTGAATGTATTCAATCGCTTCACTTCCTTATGTGGAGGATTTGAAATTAGAAACTGAGGTTAATTATCTGCATTAAACGAAATATGTGAAGACCACAAAAGCAAAAACCTTCACGATTTGGTACGGTCTGTTAAGCTAGGCAGGCTGTTTCAGAAGGAGAGGGGTTATTTTTCCCTGGTTTTGTTCAGATTGAAGGGTTTTAGTCACAGTAATTGAAATGATTAAAAAGTCAAATTGCTGGTGAATATAATTCTGAGCATCTTTCTGAAAAGATTTGACACTTGGTTAAGAGCAGGAGTCTGCTCTGCCTGGGCTTGCTGGGCACCGTGGAGCAGCCGCTATTGTGCCATCCCCGTGTGTCCTTGGGATGGTTGTCCTCGGTGCCTTGTTATCAACCTCTTTCATGGCGATGGGATGTCCTCTCTCTGCTGGTAAGTTTGTGGAGGTGATTTGGAAGTGGAATCATACTGGAGGAAAGCTACACTTTTGAGCAAATTGGATGTAAACTGAGTCCAACACCATCCTAATGCCAGCAATCAGCATTTCCCTCTGAGGAAACTGCCTGTTTCACTTTTAAGTGCAACTTCAGACTCTACAAAGATGCTACTTTTGGAAATACACCATCCCACAGAGGTCAGCTGTTTTGGGGGTGACTTGTTTATTTAAAGGCTCATTTTTTCCTACCTCTGCAGTATGCATGTGGCTCAGGTGTGAGCTGCTCTGGAGTCTGCAGTGCCAATCCCTGCTTGTCGGGGCCAGAGCTGTCCATTCACTGGTGCAATCCTGAATACCCAGCTCCGTGCACTTCAGGAAAGGTCTGACTGTTCTGGAGACATGCATCTTCTCATTCCCTTTTGTCATATGCCAGAGCATATGACATATGCTTTGCCTGAAGTCACACTCAGAAATTGAATTGTAGCAGGTTACGCTTGCATATAAAAGCAAAACTGTCGTTACTCACAGCCCTGGTCTGGATTCTTCACTGTTGTAAGGCAGTGATGAATTTAAGTAGAACAGTTGCAGTTTTAAGTCAGATTATCCAAATTCTATAAAACCCAAAAGGAAATTGGATTTTACCTTTGAAGACTCCAGAGTGCACTTCTGTGGTAAAACCTGGAATTTTTTAATCCTGTGTCTCCCAAGATACAACCTGTCCTTAAAGTACCAGCATTTAGAAGGTCTTTAGCTAATCTTTAGCTGATCTAAGTAACTAATAGATCGCTTTTTTTTCCGGTGGTCCATGTTTAGGACGGGTTAACTCTGCTGGAAAAGCATGCCCTTAGTGTCAGATTTACCCTTTTCAGTCATAAATTTTGGCCATTTTCTTGGCTGGCAATCACCATTTCAGACTGGGTGAGATTTATCCAGAAGAGGGGACTCCTTGTTCTGCCAGTGCTGCCAACCTGGTCCTGGTGGTTGCTTTGGGACCTCCAGCCAGTGCATATATTCACACGGGATGTATCATTTGGTAGCTGAGGACCTCACCAAGCTTTCACAAGCAAAGTACTAATGAGAGCTGAGTGATAGGAGAGAGCGTGGGACTCTGTATGCAGCTGTAGCTACTGAGTTTGAGTAATTTTGTCCTGGCTCTGCTCTGTGGAAGTAGGAGCTATAAAACCATTTAGCACCAGACATTTAAATGAGAGCTGGGATGAAGCGACTGTTACCCTCGAGGATCCCAAAAGAGGAATCAACAAATAGAAATTATTCTATTAGCAGGGGCAAAGTTCACAGGTTAACCATCGTGTCAAATCAATGAAATGCGGCCTTGATCTTCTGCACAAGGGCTTTATTGTGTATAAATAAGAGTGCCCGAGCAAAGACAGCAAGTTCTTGCACTGTAAATTTGCAGCATGCAGAAGAAAGGGAAGCTCTGTACAGACTGCAGTGCAAAATGTCTGCTTTGGACATCGGCTTCATTCCTGCTTCAAAAGATTGTAAAACATGACCTTGGAACCTTCTTGCTCTCCTCATGGCCCTACCCAGATTGGATTTCCATGGGGCATGTATTTTTTGTTTTTTTAATAAAAAGTTGGGGTCTTTGGCTAAGAGGCCTGTCTTTGTACTTTTAATTCAGTCCATGTGACTGTCATAACATTTATTTCTTAGGAAATGAAAAATGTTCCTTCTTGAGCAAAGCCACAGCAGAAAGCTGTTGGGTACGTGGGCAGCCTCAGGTGTGTGCAGCATGTGTCTTCTGCTGATCTGCTGGTGCTGGATGAAGACCATCAGCCCAAGTCCTTTGTAGCTTGGTCCATGTGTCTACCATGAAAAGAAACAGTAGAAGCTGCCTTCTTCTGTGTGGAAGTATTTATGTTTAATGTGTCTGTGAACATGTGTCCATTCAGGGAAACTTTGTTTTCCTCTCTTGGGAAAAGCTACTTTGACAAGGCTCACTTGACCCTCTTCAGGATGGACCAATGTTACCGAAAATAGATGAGCTTGAAATGAGATGGAAACAGGCAGTGAAGGATGTGTGGATGTGTCACTGCAGCGTAGGATTTGTCACATTGTAAAACAGCACCACAGTTTTCCCCTCTGGATATGTGCAGTGGATTTTGTGACCCAAGGGTGATTTGAGTGCTGCTGGCTGGGGAAATTAGCCCAAATGGAGGCATTAGAGCAGAGCATCCCGCTGTCCCCGAGCGGTGGTTTTGGGTCTTCCCCAGAAGAGGCTGGTGGAACCTGCTAACACTGATCCATAAACCTTCCTCCTTCTGAAGAGAGGAAGCTTTCCAAATGGGTATGGGAAAAATTTTCCTTTGGTAGTCCTGGAGATAACAGGTCACTCAGCTTCACCCAGTGATTCTTGCACAACAAATTGTGGTCAGTCTGAAGTGTCTATTAGAAAGGCATCCAAGTGATGGGAGATCATGCAGCATTTTTGTTATCTCTTCCTGTGGTTAGTTACTTGGTGTTCCCAGTGTTCCTTACAGCTCCCTTAATTTCTTCTAGCTGCTGGGATTTGGTGTGTCTTTGCTCGCTTTAGAGGCTCCAAATACCTTTGCATGTTTGAAAAAAACCCACTGAATGGGTGTGAATGTTCTTCTTAAGTGGCAGCAGCTTTGTTATGGAAGGCCCTTTGGTTTTATTAGACTTTTCAACCCTCCAGTTGACTGTTAAACAAGCCGTGGCTTGTCATGGTTGACAAACCTTCCCTCTGGTCTCAGACCTAACCTACCAGTTTAAAAGGCAGTAATCTTTTGTTTGCAGGTTTCTGGGTGGGGACCATTGGGCTTCTAAGGGAAATTAACTTGTGGCCTCTCTTTCCCCCTCCTACCTCAAATAAATTAAGTTTTGTGTTAACTGTTCTGTCACTTCCAAAGGCCAAAAGGAAATGTCAGCCTATGATTCCGGTTTTCTGCTAACTGAGGTTCTCTGCTACACAGTAAGAGTGCAAGTAGGTGGGAATATATAACTGTATTAGAAACAAAACAGCTGCACAATCAGTGTCAGCAACTGAAGATAAAATGTAGAAAGTTTTTTGCATGATTCATCCATAATTATTTAAAAACATGTTGAATTTATTCTTAAGCTTTGGAAGAGAATTCTTGCAAGGCTGGCGTTTGCCGTCTGTGATGTTTATGCACCTGAGTAAATGCCTGTCTCAGCAGCTTGTCAGTGGTGAGTGCCCCAGATCTAAATCCCTTCAAAGGTAAACCCAGCACACCTTTGTCTCTGTGGGCCTTTCCATCTCCAGAGTTTTCGCTGGGGAGGTGCAGTCAGTCATAGCAGCAGCTGACACTAGGGTAGCCAGGGTCCTGGGATCGGTGCAGAGATGGCTGGGGAGCAGCTTTGTGTGCCCACAGCATGACAGCCAAGCTGGGGGCTGTATCTGCTCTCCTCTTTTTAAGTCGCTCTAGCAGTATGTGTTGTATGGATTGTAGTGGTCTGGGGAAGAAATGGGGGAAGTTCCTTTGGGTAGTCCCTTTTGGATGCAGCAGGCTGGCCATGTCTGATTTTCAGGCTGTGGAACGTATGGTGCTTTTCCTTGTTGTATGTCATTGCAGGTGCTGCTGCTTTCTGCCCAGCTGGGCAAAACTCGTGATTTTCATTTTGAGCCCTGCAGTGCTCAGGAGAAGGTGGTCTGCCCTGAGAGAGGGGCACTGTTCACATACTGCTCTCTTTGTGATTGCCAAGAAGTTGGAAATGTGCTACACTGAACTGGCTGAGAATTGTCGGGGTGGTTGTTGTTTTTATGCTAACACAGCACTCTGCCTGACACACCAGCCCAGATAAGCATCCGCGCGGGGCAGGGCACTTGCCCACATGGCCGGGAGGGCAGCTGGCACCGCAGTGGGTGTCACTGCAACAACCAACACCTCCCAGTTTCATCAGGCTCAGAGCGCTTTTTCCTCCAGTGAGAGGCACAGGCAGGCACCTGCTGAAGCAGGGAGAGGAGGGGAAGGATCTGAAACCGACATCTGGAGTTGCGTCTCTGACCCAGACTTTAGCAGCATGTCCTCAATCCCTGGGACAGGTCACCAGTCAAGCTCCACTGCTTCATCATGCTGTTTGCCTCAAGAGATGAGCAGATCTGAGGAAGGCAGAAAGTCCAGTGCTCGTTCTAGCCCCTCTCCTGCTGCACCCTGCTGCCTGCAGCTTTAGTCAAGAGTTCAAGGAGGCTTTTCTGATCCTGCAGCAGTCTTGGCAGAAAAGCCAGCTGGCCTCTTGTTGATCAGTTTTTCTTGCTTGATGCAGTGCTGGAGCTTCTCTCCTTGAAACCCAAGTGTCCCTTGCAAATTGCACTTGACTTGGGCACTCTCAGCCTGGAGCACGTGGCTTGTTTGAGCTGTAGCTCCACTATCACTGATTTTATAGTGAAGATGCTGGGCTTGCATTCCTCTGGTGCCTGTCCGCAGTTCTTCCACATGCTCAGAAGGATAAATGCATCCTACAGCTGTCTGGATTTGCCTCCCCAGTGGCAGGACACCCTTGACAGGCAGTAGTTGCTTGGACTCAGCAAGGTCATCTGGGTTTTGATCCCTGATGATGACGCCCTGAGTCAGCTCTACATGGATTGCTCTCTTTCTCACCTCATGTAGGTTCTTCTGTCTGGAGCCACTAACCACACTGCCAGCAGTCAAGCTACAAGCAACCCTTTTTCTTTGTTAATTGCCACCTGTGGCTTGGCACGGGCAATGTCAGAAACCCTCCCAAGTAGCCCATCTTGGGCTGTGGACTTGGGTGTAGTGTATTGCCTCAGGTGGTACAGAGCAGCATAATCCTCTCACTTCCCAGCTTTGGAAGTCATCCTGGAAGCCTGAGCTGAAGAAAGAGGATGGGACTGTAGCCAACCCTCTCGTTCCAGATGGGACAGTAGTGGCAGGAACACCTATTGTCCACAGAGGTGATGCCAAGCCACAGAAGGCAATTAGCAGGGAAGAAAAACATACTTCCTGTAACATTTTAATTTTAAAATACTTTTAATTTTTAAATCAAATGTGCACACACTGATATTCCAGGTAGGCAAAATTGGAACTGTAAGAGCAAGCATTTGAAATTATCTGTTTCGTGTTAGTTAGCAACTTAGTGAAACAGGCAGGTTTGCCAAACAGGATTATATTCTGTTCTGAGTGATGCTGAGTGTGAACAGGATTTGCAACATCGAGTTACTCTGCCTTTGGCACAGAGGACAAGTGAAACAGTCTGGAGTATGGTAGAGGGGTCTCTATCTAACCATACTGTTACCAGTGCACTTATGGTGGAGATGGAGTTTGAAAAGAAATCTTTCCTCCTCTTTAGGGTCACCTGTTAGTGTTGCAGATCTAAACTCTGTGTTACACAGTCAGCGCCTTCAGGCCTTAAAAAGGTTTTCACAAGCTCTCTCTTTCATACAGGGGACCCTTTGCACCAAGTCCCCCTCCCCAGCTGATGCTGCAGCCATTTATGCTAGGCTGATGAATTTCACCTTTATTATCTTAGTGCTCAGTGCATCAGTTCCCTCTATGTTGCCATATTTTGAGCATGAATTTGGAAACAAAGCAGTGGTGGGGACCTCAGGGATCGGAAATCCTTCTCAGGTGTTGGAGTGAGTGTGGAGATGGGGAGCATCAGAGCAGCAGAGCCATAGGAGGGACAGAGGGGATGGTAGTGGGGAAGTATAGCCTGCAGTCTGCTACCTGCAGCAATCCAGGCTTGAGGAGGTAGAATAGAGAAGAGGGTAGATGTTATGACCCTGTGTTGGCTGGGGACCTGCTGACTGCGAGCTGTCAGAAGCTGTTTGAGGTCAGAGTGCCCTCCGAGTCCTGGAGGAGTGCCTTATTACTGCTTTACTAATCTTCCTATCTCCAGCTTCCCATACAGACAAAACAGGCGTGCGTCAGTTCTTGGAGTAAAGTTTGTTAAAGCTTGTCCCAGGCTCTTTTAAGCATCCTGTTGGCTTTGCTTGGGTTAATCCTTCCCCCTTGTTCTTCCTGTGGTCCCCACAATATGAGAAAAGAAAAGGCTGTTCCAGTATCTCGCCATAGCTGATTGTGATTTTACCTCTCTCACCAGATTTCTTAAAATACTCATGCAAGTACATCAACCATGGCCACTTCTAGTATTGACAGTAGTCCTGCATCAAGCCAGAGGTTGGGCTACTCTGCTCCTTCAGAGGTTCCTTCCAACCAACACCTCTGTGATTTTAGTCCTTAATTAGCTGCCAGGCAGATCCTCCTCTATCACATGTATGTCTGAAGGCCTTAATCAGCTTTTATGCAACAGTGAGCCCTGCAGAAACTCATACGCTCGTGTAGTGAAGTAATGGCGCTAACAGCTGGACTGGTGGCAAGGAGGCGGCCATACCCACAAATAATCATGAAATACAATATGAGAGCCTGCACTGAGGTGAAAGTGCAGTTCCAGCAACCAAAGCCACATGAGCAAGGAAAAGCATTTCTTTTCCCAAAAAATAGGCATTGAAAGAGAGGGATGAAACTGCTTTACTGTAGCAGCCATATGCAGCAGATTGTATCCTTGCCTGTCTCTCCTCCCCTGTTCTTCTAGAGGTGTTTTTAAATCTCATGTCTGAAGGGTGAAGCTTTAAAAATGAGGTACGTTTCCTTTCCTCTTGAGATTTAATGACTTTTAATTTGCTGTTTGATCCTGGTTCTCATGCATTTACTGTGTGGGAGCTTCCCCACTGGCTTACAAATAAAGCAAGTGACTGTTCCTTTAAAAACTGTAAGGCTTAAATCAAATTATGCAGTAATAAAATTGAGCATGTTTTTCAAACAACAGCAATAGAAGGAATGGGTTTTTTATTGTTGTTTAGGCTTGGTATGCACGTTATGATCCTCCAGGTTTTTAGATACCTGATCTCAAATCTGTTCTAGTGGTGTACTTCTCTTTGCAGCATGGAGACCAGAGGTCCTGCATCTCACCTCAGAGGCCAGAAAGGTGGGAATGGACAACGCACTATTTTTAGAAATCAGCAGTGATATGTTCCAGGAACTCCTGCAGTTCTTTTGAGAACTGGGTTTGAAGGTTTTGAACACAGATAGGGAAATATGTCATCTGTGTAAATTGCTCTAAATTACCTGCAATTTGTTGGGAGTTGCCATTTCTAACTGCTTATTGCAACTCTAGATATTTGAGGAAGCTTTTGATTATCCTGAGCTTGTAAAATGTAATTGGCTATTTCTTAATTGTTGTCCTCTGTGAAGTATAATTACCTGTAATATAGAGCTTTTTATTTGTCAATGCTGCAAACAGGAAATCAAGAGTGTCTGATTGAGATAAGTTTGGGAACTCTACCATGACTTGTAATTGCATTAGGTGACTTGTTCATACTGGGACTGGTCTCTCCTGTGAAGTCCTGGAGGTCTTTAAAGAACATGGAAATCTTAAACACCATCTTTATGTGATGGTGTGTAAAAGTCTGGCTTGTCCTTTCCTAAAACACACTTCAGACAGCTGGTGTCTTCTTAGCAAGGTAGTGGCATCTCTTCATTCTGACATACTGCATGAAGTTTCAGGAGGAACAGGCTGAATTGGAATTAATTGCTTAAATGCAGTTACTCAGAAGATGTAGTAGAGCTTTCTGATATCCATGTAGAGAAGTCACTTAATTAAAGCTTAGCAGGCTGAGGAAAACTGAGAGATGCAGAGAACCCCAGTTCTCATTGGTGTGTGATGGTACCTGGATGTAGAGCAGACAGAATAGGACTATACTGAACTTGGATCTGTTGCAGACTAAAAGCATGTTTTATCCTAGTCTGGCATGTCTGCACAGCGAGTTGGTCCTTGTGTCCCATTTGCTGCTGCTCAGCTGCCCTTGATCCAACTGTGACGGCAAGGCACATGTGGAAGTGTGGGTTTGGGATTCTGGGGTGACTTGGGGTTTATGTTGCATGGTCAAGTTCTGTCTGTAAAGTTGTGCCCCCTTGGGTTTGTGTCATGCTCACTGGTGCTGAAGCTTTCATTGTCATCATCTTCCCAAACTGCATCTGTCCTTGGTGAAACATTAATACTTAATTGAACTTGGCCATTACTAGGAAATTCTTTGTTGAAGTTCTGTTCTTACGTTTTACAGCAGCAATAGGAGTGTCTGGTTGGGTATGTTCACCCCTCCTTCATCTCCACCTGGGCTTGGCTGTGCTGGGCCCAAGCGCAGCTCTGAGGAACAGTGGAGAAGCAACAGGAATTGGTGCTGCCCGTCTGGGGTTTTACATTCTGTGTAGGGGGGTGGAGAGCCATAAAGGGAGAACTAAAAGCTCTCTCGTTGCCCACTGCAGCCCTGGGAGATCCTTTTGCAAGGCAGGCTGGCTTATGAATAGGTCTGATCTTACAGCTGGGGTTTTCAGATGTTTGAGTACATGTGTTTCCTTTACATTCAGTATGTAGGTTTAAATATCCTCCTCACTGTGCCTTTAGAGCATGACTTAGAATCAAGAGCCACTGAGTGTTCTTCAGGAGCTCCTGGCCAGTTCTGCTGCCCAAAAGCAGCAGTACAAGTTTCGTTTGGAGGAACCTCCTAAAAACAAAACCTTAAAATAAAACCCCTCTTCTTTCTAAACTCATTCTCCACAAACATAGAATTGTTTTGTTTTATTTTTGCTCTTTTGATGGCAAACCGGTGCCGAACAGTTCTCAGGGAAAGCGGTGAGTCAGCTCGCCCAACAGTGACTCTATTGATAGATGGAAGGAGTGGCGCTAAAGTCTGTCTAGTCATTGTTGGTGCTTGGCTGGAGCGCCAGGGGCTCTGAGGGCAGGCTCAAACACCTCTCGCCAGCCTTGGGAGATCAAACGCTATGAGTCAGGCCACAGAAATCATGATAGGGCCTAAATTAATTAAATCTTTCTTTAAAAAGCCCTGTTTTGAGAGCAGGAAGGGAAGGACACACACGCACCGGGGGGTGTGGGACCCGCCAGCTCATGGGGTGTTGCAAGTTGACTTTCCTTCATGCCTCCCAAGCTGCTTCAGTGGAAACACTGCCTAGTGCCTGCTCTGAAGCAATGGACCTGCCAACTTTCTTCTCTCTTGATATCCTCCATTTCTCACCTTTCAGTTTAAGGATGTAAGCCAGAGCTAGAAAATAAGCACTTGGCACCGACACACCACTCGTACGTATCTCATCTCCTGCTAATTTTTCAATTAAAAATGCATATGAGGCAGAAAACATTTTAAGAGGGGCTTTAATTCATTCTGTAGTTTGTGTAATTTTGATCAAGGTAGGAGAGGCAGGAGAAGATGGCCAGATGGTAGGAAGTGTGGTTATGCTGCAGACCTATTAATGGCTTTCCCTTGGGTTTTCCCATCCCCTTTTCCTGAGGCATGGCTTGTTGTCAAAGGTGGGGAACCACATCCATGAAGCCCACAGCTTCCAACAGACCTTTACCTATAAACCAGACTTTAAAGGTCATGGGCATAAAGGACCATATCCTATTAATGCACCAGCTCTTCATGCCAGCACCAATATCCTGTGCCATGTCTTAGGTTGATACCATCCCCTGAGCCAGAGAGGGTTACAACGGGCACCAGAGGCCTTGAACTTCACTTTGGTCTATTAAATGCAAGTGCCACACACTTTGATACCTCAGGCCATGCTGCCCCGAGCTTTCTTCAGGTGCTCTAAACATGTGGTGCTCACCTCCCATCTCACCAGGCACCAGGAGTAGGCCAATTTTAAGCATAATGCACAATCTCAACTATTTTATTGCTTAATTTAGGCCATAAAGTCTCTTTGATGTGTTGTGTAATGCAACATTCATTCTGAAAAAGTGGGTGGAGTAGCTTTATGGTATTATAAAAATAAATAAAATGCCTGGCAGGATTTTGAAACCACATGGTCATTCCTCCGCTCTCTGCAGATAAGTTGATTGTTGAGAGAGAAATCTTGCTTAATATCTAACTTTGGGTGATTTATTTCTCCAGAGTCCTTTCATCTGCAGCATGTATTGGGTTATCTGTGACTTCTAATCTGATTGTTTTAAGCGTGATCAAAGAACCCAAGAGAATGCACTTTATTTTCCCACTGTATGAACAGAATGCTGTTTGTACAGTGCATTACATCACCTGTTCCTGCTGCTCCCGAGTCCAGCACCAAATGGCTGCGGTATAAATAGAAAACAGAATGGACTTGTAGGGGGTGATGAAATTTGTTCCACTTGCTGAGTAAAACAGAGTTAAGTCAACGAATGCTTTCTTCACGCCCAACTCTACCTCGGCACACTACACAGGCTGAAAATGTTTGAAATAACTCGCTCATGAGGGGTATGGAGCTGGCATTCGCGGTGTCAAGGAGCCATGCTGAAAATCCACAGGAGATGGCAGGCAGGGAGATAGCTGTCGTTGAAATTGCTGAGATTCTTTCCAGGCTATGCAAAGAAAGAGTGTGGCCTTGTGTTGTTCTAGCTGTGATGGTCCACAGGCAGGGTCTGCACAGAGATGTGGTCACTGTCCTTGCCTGGGCTTGGGGTTGCAGGATCCCTACATACGTGGAGGGCTTTGTCACCCCAGAGAAACCCATCAATAGAAAGCAGCTTGCTTTTGGAAGGTCTGGGGGAGGTGGACCCCAGGCGCCACTGGACTATTGCTCCAGGATGCAAACTGTGTATTTTGGGGGAACAAACCCTGAGGAGAAGCTCTCATTCGTGGTGAAGGCCTAGGAGATGCCTCTGAAGATGGGCTGGGAGCTGCATTTCTTTGCTTGATCCTAACAATCCTGAATTCAAGAAATTATTCTATTTTCTGACATTAATGCTTCACCACCATGTAAGCTCAGCGTTCGGCGGAGGACAGCTGTGCATCTCTCTGCAGCTTTAACACATCTCCCCCACTAGCCTCTCCTAGCCTCTTCAGGGGCACTGAGCAGCATTTTCACTCCAATTACCTAATTGATTAACACATTTAACTTGGAACATTTGTTATCAGCCTGTGTTTGACTTCCAGTTTCTTGCTTCTCATGCAGACCAGGAGGGTAATGTGAGGGCCTGTAAGCTTGCTTGCTGGGTTTTCCAATCTGTAGCTGCTGGCCTAAAAAAGAATTAAAATACAGAATCCTCCATCCTTACTGACCTTGCCTTGACACGCGAGCAGCCCTTATGAGCATCCCACCCTGGGTAAATAGCTCACATTTTCATTCAGAGGAGAGCTGCTGTGCACCAAAGGGTCAGGGGAAATCACTTGGGAGATAAGTGGTGTTTTTATCTTAAGCAATTAGTCCTTAGTGTTGGGGTTTTTTAAATTTTCTAATTGGCTTGGAAGTTGTTCTTGTGCAGTGTGTGGTCGCTGTAGGAATGCTAAACCAGCAAAAATGGCTAAAACTTGTCTTCCCCACCTCATCCTGCCGCTCTGCTCACTGGGAAGCAGAAAGCCACCGGCATTTCTGACGTGCCATTCCAGCAGGATGAGCTTATGGCCACTATCTCCCTCATCAGCCTCCGGGTAGTGATCATCTGATACGTGTGAAGGGGTTGCCCATCCATCATTAAGCTTCTGGTGGTTTTCTTCATCTGCAGTCCCCAGGTTGGAGGAGCAGGAAGGAAGCAGGGAGAGGACTGCAGCATGGAGTTTTCCCTTCGGATGTTGTCTTGGCATGGGTTAGGGTTGGGATCTGTATGGCTCCATCAGTGCTGACTGCTAAAGCATGGCCAAGTCTCCTTGCTGCAGCCCTCACCCTGTGTGATGGGGAATTGTCTTTCACTGAGCAAATCGAGCTGCTCTGCAATTTCTTTCCAGTAAATTATAGGAAAATGAGTTTGTCCTTCAGCCTTGAATGCTATGCAGCACCATCATGGGATTGATTAAACCTTTCATGTGTTCCCTGCGGGGTGCTGAGCAGTGGGAACAGCTGCACAGTTACCTGGCCTTGTCCTGCCCACAGGCCTGCTGCTGAGCTTGCTCTCAGAGACACGTGGGCACGTTGCTCGCTTCAAGGTCATATTGCAGAGTTTACTGTAGCTGAAGCACTTCTGGTGTGTTGTTTGCACAGTGGTGGTGTTTGGAGGCCACCGCTTGCTGGGCTGTGAAGAGGGGAACATTACAATTTGCATTAAGATGTGGGATTTTCTAGCCCTCATGGAACAGCATCCTCAGTGACATTTCAGCTTCCTTTTGGTGCGGCTGAATGATGAGTGTCTATCTGCAGCAGCTGTGAAGTTACTCTCTCTGTGCCCTTGTTGGGGAAAGTGACTGAATTCTGGGGCTTTGATTAATGAAATGATGAGCTGAGCTTGCTGTATGTCCATTTTATTGCTGCTGTTGCAGACCATAGAAGCATCCAGGTGCATTGTGCAAGCTGATAGACACAGACTAGCACTGAAGTGATCTGCATCTGCTTGAATTTCACCAGTTGGGATATCAGAGTTTAATGTGTGTAGTGTTCTTTCCACAACAGAAATCTGTATTTCAGTGTGATACACTACTAGTTGGGTTTTTTTCCCTCAGCTGTCTTATGCAAAAGCACTTAAGGAGTAGCTTCAAAAGCATCCAGAGGTGTGAATTACAGCTGATGTAATTAATTTGTGTTTGTGGGCCTGGCCCCCTGCCGTCTAGGTGGTGTGTTGGGCTGGCAGTTACCGAGAACAAAAGTCTGATCTTGGAGAAGATTAGGAATTCTTTGACAAAGGTTAAGCCAGGGGCTGCAGCCTTATCATTTGTACTGGTGTCCTGTGGCAAATCTGTAATTTAAGCCATGAACAGTAGGCTGGCTGTTCCTCACACCAGCTTTAAAGCAGAAGCCTCTCTGCTCACCTACCTGGTTGTTTTGCAAAACAAAGTCTTAAGAATGGTTAGACATAAGACTGAGGCAGCTCTAGATCCTTAAGTCACTGCAGGGGTGCCCGTTGCGAGGACATTCAGAGCTGGAGCCTGCTGTGTGACTTTTGAAGTCTCTTTCCCAAGCTCATCTCCATGCTGTCCCCTGTCTCTTCTGCTCATCATGTTCTCATTCCTCCCACCCTGGTGTGAGCGAACAGCGTAAGGACTGTGCATTGACCAGGCACTGCAAGGAGATGAAACAGGGAGGGAGGCAGATGGGCCAGCAGGCAGCTCAAAAAGGGGGAACCCAACCTTGCCTTTCCTATGTGCTGCCCTGGTATGCTGAGCCCAGCCTGGCTGCAGCAGGATTTAGTCCCAGCACACTTCCAGCCAGCATGTTGTGGCAAGCTTCTCCAAACAGCAGTTTCCACTTTTCCTCTTTGGTGTCTATTGTTTTGTTATTTGGGGAACTGGAATCCGTGCTCGAATTTGAAACATGGTTAGCATTAGCCTCTGACGCAATGGGATGGGGCTTTTTTCCTTTCAAATTGGTCTGAGCCTGAGCACATCATTCCCTGGACAGCATGAGGGATCCACGGCTCTGCTGTGACCCACACGTGTGGACAGCAGGGCAGTGTTGTGTTCAGTGCCAGAAGACTATCCCCTTCAGTGTCAGCAGAGCTGCAGAGTGCTTGGGCTAAATGGGGCAAATAGTCACTTGATTGCAAGTGACTTTCCAGAGGGAGGAGGCTGGCTGAGTGCTGGTGGTTTAGATTTAGCCCTTTAATGAACAGCATCAGGAATAAGTTAAGTTCTCAATTATTTTTATTTTAATCTAATGTGTTAATAACGTGAGGATCTTCAGATGAAAATGAATTTTGAAGTTGCTTTAAGTATTTGCTAGCATAGGAAGCTAAAGACATATGTGGAAGAAAGGGCCATCTGATGAACTGCTATTGTTCTCTTAATTCAACCCACCCCATTTGAGCCACTCTGCATGAATGGCTTTGTGTTTGCTAATAAAATTGTGCTATGTTCCCCACAACACATGTTCTGCATGTCCCAGCTAGTCAGCAGCAGTAAAACCTTTTTTTATAGGTTTATAATGTTACCTTCTCAACTGTGGCTTCTTTTAGAGACAGCAGTACTTTCAGGGTTGGCCTTGAGCACACAGGTGTGGCTTTGAGAGCTGCCATAACACCACATTTCTGGCACATCTTCCTCCTGTCCCTTGGTACCTTGTGCCCTTGCTCTCTGCCTGGTTTGTCAGTGAGCGTTTGTACCCCTCCTCACCTGAAGGGTGCTGTGTAAGCAGAGACTGTTGGAAGAGAAATAGAAATGTGCTCCTTGGATTGCATCCTCTGCCTTCTCCCCAAAATGTTTGAACGAGCCCAAGCTGCTTCTCGTGCTGGCTCAGGGAGGGTCCAAAAGTGGCTGTCTTAAAGTCTGAAAGGGCTCCAAAGCCCTTTTCTGTTTGGCTTTGGAGACCCAAAGAGGTTGTGGGAAGAACTCTCCTGTTGTATGAGCCCAGGAGAACTGCAGCCAGCCTAATGGTTTCTTTGGGCAGTCCCTGAGACAGAAGGGTGAAAAGAAACCTTCTGCCTTAGCACAGCATCTCAGAGGGGGCTGCTTTAGCAGTTGGCTGGCAGTGGTCCTCTAGGGGCCATGTCCAAGCTAGGTGGAGAATCAGTATGCATGGCAGTTTCTCCCTCTCCTTGGCACATTGCTTTAAGGACTGTAGGATGGAGGGGATTAGACCAAGTTCTATGGGGAGGAGAATAGTCAGCAGGGGATGGCTGGTCATTTTTGTTCCTTTTGTGGTACAGTCTCTCCCTTACTACTCATAGGGGCTCATGAGCCTTTGTGATGTTTATTAGGCTGAAAGATTTGGAGACCTCTGGTCTAGCTAGCTCTCCAACTGAGAAGGGGAATTTAGGCACTTGTGATAGTGTGGCCAAAGAAACTGCAATAAATATTTGGGAGATTTTAGTGTTTAGCATTTGTCAAGAATGGTTTAGCAGAATGAAGTCTTTAGTGGAAAGGATGGAAGTCCAGCTGAAATGACAGAGATGTGCCTGGGTTGGCATTGGCACATCTTCCACACTTCAGGGATTAGGAGGAATTGTGTAATAACAGCATAATGATCTGCAGAATTGGCTCATTTCAACTTCAGCTGCTTTTGTTTAGGGAGATGGACTTAAAATCTGAAACTGGGTCAAAATCTTTTCTTGCTGTAGAAGTTTCACACGTTTCACACTTCTGTTTGAAGATACATCTTTCTTACAGCTGCTTAACCAACCTTCCTAGGCTGAATTTCGGCCAGGCAGGTGACTTTGGCCTGCAGGTTCTTGTGAAAGTGGTGCTGATCAGGATCAGAAAAGGATCTGATGATCACCAACACATCCTCTCTGGCTGATCGAATCACAGTCCTTGGTCCTCTTTAGGACTGATGGAAACAGCAGAGGCTGTTCTAGAGGTGCGTTCACTCTTCTGGATTCTTACCACATTTTCAGTAAAGGTCAGTGTCAAGATAATCTCTTCATGAACTTGCCCTAAACTACCACGGAGACAGAATTCTTCCCCAGCAATGGCATTCTTCCTGGAAGTAAAGCCCAAGTATTTGTGAGCAGTGCCCTCAGAGCTGCTGTGGCCCCAGGTCTCCTCTGCTTGCAGCAGACAATAAAAATGCCAAAGTTTTTCAGTGCAACCCCGTTTCCAACAGTAAGTGGAGATTCTTCTTCCTGATCCCAAGGGCAGCTGCTCACAAACATACATGGCCTCCTGATCTCCCGCAATTGGCCCCGGTTAAGGAATTGTGCAGATATTTATTTGTCCCAACCCATTCTTTAACTTTTCCCAGAGGAAACATCCTGAAGGGAGGTTTGCCAGGTTAGCGTCAGGAAATAGCTGCTTGGGAAGCCCTCTGCCTTGCTACTGAAGAAGGCAGCCTGATTAATTATTCTGACTGAGGTCCACTTCCAGTGGTAAGACTGGGAGGACTTGTGAAGCTGAAGATTTGACGGTCAGAAATTACGGCACTTCAGCAGGCAGTCCCATCAGGCAGTCAACCTGCTGCCTGCAGGCAAGTAGTGAAGTGATCCTGCATATGGATATCTCCATAAGCTGCCAGCAGTGGAATTCATAAATTCTTTTATTATTTGATTAAAGCTGTACAACAAATGCCTCTCTGCAGCATACAGAGACGTCTGTTACCATCTTGAGCAGAGAAGATGATGCCATTGAGCAGTTCCTGTGTTAGCAGCATACACATGCAAAACAGAAGAGTCTCTCTTCTATCCCTTACTCACCGTGTGAATTTTACATCATGCTGTGGGTATCCACATAGTCCAGAAAGATCAGTCCTAGAACAAGAACCTCTGGCAAGCACTGTTCCCTGGATGTGATAGGGTACCAGCAGCAAAAGTTGGCAGCCAGGTCTGTCTGCTGTTGCATTGTGTCATGCAAGAGTCTCACCACTGCAGATGTGCAGGCTCAGACACGGGTGTCACAAGCTCCTGCATGTTTTGATTAATTCATCTACAGTTTTCACACACAGGTTCGGGGACGGATGCTTTCATCAACTTTGCGATCAAACTGTGTGCCAAGGATGTTATGAGTCACGCTACAGACTCGCTTGTAGTTTTGCAGGGGCATGGGGAGTTAATAGTGATGTTAAAATATCACTCATTTACTCTATAGGTGGAGCTGGCGGCAATGGCTGTAGTCATGGTTGCCTAACATTTCCCATTATATAAAACTTTGTTGTAGTTGCTCATATCTTTATCAGACTGTGTTGTTTGGTGTTCTTCCATGTTGAGATTTTGCTGAAGGCTTAATTATTTTGGCAAATTTTAGCAAAAACAGAGGAAGAGGAAATTACAGTGTTTTGCTTGTGTGTCAGAGTCTTACAATTTACTTTTCATTGATAACCATCCAGCTTTCCTACTTTGAGGAGGGGGTGTATCATTTGGCAGGGTGGGTTGCTGGAGGTGGGAAGGGTGCTGGCAGCTTGAACGTACCTTTTGCTCTCCACATGAAAATTTGTCCAATTTGATTAAATTGGAGAATTGCACAAACTCTGTAGTAGATGGTTTAAAATTTTGGCAGCCGGAATATCCTGAAAAGTGTATTTGCTCTGATGATGCTCATGGCTAAGACTTCAGAGACTGGAAATTGCAAATCCTATTGCTGATGATGATGATTCTGGATTCGCTGACACTTGTCATTAGGGGAGCAGCTCTCGCATCCTCCAGAAAATGCACTTAGCAAAACCAAAAAAGGCTTTTTGGGCAATGATGGCGGGTAGGTGTGGAGGATGAGGTCCTCCAACAGTGAGCAGGTGATGTTGGGAGCTAGCAAGAGATGAGGCTGTACAGGATATTGATACTGGAAGGGGTTTTCTGATGCTTCCCGGAGTTTTCAGGTGCTGTTCTGCCTTAGTTCAAGACTGTTCTGCAGGAGGAAGATACTGCTGAGCCACTCAGCCAGTTTTGATAATAGGCTAAAATTCCCTTTTGTGTAAATGAATGGCAGGTTAGAGGAGAGAACCCTGTTTGCCTCCAATGGGGAGGGCTGTGAGCCAGCCCTAACAGTGTGATTGAACTCATGTAGCCAAATGGGAGAGAGGGGCTGAGTACATTTGCCCCATGTAGACATGGGACAGTGCAAGTCTGATGCACAGTGTTATCACATGGTATTTCATAACAGCCTTTTCCTTCATCCACAGGATTTCATTTGTAGTTATGGCAGCTGGGATGACTGCAGCACATGGCAGTGGGTCAGGCTAGCCATGGTGCTCTGCTCTGGGCTCCACTTGCAATAGAAGGAGAAAACAGTAGCAGCAATTGCTGTGTGGGTGGTGAGGAACTTGACCAGGCTGCCCAGGGAAGTTGTGAATGCCCCATCCCTGGCAGTGTTCAAGGCCAGGTTGGAAGGGGCCTTGAGCAACGTGGTCCAGTGTGAGGTATCCCTGCCCGTGGCAGGGTGGTTGGAACTGGATGATCTTAAGGTCCTTTCCAACACAAACCATTCTAGAATTCTGTGATTTTATAATACATCATGTCAACTGGAAGTGATTTGGGCCCATCCACGGCCATCCAAAATGCAGAATTAAGCACTGGGGATCCCAGAATGTGGCTTTTGCAATGGGCCTGTGCTGACTTCAGTGCCTGGGAAGCTGTCAGCTGGAGCATTTGAGGTGATTGTAAAATCTCTTCTCCATGTAGGTTTTCTGCTGAGATCTGGTCACAGCTTTGTCCTTACTCAGAGCAGTGAATAGTCTCTCCACACCTTCCCGTTTCCACTAATTATCGTAGCATCTTTGGGACCTCCCTCCCCTGTTGAATTTGATTGGATGTCAGCAAATACCTTGTACTCAGAATTTCTGGAGGGAATAAAATAAGATCAATGGAAACACACACAGTTTAAGAAACTGAGGTTAAAAAAAGTCAATACAGCTGTCTTCTATCCAAACAGTGGCTAATTTCTTTAGAACAAAACCCATTTTGCTTGTGTTGTCACTTATTTTTTCTGAATGTAATCATCAACTGGTCTTAGTTGTATAAAGATATGTAGGAATGGAGCGAGAGTTCAAACAGATCCTTTATAACACTTCAGATAGACATGGTACTTCATATATATCCCCACAATAATGCATACCAGATGAAAAGATCCCGCAGAATTTGTGTAATAAAGGTAAAAGCCCCTATATCTGTCTATTCTAATGGATGCAAACCAAACCAGAAAAATTCTATAAGGAAAAATAGCAACAAACCCCAGCACAGTTCTTGAAGTCAAATTTTACTTGATATAAAGTGCACCAAGAAAAAAACAGCGCAGGACTTCCCTGAGCAGTGGCCAAACATGGTGATGGGATGAACTGCGTATATAGGCCTCCTGATGGCTGCTCTAACATTCTCACACTACATTTAGGGTATTTCATCTCTGCTCTGGTCTGGAGTTTAGCTGGACCTTCTGGTGTTGCAGTGCCCCAGGAGCTACCTTGTGAGCTCCTGTGCAATTTGTTTATGAACAACTCTTTTTTTTTAAAAGAAGAAGTATTTTATTTTTTTGCTTCCCTGCCTCCTTTAGGTGTTTTTCATTACATTTTAATACCTCTTTAAATAAGGTGAACTGATTTTTGCACCTTGAACCTCTGGAGATGCCTCCTTCAGGAGAGAAGCATTCCCAGTGGGGTCCTTCTTAGTTACATAGAATCATAGAATTGTTAGGGTTGGAAAGGACCTTTAGATCATCAAGTTCCAACCCCCCTGCCATGGGCAGGGACACCTCACACTAAACCATCTCACCCAAGGCTTCGTTCAACCTGGTCTTGAACACTGCCAGGGATGGAGCATTCACAACCTCCCTTGGCAACCTATTCCAGTGCCTCACCACCCTAACAGAAAAGAATTTCCTCCTTATATCTAGTCTAAACTTCCCCTGTTTTAACCCATTACCCCTTGTCCTGTCACTACAGTCCCTAATGAAGAGTCCCTCCCCAGCATCCCTATAGGCCCCCTTCAGATACTGGAAGGCTGCTATGAGGTCTCCACAAAGCCTTCTCTTCTCCAGGCTGAACAGCCCCAACTCTCTCAGCCTGTCTTCATATAGCAGGTGCTCCAGTCCCCTAATCATCCTTGTGGCCCTCCCCTGGACTTGTTCCAACAGTTCCCTGTCCTTTTTATGTTGAGGACACCAGAACTGTAAACAATACTCCAGGTGAGGTCTCACAAGAGCAGAGGAAAGGGGCAGGATCACCTCCTTTGACCTGCTGGTCACGCTCCTTTTGATGCAGCCCAGGATACGGTTGGCTTTCTGGGCCGTGAGCACACACTGAAGCCGGCTCATGTTCATTTTCTCATCAGTCAACACCCCCAAGTCCTTCTCTGCAGGGCTGCTCTGACTCTTCTTTGCCCATCCTGTAGCTGTGCCTGGGATTGCTCCAACCCAGGTGTAGGACCTTGCACTTGGCATGGTTAAACTGCGTGAGGTTGGCATCAGCCCACCTCACAAGCATGTCAAGGTCCCTCTGGACGGCATTCCTTCCCTCCAGCATATCAACCAAACCACACAGCTTGGTGTCATTGGCAAACTTGCTGAGGGCACACTCAATCCCACTGTCCATGTCAGCGACGAAGATGTTGAACAAGACCGGTCCCAGCACCAATCACTGAGGGACACCACTCGTTACTGGTCTCCAGCTGGACTTTGGGCCATTGACCACAACTCTTCATGTGCGGCCATCCAGCCAGTTCTTTATCCACCAAGTGGTCCATCCATCAAATTGATGTCTCTCCAATTTAGAGACAAGGATGTCGTGTGGGACAGTGTCAAACACTTTACACAAGTCCAGGTAGATGACATCAGCTGCTCTACCCCTGTCCATCAGTTCTGTAGCCCCATCATAGAAGGCCACCAAATTGGTCAGGCAGGATTTCCCCTTAGTGAAGCCATGCTGGCTGTCACCAAGCACCTTGTTGATTTTCATGTGCCTTAGCATGCCATCCAGGAGAATCTGCTCCAAGATTTTGCCAGGCACAGAGGTGAGACTGACTGGTCTGTAATTCCCTGGGTCATCCATTTTCTCCTTCTTGAAAATGGGGGTTATATTTCCCTTTTTTCAGTCGTCAGGGACTTCACTTGACTGCCATGATTTCTCAAATATGATGGACAGTGGCTTAGCAACTTCATTCGCCAGCTCCTTCAGGACCCGCAGGTGGATCTCATCAGGACCCATGGACCTGTGCACGTTCAGATTTTTAAGATGGTCTCGAACCAGTTCCTCTCCTACAGTGGGCGCAAGGTCTTCATTCTCACAGTCCCTGCCTTCCAAGACTTGAGTGGTTTCGTCAGAGCCTTTGTCAGTGAAGACCGAGGCAAAGAAATCATTCAGAACCTTAGCCTTCTCCAAATCCTGTGTAGCCAGTTCTCCTGAGAGCTTCCTGAGGGGGCCTATGTTGTCCCTAGTCTGTTTTTTATTTGCTATGTACCTGTGAATCCCTTCCTGTTATCCTTAACATCCCTAGCCAAGTTTAATTCTAACTGGGCCTTAGCTTTCCTAACCTGGTCCCTAGCTTCCCGGACAACGTCCCTGTACTCTTCCCAGGCTGCCTGTCCTTGCTTCCACTTATTATAAGCCTCTTTTTTCATTTGAATTTTCCTCAGCAGCTCCTTATCCATCCAAGGAGGTCTCCTGGCCCTCCTGCTGCATTTCCTTCTGGTTGGGATGCAACACTCCTGAGCTTGTAGCAGGTGATCCTTGAATATCAACCAAGAGTCTTGGGCCCCCCTGCCCTCTAGGGCTGTATCTCATGGAACCTTCCGAAGCAGGTTCCTGAAGAGGCCAAAGTCTGCTCTTTTGAAGTCCAGGGCAGTGAGCTTGCTGCACGCTCTTCTCACTGTCCTGAGGTTCTCAAATTCGAGCATCTCATTATCGCTGCATCCAAGGATGCCCTGGAGCATCATATTTCCAATGAGCCCTTCCCTGTTGGTGAACACGAGGTCAAGCATGGCACCTCTCCTTGTCGGCTCCTCTATTACTTGCAGAAGGAAGTTGTCTTCCACACAATCGAAGAACCTCCTGGATTGCTTGTTGCCGTACATTCCAACAGATGTCAGGGTGGTTGAAGTCACCCATGAGAACAAGGGCCTGTGAGCGTGAGGCTTTTCCTATCTGTCTATGGAGTGCTTCATCTGCAGGTTCTCCTTGATCAGGCGGTCTGTAACAGATCCCCACAATAATGTCTCCCATAGCTATACTCCCTTTAACCCTGACCCAGAAACTCTCTGTGGACTGCTCACCTGTCCCCAGACACAGTTCCATACTCTCCAGCCTATCCCTAACATAAAGGGCAGCTCCCCCTCCCCAGCTGCCAGGCCTGTCTTTTCTAAAAAGCCTGTAACATTCCATTCGAACACTCCAGTCATAGGTATACTTAGTAGACAGTTACTGCATTCTGACCTGCTCTGGCTGGCTCCAGATGTTGATCTCCATCTATCTCACTGCTGAATTCTCTGCTCTTGGTTTGTCAGTCAGCCACTGAATTTAGATCCATTTGTAAAAGTATAGCCATTACTATTTGGCCTTGTGAGAAGGATAGCATGACGTGGTCCACCCTCATCTTGCCCCAGCAACTGAGTTGTATTGGCCAGGTCAGTTTGAACTGAGAAGGCAACATCAGATTAAGAGCTCCTAATAGAGACCAATTTAGGATTTACACATTTGCTGTGATGCTGACATCTCTTCAGAGCTGAGCAGTAAATGATAGCAGAGGTTTAAAAGGTTTTTTTCAGCTGGCCAATTTTTTGTTGTTGATATAACCTGCTGTTTGTTAACATGATGGAAAAAGTATCCTTTAATGACCCCATTTAGGGAGCTTGTGAGACTCCAGACACTGCTAGAGAAGCTCTGTTTCATGAGACCTACTTATCTGTCATGGTTGCAGTCAACTATGCTTAAGAATTCCTGCTCATTATAAAGTACTGATTGGAGGCAGAAGTATCTGGGGGGTTATCTTCTTTTCTGTCCTCATCTAATGGTCTCTTGACTTTGAACTTGAATGTGTTCCCCAGATAGAAGTAAAGTTAAATAAGGCTTTGCAGGAATTTTTAATGTGAAGGTATGAAACATCTTTGTGAAGGTCTTTTGCTCAACTGAGTTGTTTTTTCATGTGCTGCCAATATCTGATCCCACTTCTTGACCTTTAATATACGCTGAGAAAGAAGATTACAATGTTTCTAATCAGTTGAATCTCCCCTCTGGGAGCACTATTAAATCCTGACTCTCAGCTTTATCTCTGCCAGGTCTTGCCAGCCGTCCATGTTTTTGGTTTTGTTACCAGCTGAGGTCAGAATTCGGTCACCTCAAAGGCTCTTGTTCAATTGGGGGAATTTCTTGGATCCTTTCTGTAGCAGTTAAGACACCAGTGAGCAGCTCTGCTTGGAGGCAGACCTCTTCGTTTCATGTGTGTTGGTGAGCCAGACCTTATTCAGTGAAATAATCTTTCTGTGTTTTTTTTTTTTTTGTGCAGAATTATTGCTAATCCAACCCACCTCATCATTAATAGGTCTTTGGAAACAAACCTGGGTGGTTTTGAGGTGCTAAGTCCATCATCAATGTTCAAAATGTTACATCAGCTCATTTCTTCTGTCACCCAAATTGGTAATTTCATTAAAATACCAAGTTTGTCGGCAATAAATTGGTAGTAAGTATTGAGTTTCATGCCATTGTTTCAGTGAGGATTTAAATGAGTCTAGCAAGTCTGTGGTTGTGCAGCTCAGCTTACATTACGTGTCCCAGTGATACAAGCAAGAAGTTTAATGTCAAAGCTGCAACTAGCCTTTGTTAAATGGAGCCCCTTCGAGTTGCATATTTTCCCCTTCATTTGGTCATCAGCAACAGCACTGTTGTGATTTAAGTATCAGGAAATTTACCCCTGAAAGCAATACAGACAACGGATTGCAATGCTGGGGTTTATGCCCTCCTGAAAAGCTTCAGTGATCTAAGGGTACGCTGAGCCCAGGCAGTCTTATTTGCCCTTTGATTCCAATACCTCCTATTCCCCAACATGGTTCAGGTACCTGTAGATGTCCCATGTTCTTGAACACTCCACAGGCTCTGTAGGTATGTAGGAAGAAGGAAAATGGTCTGGAATCATTGGCCAAAGCTGTATGCTTTGTTCCCTTCCAAAAACTTACTCATCCTACGGGCCTTGGTCTTAAGTTACTAAGCTTACAGAGAAATCTGCTTGTAATTTCTTTCTTGCAAGCCTTTTCTTGTTGAGCAGAAATTTTGGCAAAGAGTTGTCGAGGCACTGGAGAATCCCCAGTTCTGCCTGGTTAAACCAGGCCTTCTCAGATCTTTCTTTGGAACAAGCAGGCAAGAGGAAATACTTTCCATTTCAGAGAAGCGTGGACAAACAACATTGCTTCAGACAGAGAAGAAAAGCAGCATACGGAGTTACAGCACTGAATGCTGCTAGCCAAAAGCATGCTCTTGCCTTTATTCAATCATTCCTGGAACACAGTGTTCTTATTGTATTCTTCACCCTGCTCAGCGCCTCTCCTCGGGCACAGCACTCAGAGATACCCCAACCACAATGCTGGCGGGATTGGGGGTGTTTAAAAAAGCATCAGATGCATCTTGGACATGGACCCTCTCCCTTGCCTGACATTGGGTGAACGTGTTTTCTAGAAACCTGGATCCCGTTAGAAAGGTTCCTGCTGCCTGGAAAACAAAGTACTTGCTTGCCTGGTTTAGTCATTAAGTAAATTTGTGGTTTGGTTGAGATGAAAAATAATGAAGAAAAGCTGTTGAAATCCTGGGATTAATTTGATAGTTTGCAGGCAGTGGTGTTTTTAAGTGGAGCTGCTGCCTTCATTAGGGTGCAAGCAGACCCAGGTATAAACCTGGCCTTCCCTTTCTCCCCGCGCCTCAGAGGCAGGCATTTGGAAGTAATTTGTTTCATGAAGGCCCTGGCTGTGCAGGCGAGGGGGTTGCTCTGGGCTGGAAGCCGTGTTGCCAGGGTATCTGCAGAGCCAGGAACCTGAGAGATGCTTTTGGCTGCTTAGTCCGTGTGTGGAGGGAGCAGCATCCTGGGCTGCAGGCAGGGTGGGAGCAAGGGACAGGTGGTCACCTGCGTGGCGTGACATGGGAAGCTCTGAACGGTTTGGGAGTTCACTGGTGGTTTTACACTGTGATGTGATAGATGTATTGCCCCTTCTGGGAAGAGCTGTTTGCTCTGTGACACCTTCACATCTCCCAGCTGCCCTGCTGGCTTTCCCAGGGAAGGGAGACCACGGAGCAAAGACAGAGAAACTTATGCAGAGACCCCTGTAGTACTTTGCAGAGCGTTTTCCCTCTCCGCCAGCACCTGTTTACTTTGGGAAAGCAGAGAGCTGGGAGCTGGCACTGCTGCATGCTGTCTGAAATGGCTCCTGTGTGTTCCACCGCTGAAGCACCTACGTGTATATAAAAAAAAAACACCTGCTATATTAAACATAGTTGTCATTTCAGTCTGAGAAGCCAATTAGCAGAGCAGAAAAATCTCATCTACCAGCCTGTTGCTGAATTTTCCCCAGCTCTCAGTCTAAGCAGGGGGAGAGACAGTGCATTATCAGCCTGTTGTGCCTGTGTCTGCACAAGCAAGTCCAGTGGCCTGCGGGGAGCATGTTTGGAGAGTCAAAGAGTGGGGATGAGGACTCAGGTTCCACTCCTTTCCCCGGGGTGGGGGGGAGCTGTTCTCACCCAAACCATTGAGCAGCTGGAACACATCAGGAGCATGCTGGGAACATGGCATCCCCTGCCCAGGGATGGGAACCTGAGCTCCTGGGCACGCTGCAGGGATCGTGTAGACAGGCCCTGTGATTTGAAAAGATTTGTATTCATTTAAATGCACAACATGACCTTAAAGCGCATTAGAGCTTCTATTCTGACATTCCTCCTAATGCATGTGATCCTCGGCAGGACCTCCCTGTTCTGGAGGTGTCAGGAGGATTTGGTCCTCAGGGTCAAGGTCCTCTCACTGTGTTCAGGGTGCATTTTGATGTCAATTAGTTGTTAGAGCAATGTTTCCTGGCAAAGAGTGTGGGTGTTCAGCACATCCCTGTGCAGGCTTGATTCTGTCCCTCCCTCGCTGTGGCATATTGTCTGACAGGGACCATGACATGGAGGTGAGTGTGGCTTGTGGAGGGAGCAGTGTACCCTGGATATCCAAAATGCACACAGGAAATGCTGGGGTTTCCCTGGTTTTGTAGCTGAAATCACTATAAAGGCTTTTGAATGACTGATGGAGCAGGCTGCTTCGAAGCAGTAAGGCTCTTGTTCCGTCACAATTAATGCAGTCAAATATCCTCTATATTTAGAGAAAATGTCCCTATTTAATGCCAGCCTTTCATAATGGATAAGGATTCATATTAATCATGTCATAATTAATAACCGAAAAACCCCGAAACAAACCAACTATGTTATGGTATAAATGCAGACTAATATATTGCAATAAATCTAAGCAGATACCTGTTATTATTAGATAGGGAACAAGCTGTTCTGCAACATTTACTTTATTTTAGGAAGATGATCCAGACATCCTGTTAATTGATGTGAAGGCATCATGTTGCCCATATTTTCTCTTTTATTGTAATCCATTTCTTGTGCATTGAGTTATTAAACAAATGAGGGGTTTGGTTTTATCCTAGGGAAGACTTGCATTGTTTTTAGGAAGGACTCAACTTTATTGTTTGTCGAAACTGGGTTTTTACAGTTTTGATTCTAAATCCAAAACTAGTGGACAAAATATAGTATTACATTGGATGAATGAGCACAGCCTTGCCTCTGTTGGGAAGGAGGAGCTGGGAGGGCTGATTTGCAAATGCACAGTCAGATGAAATCTTGAGGGACTTGTTCTGCAGTTCCTTGGGACACAGTGGTTGCATCCTGTTGTCTGAAAGCGTTTCCTAAGAAGGCTAAGATGGCTATAGAGCAATACGGCCACAGCAGTTAGCCTGTCTAGTCTTTATTTGCTTCCTAAGGCAAACAGTTTATTTCCTGTATTTCAGCTTCCTAGATTCTGACAAATTTTAAACCACTTTCCTCACCCACTTTGCTGTATCCTGTGATGTAAATTATTGGTTTCAATTCATGCATCTTCTGTACTTCAGCCTTCCCTGAGAAGCAGTATGTCCTTGGTAACTGCAAAGGAGTGAGAATTTGGAAACTCAGCCTGGTAGATCTTGGATTTAGCTTTTGTAACTGTGCTTTAATACTTCACAATAATTACTGAAGCTCCCCATAAAATAATCCCTGTGTAGTCCTGAAATGGAATTGAATGCTTTAGAATAAAAGGGAAGAGCAGCCCTTATCTGTACTTTTAGTTACGTTTTTATTTATTTCCCGTCTTCCTCCAGCGTGGGAGGATGAATAAGCACAGAAGATACAGATTTGCAAAGGCAAGAAGTGCTAAAGAGCGTCGTTTTTTTCATCAGCTCTTAAAAGCCAGACTGTAATCATAAATTCCCTGATAGCTGGAGCATGCAGAAGTCATCTTTAAGCCTACAAGTGACAGGCTGCTGTTGCTTTTCAAACTTCAGATTTCTTTTTTTTGTAAGACACAACTTTGATCTGGTTCCTTTGTAATGCTCTGCAGAGCGCCGGGGCCGCTGCGCTCGCCGGCTGCAGGGCTGGAAGTGAACTTTCTTGGCAAGAGCCATCTGGAGACCTCAAAGAACAGATTAACTTGTCCAGAATTGATGTGATCTTTGAAGAAGCTGCCCTTGCCTAGAACACATGTGATTAGCTTGACATTGTCAGTGATAAAGTTGAGATGCGCAGCAGTGTCTGAGTACCCAGAGTAATTGGGAAGGGTTTTAAGTGGAGCAGCCCCAAGGATCTGCAATCAAATTATCAGCTAAATCCCCAATTTTAAGCTTTTGAGCAGACTTTGTGTCTTTTGTGCAGGTTAAATCCAGTCAGGAGTAAAGGTTTTCAGCTTTGCATCTTTGTAGACATTTTGTTCTTGTCTCCAAAACGTATGTGATGATGTACTAGGAAATACTGAGAATGCTTTGGGACATTTCTAGTGGTTTTATACCCAGTATGGTGCAACTTCTGTGATGGTTGTTGGTACTATGGACTGGAAACAGACACTTTCTCGGTTCAGGTGGTAGATTAATGTAATCTTGTAAGCCAGACTTCTTAGTGGGTGCTGTTCTAATCCTTTGTTTAAAGGTGACCCTGCCACTTGGACACTCTTGTCAGCATGTCCTATTTAAATATGCTGAAGGGATTTGCTTCAGCTCATACATCATAAGCCAACATGTGCAGCTTTTAATTTGATTGACTGGTTGTGATAATGAAATGTGGTATTGCGTGAAGGATGTGACAGTCTCCTGCTTGTTGGTAGATGTAAATATGGGAAATAAGAGGGCCCTGATCATGTCTGGCCAGCCAGAGACTCAGCAACCTGTCATTTTGGAAGCTTTTTTTTTTTTAGCTTAGATGGAAGTACATAACTTCTTAAACAGAAAAAAATAAGGTTTTCACACTCAGTAAATGGGAGATGTCAAAATACTGAGCTGGAAGGATGTCTCAGTGTTAAGACAGTCATTCCAATGAAGAAGGCAAAATGACCAGAGACGCCAGATGGGAGTAGTGCTTAGTGCTGGTTTCCTCCTGCAAAGTAGCTCTGGAAATAGCCATCTTCAAAAACACAGGACTCTGTAAATTTGAACTGAGTTGTCAGAAGTTGGTGCGAGAATGCAGGGTGGCAGCACAGAGACTCAGTAATTGGGCCTCATTGGATTGCAGCCCTGGTCTGTGGTCTCTGGAAAGGAGGAACCGTGTCCTGCTGAGGGGTTCCTCCTTGCTGTGCAGGAGCTGCTCCACCTGCCATTGGCTGTGGTGAGAGATCTTCAGTTTCTGCAGAGCCCGTTTCATGGTATCTGTCCCTGGGACTTACCAACATCCCCATGTCTTCTGCAGCTCAGAGCTTTCCAAGGCATCGCATGAATTTTGCTGATTATCAGCTGCCTCAGGGCTCAAGCTTTCTAGAAAATGGGATTTCTTGTGTTAAAAATTAGCTCCTTACCCACCATGGTGACTGTAGGTTCCAAGTGCGTCACAGGGGGATATCTTCTGGAAGCGCTGTTTAGAGGGAACATAAGCAGAAAGCATTGTGATTGTCAGCTTCATGAGTCTTTATCTCTTGGGTTTGCTAATCTAATGTCTCAAGCAGCTGCTTCCTTGGTAGTGCAGGGGTTTGGAGGTGCCTCACCATGCCACCAGGGTGTTTGGAGATGTGTTTATCTCAGGGCCAGGCAGATGGAGGACCCTTGCAAAAGGAGGACTGCCAGCCTGCCTGGATTCCATCACAGCTTCAGTTCTTTTGAGTAAAACATTTCTTCCAGAAAATGTCAGTGTCATAAAACTTCAGTGGTGGAGCTGGAGAAGATGGTAGCAATGGAAACTGATAGATCTGATTAGCTTCCCTGTTAGACTGGGAGCTGTTCCAGCCACACTGGAACTGCTAGCAGACTTGGGAAGCCCATGTCTCTTCAGACCTGCCAATAGAGCATTGTGCAACTTGTTCCCTCCGGTGTAAATTTAAATTCTCCAGAAGTTAGTTGCCTGGAGGCCTTTCATCTCCCAGGCAGTTTCCTTCTTGCCTTAGTTGATTTTTTTTTCCCATGCTTGATGAAGAACTTCAATGAAGGAGGTATGTAACTGTTGAGAAGCAAAGGGAGTGTACTGCATGGATATGGCTCTGTGGGCAGGATCTGTGAGATCTTCCACCATGGATGGTGAAGGTGATGCAGTTCTTCCCCAGAGCTTGCCACCCCTATGTTTTTTGCATAGAGCAGGGAGCAGATGTTTGGCAAAACCTGAGAGGACTTTGCATCTTTAATTTAAAATTGAAATAGCCATCAGGTGAAATTGTGTGAAAGAGACTGGGGATCCCAGGCCAGAAGGAAAAGGATGCCTTTATGGACTCGCGGTGCACTGGGAATTCCAGATAGCACAGGAGGACCAAAGAAGACCTTACTTCTCTTCTAATTTACACTGAAGCTCCAAGATCTGATGGTGCTAATGTTCAAAGTGCTGTCTTTGTTGGAGGGGTGAAAAATTTGGCAATGGGATGCAGCCAAGACATCATTCAAAATAAACTCTTAACAGGTAGAAGGAAGCTCTAAGCAGATGCTTGCTAGTTTTCTACAACAGTTTTAGCCCTTGTCAGCATTATCAGGATTTACAGTGATCATTGGAGGACTTTATGCAAAGAAAAGGCAGCTGGTCAGGATGACTTACTTGGGTCACTGTGATCTCTATTATAATTGTTCCCTATGTGATTATTTTGAGGGTTGAGCAACTGAGAGCTGCAGAAGAGACATGGAGCTTTATTTCTGCAATGTGTGAAATGTTCTATGTTCATTTCAAAAACGTTCATCCCCTTTTCTTTCTGAAAAATAAAATTAAATTCAGGAAGTCTGCAGGAATTTTTGTGAAGTCTAACTTTAAATGCTCACCTTTCCTTTTATCGCCCTTATCAGCACATAGAACTCAGTGTGTGAGGTTTTTAGCTGACATTTCAAATCTCTCTGAGTGTGCCTGTATCCCTTTTAAAGCAGCCTCCCCTCCCAGATCAGAAGTGACCAGGTTTTTTTGTTAGACTCCATGTTCCTTTAATGTTTTCCTCCTAATAGATGTTGAAAGCGTTCTTCAGAGGCACGCCACAAAACATTCAAATAGTGATACGAGCCAGCTGAAGAGACTTGTCAGGGAGAGGGAACATTAGGAGAAGGATTGAATACAGATGGATTCCTCAAAAGTAATGTAACCTGTTATGATTGCTTTGAAATCCTATACCCTTTCCATCTACTTATGCTTACCAAAAGTTTACATTTGCATTGATGTATTAGAGGCAGAGCTAAAATGGAATTAATCCCTGCTGTATACATGCTTAAGTGTGTAATTTTAGCTAAATAAAACAGTTGTGACCAAGCTCTTGCCTGCATCCTCAGTGGGAAGCCCACACCTGTGGAGTGCTGCAGGAGAGCCCATCCATCCTGACTCCTCCACCCGGCATCCATATGCTCTCTCTTGGTTCCTTCAGCCATCTCAGACCCATACCTGACAAACTTTTCAGATGCTCTCTGTTGCTCTGTCTTTGTATCAGCAGATACAAAGGAGAAATTGATTTATTTTATTCTATATATCATAGTGCTTTCTTAATATACTGCTAGAATAATCCATGTCTCTTCCAGAGAGTCCTGGGAGAAGGTCCAGTAGAAGTTGGTGCTGTATTTTAATTGGGTTATCCAAAAAGCATCCTTCTCTTTGCCCGCAGGGAAGGCCTGAGCTATCCATCATTCCTGCCTCAATTTAAGAGGTTGTATCAGGCTCCATCATGCAACTGTCATATAAGATTTGACAGGAGGGTTGCACTGCCCAGCACTCCTTTAATGTTCAGAACTGACCGTTATGCAAGGAGAGAACTGGTGAAGGGGGGTAGTAAGGTTTTCACTTATTATACCTTGCTTTTCAGGGTGAACTTGTTCAAATTATTTCCAGCCTTAAACATTTGCCCTAGAAAGCTGTTCTAAAATCTGATGGAATATAGAAATAAGATTGCTCCACTGCACATTTACAGTGACAGACAGAAAACGTGTGCTGGAAGATGTCCATGGTGACTTGCCATCCCAAGGAGCCTGGAAGCGTTCGTACCCAGCTGACTCTGTATTGCACCCAAGTGTGGAGAAACCTGACAAGGCACCCTGTCCCTCAAGCAATCATGAAAAACCTCAGCTGATTCAGTTTTGAATGTTCTTTGCACCGCTCAGCAGCTATACTGAGCTTCATCATCTGAGGAGAAATAGCTTGGCGTTTCTGTTGGTTTGTGGCAAGCAAAGTATTAGTTTTCTGTTTGTGCGATTGGAAGGGTAGTTCGTTTCTAACTGACCCCATAATGGACCTAAACCAGTATGGTTTTTCTTAGTGATCAGTGAGCATCCATGACTCCTGTTACAAAGAAATTTGGTTTTGTGACTAGGAGCAGAAGGGCAGGGTGAATAAGAGCTGTATGAGCAGTGTGTTAACTGAAGGCTTATAGCCTTGCCGAATTCAGATTTTAAAATACTTTGGTAATGCTTCCATCCTTGTGCACCAAGTACCATATTATATATAAATCACTCTGCAAACTTCCACCTTAAATGGGTTGCCTGCTAGTCCCAGTTCATGTAGTGGCTGTCCTGCCTTTATACTCTGTGCAAATATGCAGAAACTGCCAACTTTGCTGGTGTCTTGCCTTTGGTCCTTCCATCTGTGTGTTTCTCACAGGTTTCCATGTTGTATGTAAATGTAAACTCATGAGGGCAGTGGCTTGTTTTCTGTTGTCTGTATACCTTTGACCGCCACTGAATAGTCAGAAAAGCTTTTCATGGCAGAATGAGGAAGCACGAATTATGTGATGTATCCTCCTTGGAGGTGTTTGCTCAAGGTCCATTACAAACCACATCAACTAGGTGTCGGTTACTGAGTTACTAAATGAAAGATCATGCCGATGAGCTTCGTGATCTGAATTAAAACAGGACTCTGATTCAGAGCTGGTAACAGAGCTTGCAAAACCCGGGGATTCATAAACTCCGAGATAGCTTACAAATGCTGCTCTTCATGCAGAAGAGTAAGCAGGGAGAGGGGGGGGATTAAATTATGCTGTGGAGCTGTGTTGGTGTGAATGTTTCAGCTTTGTTCTTCCTTCTGGCAAATTGCAAAATGGCTTGCATTGACAAGAAGATGCCTGCGTGGCCTGACTGTCCTGCAGTGTAGCAGAGCTGCAGGCACGTTCACAGCAGTAGCTTTTCTATGCCAGTGGCAGAGTCAGCATGAAGGAGCTCTTACCTGCTTGGTTCACAGGCTGCTTCACCGTTAATGCAGGTCTCCTGAGCAAGGAACTCGCTTCTCAGATTAGCTCATGCAGGCAGTCTCCCTGTCATTTCTTTGAAGAGAAGGATGTTGGCCTGCATGCACACGTACTTGAATAACTTGTCTGCAGGACAAGACATGTGGTTGTGTAAAAACAAGCCTCCAGAGATACATGAACAGATTGTCCATTGGAAAAGCCGGTGTGATTAGATGGTACTTCCTGGTGGAATTTGCAAGTGTTTGATGTACCCAAGTGTGACATTTGAGGTCAGCTTTTGGTACTGAATTGGGAGCAACAGCCATTTCTTGCTTTACCTTCCTCCCTTGGCAAGCATATTGGCGAAAAGAGGGATGTAAAAGCAAACATAGATTGGGTGAGCTGCACTATGTATCGCTTGCTGTGGGAACAATAGAAGTCCGTTTTGACTGAGAAAAACATTGCCTTGTTATCTAGGATTGCTTTTAAATGTCCTGCCTTGCTCATAGGATGACAATGGTAAGGAGTTAGCCAATGGACACCTTAAATCCCAATGGGAACTGGACATCTTCCGTATAGTCTGGTTCCCTCCCTTCTGCATGTCTTAACAGTATCATCTTCATTACTCCATGAATTCCCTTTTCCTTCCAGTTACAAGTCAAATTGTTTGTGGTTCTGTCAGTGCAACTTAGTATGAACTCGTGTTGCTCTGTAGCCTGTCATTGATGCTGGGGCTCCAGGCAGAGTTCTACTGCATAGTGATGCAGAGTATGGTCAAGGTTGTGTCCTTCTAATCTGACTCTCATTTTTCTTGCAGACATGGGTCATGGAGAGAGCCTGTTAACCCTTACTATGTCAACACGGGCTACGCTTTGGCACCAGCAACCAGTGCCAATGACAGCGAGCAGCAGAGCATGTCCAGTGATGCCGATACGATGTCGCTGACAGACAGCAGCGTGTAAGTAATTCCAGTCTGGTGGACAATAAGTGGGACAATAGCATACTTGTTTTTTGAGCAGTGGTACTTACCTGGGTACTTCTCTTGGGGGTTTTTTTGCTGCCAGACTGTGCTCAGTCTGCGATTACTCTTCAGTAGGATTGGTGACTGACCAGTTCTAGTTTATGTGTGCACTTTAACACAACTTGCACTGATAAAGCCCCACCAAATCTTTTCTGCTTTATCTAGTTCTGATCCTCATGACAGTGCCCTGTATCTTACCCATGAGATGCCTTCCTTAAAGATGGTCTGCAAAGGGAGAAAAAAGGGATTCTTGTTGTGACTGCATCTCTGTGATGGAAAAAAAAAGGATTTGGAGGGAAATAGTGTTTTGTCTGTTTTTTTAGTAGTGCAAATGCTTCTGTAGAGCAGAAACCCTTTGATTCTTCAAGCGAAAGATGACAGGTTTACAGAATTAGGAGAGGGTTTTATTAACTTCAGTGCTGTAAACACAAAGTCCTCCAAGAGGCTCGTTTAGTGTCACTGTGAGTATCAGGAGCTGTCAGACCTTGTTGAAGCAACTTTCCAGCCTTTGTCACAGATGTTGTTAAGGGGTGCCACAGCCCTCAGTGAGTACCATGAGTTGGTGAGTGTGCAGCATGATATGGAGGATTCTGTGTGTAGTGTGCTCGTCTGGCTTCATGGAGACATGGAGCCTTTTAGGATCAGCTGTTGAGTCCACTTTGCTCCTTGGCACCAGCTCCTTACACCTTACCCGTGCCATGTTACAAAATGGTGGAGGCAGGCCTTGGCCAAAGGGGCGTGGGAGGATACCCCTAGGACAGAAAGCTGTAGAGGACTGCTGATTGAAGGCTCTGTTTGATACAAGTCCAGCTGCTTTGCTGCATCCTTCTGCGATTCTTCATATTCATCAATGTGTATGGAGGAGTACTCTGAAGCTAGCAGGGGTCATGTAACTTCTAGTTATCAGGAGAGACAGATGTAAGAACTCTTCAAAATTAATTAGCTTTTAGCGCTTCCTTTTCCACTGGTCCAGTAGGCTCATGGGGTTGCACTGATGGTTATACCTGCGATAAGTTGTGATCATTTATGCTGGAGTCTTCACCCTTATAATTTTTATTTCAGTAGCCATAATTTATTTCTTTCACAAGCGGAATAATTTCTGTTGGACTGTCTTACGCATTCTTTTTTCTTTGCTCCTTTTTCCTTTAGGCATTTTATCACTTCTATGCCCACCATCCCTCCTATGCTTCTAGGACTTTAATGACTTCTGATATGTGGGCTGACTTCTGCTAATAATTAACCCAATCTCAGTGGTTCATTTTAAGTGAGTCTCAAAAATTGTAAGGGTAAACCTGTGATCTTTCTTCCTGTGCATCTTAAACTGGCTGCATGCAGATTGATCCCCAAACTGGGATTCTGGATGTACAGCCTTGACCTTTGGCTTACAAAAACTCTTGTCTATTTTCAGCACTTGCTCTTCATTACATGCTTTAGAACTCCAGTAGCAGGTTTTGTTCGGGTTTTATGTGGCATTGCAGAACCTATCTGCCTCCTGATTTTCAAAGGAATTTTTGCAGTATTGCTCAAGGCAGCTAAAATGAAGAACAACCAGACGCAAGTTAAAGAAGGGACTCCTGCTGCTTGACAAGACTTACATGTCTTGGTGCTTTGAATTTAGGCCTCCTCTGAGGAAAATGGCAATAAGAGCCTCGTTTGCTGATGAGCGAGGTTCTTCCCTATGTGTGCTGTTTACATACAGCAGTCAAGCTCAGTAATGAATAAATCTGGCTTCTGCTCCAAGGCAGCACATGAATGGGTGCGATCCCAAGGCAGAAACCTCTGTGACCCTCCATCAGAGGAGAATGTGTCTGGACAATCAGGATGCAAACATCAGTTAATTGGGAAGCACTAATAAACCAGGGAAGCAGGCAGGTGCACAGAGATCATGGCTAGATGCAAGGCACGCTCTTCAGTGTTGGCCAGCTCATATCAGTGAAGGCAGACACATAGAGCAGTTGCTTGTCCTCTAGTGTCACCAGCTCCCTTCCAAGCTTTGATATTGTATGGATGATGGGAGTGCGGGGTTTGGATGTGGCTGCAGGCACAGCCCAGCTATGCAAAGCCTCTAGCAAAGACCTGAGCAATGCTTTGGCTGCCTGGCCTCCTGAGTTGCAGTGAAGGGAGGCAGGCACAGGCTTTTCAGGAGCACCCAGCTCACCAGAGTGTTTTTTAAAGTCATTTCTGTGGTACCAGCTACAAACATGCTTGTCTAAAAGACAAACTTTCAACAGGATGTCTTTCCAAGCTCTGGTAAATATTATTGTAATGGGTTGAATTTGTATAACGAATATGTTATTGGTCGCTGTTGCTGGAGGAGTTTGCTTTTCGAGTGGCTTAAAAAACATTGCTCTTAAATGCCTGCGCTCCACTGATTATTTTTCAGTCTTCCTGTGTCATACGAATTCCTCTTCCCTTGTAGGCAAAACAGCTCCAGTCCTCTCTGTTGAAGCCTGTTTTTATAATCGGCACCACAGCTGTGTTGTTTTAGCTGGTTTGCGTGGAGGAAAGGTCTGGAGAGGACATGGTGAAAGGCTTCAGCAAGCGCTGGCCCGGCAAAAGTGCCTTGGCCACACATGGGGCTGAGTTGCTCAGCACTGGTGTTCGGGGTGGGTCAGTGGTGGGTTGGGGCTCTGCCTCCATCCTGGGCTGCTTGGAACCTGCCCCAGGCTTGCAGCACCATTTGCAGTGCAGTCCTGAACTGCTCTTGCTGTCTCTGATAACCCCCACATAAGGACAGCATTTTTCCCAAGTGGAGGAAACAGCCTCTGGGTAGGAGGCGTTGTCACAACAGAGATGCTCAAGGGAAATTAAGGCAGCTCTAGGTAGGAGCACTACAGGCAGAAGCTGAAATGCATTAAATTGCCATGTGATGCTCCAGTTCACATGCAGAAATGCCTTAGGTCCATATGTTTCATTGTTTCTGCAAGAGCTTACATGGGTAAACAAGAGGTAATGTGACCTCTTAAACCCAGTGTTGTGGTCCAACTAAACAGCAATACTCCTTCCTCTGGCTCTTACTGTATGTCCTGGCTTATCTTGGTTGGCTGAGAACTTTGCTTTCTCCCAGGGGCTTGAGAAGCCCTCCATGCTGGTGGGCTAGGCTGGAGGAGTACTTACTCTTCCCCAATTCCAGTCAAACCTGCCTGAGAGTATGGATGGCCATTTGCTGGAGCAAAGAGGTTTAGGACAGCAGTAACTCCTTCAAAAAACCTTGTGAATTAAATATTATTCCTCGAATGACTGGCCTTTGGCCAAAATGCCTGGCAATTTTCCCATCATGCTTCTTTATGTGAGAAGGGTCTCTCAGTGACAGTGGTGCTTTGGTAAGAGGAATTGGTAGAAAATACCAGTTTTGCTGTGGATTTGTTTCCTGTCTTTCCTATGGCCAGTGATTCAGAATGACCTTGAGTTCTGCTGTATTTAAACAAGTTTAACAGCTTTTTAATTTAAAAGATTCCAAATGGTGATTTCCAACTTGTTAGGCTTGATGGTTGGGTTTGGAGCCTGTCTACGGAGGAGCAAAGACAGCCCTTGTTAGAAGAGTCCAACTGCAGAGCCACACCAAAACCATCCTGCTCACTAGAGGCTCTTGCAGGTTGGTTTGGAGAGGAGAGGAAACCCCCACGTTCCCCAGTAGCAAACCAATTGCTTTATCATTAAATGAATGATGGAAAGACTTGCTCCCCCTGTTGCATTTCAGCAGAGCTTCCTGGTGCTACAGAAAAATCACATGGTGAAACAAGGAAAAACAGTTTGGGAAAGTTTTATTTTAAAAGTAGATGTGCTCTAAAAAAAGTTTTGATTTTTTTTATATATATATATAATATTTCTTTATCTATTGAAAATATCTCAAAGCAAGCTACCTGACAAAAGGAAAACAAAAGTACGGTATTGGTTTTCCTTGCTTTCCCCCCATCTATTGAATAAGGTTTTGTTGGGATAAAATTAAAGTGCTTATCTTTGAATTTGCTTCCTCTGGTTGAGTTGGCACAGTACATTGAACGAAGGAATGTTCCAAGTTCAGAGGTGGCATTGGGGAATCTAGTTAAAATGACATCAAAGGCAGCACAGCAGGGCTGAACATGTGTTTGAAGCTGGATAGATTAGAGGCCATTATCAGCCTTTCGCTACTGTGCTGGGAACAAAAGTCGCTCTTTCCGCTGGGACTGCTGCTGGGGAGAATTAGAAAAAAAAGAGAGAAAGAAAGAAAAATTGCACCTTCTAATATAATGCCTCTTTTCCCGCGAATGGCTGTGTGGCGAGTTGCTGGCAACCAGGTTTTGTGCGGCGGTTAAGCTGAAATGTTGTCTATTGATGCCGACCAGTGATGGCTACAATAATCCCCCAGATTTTGGGTTTTATGTTTTCCTGTAAAAGTTGCCAATTGTTCATTGCCATCCAGCCTGGAAAAAGCTGCATGGTGATGGAACTCTCTAACTGTTGTGACTCTCAAGCTATTTTTCAAATGGAAGTTTGTCATTAAAGAAAATTAAGCTGGCTAATGAAAGCCATCGTAATCACCTGTCGGTATAGCAACGCTTGGGCAAATTGCTGCTCCCGTAAGGTGTCACTGCCGGGTGCAATGGAGGTGATGCTCTTCCTCCTCCCGCATTACCTGCAGCCACTAGCCAGAGCTGTAATTAGCCTGGCTAATTTTCTGTTGTCTCATTTGTCTTCCTACTAAAAAGCACTTGTCATTAATCACAGGTTTTATTTTGTTTTAATGGTATTTAATTTTGAATGCCTGAGTTACTGCATGAAATTGAATTCTGTTGTAATTTGGTGGCAATTCTGCCTGCACCCACATTTCCAGAGAGCCAGCGGGCTGCAGGTACGATGGAAATGGGAAAGAAAGCTGATGGTGACCATCCTTGCACAGGCTGGTGCTTGTAACTTGGGAGGTTTGCAGGGAAAGCAGTACAGTATATTGTGTTTTCCTTGCCAAATGGCATTTCAAGTTTAGAAATCCGCTGGTTAAACTGTTTAGTTTATGCTCTTGAGAAGCAGCTGTGCTTGGCAATTGAGGAGGGGGTGGGTGCTAAAGACATTTGGCTTATGCAAACATCTTTTCTTTGTGATATGTGTTGGGACTGGCTCGTTTGCACTGCTCAGAGTGGTGTGGGGTTGGAAGGAGACAGTGTGCGTGCATGGAAGTTATTTGGTGCTTTGGACAAACCAAATCCCTCCATTCACATCCTCCCATTTCTGTGGCATTGCACATCCTTACCAAGCAGTTATTTTTACTGCATCAGTGAAATGTGTAAAATAAAAAAAAAAAAGCTCCAAATTGCCAGGCAATGTTTTTGCATTCATTGGTTTTTCTCAAAATAACCTGGTGTCACCAGGAGATGGGCCCCTGACCCTGTCTCATAACTGGGCTCTGCTTTATCCACATTCTTCTCGCCCTGGATGTAAGCAGGCTGGTCACAGTGATGGGAACAAGAATGCATTTTCTTTCTTCACCTGCAGTCATATTCAGCCAGTGATGCTTTGCTGCTAGGGTTGCTTAGTGAAACCTGGTGCCTCTGCCCCCCCGACATGCCACCACTGGGACCAACGTCCACCCTGCCCTGCGTGCGCCCTGGCACACCAGGTCTGCACCATCACCCAGCGCGTGGCAGAGCCACAGACCCAGCTCCTGGTCTTTTGGGACCAAGGATCGTTGCCACCTCCATCAATTTATCTCTGCAGAGACAGAGATCTCTGTCGCCAGCTTTTCCAGTAAGGGCACAGACCTGAATAGAACTGGATGTCACTGCCCACGGCATCCCTTCCTAACCTCATCCAGCCTCCTCTGGAGAGAGGGCTAGGTCCTTTCACACAGTAACTCCAGTATCAAGCCCATAATTTCAGACTGAGTTGGGTATCATCGTAAGAGCAGCAGAGCCTACCCCTTCACTTTGATAGGCCATTTGAGAAGTTGTCATGCCCTCTTAAAAATGTATACCTTGTTCCCCAAGCAAGGTGTAGATGCTCACTGAGCTCCCACTCCTCCTCTTCCCCCTCCTAGTCTGCTCTGTGGTTTAATGTGTATATTACAGGCTCTTTAAGAGAAAGCAACCAACTATGAAAGGTGCCAGGATGTGGTCCAACTCCTTCTCCCTGCCCTCTGTCAGGAGCAGTGATTGCAGGAGCCCTACCTCACTCTGCTCCAGACAGATGCCATGTAAGTCCCTCCTGGCACCCAGTGCCAGGAGCATTGCTGGTGCAGGAACCTCGGTCAGCATCATTCCCCACACAGATTCCTCTTGTTCTGCTGCACTTGCCCTGGGCATGCCAAGCCTTTCTCAAAGGTAAAGGGGTTTCCTACCTGCCACTGCGCAGTTGCAAAGCTTAAGTGAACATAATGTATCAGAGAAAGGCACTAAAGCAGGGCCTGTTGTTGTTTTATTCTGGCAGAGATGGGATCCCACCATACAGACTCCGAAAGCAGCATCGCAGAGAGATGCAAGAAAGTGCCAAAGCAAATGGACGTGTGCCACTACCTCACATTCCTGTAAGTAGCACTATCTCCTTTCCCAGAGGTAAATATGCAAAATATGTGAGAGCTCTAGTGTACAGTTGCTCTGCTTTCTCCAGTTTAACCGCCCTTAGCACTGTGTTCATTTGAGGATGTTTTAAGATGGATGTGGACCATTCTAAGAAAGGGCTTGGTAGTTTTCTGCCAAATTCATCATCCAGAGCTGCCCCAGAAAGCATAATTTTTCTTAACTGTTCAGTCAGTAGCCAGTTGTTTCTCCTGGAGAAGGGAAGCACTGGCTGGCATTTACCTGCAAGCAGGTTACATGCCCTCGGGTGAGCTGAAGGTGTTTATGGAAGGTGTAGGAGGTCATTGGACATGGAGGATGATGTAGCTCCCAGCCAAGGTAAACTGGGGAGAAATGCAACTGTCCCAAGCAGTATTTCTGCACTGGGCAGCCAAAGGCAGCTGTAACCTGTTCTTCTCAAGTACTCGGCAAAGCGTGCCTGGGGATATGAGGCAGGAAAGCAAAGAAAGTGCAGGCGTAAGTATTTGTCTGACTCTGTGTCTCCAGTTGCTCCAGGTAAGCAGCCAGCTTCTGGGAGATGAGCATAACTGCTAGGGCTCTGCAGCACCATCTGCAGCTCTGCTTATTATTACGTTCTTTTTGTGAGAAGTTACAGGTGACATTTAATATCTAGCAGAGAATAAAGGTGCTTCTTTCCCCTTTGGACAGCTGGACTCCAGCACAAATCAAACAGGGAGAAAAACAGCCTCCATCTGCTTTCTCCAGAAGTGCCTTCAAACTTGACACAGCTGTTTTCATCCTGCCTGCTCAAAGCAGCACAATACCAGCAGCAATGCACCCTTGTTTTAATCTGATTTGGTGTTTTTTTTAAGAACCCAAAAACCCCAAACCACCACTCTTTGTTTTGCCTTTTAAATTAGATTATTTTCCTTAGATTTAAGAGGGTCTCCTGTGCTTTGATCACTGGGTTGACAATAAAAGCCCTGGCTGCGGACGCTCACTAGCCATCCTTGCTCAGTCACCTCTCTTTTCACACAGTTGCTTTCACAGTGTGCTCACTGTTGAAAAGGCTGGCTGGGTGCCTTTTTATTTCACTCGATGCCGTTTTTACTGTAAGCATGGCTTTGTTAGAGTTGAAGTTTGAAAGCTTGGCCTTTATTTTTTTGTTGTTATTGTTGTTGCTGTTCCCCAGCAGTGGGAACGACTGAGTGAATATTCTCCAACTTCAAAGCTTGTCAGTGGCTTTACCTTTTGGATAAAAATAATAGTGCCTTTCTGTTGATCGTGTGCACTGCCAATGCCTCAGTGAACTGCAGGTTATAAACTCGGAGTATGGAGCATTAAATATGTATAGTGAGCTCTGCTTTAACGAACTTCCATCTGCCAAACATTTCTTTTGTTGAACTGAATAAGTGTCATTCCAGCAGCAGTTCCTTGCAGGCTAATTAGTTTTATTTAGCATTAAATTTTAGCAACCTTTTTGGAAACCAGTTTAAAAAGGGAGGGGAAAACAAGGTTTAAATTGGCCACCTGCTGCTTATAAATTTTTATATTATCCTACTTATCTACACAGTCTGTTAGAATTACAGATTCCTCCTAAACTACACATAGATGCTTCACAAGGATTTTTCTGTGAAACATCCACTGTTTCCATTAGGTTCTGCACTGTAATTTTAAGTCTCAGGGAAAAAAGCATCTTGATGCATATTTATATGGGAGTGGAGGACTGAGAAGTCGAGTTAGTTGTAGTCTTTCTCCAGGGAATAAAAGTTTAGTTCAGACACTCTGGCACCTCCTGCCAGCCAATTACTGACACAAAATTGGCATCGACTTCAGAGAGGCACAGCTCTGCCCTCACTTATCAATCAGCCAAGAAAGGAGAAGGTAATTAGACAATATGTTTTGACAACACCAGTGTGAAATGTTATAAAGTTAGTCTTTTAAAATCACCTCGAACTGCACACTTATTGAATTAAATGTCCCCAATTAGCAAGGAGCCATGCAAATGTTTCTTCAAGTGGTGCTTTCCAAAGCCAGTGGTTAGGCTACCTCACAGCCCACAGCTAAAGCAGTCTCCATCAGCTGCCTAGACCTGGTGGTTAGCATGCTTTTAAACATGCAGCAATGACTAATTTCCAACCTTTGAGTGAATGTCTTTATGGACTCATATCTAGAGTCTGTACTGATAGTGCTTGCAGAATGCATGGCATGTTTTCTTAGTGATAGTAGAGAACCTCCTACTTCCGAAAAGCCATTTCAGAAGTCCTTTAGAGACCTTACTGTTCCCTTAAAAATGAGTTATGGGGCTATTACACAAAATTCTGAAAGAACTTATATTACTTTTAACAGCAGCACTTTTAGTCAGGTCCAGAAGCTATAAACTCTAGTGATTATGTGTTCATAGGAGACTGCCTGCTAGGTTCAACAGCTGTGCTGCCTCCTAATAATGAAGGCATGTGCTGGTTGTGTGGGATGCCCTGCTGTGCAGCAGGAGATCTTGGTGCATGGATGGCTGTGTTCTGCACCTTCCACACTTCCCAGCTCACCAGTGCTCCAAGTTTGGAAAAGCTGTGCTTTGTAAAATGGCTCTCTGCCCAGGAATGAAGTGGGTGAAGGTCACTAGCAAGCAGTGAAACCGTTGTTTTGTGCCTCTGGCAGGAACCCATTATATGGCAAACAAGTGTTGCTTTTCATGTGGTTTTGTGTCTCTCTTGGATTCAGAGACTTGGAGCACCAAGGAAGGAAAGAGCAAGCTAGTTACCAAAGAAAGTGTGAAGACATAGAGAATGCAGGGCTATATGTATGCAAGGTGGCTTCCATAGCGTGCTTGAGTGCAGCACAAGATTTTGAGTGACCACCGTGCTATGCTGTACAAGTAAGGAGTGTATGGGATGAGCCCTGGTCTTGTGCTGCCTGGATAACTACAGCTAAATGAGCTTTCTGCTCCTGCAAGTTGGAAACATGCTCAGAATTCCCATCAGCCATTTCATGCCGTTCTCCTCAAATGCCTTGCAGCAGTGGGACTCCTTGCTAATCCTTGAATGCTGCTAACATGGATGTTAAAATTCAGCTATCCATGAGCTTTGAAACAAGCATTTCTGGTACGGAAACACCGTTTATTTAAAACCATGTGTCACAGAGGACTGCATTAATCTGGGAAACATGAAGGTTCAGAAGTTCTTTTCTCTTGGCTTCTCTAGCCTGCTGTCTTCCTTTAATTTGCAAGACTGACTTGTGAGCTAAAGTTGGCCACTCAGGCATCATGAAGGCATCACACCTCCTGTAGAAGAGGGAGATTTAGCAGCACAGAATTCTTTGACCCAGTTGGATGTGTCAGAAATGGATCCCTGGGGCTGGTTGGAGACCTCTAGCCAATGATAACATTGTAAAACCTCCTGTTTCGTCTCAGAGCAGCTGAGGTTTATTCTTCCCAAGGAGAACCTGCAAACCAGAGTGAGATTCTTCCCTTTCAGCCTTTTCATATATAGATCGTAGTAAAACCAGACATTTAGGATGCTGGTGTGTTCTGATGTGCAACTTGGTCCTCAGAACTCAGTTTCTCAGGGGAGGTGAATTCCATCGAAACCCAAAACCTGCATGAGCCTCATGGAGCAAAATCCCTTGCAAATCCCACTCTGTCAGCTCCAAGAAAAGGAGAAAACATGATAGCAGGAGCTAAATGGAACTACTAGAGAGCTTGTGTATCTCATATGTTCATAGCAGGCTGCTCTTTCCCAAGGGTACCAGAGACTTCACATGTCAAGGACAATGTCTGGTGATAGGTACCCCGAGAAATTCTTCCTCACAGCTGTCACTAGGAAAGATTGCTTCATGCAGAACACTTCAAGCAATTTCTTTCTTGCCAGCTTATCTGGCATTCACCCTCCCATCTGTTGTCCTCTGCAACCTCCACAACTCAGCATGGTTTGGTTCTGGAAAGGTCTAAATGGAGCTCGCTCTTTCTGAATTGTTGACCCATAATGTCCAGAGATCACCTTCTGGTTCAGACTGGAGGGCTGGATCCTCCAAAACCAGCCAGCTCTTGGAGAGTTCTGCACCCTTTACTTGGAACAAAAGCATTTGGAGCAATAAACTGGCAGGGCTCTGTATGTCCACATGAATCCAGGGAAAAGTTCAAAATTCTGAAGCCCTGGAGGATCCTCCTCTGGGCATAGGCTCAGCCTGGCTGGTTTTGGATGGAGCATGTCTCCCTTCATCCTCTTTATGGAGTGTGACTCCCTTCAAAGTCAAGCCTATTATTATTTCATAAACATTTCAAATGCACCGTTTTAAGCCTTTTGAACCAGGTAAATGCAGTCCATGTTTGCTGTCCAGGGAGACAGGGAGAGCCCTCAGCAGTTATGTGTGTTGTTGCAGCACAGAGAATTTGCATGCATTACTCTGCAGTACTGCTGGTTTTGGGGAAGCTTGTGTAGCTCATCCTTTGAGCTAGGAATAAAGTCAGACCCATAGCAGCAGTGTTCAGAGCATCATCCTGCTTGTGAGTTTTCTGTGAGTGCCCCTTTCAGGGCAACACAGGGCACTTGCAGCCAATATCTGTGCGGTGATGCAAGGCTTATTTCAGTTGCGTTGAATTTGGATGGTCAGGGAGACCCTTGCAGAAATGGCTTCAAAGAGGAGCCTGCATCTTGCACCCTCGAACAGGACCTCTGCAAGCCATCCTGCTGAGTGGAAGGCTCCAAGAATGGGGCAGTGGGTTTTGCAAATGCAGTGGTTTATCAAAGAGAGAGGAAAACAAAGTTCATCCTAAAGATTCTTGGGTTCAGTTACTTTCATTTCTGTAGTTAAGCTTTAATCACCTCCAGACTTTGAGAGCTGTAAAAGACCAAAGTCATCTTGAGTTCCTTGGCTACAGCAGTGACTCTGAATGTCTTCAGATCCTCATCAGAGATGGAGCTGTGGTTCTTAAGCTTTGCTGAGCCTGGAGGCAACCACCTTATTGTAACAGGACTCGAACATGCAGGTTAGCAAACATCAGCCTTTGCACCCACTGTTGCTGGGGACTCAGGAGAGACTTTGGTTTGGGATGCTGCATTGCATCAAAGGCTTTGAAAATAAAGGGAAATTCTTTCCCAGTTTCGCTTTTCCATGGAAGCCACTGTGGTAGCTGCAGCAGGGAGACCCAGGACTGTAACTGCTGAGCACCAACCTGCCTCTCATTAGGCTCATTAAGTTTCTAACGGAGCAGGGCTTGGTGCTGCCGTCATATAAACAACCGCAGGGAGAATTGGCATGTCTGAGGTGGCAGGAAGGAGTGAACACATCACCGACAGGTAGTGACTTGTCAGGCAAGAGAGAGATTTCCCTCCTTAGGGAGTCACTGGCGCTACCTCACCAGGTGCATGGTGGTGGTCATGGGTTTGGGGTTTCTGATGAAAGCAGACTGCCTTAGCCAGAAGTGTTCCCTTGGGCTATGCAGGGGGAATGGGGAAACATCAGTTGGATCCTAAAAGCTCCCCAGGGAGTAACAGAGAAGGGACAAGTTCTGTCATGCCTTCCCCCCAAATGGAGCATGTCTGGGGCCCGTTTCTGGAGAGCACAAGTTCCAGGCTCTGGGATGAAACATGCCACTTCAGCCTGTGTGCCAATATTTCAAGACTGAATGTCATTTTTTGTTGATGGAAATCTTTTCCTGCAGTATTTCTTTTTAATATAGGCCATTGATTTGCTGGAGGACCTGGTGGCAGCAAAGACTTTGCCATCCCAGGGTGGGAGCAACCTGGTAGCTTAAACATGCTTATGCCCTCCCCAGCATCTTCATCCCTGGATAAAGGGGATGGTTGCTTGGGGCTCTTTCCAGCTTGGATGGGTCTGTCCTACCTGGGACAGCTTCAGAGCTGTCAGTCCCTCTGCTTGTCAAGGAAAGTTGGTGCTAGAGCAGGCAGCCCTGTGCCTGCAAAGCCCCATCGTGTGTGCAGATGTCCCCTGGGATGCTGCAGCCCAGCACCATCCAGAATGGAAGGGAAGGCTACAGCAGTGAGCATTGGGATTGGGATTTGCTGGCAGGGTTGGGTCTTGCTCTCAGCGAACAAACCAAGTGATGCTTTAACTGAGACTCTGCAACCCAACTCGGCTGTCACAAAAGATGTCTTCAGCTTCTCAATGCCTCTGTTTTTCTTCCCTTGCCTTCCACTTGGGAGCTGGCAGAATGAAAACCCAATGTGATTTGCATACTTTTTGTCAGGTTTATTTTAGTCTTCCACATTGATCTTTTGGCTGATCTGGGATATATGCGGGTGGTCTCTCATCCTCCTTTAAAGATTTCAAGCTCGATGTCTGCTTCTGGTGCTGCATTTGTTCTTTTGCTGTGAATTACTTCACATCTTCACATTTCATTTTATCTCTGGTCCTATAGAGTGTGTATATCTCTCATGTTGGTGTCAAACTATTTGAATGCAGGTTTTTATACTGTTAAATTCTCTGTATATTTTTTTCTCCAAATTAAGTTTTTAACTCTGCTGTGTCATTTTTTCTACTATTATAACAAAATAATGCAGAAGGAATAAAAATGAGGGGGAAAAAAAACAGCAGCTGATAGCTTCATACTTCAGTACACGAACTTCTTATCCTAGAGCTCAGGAATTTAAGAACAAAGTAGCTCAGCATTAGGAACCAAGAATGCCCTTGAACTTCAGAAATATTCATTTGCTCACCCAGGGCAAGTAGAAAAATGGTATCTCTGTGTTTGTAAGGTCGCTGTATTGCCAAGCAGGGGATTGCTAGTTGCACAGCTCTGAAGAGCTAAGATGCAATCCTGCAGGATTCTCTAGTAAGAGAGGATGCTTTGTGGGAATCACAGCCTTTTGTGGCTGGACTGGGCTGTAGCAGAAGATGGAGGGAAGTAAGGTGCCTGGAGGTGACAGAATTTCCACTTCTTTCTGTGGCTGTGGGCTAGATCTGCAGATAGACCAGCATATGCTGATCCACCTGGAATGAGCTGAATTAATGTGTAAGAGTCCTTCTTTTATCAAAGTCAAAACATCACTGCTACGAGCATGATTTTTGAGAGTTTTCTCTGTACATCATTTTCCCACCCTTTGAGATCAGGATATTCCTGTTGACTCTGTGTACACAGGAGCAAGCACATCCATCCCAAAGTAGAGCTTGATGCCAGAAGAGCTTGTTGAGCTGTGCCTCCAGGAAACCTTCCCCTTACATGGGGTGGTGTGTGGAGCTGGTGCCAGCCGATGGCAATGGCTCAGCTTCCAGCCCTTTGGTCCTGGGCTGTACCTCTGCCTGCCAGCCTGCCCTTCCTGAACTCCCCACCGGAATGGCTGGCATTTCCAGTTACCAAAGCCTCCACAGCAAACATGTGATTTTCCATGCATCTTTTGCTAACCCCTGGTGTGTTTTCCTTGCAGCGTACATACCGAATGCCAAAGGATATCCACGTTGAACCAGAGAAGTTTGCTGCAGAGCTGATCAATCGTTTGGAGGAAGTACAAAAGGAACGTGAAGCAGAGGAGAAGTTAGAGGAGCGTCTTAAACGCGTTCGAGCGGTTAGTAACCTCCTTACCCCCTCCACCAGCCTGGGAGTCTGTCTGTGTTCTGTACACCACAAGGAGCTTTCAGCTGCTGTAAACGCAACTGAGGTGACCATTCCCCTGCTCTAACAGCCATCACTTCCACGGAGGCTCCTGGAGTCTCACGTTGCCCCAGGATCTTCCACAGTGCTGTTCCCCCATACCTGCAGGGCTCTGTGAGCTCCAACGCTCCCTCCCGGAGTTTAGATACCAACTATGGCACAGCACTACCCACTTCTGCCACCAGTTAGAGGTGGTGGATGCTCTCCATCATTCTTTTGGCACCCTTGCTCTCCTGACTTTGTGAGCAGTCCCTTCCATGTGAGGATGGGTACTATGTAACAGGGGTTTGCCTTCACCTGTGGGGTTTTGTGTGATCCCTGTTTTCCCCACAATTAGTAATCAGATGGCAGACGATGTTATGCTTGGAGATATTTTTGTGTGCTATCAGGCTGTTTCTGCCCATCAGTGTCTAGCTGATGTGAAATGTTTGTGTCTGCTATCAGGCAAGGATTCTGCCCATCAGTGCCTAGCACATCCCTAGAAAATTTGGAACTGATGAGGTGTAGCATCCAAAAATCCTCTCCTGGGCATATGGGTGGCTGGGGAAAGCCAACCCAGCACTACAGGCTGTGAGCCCTGGTACCACTGGGGCCCTTCAGAGCTCAAAGACTCGGTGGATGAACCAAGGGAAGTGTGGAAGGTCTTTAGCTCCACAACAAGGTCCAAAAGAGAGAGAGTTAGGTATTGGTTATGTAGTACTACCTGTGTGAGACGCTCTGTTCAGAACTACTCACACCATATCTTCTGAGATGATGCATGTCATTGGTACCTGTACATTTTGTGCTGGGGATACACGAGAGTTTTCAGAGGACACCACAGTGTTACTGAACATCACCAGTGTCAGTATAGCTGCAACCCTGTGTGAAATAATTGTGGGTCTCTGCAGTTAATAGCTGCCATGGCCCTGAGGCAAAGGCTCTGTGCTTAGTAACCCACAGCTCTGCCTTAAAGCAGAAGCGTTGGTGTCTGTTTTGGCTAGCTCTGTGCTTTCAGAGAGGCTGAAGCTCTAGGGCAGACCCTACAGCCCCATTAGAGTATTTTTAAATGTTCATCTAGCCGGTCTTTAAACAGGAAGGAGCTGTACGTTTAAGTATTCATTTTAAATCACATCTGCATTTCAAATGCAGAGAAGTTAGGAAGGCAGGAGGATTGGTAAGGTTCCTTCCAGCCCCAAACATTGTCCAGCAGACTTCTGATACCCCTGCATCCAGCATCCAGCCAGAGAAAGCCAGTGAGATTAGGTTAGATTCCTGTTAGATTCCCGTACTTCTGGAATTTCTCCGCCTGGTACCTATTGCTTTCTAGATGAAGCCAATATAACAGCAGCATTTTCTGCTAACACAATCCTAAAGCACTCTTCCTCCTCCCATGGCTCAGTTGCAGCTGCCACCTGTACCAGACTACATTATCCCAGCCCTCTCCCTCCTTGAAGAAGCTGCCAGTAGCAATACCATAAAATCAGCAAATACCTCTGTGCCAGAGAATAAATTTAAGTCTGTTGAAACACATTTTTGTGTGACTTAATCTATTTTTAAGCCCAGGACTCCCACTAATGCTATATATTAAGCCTCCTTGCTGTCTCCAGAATGTATTTCATTGACTGGCTGGCATCTGGCATTAGCCATTCAGGAAAAACTCGGAGTAAGCAATTGTAGCTCTTTTAGGTCAGCACTTAAGGTGCAGGAGCTGCTGGTATCAGCAAGAGGAGAGCTTGAATTCTGATAGGTCACAGAGCTTTTCTCTGCAACCTGAGCACCAGGACTACAGGGTAACCTCTTACCATGTCTGCAGGGCTCACTGCACAGCAGCAGAGGGAAAACCACCAGCGTTACTCACACTGGACAGTTAGCAGCTTAGCAGAGAAGCTGGAAATATTTTGCAAGACCTAGGGGAAAATAACTTTTCTCCCCCATGCTGAGATGCCTGCAGGTTCCCTTTCAAAGCCGAATCATGCAGCAATGTGGAGAAGAGGCATCTGATTTAAAGCCAAATGCCTTTTACTAAAAAAAAAAGTAAGGTTTCTGATTTAAAAAAAAAAAACAACACCAAAATTCTGAATTCATTCATTATTTTGAGCGACATGGGAGAGGATTAGAGGAGATGTGTGTTCCCTTATTACTGTTTGAACCACTTCAGTCTCATGTCCATGCATGGAAGCTGCAGTATCATGTCGTACTGATCGGTATCATATCATACAGGTCGTTCTGTCCTTGTCTGAACTGAACAAATTGAAAATAACCCAGGGGAAGCAAAGCCACTGCTGAGATTCGTGCTGTTTGGATATAAAATATGGCCTAACTAGAGAGGGAAATCATTTGCATGATGATCGAAAGCGCACTTGTGGTTAGGTGATCTGTTTTGCCCTAACCACCAGCAACAGACTGATGGGTGGGACTGGGAGAAGGCAGACGAGGTTTGCAGGAAGGTATCGCTTGCCCATAGCTCATCAGTGCAGGTCTCTCCCTCCTAATTCAAAGGGAAGAGCACCCCCAGCCTTGCTGGAGAGTAAAAATAGCTCAGCAGACAGTCAGCAAAGTTGAAGCCTGCATCTCTGTGGCTGCCGCTGCCTTTGGGAGCTGAAGAGGTTTCTGACAATACTGTGTCAACAAAGCACCATCTAGTGGTTATGGCACCTGAGCCTCCCTGCCTGTGAGAGGTTGTGCTGCTGCCAAGCTTTGCCCAGCTCACTGCAGCAAGATGCTGAAACACAGCTCTAGGGCCCAAGCCACCCCTGCGTCCAGGGAAGCTGAGCCCTTGGAGGGGGGCTTCCCAGGCCCACAGGTTTTTTTGGTGTAAAATGCTGCAGTTATTGCCTCTTGCCTTGCCTCTTGGTCTTGTTGTCTTGCAGTCCCTTTCTTCTGCCTGTGCTTGCTGCACAGAGGGATGCAGGCTAAGTGGCAGTCATGTACAGCTGGGTACAGGCAGGTTTGAGAGGGAGGGAAGGCTGCTACTACACTGCAGGTACAGACTGCAGTCAGGTAACACAGGGAAGAAGCACCTTGCAGTGCACCAGTGTGTGTGGCTGAGCCAAAGCTTGACTCTGCTGTGTCCAAAGTCCTGCATTAGAATCCCAGCCTGGGTTGCCCTGACCTCACTAGTTTTTTGGTTAAAAGATTCAGTAGAACTAGGATCTGCAGCCTTGACTCAACCCTTTGCCCTGCACAGGGAGAGAGGGCAGCCTGGGGTAGGCACCCCAATTCACAGAATCATAGAATAGTTTGGGTTTGTAGTCCACCCCACTGCAATGAGCAGGGACATCTTCACTAGCTACTGTTTTCTCACTGTTGGGGCTTTCTTATCTGATGCAGGGTGAGACCCATGTTAGGGGGTGGGAAGCCAGCTGCCCCAGGCCTGCCTCTACACAACCCATCTCAGCAGCACTTGCTCCTGCCTGAGGACATTCTTGGGGTCCAGATCTCCTGCTCAGTGACACAGATGAGCTGAGCCAATGCATCCCTCTCCTTCCCTTAACCCACCCTAACCTCATTCTTGGAGCAAAGCAAACTACCAGGTCCCAGTTATCAGCAAAATAGAGTTCCAGGGAGCCAGAGGATTTCCCATATCCCAGGCATCCATTTGGCCGGATCATCCCAGGTCGTCACTCTCATGCCACTCTGCTCCAGTGTGAGAGCCCAGCTGGAGCTCTGGGCCCTGAGCAGAAAGGGCACACTGCCGTTCCTCAGGGGTCAGTGCATGGGTCACATCTTTCCCTGCACATTAGGTGGTGTTTAAACCTTAGCGTTTTCCACAAAGCACCAGCCCTAAAAGCCTACCAAATGCTGAGCCTATCAGATTATCACAAACTGCTCATAAACGCCTACCCCAGTGGCAGGGATTTAGACAGCACATGCTTCATCTTTTCTTGTCCCTGAGCTAGGTTCCCAGGGACAGCAGTTGGCAGCTGCAGCGATGTGGCTGTAGATGGAAGGTGCCTCTGAAGTTCTTCAAAGCAATCTGTTAGAAAGTGGTGTGTCCCCTCCAGACGTGGGCATCATGTCACACCCCCAGGCTTGCAGTGTCTATGCCTTTGGCATTTTCAAAGCCTGACATTGTCCCTGTCCCCAGGTGTGACAACTGGGAAGAAGTCTGTTATTTGCTTTCTGTGTGGTTGGCAGCTGAAACTTTGAAGCTAGTTAGCAAGTGATGGATGATGACATCTGACAGGCAAAGCTGATGGGAGTCAGTGTTTTCTAGCAGATGCATTTATCTGGCAGGACAGAGATATCCTGTGCTACAAGTGATTTCTTTACATGCCAAAGGAGGAAAAGAGAGCAGGATTAAAGGACTCACTGGAATCTTGCTTATGTAATTAAAAAAAAATAGGAACCCTGACTTCCAATAAAGAAACTTCATTCTGAGTTTATGTTGGAGCGTGAAGTAGTTTGTCAGCATCAAAACTGTGGCTGTCAGCATGGAGGAGTTTTGTTCTTCCTGGCAAGGACTGAAGTTGCTAACACTGTGTCCTAGACCATTGTGAACTACAAGAACAAGCAGCTAGTTCCATCCTGTTTCTTTATCTGCATGAAGTGTTTCACTCCAGCCTGTAGCAGGCCTGGGAGAAATCAATGTTTGATTTTCAAAACCATTCATGTTGCTGTCAACCTTCAGTTGTTCCCTTCCATTACAAGCCCACTGTTGGCTTTACCATGTGAAATAGCCATTTGGGTGAGTAACTCCCCTGGTCCTGACTCCAGAACTGTTTTGCCACATATCCTGTCGCTTTGAGCTTTATCTGATAGGATTTGAGGCAGTGCCTTACCAAAGGCTCATAGGAAGCACAGGTACAGTGCAGTAAGTTGTGTTTCTGCTGGCGGTGGTTGATACAGAGCCACCTTCAAGGGATATAGGAGGTTTTCAGTAAGCTCTGCCCAGTCATACATCTGATTGAGTTGTTACACTTCTCAGAAAGCTGCATCTGTAAACCATGGTTGTGGTGTGGGGGCTGCCTGTCAGAGGTTGCCTCAGTCTCTTTGGGTAATGCATGGAGACCCTTGCTAATGGTGGCTCAAAAAGCAGGTACATAGACAGACATGAGCAGCTCTGCTCGGTGGCAGCAAGACTGCACAGGCTTGGGTTGAGCATCAGGAAATTCCTTGCAGGAGTGTGGCACACTCCGGGACAGGTCTCTGGAGGGCTGGTGGATCTCTGTCTTGAAGGTTTTCAGGATCTGGTTGGACTAAGCCAGGCCTGACTCAAGGGTTGGCAGCAGTCCTGCTGCAAGCAGGAGGGGGGACTGGGGACCCTTTCAACACTCTGCTGTCGTTCTCTGATTGTTCTCATGTTTCTTGCAGGAAGAAGAAGGTGAGGATGCAGATATCTCTTCTGGTCCCTCAGTCATTAGCCACAAGATGCCTTCCGCCCAAGCCTTTCATCACTTTGCTCCTCGTTACTCTGAGATGGGCTGCACTGGGATGCAGATGAGAGATGCTCATGAAGAAAACCCAGAAAGCATCCTTGATGAACACGTACAGCGTGTGATGAAAACACCAGGCTGCCAGTCACCGGGACCTGGACGCCACTCTCCTAAGCCACGGTCCCCAGAAAGCGGCCACTTAGGAAAACTGTCAGGGACACTAGGAACAATTCCTCCAGGGCATGGCAAGCACACAACAAAATCAGGAATGAAACTGGATGCATCTAACTTATACCACCATAAACACGTTTACCACCACATCCATCACCACAGCATGATGAAACCAAAAGAGCAGATCGAGGCCGAGGCCACGCAGCGAGTGCAGAACAGCTTTGCTTGGAATATAGATTCACATAACTATGCAACAAAGACACAAAACTACCCTGAAAACTTGGGCATGGCCCCTGTCCCCATGGACTCTTTAGGCTACAGGTGAGTCAAGCAACACCTAACAGGAATCCCAGAGCTGTGGCTCCTCTAGGAAGCTCTTTCATAAACGGCTGTAGCATGTCAGTGAAACAGTGTCTGAACCACATGTTGTGAAAGCCTATGCTGGGACATAGTTTGAGTGCCTCCCACTGCTCTTCCCCTTCAGAAATGGATGTGCCCCTGGTAATCCTTATAGACCCCAGTAGTCCTTATAGACCCCTTTTTATCTCTCTGATCTGGTGCTGAAAGACACCTCTTCCTGAGATTTTTAATGGTCTTGGTTGTAAAGTAAGTTTTCTGCTCCTTAAAGCAGTGGAGGTGCTTAGAAATTACAGATGCTGGTCTACTTCCCCGTGCAGCAGGAGTTTCTAAGTATAGGGCTGTGTCTCAGGGTCTGGGTAAGAGGCTGATCTCATAAGGTGTTATGAGAGGACAAAAAAGCCTCCTTATTGCAGGTCCTAAACCATTCACCAGAAGGGCTCCTTTCTCTTCCTAGCAAAGCGATGGATGCTGTGGTACTGCTGTGGCATCCTGTCCTAATTGGATGCTCTCTGGGTTAGGGGACCCTCTACCCAGAAAAGACATCTTGCTGCCTATGGGCTTTTGTTCACTTTCCCGTGGCCACTTGAATTTCTCCATCCCCTCTATGCTGAGGTGAAAGGGCAAAACTCCTCTGCCATGGCAGGTCCTGCTAGGCCTGTTACTGGGTGACTGGAAAGGTGAGAGTGGTCTGCCTGGGGTAAGGGATGGTGGTGGAGCAGCCGCAGGGAAGAGCTGTGCCGGTTCCCTAAGGCCATGGGTTTGGAGTGTTGCTTTGCAGCGTACCAGGGGTGGGATAGTTAGTGAAGGCGGGTGGTTGGGTTTGCGGTGGGCAGGACCAGCTTTCCAGGCAGAGTGCAGAGGCAGCCCAAGCTCCAGGGAGAGAGAAACATTTAAATCTGCCCTGTTTCTATTGGGGAAAGGTTATTTCAACAGAGCCCCATCCTAGACACAGAGCTTGTCTCTAGCATCAACTACAGCATGTATTTAAGGGAGTTATAAGATGGCACCTTCAGAGCTGTCCTTCCTCTGGCACAAACTCCCTAGTTCATGACAGTCCCCGGGTTAGGAACTTCACAAGACCAGAGGTTGCAGCAAAGTTTGGTCTTGCTTGGCAGCCAGCAGTCTCTTACAGTGGCTCATTTGGCTCCTTTGTTGACCTTGGCTCCTGGTTGACCCCAGCTGAGCTGCTGTCCCTTCAGTCCCTTGCTCCTGTGTCTGTGATTGATTACAACCTGCACAAAAAGGGGATTTTTTGTTTGCACTGAACCTGCTCCTGGAGGATTTCATTTGGTACCCACTAGTCCTCAAGTGGGGAGAAGAGAGAAGTTGTCAGTTCATCCTGCCTTTGTAGATCTTCAGCAACCCCTCCCCAGGGTTTTCCCAAAAAAATCAGCAAAGCTATCTGAAGGCCTCTGACTCCTCTGTGGTGTTAAGATTATTTCTCCTATGTGTGTTAGTGAGCATGCAGAAACAGAGGTAGGGAAGTCCTATGGAGTACAGCAAGTGGATGATTACGATAGTGGGGGTCCCATGAAATTACAGGCTGTGACAAGGACTGGCCAGCATGCATAAGTTCCTTGCATAAGGCCTTGTGAACATGGGGCAGCTCAGCTGGGCACATGGGGTTTCTGTAGAAACCTCTGTACAGTAGTGTTGGCTACTGCCTGGCATCCATCTGGCTACAGTCTTTGAGGTGGCTGGGCTTCCCACTGCATGAGAGGCCACATAAGGCAGCCCACCCTGCTAGGATGTGATCTTCCACCATGATGAGAAGCTTTGATTCAATTTGGGGTGAGAAGCAAATGCTGGGCATGGCAAGTCAGCAGTTTGGGGTATCGGTGAACCTGTGGGGTGATGGAAAAGGTCCAGGTTTGAAGCAGTGGTTTGGCGTGGAGAAGCAGCAACAGATTGCAGCACCAGGATGAACCTCCTGCTCTGAGCAAAGAGCTGGAGGTTTAACACAGCCCTTCTTGTGGCAGGAGATCTTTCCATGTTGCTGTGGCTCATTTGGCTTAAGGAGAAGGCCTTGCAGGTGGCTGGACAGAGAAGTCTGCTGTGCCTAGGTCTAGCCAGTCTTGCTCTTGGGCTCACGGTTGGTTTTTGAGCTATGGTAATGCCAGAGGGCTCTGGAAGGCAGCCAGGGCCACATCTGCACTGCAGGAGCACCAGACCCTGGCAGGAATGAATGTGTCTGGAGATAGACGTGTCCATCCTCTGCCATGGTCTGCAGTGGTTTGGCTTAGGCAAAGCGCTAATGTCTCAAGCTTTGTTCTTGCAGTGGGAAAGCAAGTCTGCTCTCAAAAAGAAATGTTAAGAAGACCGATTCAGGGAAAAGTGATGGTGCCAACTATGAGATGCCAGGATCTCCTGAAGACGTGGAGAGAAACCAGAAGATCCTTCAGTGGATCATAGAAGGAGAGAAGGAGATCAGCAGGCATAAGAAAACAAACCATGGGTAAGGGCGGGCAGAGCGAGGGGTCTTCATGCTATGGTATTGCATCCCCTGCACAAAGCATGGGTGTCTAGGCTGACTAACACTCTGCCGTGTTCCTGGAGATCTCAGGAAGACAAGAATCCACCAGGCACAAGGGTTTAGACCCTTTGGAGACTGAGGATTGCTTAGGGGCTATTAGGGCTGTTTTTTTCTGAAGGATAACTTGAGGCCATGGCGGAAGATTGCAGCACCAGGGAATCTCATGAATTATCTCTGTGGTTCCAAGGTGGATAACATGGCATGCAGGATTTTCACCTGTTTGTAAATACCTGTTACTCCTGCAGGGTGCTGATAGAAACGTAGGAACCTGATGCACTTTAGCCATTGGTCCTGAGTAAGCAGTTTAGCACAGTTCAGGGTTGCCCAGCATTTTGGCTTGCTGGGAGCATCCTCTGGGATGGCCTCACTTGCCTAGAGTGGAGCCAAGGATGTGGCTGTCTCGGGAATCTCTCTGTAGTCAAACATAACTCTGATGGGCACTGATCCTTAATCACAGTCTGGTCAGTCTGGCAAAACACAGCACTTGCTGGGTGTTGACAAGAGGGATCCGGGGTCTTGTCCCTTCTGGAACTGCTGCGCTGGTGGCTGAGTGGTCAAACTGCTGGTGGTTTCTTCTCTTGCTTGATGATAGAGGTCAGGATGAGCTGCACTGCAGGCAGCTGGGACTGAGTGCCAGGGCCATAGGCAGTGCCAGGCCACTGTGAAGTAAGGCAACAGGTTCTGCTGCTGGAGTTGGGGAAGTACAAGCACATCTCTGCAACATCCCCTTCCCTGGATGCTGACCAGCAGGTCATGGAGAGGCTCCCAGGCTGGCAGCGTTGGCAGCATGTAGAAGGGCATCTTCTGGGGGAATGTCACAAATGGTGGAGCTGCCTTTTGCTGGTTTTATTTTTATGTACTGTGGGCTTGATGAGAGCCCTTAAACAGATCTGTGGGCTTTGTGTCAGGGTTGGCTTGCTCACCCTGATGTCTCAGGACTTGCTCTCCTGAAATCTTCTCTAGAGGTGGATGGTGCTCCCCTTTCCTTCAGAAGCCATGCTATAAGGAGCTTCCCAGGGGTGCCTGTGTCCAGATGAAAAAGCATTAGGTCTGTTTAGGAGTGACTGTGTACCTGTGCAAAGCATCTTGTTGATTCATGTAAAACCTTTGTGTTTGTGTGCAGCTCTTCTGGTGCTAAGAAGCAGCTGTCCCATGATATGGTCCGATCCCTCTCCATTGAACGACCTGTTGCGGTGCATCCATGGGTCAGTGCCCAGCTCCGAAACGTCGTCCAGCCTTCTCACCCATTCATCCAAGATCCCACCATGCCACCCAATCCAGCCCCCAACCCTCTCACCCAGCTGGAAGAGGCTCGCAGGAGGTTGGAGGAGGAAGAGAAAAGGGCTGGAAAACTCCCCCTTAAACAAAGGTAGGGTCTGATTGTGAATGGTAGGAAAGGGGGAGATTGCTCTGAAGGTGGCAGCTGAAGGAGAAGTCCACATCCTCTGCTGTGGTCTCCAGCTCCCAGCACCATCTGGGTCAGAGAAATCTGCACCAGTTGCTCTGACGTCATGGTGCAAATGCCAAAACCCACCTTGAGGGCCTGGGTTTGTGGTTTGTGGATGGAGAGGCTGGAAATGCTCCTGGCAGAGTTGGGAAAGGGCTGCTGAGAGCTTGAGGAGCTGAACAGGGGGAGTGTATCTAGAAGGGGCATGGCATGGGAGATCTCTCTCCCCGGTGTTTGCTGACTCTCTGCTCATTCACACTCAGGTGATGATTTCAAAGGTTGGTGCAGGAGCAGGATTTAGCAGAATGCAGCAGATTTAAGTGCGGAAGAGGAATATTTATTTGCTCTTTATCTACATCTCCCGCAGACTTCCGGCAAAAGATGCTCATGGCACCTGGATGAGAGCAGTGCACCATAGTCCTGCTGCTGCAGCACTGACTCACTGCATGGCTGTACCCAAGTCACTGCATCTTTTTGTGACTCAGCTTAATGCCTGTTGCAGAGCTAATTCTCCTGCTCCTGTGTTTATCTTTCAGGGGATGTTATTTGCAAGGCACACAGCTCTCAGATGAAGAGCATTTGGGGAGTGCTAGATAATTACTGTTAACAGCTAAAAGCACTTTGTCCATTAAAAACCTTTCACGGCTTTATAGCTGTCTTCTGAAAGCCTGGAACTGCAGTCTGGCTCTTAGAAACACAAGTGTAATTTAAAAAAAGCTCTTCTAATTGCTGAGCTCAAGTTATTTTTGCTTGCAGTGACCATGTAGCAGACTTCTGCATCTTGATGTCACAGCATTGATTGAAAGCCAGGTAAAATTAGAGAGCTCTCCCAGGTCAGGTTAAGCCAAGTTTATTTGATCTACCTTTCAGTTGGTGTAATTGGATCAGGTTTATTACTACGGTTGTTTACAATTGTACTAAATTCATGCACCTTCCCCAGAAATACCTAGATGCAGGTACACACTTTGGAAACAATGACCTGGGTTATATGCATATGCAGTTAATACTCTCATAGTAGTTTGGCATGTGTGGTAAGTGTAGCTTTTGTAGGAACCCCACAGCATTGTGGTAAAGGCCATGCAGACCAGTGGGAGAACAGGCTGAGCAGTTCCAGTGCTAGGCTGCTCTGCTTACACTGCCTCTTCATGAGGTCTGGCTCTTCTCCTGATGGTGCAGGGATCCCCCTGACCTGCTCCGTGTGTGGAAAACCAAGGAGCCACGTTTGCCAGCAGGGAATTGTTCATGAAAGGCAGATGTGTCCATGCCCAGTAGCAAGTAAGAATGGATGCAGTGGTAACCAAGGAGCCAAAGATTTGTGGATGTTAAAATCTCTCTGCTGGATTTTGGCAGGATTGGGTGCTCCAGTTGAAGCAAGCTTGAGCTAGCAGCGTTTTAGAAGGCTGCTGCTATGGTTAACACAGGAGTCTGCCTGAAAATAGACCCCATCATTCTTCTGAGAGCAAAGGAGAAACGGAGAGGAGAGCTCATGTGAAAACAGTTTATTTCAGTTGGGAGCTTTGAAGAACTCTGGGAAATTGGAACCAGTGTCCTAGGTTTGCCAGCAGCCTTGGGGAAGCCCAGTGCCAGTGGCAGGAGACGTGGAGGTGTGCCCAGAGGTGTCCTTGAGGCACCAGCTTGAGCTGGCTGTGGGAAGAGAGTGCACCATGCCAGCTTGGTATGGCCAGGCTGAGCTTTCCAGCAGTTACCCATGTGTCCTCTGGCAGAGCCCTCACCAGCAGTGGTCTTTCCCAGCTCATTGCCCTGGCTGGGGTGCCAGCAGTCTCGCTCCCACCCCAGCACTGCCCTGCTAAAGATAAAGGAGGCACCTCTAGTGCCTGTACTGGGAATCATAGATATTCTTCCATAAATCACACTTCTTTTGCAGAAAAAGCCTTTCTCTTGCTGTTCCATAGCAAATGGGGAGAATATTGGAGTGAACCAGGTGCCTTACCTCTGTGTGGCAGCAAGGTTAGATTGGTGCTGTAACACAGACTTAGTTTCCCTGTCATGGCACCCCTGGTTTATGCGGCTGAGAAACCAGGACTGAAATGCAGATGCAGTGAGTCAGATGAGTGCTGCTGGTTCCTTAATGGGTAATATTTTTTGCTTGTGACAAATGCAGCAAAGGGAGGTGATCCCAGAAAGGGCGGGGGGGGGGTCCCTGACTATGTTTCTGGGTCACACTGCCACCCTGGAAATAGGTGCAGGTGGAAGCTTTAATGAGGCAGGGCTCAGAGACAGTCTGATGGCCTGTCTGGGTAAGCCATGGTCTCAGGAGATGTCTTAGCGATGACGGAAGCGGAGACAGTTGTGTTGTCTCATCCTCCTGAGAGGAGCTCTTGGAAAATTCCATTTTCAGTGATTCTGTATTCCTCAGCTCTGCTTCAGCCTGCTAGGGGTTACAGCACTGCTGGATAGGAGCAATTGATGTCACCTACGTCAATTTGTGCAAAGCATTTGACACTGTCCTGCATGACATCCTTGTTTCCGAACTGCAGAAACATGGATTTGATGGATGAACCACTTGGTGGATAAGGGATTGCCTGGATGGTCACACTCAAAGAGTCGTGGTCAGTGACTCAATTTATAAGTATAGACACAGCCAGTGACGAGTGGCATTCCTCAGGCTCAGTACTGGGACCAGTGCTGTTTAACATCTTTGTCAGTGATGTGGACAGTGGGATTGAGCTCCACCTCAACAAGTTCGGCAATGATACCAAGCTGTGTGGTGCCATCTGCATGCTGGAGGAAAGGGATGGGATCCAGAGGGACCTTGAAGCTTGAGAGATGGGACTGTGCAAAACTCATGAAGTTGAACTAAGCCACATGCAAGGTCTTGCACTTGGCTCTGGGCAGTCCCAAGCACAAACACAGGCTGGACTGAGAGCAGCCCTGAGGAGGAGTTGGGGTTGTTGGTTGACAGGAAACTCAACATGACCCAGCGGTGTGCACTTGCAGCTCAGAAAGCCAACCAGAGGAGGCCACAAAGATGCTGCAAGGGCTGGAGCACCTTTGCTCTGGAGACAGGCTGAGAGAGCTGGGCTTGTTCAGCCTAGAGAAAAGAAGGCTTTGGGGAGACCTTAGAGCAGCTCCCGGTGCCTAAAAGGGCTGACAAGAAAGCTGGAGAGGGGCTTTTGACAAGGGCACATAGTGACAGGACAAGGGGGAATGGCTTTAAACTGAAAGAGGGGAGATTTAGATTAGGTATTAGGAAGAATTCTTTCTTGTGTGGGTGGTGAGACACTGGCACAGGTTGCCCAGAGAAGCTGTGGCTGCCCCATCCCTGGCAGTGTTCAAGTCCAGTTTGGATGGGGCTTGGAGCAACCTGCTCTAGTGCAAGGTGTCCCTGCACATGGCAGGAGGTTGGAACTGGATGATCTGCAAGGCTGCTTCCAACCCAGACTGTGATTTTTGGCATAGCAGGGACATCCAAAAGCCATGGGGGTTGTTTTACCTCTAGCTCTGTGAAGCAGTGCAGAGTTTCTGCTCTGGAGCATCATTTCAGGAATCATTTTGGGGCACATCTCTGCTCTGGAAAGAGGTGAGCACTGGAGCTGGGCTGAGCATGTTCAGAAACAGCCTTTCAGGGATGAATTACATGGCAGGAGGAGGAGGAAGAAAGAGGCTTCCAGCCACTGGCACCATCCCACTCTTGCTGCTTCTGTGCAGAGCTCAAGGGTGTCTTCTGCACTTCCCCATGCAAAGGGGAATGGCAGCCCTGGAACCAGCTTTGCTGCCTGCACAGAGTGTGAAGCTGTGTCCCTACATCCCTAGGCACACAGCAGCTCTCTCTTAGTCATGACTTGTTTCTAGCAGGATTAAGGGAAGCTTGGGGACTTTGAGGTTTTCCAAACCCCTTCAATTAACTTCTGGCTTGCAGGGTTCACAGAATTTGCCTGAATTTATGACCCATTTTTCTTTTAAATGGCTCGTTTTATTTTATTTTTTTTCCTAAGGATGACTCAATTCCGGAATGTTTTTCTAGCTAAAGGGCATCCTGTGCTTTGATATGGGGATGGGAGAGGCTCTGAGGGCAGTGCTGGCACCAGGAGTGGACCCTTGCCTCTCAGGATGCTGCGTCTTCTCCCAAGGTCCCCCAGGCAGAGCAGGCAGCAGGAAGGTTGTTCAGTTGAACATTAGACCTCTCATGCCTATAGAAAGAGGTGTAAAGATTGTGCTCAGTCTTGGTTTGCAATGCCAGTGTTTATGTGGGCATACCATTAAGTAGGTGCTCTGCCCGTGAGCCAGTGTTTAAAGGTTAAGGTCAGAGTCATTTCCAAAGCTGCAATTACCTCATGTGCTTGGCAAATTCTGTTTTTTACACCAACTTTCCAGCCATGTAAATACAAAATCATCCTTTTTATCCAGCGTGCTTTTAAAACCATTTCTTAAAGCTGCTGAATTTGTTTTATGTGACATCAAAAGGGAAGGCTGCATCTGGCTGAGACCACACATGCCAACTTACCAGTTTGTGTAGGCTGCTCCAGTGTTTGTGCAGCATTTACAGCACCCCAGATGAGAAGCTCTACAGAAGGACAAACAAAGTACCCTGATTTTTATTACAACTACTTTCATCTGCCACTGAAAATGGGGTTAGGACTGGGCTGATGCTCGCGGTCCAGTGATGGCACCATGTAGCAAAACCCCAGTGTGGGGGCTGAAAGCAGAGAGCAGACCAATATTCTGAGGGTCAGGAGAACACAGCAGGTTGAAAGTCATTGAGGTTTTAGGGATGGCAGCAGCCTTGCTACCCTGTGCAAATGGGACAGGCAGCAAAGCCTCCAGGGCATGCCCCACTGGGACCTCTGTCTCCTCCAACCTCCATCTCCCATGGGAGAGGTGCCATGGGGAGCAGGAGCAGTGCTGTCTGCACAGCCCTGTGGATATAGGTCATCAGAAAGCCATGCTGAGCTATTTTGGCCATGGCAGCAGTAATCCCAAGCAGTCTGAGCAGTGTTTGCATTATCATCCCCAAGCACACTTCCAGCCTTGCCTGTTCAGTGCACGCCAGGAGCATGCTGATGGTGACTTGGGTCTGTTGCCATGGGCCTGGGATGCTTTGTCTTGTGTGGAGCTTACTGATGACTCACCAGACCAGCAGTGCTTTGGAAAGCGCAGCAAAAAGCACGTAGATAGGTTTGTTCAGTGTGAAGGGGCCAAGCTAGAACCTCAGTGAGCTGCACCCACCTTATAACTGTGGTCTGGCCCTATCCAGCCTTTCCAACAAGTGCCTTTTCCTTCTTTACCAGCCTCAGTGTGCATATGTGTGTCAAGAGAGCTGGTGGTGGGAGCAAAGGATGTATTGTGTTTCCTCCAGCCAAATCTGTCACCTCCAGTGGGACCTGACCTGCACTGCTCTCCTGGGCAGCCCTGTACCCAGATGGGTACCCACATCAGTGGTGCTGAGCCCTGTGGGCTCATACTCAGCAGGTCTCTTGTGTTCGTGCACACCAGGTTGAAGCCTCAGAAGAGACCAGGCAGTGGCGCGTCCCAGCCATGTGAGAACATCGTGGTCGCCTACTACTTCTGCGGAGAGCCCATCCCCTACCGCACCTTCGTCAAGGGGCGCGTGGTGACGCTGGGACAGTTCAAGGAGCTGCTGACCAAGAAAGGGAACTACAGGTAAGGGCTGCTCCCCGTGCGTGCTGTGGTGCCGCAGACCATCAGCAACCCCTAGCAGATGCCATGTTGCCCCCACCAAAGTGAAGCAGCGTGGTGGAGGAGGGCTCCCTCAGGGCGTGCTGTGGTGGGGATGTGGCAGCATGGCCAAGGCATCTTGGCTGTTTTAAGAGGCAGGTTACAGGGACAAGGGAGATTGGGTTTTTTGGCAAAAGCATCTTGTATCACAGTTTGCACCTTCAGCAGAAGCTGCTGAGGTGCCCTGTGGGGTCCTGGGCTGGTGAGGAGCAGCATCAGCCAGTGCTCAGTGATGCTGTGGGTAACACTCTGACTCCCAGAGCTGGTTTGGCTCCTCCCAAAGTTTCTTCCAGTGAGAATAGGGAGGTTGGGTCCTGTGAGAATCACAAAGCAGCCAGGCATGGGGCAAGTAGCTCTCAGAGTTCTCCCTTCCAAGTAGGAGATGCCGTGGAAAAGCATGCCTAGCAACCCTTCACCAGCACCACTGCCTCATCCATTGCTTTGGAGAGAGCTGTGAATGGGCTTGGATTCACGGTTGGAGCTCCGGAATGTGCTAGCATGGATTCTGACCATGCTTTTTTAGCTCACTCTGCAGGGCAGAAGTGTGGTCCAGGTTGCCTCCACATCTGGGGGAGCTGCTCCCCACACACCACATGGTTTTTAACTCTCTCCCCCATGTTTCTGTTTTTCAGGTATTACTTTAAGAAGGTGAGTGACGAGTTTGACTGTGGTGTGGTCTTCGAGGAGGTGCGGGAGGATGACACCATCCTGCCCATCTTTGAAGAGAAGATCATTGGGAAGGTGGAAAAGATTGACTAGGCGCCAGGGCTGCCAAGGCACAAGGACAGGACTGTGAAGGACTCTGGGACCGGAGGAGAAGGCCTGGGGCGGATGCTGGTGGTGCCATTGCCATGGGCACTGGGCGGAGAGCGGCAGCCTGCACCGGCACGGACCTGGCCAAGCTCCGGGTTGCTGGTAGACACCGTTTCACCCCTCAGATCTGCCAGTGGGAGCCTGGGCTCCCTCTGCATACAGAATATAAGTGTAATGTAGCATTGTACAGTGCATTAGAAAGTGTAATATGACCTTGTTTACTAAAGCTGCATATTTTTGATATATTGTAATAAAAGGAAAATACTTCCAATGTCACAGTGCTCTTATGTAAATGTAAAGCGTACAGGTACTGCAGAGCTCGCCCAAAGCAGACAGCCACCCATCAGACTCCGTCTGCTCCTTGCTTTCACAGCACCCTGCCCTGGCCCCCAGTGTGGATGGCACAGCCCCGCTCCAGAGAGGCTGCTGTCCCAGCTCACCTCGGAACATCACTGAGCCACTTGGACCGAGTCGGTCTCTACCCTCTCTGGCAGTCTCAGCTGCTGCACATGGTAGGATGTTTTTTTTCCTCCTGAGCTTTCTTGTGACTGAGTAAATCCTGAGGGATAGAAGGGTCGGTGCCAGCTCTTGGGGCTGGGAGGACTGGCTCGGGGCTGGGCTGGCAGGCTGGGTTCTGGCATCCCACAGCCCATGTGCTCATCCCCCCAACAGTGTGCCCCTGGAGAAGGGTTAGTTCACTGTAGCTCCTGATGCTGAGCTCCAGCTCTGGACAGGGGACTCTTCTTAGGAGAAACATAGGGGATGGAACTGATAAGACACTAAAGTTGAGGACAAGAAATGTCTATTTTTAGAGTCCTGCATCTTGTTGGCTTCTGTGTCTCAGGAGGCAGCATGAGAGCACTGCAGCCTGCTGTGAGAGCAGAGGGGTGATTGATGCCAGTGTGTGGGGCTCCTGTAGAGCCAGGGCACCCAGTGGGGCAGCCAGCAGCACCTTGGAAGCCTCCTGGGCTTACTCAGATGCAAGAAAGCTGAGGGCTGCCCTGGTGCTCCCACCACCCTGCCCTTGGCCCTGCCCTGCTCCAGCACAGCTACAGCTCTGTGCCAGCTCTTTTGAGACCAGCCCTTTTGAAACCAAGGCAGCTCCCAAAGCCATGGGGCTTCCACATTGACACTTGCCCTGCCCAGCACTGCTCCTGGCATTGGGGCTGCTGGGGACCCTGTAGCACGGCGCCGGGATGTGACTCAGCCCGTTGTATATGTCACCGAGTGCCTTTAAAACACGGTTCTGTGACTTGCCTATACTCTACATGAAGTCCAGCAAAATCCACAATCGTTTTCAGCCCAGGAACAGCGTTACGAGGGGTTTCCCTCCCTGGTTTTTTGAGTTCTGATGGTTGTGTCTGGTGAGGTTGTGAACGTGCCCGGAATTTCCGTCTCCCCCTTTTTTCTCAGGGGGTCCCCTGTAAATATGTACAGTGGCCGCGCAGCCCCCTTCTCCTCTACGTTCTCATGTGCTGACATGTACAATGATCTTTTCAAAGGTACTTGGATAAAGTGAATAAAACCCCATGTCCCACCGCCTGCTGCTTTCTTCCTTCCCTGTGGAATAGACACCGTGGCCCCCGCAGCCAGCAGATGGAGCAGGATGGCAAAGGGCCTGGGCACATGATGAGGCTGGGGCAGTGATGGGCTCCATGGAGGGGTGGCAGGGCAGGTACCGGCCCCAGGAAACCAACATGTTTCCCACGGAGGAACAGCTCGGGGTCAGGGAGCAGCAAACCCAGGGGAGAGGGGATGGTGATGGGCCTTGAGGGGATGCTGGGGGGGTCCAAGAGGTTGCAAGCCAGGCTGAAGAGGAGCATGTGGAGCCCCGTGTTGGGCTGGTGCATGGCTGTGGAGCCCAGGCCTGGGGTGGGAGAGCTGCCTGCGAGCTATGAAACAGGGGCTCCGCCAGCCCCCTTCACCTGCACCCTGGCAGCCCAGCGTGAGGGAGACTGCCCTGTCACAGCTGTGTTTCCTGCAGCCCTGGCCACCCTGTGCCATCATAGGGCTGCCAGTCCAAGTGCTGCAGCACACATGGGGCTGTGCCGGCCCAGCACCCTGGGGAGGCAGAGGGCCCTTGAAGGGCCCCTTGCTGCACCCTCCTCTGCTGATCGTCAGCCCTGCCCTGTCCCCAAGACGTGGGTGCTCCCCAAGACTTGCTGCCATGGTGCTGTGGAGCTGCAGACACAGACCAGAGCCCACATGGTTTCCAGGTGGTTTATAGCACGCACTGGAGTGGGACAGGGCTCACAGCTCATCCCGGGATGCGCTCTGCTCCTTGCTGCCTGTGCCATTCTCAGGGGTCTTGGGCACCTGGAGAAGGCAGCAGTGAGCCATGGACAGACACAGCTCCTGCCTGTCCCCATCCCACAGGATCTGTCCCCCACCCCACAGAGGCTGGAGGCACCCCAGGGGGGTGGGAAGACCCTGCTCACCACAGGTGGCTCCTCAGGCAGCATTCCCCCGTTTTCCAGGAACTTGGAGAAGGTCTCCACGTCGCGGGAGCCCTTGAACTCAACCATCTGCAGCCACGGGGTGGAAAGATGGATGATGATGAGTGACCCCATCACCTGGGTTCTGGCACAGCACCCTCTGGTGCCCTCACCCACCTTCCTGCCTGGCCCCGCGGGGAAGTAGTGGAGGGTGGGGAAGCTGGTGATGGTGACGTTCTCCATCTCGTTGGCCGTGGCATCCAACTCGGCGATGATGATGTCCTCGTGGTCCTTGTAGCGCTCCCCCAGCTCCTCCCAGGCCGCCGCCATCGCCTGGCAGTGGGAGCACCACGGTGCATCTGTGGGGCAGGCACAGTGCCGGGGACCAGGCCGGGACACGGCTCTGTGTGGGTCAGGCTGAGGGGGCTGAGGTGGGACTGGGGCTGCGGCAGGGAGGCTGAGCCCAGGGGCTTATGGGGGTCCCAGCACTTACAGAACTTGACAAAGACGCTCTTGGTCTCATCAAACGCCACCTGCTCGAAGGTCTGACCCACCAGCACCTTAACAGCCCGCGTGTCCCAGTCCTCGGGTGGCTCCGCGCTCAGCAGGTGGGGCTGTGGGGACAGTCGGGACAGCCACAGCCTGGGCTGAGCGGTGCCAGGGCCCCACGGCAGCCAGGGGGTGCTCCTGTACGTCGGACCGCTGCTTCCCCTCTGACACCACCCCAGCTCTGTGTGTCTCCACATCAATGATCCCCTGCCTCCTTCCCCATAAGCCCCCCCCAGATCCTCAGGCCTGACAGCACAAGTTGGTGTGTCCATCAGGCTTTGGAGCAACCAGCACCCCTGTTGCTGGTTGGTTGGCACAGTGCCGCACCCCTCACCTTCACTTTGCCGTCCAGCACAGCCTGGATGAAGGTGCTTATGGCTGTGTCCGAGAAGGAATCCTGCTCCATGCGGTACTTGCGGTTGTTCTTCATCTTGACTAGGCGTAGGGTGGGGGCATCAGCGGGGGTCATGCCAAAGAAGGTCAGGACGTTGGCTCCATCCCCGGTCACATCCACCACCACGAACAGCACCTGGGAGATGGGTGGGTGACATGAGGCTGGTGTCACCTGCGGCTGTGGGTCCCCACCATGGGACCTGCTCACCTTGCCCCTGAAGGCACCAGCAGCCGCCTGGAAGCCATCCCGCAGTGCCAGCTGTGCCGACGATGACTTGTTGAGGAAGAGCAGCATGTGGTGTGGGATCTTGGCACTGAAGATCTGGTCGGAGGTCTATGGAGTACGAGGAGGGTGAGGGCAGGGCCCTGGCTCCAGCAAGGATGGGTGCAGGGACAGGCTGTACCTCTCTGGTGAACTCCACCACCAGCTCCAGGCTGTGGGCGCGGATCAGCTGGGTGAGCTCAGCCGCATCCAGCCCCTGTGCTGGGTCCACGGGGAAGTCTGTCCGACCCTCGTTGAACTGACAGTGCAGAGCACGGTGAGGGCTGCGGTGGGCAGGATGTGCCCACAGCCCCTGCACTACCTCCTCACCTTGAAGAGGCAGACGGTGTCGGCCGACAGCCCGTACGCCTGGAAGAGCTCGGTCGCCTCAGCCACACCAAATGGCACATCCACCATCTCCATGGCCACCTCGTAGAACACCTGGGCTGCCTCGCCCCCCAGGTCCTGCACAGCCACCCGTGAGCAGCCGTGGCCATGGGCACAGCCCCAGTCCAGCCCTTACCCACCCCAACCCACCTTGAAGAAGCCGACGACCACCAGGTCCTGGGAGCTGATGAAGGTGCTGGCGGTGTCAGTGTCCTGCAGCAGCATGGCGCTGGGGCTGGCCCGACGCTGCATCCAGCCCACGATGCCCTTCATGTCCATGCGGCCTGCCACGGGGGCCGTCACCCCGGCCACCCTCACTGGGCTGCACCCACGCTGTGCCATCAGCCCCCAGCCACCCGCTTGCCATCACCCCATGCCATCACCTGCTCTCCATCACCACCCTGCAGTCCCCATGAGGACACTGACACCCATCTCACCATCACCCACTGCCACCCATCCTTGCACACCCATCCCACCCCAGCACCCATCACAGCATCCCCACAACAGTGCCGTGGCCACAGCCCTACCGGTGTAGTCGATGGGGTGGGTGCGGTTGCCGTCACGAAAGAGCTTGAGTGTGGGGTAGGAGGTGATGCCAAACTCCTTGGCCAGGGCTGTCTGTGCTGTGGCATCCACCTTGCCCAGCCGTGCCGGGCTGGACTCGTTCCTCAGCGCCACAGCTGCCTGGGTGTAGGCAGGGGCCAGCCGCTGGCAGTGCCTGCACCAGGGCGCGTCTGTGGGCAAGGGCTGGTGGTTGGTCCCCAGGGTGAGCTCGGTGGGTTGCCAGGGCATGTAAGGCTGCGTGAGCATGTTGGGCTCTAGCCTGCTCCAGGGCACATGTCCCACACCCCAACTATGTGCCTATGCCCTGTGTCCCATTCCCATTACACATCCCGTGCCCCATGCCTCTGCCTGTGTCACTGCTCCGTGTCCCCGTCCTCATGCCATGCACCATACCCTGCCCTGTCACATCCATGCCTTGTGCCCCTGCCCACATCCCCATCCTGTGCCCCTCTCTGCACCCACGTCCGTGTCTGGTTCTGCCCATACCCCTGCCCACAGTGGGGCACTTACAGAACTCCACCAGCAGAAGCCGGTGCTCACTCAGGGCACGGGCAAAATTGTATTCGTGCAGCACCAGGACACCATCCTCCTCCCCGAGCTCATCTGAGAGCATTTCATCTTCCTCCTCCACCTCCATCTCCCCATCCTTCTCCTCGCCCCGCAACACTGGTCCCAGCCAGGCCAGCTCCAGCACCAGCAGCCAAACCAGCCGGGCCCCGCAGCCCCTCATGGTGCCCTCACCAAAGCTGGTGCCCGGGGAGGTGAGGGCACAGATAAGGGCCCGGGGCGGGTCGTGCCGGTGCCCTGGGGCTCGTGTCCCTCCGCTACTGGCTGCCCGGCGCTGCCGATAAGGCAACGGGACCAGGTGGCCGTTTTCCAGCCACCCATCCCTGCAACAGGACCCGGCCCTGCCAGCGGCAGAGGGACGGGAAACAGGCAGAGCCGGTGGGAGCGCAGACACACCAGTAAGAGACCAGTCTGTGGGATTTAATGGCGATGGAAGAGCACAGCCTCCGGCCAGGTGCTGCCGCGGCAGGGTCGCGGCCCAGCCCTGGCGATGGGGACCGAGCGGGCGACGGGGGTTAAATAAAAAGAGCAATTAAAAATAACTTTGGTTGCGAAGACCGCGACCGCGAGCGCCCGCTGCCCGTGGACCCCCCCGACCCCACACAGCGGCGATGCCGGAGCAGGGTCCCCCGGGCTGGCAGGCACCGCGTCCCCGAGCTGGCGGGGGGAACCGGGGTGCGGACGGGGGGTTCAGTCCTCCCAGGCCTTCCTTATGCAGAGGCTCCACTCCCAGGACAGATGCTCTATCTTGTCGTCGTCGGTGACAAGGGAGCGGACCCGGTAGGAGCCCCGCGCCAGCCAGCCCCGCGGCGCCTCCTCCGCCGGCGTCACCACCTCGTACTCCTCGGCCCGCGGCGCGTAGCTGCCCACCATGAAGACATCGCGGTCCACTGGGCGAGAAGGGGACAGGAGGGAGGAATGAGCGGGGCCAGAGTGGCATGAGCCGCCCTCCAGCCCCCCAACCCCACTCACCGGGCCGGCCCCGGCGGTAGGTGAGGTGCAGGCACCGCAGCCCGCAGACGATCTCCCTGTTGACCTGCGGGCGCAAGGCAGGGGTGCCATGGGTGTTGCTCCACAGCACACCCACTGCTACCCTGGGACCCCTGGCCTGGGTGGGGTGCACCCCCATCCCAATCCCCCCTACCCCAGGATCCAGCCTCTTGGTCAGTATTGGGCATTGGGCAGCATATCAACGGTGGCAGGGACCCCAGCATGGCAGGGACCTCCGAGTGGGGCAGGGACCCTGAGATGGGAGGGACACCCCTTCCAATGAGACCTCCAGGAACCACTGGGAAAGACAAGGACCCCACACAGATAGAACCTCTGAGAGAAGAAGGCACGCTGGGGTTTCAGCGATGGGGACACCAAGGATTCCCAGGGGGTCAGGGACCCCCAGAGGGGCACGGACTTTCAGGGTGAGGGGTAGGAGCCAGACACCCCAAGGGCACAGAGACCCTGGGTGTCAGGGATGCCAGGGCAGCTGGGACCCATGGGTGCAGAAGAGACCATGTGCAGCAGGGACATGTGGAAAAAGGACCCATGGGGAGCAGGGATCCCATTGTAGAGGGACCCCGGAGTGTAAGGGCAGCAGGGCATTATAATCCCACCTCACCTTGAAGGACACCTTCACCCTGTAGTCCACCCCTTCCTTCAGCACAAAGGCTCGGCCCCGCAGCACCTCCAAGTCTCCTGTGCAGGGAAATGGCCCATTCAGCCTTGCCCCCCTTCCTCTTCCTCCTCCTCCTCCTCCCATGGGTGCCCATTGCTCACCTGTCAGGTCCATGGTGATGGGCCCCGGCGCCTGCTCGCACATCAGGGTGAGCTTCGTCACCTGCACGTTGGGCACGCTGGCATCTAGGGATAAGCAGCAGGGTGCAGCCCTTACCCACCCGTGCCCAGCCCACTGCCACTGGCCCCTTTGCTCCCACACAGCCAGGGGGCTGCCCGTGCCCCCCCCTCCCTGTAACAGCATGAAGGGCCACAGTGTCCATGGTGGAGTGTTAGGAGCCAGAGGGTGCTGGGCAGCCCAGGCAGGGTGCAAAAGGCTGGGAGCATCTCAGCCCAGCCCCAACAGTGGCATCAGCACCTTTGGGGTAAGAGCACATCTCAAGGGCCCAGATGCAGATATCTCTTGGGGTATGGTGCTCCTTGGCTCAGGAGCAGGCCAGAGCAATGGGAAGGAAGAGGCAAGATGTGCAGATAAAGGCATCCCTTGGGGCAGGCACCCTTCCTGCACACCCCAGCCTGCACGCCCCCAACCACCCCCAGCTTGCACACACACCATTGTGCACACCTCATGCACCCCACTGGTTTGTACACACCTCACCAGCTTGCACACACCATCCCCCCAGCTCTCATGCACCCATTAGGCAGCATGGCAGAGTGCTGAGCCCACAGACCCCACAGACCTGTGGGGGGCACCCACGGACACTGAGGGCAGCACCAGGCTGGGGTGGCTGCTATGGATGCCATGGGGAGTGAGGAGCACCATGCGGGCACTGTCAGTCGTGCCATCCCAGCCTCCTGCGGCTGCTCACTCCATCTCCATCATCCCAATGAATTTCCTGGTCCCTTGTAACTGTTCCTATGGAAACTGCGGCGGTGATCCCGTAACCAAGGCAACCGGGGTCCCCGAGAATCATTACCCTGTCTGCAGGGGGATGCTGAGGTCTCTGTGCAGGTGGGGGGCACAGGTAGCACCCATGGGTGATGCAAACCCTCCCTGCTGGGAATGCCCCATGGGCACTGGGGATGCCTGAGCAACCTGCACGTGCTGAGGCTGCATCACCCAGCAGGGATGCCAGGGTACCGAGGTGCCCAGCCCTGGGGGGCAGCCCCCAGCCTTACCTACGGCCACAGGGATGGTACCCAGCAGCGCCTGCTTGTACTTCTGCAGGCTCTCATCCCCCGGGTCCAGCTCCTGGATCTCCCGCAGGCTCTTCTTCTCCGGCGTCTTGTACGCCAGGGCCACGTCGGCATCCTCCTCCTCCTCCAGCGATAGCGTCACCCCCTCCTTGTCAGCCATGATGTCTGCGGGGGACAGGCAGTGGCAGTCCCACCGCCCTGGGGACACCCCAGGGACACCCTGGAGACACCCCCACCCCTTGATAAACAGGCACTGGTGGGCAGGGGGCAACTGAGCTGGGGTAAACTGCGGATGGATGCAGGCAGCCCCTATGGGGCAGCCTCATTGTCCCCCTGCTCAGGGCCATGGGGATACTGCCAGGCTCCGTGTCCTCAGGGCCTGGTGCCACAGCTGAGACCAGAGGTGTTGCCACCGGCTGCATTTCCGCATGGTCATGGAGCAGGACGCGCTGGTGCCTACGCGGTGCGCACAGTGCTGAGGGTGCCTGCAGACGACCGCGGCCCGCGGGTGCCCTTCGTGCCTCATCAATCAGAGAGGTTCTTGTCACCTCCTGCAACCCCGCTAGGCAGCCACCAGCCCCATCTCCCACCCCAAACCCAAACCACCGGGGGCTGCAGTGAATAAAGCCAGCTCTGAGGGTAACAGCGCCTGCAGTGGGTGCCAGGCTGCTGGGGGGCACAAGGGTGGGGGATGCCCCACAGCCCGACGCTGCCCTGCCTGCTGTATCGCCCCCCACACCCTGTGACTACAAGCACTGAGCCCCCCAGAACCCCTGGAAACCCCATCCCTGGGGACACAGCCTGGGGCCGGGGACACGTCGCTCAGGCGCCGGACCCCGGTCCAGCTGTGCGTGTCCCCGGGGCAGCGGCAGTGAGCGGAGCAAGGAGCGATGGCCCCGCTGCGCCCCTGGGTCCCCAGCGATAGCCCCTGCACCTCGGCTGTCACGACAGCGTGCAGCACCGGCCGCGCTGCCTCCCACCCGGGGATGCCCCCTCCCCGTGGCTCGCTCAACCCCGCAGGGGTGGCCGAACCGTGCGGTGGGCGCTGGGTGCCAAAGGCCTGGCTGCGGGGGAGTCCCCCCCCGCCCGTACGTGGTGCTCCGGCACCCCGGGCCTGGGGTGATGCTCTCCTGAACACAGCGGGCGCCCGGGGCGATGTTCACCCGCTGCGCACCCGGGGCGATGCTCCCCCCCGCCGCCGCCGCCCCCGGGGCACCCGGGCGATGCCCTCCCGCTGCGGGGCCGCGCCGCCTGGCCCGCCGCCGCTCACCTCGGTAGCATAGCGCCAGCCAGAGCAGCTCCAGCAGCTGCCCGCCGGCCTCGCATACATCCAGCCCAAGCATGGCCGGGCCGGGCCCAGCGCCCCCGGGGCCGGGCGGGGCGGCCGCTGCCGGGGCCCGGGGCGCGGCTCTGCCGGTATCGGCGGCTCCGCCGGGGCCCGCTGCCCCGCTCCGCGTTCTGGCCTCTCCCGCTGCGCTCCCGCTGCGCTCCCGCTGCGCTGCCCGGCGCGGCCCGGCGGGGCGGCGGCGGCGGCTCCCGCAGACGCGGTGGCTCCGCTGCCCGCCCCCGCCCGCCCCCGCCCCTCGGCGCCGGGCGGCTCCAGCCCCGCCGCTCATGGGCGGCGAGACTGCAGTGAGCTCATCCGCCGTGCGCAGCGCCGCGCAAACCCGCACAGACCCTGCCCGCTGCCCGCACCCTGCCCCGCTGCCTGTACCCAGGCCCACTGCCTCTCTGCACAAACCCTGCCCGCACCGGCACCCACTGCCCGCACCCTCTCCGTACCCAGGCCCACTGCCTGCAACCAGCCCCCACGGCCCCTACCCAGCCCCACTGCCCGCATCCTGTCTGCACCTTGCCCCACTGCCCGCAACCAGCCCCACTGCCCGCATCCTGCCCACACCCTGCCCCACTGCCTGCAACCAGCCCCATTGTCCGCTCTGCACAAACCGTGCACAAACCCAGGCTCACTGCCCGCACCCTGTCTGCCCCCAGCCCCGCTGACCATACTCAGCCCCACTGTCCGCACTTAGACCCACAGCGCATACCCAGACCCACTGCTCACATTCTGACTGCATCCTGTCCCACTGTCCACACCCTGCCCCACTGGTGCCCCGTATAAACCCTGCCCGCACCGAGCCCCAGTGTCAGCACCCACCCCCGGTGCCCGCACCCTGTCCTACTGCCAGCTCTGCCCGCACCTGCCCATGCCCAGTCACACCTGCCTGCACACAGCCCACCCCTTGCCCACAGCCTCCACACCCTGCCAAGGCCTTGTTCACCCTGCCCGCACTCCGCAAGCTTCCTGTCTGCACCCCCCTGCCCGCACCGTGCTCGTGCTCATGCCCTGCCTGTACTGCTTTCTGCCAGCACACCCGTCTCAACGGCCACAGTGGTGCCCCTCTGCCGGCACCCAGTAGCACAAACCCCCGAGGAGCGGGATGAGCCCTGCGCTCCCCTGACCCAGCCGGCAGAGCCGCGGTCCCGGGCAGCGCGTAGGGGCTGAGGGCAGTCCCCATCGGGCCGGGCCGTGGGGTCCCGTGGGTAGGGCAGCGGCCGGTACCGGGGATGGGGCTTGGGGGTGCCGCGGACCGGGGGGCCCGTCGGGGCCCAGCAAAGACGGCGGCAGCCGCGGCGGGGGGAGCGCGGGGCGGGGCCGGGGCGGGGCCGGGACGAGCAGCGCGGAGCGGGGCGCGCACCCGAGATGACCATCGGCGGCCCCCGCCGGCTGCACCCCCGCCTCGCGATGCCGTGCCTGCGCAAGGTGAGCCGGCACCGGCCCCGGGCAGCGGACACCTCGCCGAGACCGGGCACCGAGGGGACCCGGTAGTGGGATAGGGGGGACCGGGTACCGCGGGGTCGGGGCGCTGGCATAACGGGGACTGGGCTCAAGCACCTTGAGGACTGGGTACCGAGGGGACCAGGCATTGGTACCTTGGGGACTGGGTACTAAGGGGTCCGGGCGCTGGGACACTGGGGACCGCTTGTCGAGAGAAACGGCTGCTGAGATGGTGGGTACCGGGCACAGGCACTATGGAACACTGGGTACCGAAATGGACCGGGTGCTGGGACCGTGGGGACCTGGCGCCGAGGGGACCCGGGCACCAGCACTGCACTGGGAAATGCGGGCATCAGGGACAGGGCACCCCCGGCGGCACGGGTGTTGGGATCTCCGGGGACCGCGGTCCAGCACCACTCAGTGCTCCTCGGGCACCGGGCACCGCCCCGCGGGGGGACACCCGCCGGCAGCGCTTCGGAGATGCGTGCTCAGCCTCTGCCCGCCGGCCCGGGGCGCTGCCACGGTCCCGGCAGAGTTCGGTCCCCGAAACCGGGGCTCCCTGGCCCGGGGATGACCTCGCAGCTCCGGCATTGCTCACTCGCCCGGCTGCGGGGTGCCCTGGTCCGGCTGCGAGGTGTAGGGCTGTCCCAGATCCAGGCACAGGGTGCCAGTGTCGGGTGGGTGAATCCAGGCAGTGTCCAGGCCCAGTGCCCTGGGCAAGGGGCTGAGCGTGGCGAATGCTTGCCCGGCAGATGGAGCGGATGATCGTCAGTATGCAGGACCCCGACATGGGCGTCAAGATGAGGAACCAGCGCTTGCTCATCACTGTCATCCCCCACGCCATGACAGGTGGGACCCTCAATGGGGCGCCCCAAGAGGTGCACGGGTGGGGAGGCATTGGGTGCTCCCTGAGGGAATCCCGCGGAGCACCCAGCTACCTGGGTGGACCCCAGCAGCACCCATTCCAGCAGCACCCCACAGCGCTCTCCTCCCTGCACCCGCGGGTGCTCAGCACTGCAGCTGGCATCAATTATGCATCGGCTGAGCAGGGCGGGCGCTCGCCGGGGTGGCTGGCCCAGCATGTCCTTGGCAGGGCCCCCATCACCCTGTGTGACTCCCTTGGCACCCACCATACCGTGGTGCTCCAGCCCCGGAACCTCCCTGTGCTCAGTCTGGGGGACCCCATTGCACCCTGTTAACACAGCCTCGGTCCCCAGGGAATGACATCGTGGAGTGGCTCATCCAGAAGTATGGAATCTCTGAGGAGGGTGAGTGCCCCGGCACACGCAGCCGGCACGGCAGAGGCTGCCAAGGCTGCTGAGCAGACGTGCAGCCCCATTGCTGCTCCCCCAGAATCGCTGCACCTCGGCAACCTCATTGTGAAGCACGGCTACATCTATCCCCTCAAAGACCCCCGCAGCCTGGTGCTGCGGGCAGACGAGTCGCCCTACCGCTTCCAGGTAGGGTCCTGCTGCAGCTGCAGCCCTGGGGCTCCCTCTACCCGGCACTACGACACCCATGGTGCTAACGTCAGCCTCTTCCTCTTCCCTTTCCAGACCCCCTATTTCTGGACCAGCACCAAGTGGCCGGCCACAGAGCTGGACTATGGTAGGTACCATCACATCACCTGCACCAGCTTGGGACGAGCCCCTTCCTGGCCTCCCTGAGGTGCCACTGCTCCTCTTGCAGCCATTTACCTGGCCAAGAAGAACATCCGCAGGCAGGGTGACCTGATCGAGCATGAGAAGGTGAGTGCTGCCCTCCTCACCTTGCAACGAACTAGGGTGTCTCAGTTCACCCAGGAGCAGGGGCTCACCTGTGGGGCAGCACCGACTCCCTGTGCTGGAGTGCCAACGGGACTCAGATCCAGGCACGGGGATGGGTGTCATGCCGTGCCTACCCAGATGACACCACCACTGCTGCTCCCCAGGACAACTACAACCTCCTGCACAAGCGGATCAACCACACGTGGGACTTTGTGGTGATGCAGGCGCGGGAGCAGCTCCGGTGAGTTCGGGCACAGCATTGCTGCACCCTAGGGAGCTGCCAGGGATGGAGCACCCTTGGGTGACAGTACAGGCAGGGTTCCAGCACCTCTCCACTGCCTTTGCATGGGCAGGGCGGCCAAGCAGCGAAGGAAGGGCGACCGCATCGTCATCGACTGTCAGGAGCAGGCATACTGGCTCGTCAACCGGCCCCCAGTGAGTACGTGATGGGGTAGCACTGAGGGCACAGGGGTGCTGCCAGCCCCTGGCACAATGCTCTTGTTGCAGCCAGGAGCCCCCAACGTGCTGGAGCAGGGCCCCGAGCGCAGGAACTGCCACACCACCCGCGTCCAGCTGGTGAGTGAGGTGCACAGGGCACAGCCACCCTGTGTGCTGGGGTGCTGAGCTGCCACCCCATAACACAACCCATTTGGGGTGTGAGCCCCAGCTCTGCTAACATCCACGTGTCCAGCCTGTTTCCCTGCCGAGCTGGGGGTTATCCATGTGTTTGCCTGTGTACCTGACACCCCTCTGTGCCAGTACCCCTGATCCCTGCAGTGTAGCTGTGCGTGAGGAGCCCCAGCACCCTGGGTGCCAGCAGCCATCCCTGGGTCCTTCCCCATGTCATGGTCCCACTAACGCTGCCCCAGACACCCTCACCCACCCAGCTCACCCTCACTAACCACCCACTTTCTCTTCTCTGCACCGGGTGCCGTGTCCTCTGCCCACGTAAGTGTCACTAACCCAGGGCTGGTGCCATGCCGGGGGGTGGATGCTGGGGTTCACACCACAGACTGTGCTGGCTGAGCCAGGAGGGGTGCAGGGATGAGGCTGGGGCCACAAGGATGGGCTGTGGGGTGCTGGGGTGAGGAGGGGGGCTGGATGCTTGGGTTCTTGCCCAGGGTGGCAAGGGCAGTGCACAGTGTCCCAGCCCCACCATGCCCTCACCTGACCCTGCACATCCCTTGCAGACCAAGAATATGGATTACTACAAGCGGGAGGTGAGTGGGGCAAGGGATGGAGGCTGCTCCCAGGGGACATGAGCTGCACAGCACCCCTAACGTGTCCCCTGTGCCTGGCCTCAGATCGAGTACTTCAGGAAGGCCATGGCCAGGACCAGGGTGAAGTCTTCCATCTGCCTCGAGGGGTGAGTGGCTGGTGGCTGCCAGGTCCTTGCTGGGGTGATGGGAGCACCCACATCCTTGCGGCCACAGCTTCCACACTGCCATCGCCCTCGGCAGGGAATGGAGCCGAGGCTCTGTGGCCATCACAAAGTACATCCCCACCGTGTCCCTGCCACTACCCCACAGTGGCTGGGGCTGGTGGCAGCAGCAGCCGGTGGCCCCGGCCACCTCCAGCCGCTGGTCCTGGCAGGTACATCAAGTTCAATGAGCAGTACGTGCCCCACGACCCCATCATGTCTGGCTGCCTGCCCAGCAACCCCTGGATCACAGACGACACCACGTACTGGGCCATGAATGCCCCCACGTAAGCACTCACATGGGGGCTGCCAGCCCTCAGCTCCTCAGTACCCCACCCTGCAGGATGAGGTGCTGGGTCATGCAGCAGCCATGGGCTGCCCCCTGCCAGCCCCACGAGGTGCTGCCCACAGGGTGCCGACCCCCACGAAGCTGCGTGTGGAGCGCTGGGGCTTCAACTTCAGCGAGCTCCTTATGGACCCCCTGGGCCGGGCGCAGCTCCTCGACTTCCTCAAGAAAGAGTTCAGTGGTGAGCAGCCCCAGCCCTGCACCCCAAACCTCCCATCCCAGAACCCCCAGACCCACCACTGTGTCCCAGTACCACCTAATCCACCCTCCCATCCTGACACCAAACCAACCCATTGCTCTGTCCTGGCCTCCCCCACCTGACCTCCCAATCCCAGCATCTCCCAGCTAACCTGTCCCAGCACCCCTGTACCACTTCACACCAGCTGGCTCCATCCCAGGGGTGGTTGCTGGGCCATGTGCCCAGCCACGGTGGACTTTGAGGGTGCCCAGCACCACAACCCCATCGCCAACACCATGTCCCCCTCCCCAGCCGAGAACCTGAGCTTCTGGGAGGCATGTGAGGAGCTGCGCTATGGGGAGCAGTCCCGCATCCACGAGATTGTGGACTCTATCTACCAGTGAGTGCCAGTGGGGCAAGGTTTGGGGGGCAAGGTTTTGAGGGGGAGTCAGGCCATCACAGTGCAGGGGCCGGGCACCCCCCAGGCAGTTCCTGGCTCCCGGGGCCACTCGCTGGGTGAACATCGACAGCAAGACCATGGAGCGGACACTGGAGGGCATCAAGACGCCCCACCGCTACGTGATGGACGATGCCCAGATGCACATCTACATGCTCATGAAGAAGGTGGGTGAGGGCGGGCAGGGCAGGGCAGGGCAGAGCAGGATCCTGACACCTCTGCCCGCCCAGGACTCGTACCCGCGCTTCCTCAAGTCGGAGCTCTACAGGAACCTCCTGGCCGAGGCCGTCATCCCTCCGGAGACCAAGAAGAGGTGAGGGCAGGGCTGGCCCCGGCGCGGTGCTGGGGTGGTGGCTGCCAGCACTGACCCTGCTGTGCCCGCAGGGTCTTCCCTTTCATGCGCAAACCGCGGCACTCCAGCCCCAGCCCGGCGCTGCTCCTGCCCGCGGGCGACACCGAGGAGCGGAGCCGCGGCCCCGCCGCGGCCCCCGTCCCCGAGGAGGAGAGCTGAGAGTCCCAGACCCACCAGCACGGGAGCCCCCAGGCCCGGCACCCGCCGGCGTGGCTGCAGACCCTGCCCAGCACCCCCTGCCCCGAGGCAGCACCGCGGGGCAGTAGCACTGAAGGAGAGAAGCCATAGACCCCCCTCGGTACCCTCTGCTCACATCCCTGCACCCTCCTCTTCCCCTTGGGGACCCTGCACCCTCCTCTCACCCCCCGGTACAAGACAATAAAGCCCTCATGGGCAAAGCTGTGGTTCCCATGGTTTTGTGGAGGGGTGACCAGCTGCAGGGTGGGGGCACACATGGTGGCAACCGGGCTGGATTGTGTCTCGTCTCCTGCCATGGGCTGGCAGCAGCACCCTCCCCTGCCTGCAGCACCCAGCAAGGGTGCAGACCCCAGGCAGGGGGGTACCAGTCACATGTGCCCATGGGACAGCCACCACCATGGCTCTGTTTGTGCCAAGGGGCAAAACGAGACCCATTGTCAACTTCACTGCCCTCCTGGCATGGCTGAGCCAGCACTTGAGACACTCAGTCACCCTGCTGCCCCTGGTGCACACATGTACAGCCCATGGAGTGGACAAAAAGGCCCTTCGTGTGGGGCCAGAGGTGCCAGGGGTCAGCAAACTCGGCTGCAGTGGCGCTGTGGGCTGGCAGCTGAGCCTCTGCCTGCCCACAGCCCGTTAATCTGAGCAGAGGCCAAGGATCTCCATCAGGATTATTCTCTTCCCTGGAGTCGAGCCACAGCTGTGAGGGATTAATGCTGGCAGTTACATAAAGGAGAGGGGGGCTGGTGCCCACCAGTGCTCAGCCTCATACCCCATCCCCTGCTGGGCATCCCCAGCCCACAATGGACTGAGCAGAGCCAGCCTGCACCCCAGCTAAGGAACAGCAGGGTGCTGGGAATGCTCGGGACCACAGCATCCTTCCCTGCCACAGATCTTGGGGCCCCTGGCACGGAGCAGGGGGGGTTTCATGGCTCAGTGCGGGGTCAGACAGAGGGACCTCGGTGCAGGAGAAGCTGCAGGAGCCTCGGTCACAGGATGGAGCTTGGGAGCTTGGTGCTGGCAGCCACTGGGCAGTGACAGATGGTCCCACACTCCAGGAGACAGTGCCTGCCATGCGGCTCCCTCCGGCTTGATCCAAAGCCAAACCCCAGCATGAGATTTTCATGCTGATGAACTGCAGCAGGGGTGTAAAACCAGGTCACAAGCCCCAGGCAGGAGGCAGGGATGGGCTGGCTGAGCTGTTATCTAACTCCAGCTTCCTTCTGCATGGTCCCTTCTCCCAGTCCATCACCTACCGGCAGTGGGACAGGGCAGCAGGAGGTGGCTTGGGGCAGAGCCACGGCCAGCTCAGCCATCAAAGCATCACCAGAACACCTGGATCCATCCCAAAACAGGGGTTTCTGCCTTGGGGAAGTCACACAAAGGGCTGCCAGAACATCCCAAGTGTGGCATAACCTCAGCTGCCACACCAAAAGCAGGGCACCATTTACAAACAATGCAAAAGAGATTTTATTGAAACCATTCAGTTAGACCAAGTCCTACAGGGCACAATTTGCAATAAGTTAAAGAACCAAACCAAACAGTCTTAGTGTTAAAAACCACACTAATACGTAACACAGTGATATATGCCATCATCACCCATCTGAGTTATTGAATCAAGGCACAAAGTCATTCATTAAATACTGCAAAGAAACAATTACACTGAGAAACAAGCTGGAAAAAGGACTTGTTTTGTTAAGAAGGTGCTGGTTTGGCACTGATGCGTTTAATTGAGCTGCCACAGGGAAATCTCCGTTTCCAAACTATCTGGAAACATTAATGAACAACTTAAAGCCAGAAAAGCCTCCCAAAGCCGAAAATTCATCTTTCCTGAAGCAACATTCAGTGTGCCTATGGGAAAGGTCAGGTCCAGGTAGGGATGGGAGGAGGGAGAGTGCCACAACAGTGTGACTGCAGTGAGCATACAGCCCGGGCACCTTGCTCCCTGCCCAGGGAATTTCAGTGGGATACAATCTGCATCCAACACTCAGATCAGACTGCACTCAGCCTTGGGCTCCCGCAGCCATGCTCCCAGCTCTGCCCCAGGACAGGCTGAATCCAGCCCTCACAACCCGTGATGTGCAGCACTGGCACAGCCCCGTGATCCCTGCAAAGCTGGCACAGGGACCTGTGAGGCTGCTGCACTTCAGGTCTTTATTCTGCTGAGCAAAGAGGCAACCTAAGCTGGGGGACACAGCAGGAAAGCATCCCTGCACCCCCAGGTTTCCGCACGGAACAGCCTGGACAGACAGAAACATAGGGAAAACCCACCAGTTTGAGTCCAGGGTGCTCTGACGGTTCTGAGTGCTCTCCAGGGACCATCCCCAGCTTCCTGCACAGGCAGGACTGCAGAGGCCAGCAGAACTCATCCCACATGGCTCTCTTGACTGCCTGAGATATGGATCACAGGGCAGAGGGAGTCAGGGCACACTTCACACCAGCTGGAAGCAGGAGGTGAGCGTCCAGGCAGACCACTGATGCTGCAGCTTGTTTTGCTGCAGGACTGGAAGAGCTGAAGGGCTCATGTGTCAGAGCAGCTCATGTGGTGACTGCAGCTTTCCAGGATTGCGCAGCCAACTCAGACCTTTCCTTCCAGGATGTTGTTTCCACATTCCACACCCGACCCCACCAGGAAAAGCAAAGACACTGAGCCACAGAAGTCTCCAGGGAAGATGTCACCTTTACTCAGCAACCTGTTCCATTCCCTCAGGCTACCAGGCTGGACAGAGAGAACAGCACCCGAAGATCCTCACCCAGCATCACTTCAATTCCAAGGGCACGGAGCTCTCTTTGGAGCTGTGCTGCAAAGAGAACTTGCGCTGTTTCCCCATGCAGTCTTACAGCTTGCCCACCTCCTGGCAGAGGGGACAGTGCTTGGAGATGGCTCCTCAGCAGCTGCAAGACTGAATGAGTACTTGCAGGGCAGCTGGCACTGCCACTGGGGTAGAGGGTTCTGAGAGTGGCAAGTCCAGCTCCCAGAAAAGGTTAACATGCAATTCTACTCTGAAAATAATGTCCTACATCCTCTGGCACCTCAAAACCAGTAAGAGAGGTGGTGTCTGAACCAGCAGGGACCAACCAGCCTGGGGCAGGAAGGAACACTGATGCATGAATCAGGTGAGAGACCAGCTCCCTTTCTGTGTCACCAACACTGCACAGCCCGGCTGGAAAGGAAGCAGCAGAGGAGACAGACACAGGTAGGTTTGTGACTGCACAGTAGGGCACACAGGGCTGTTCTTAGGAGAACAGGCCATTTTCTAAGTAGAATGAACAGTTTAACCTGCACTTTGCTGGCCTCGGTGACACCTCGCCATGGCTGGGGTCTATCACTATGCACATCCCATGACTACCAAAGGAGGGGCCCAAATCCAGGAGAGGGTGATTGCAAACCAACCTGCAGCCAAGCACCTCTCCCACGCCAGGAGAGCTGACTCAGAAAGGACACCTAACACCACACACCGAAGCTTCACTTCTCACACAAGCACCCAAGAAATAATCAACTCCGGCATCCCCAGCAAGCACATGCCTTCCTCCAGACACAGGCTGAGTCAGCACAGTTCTGTGGGCACAGAAGTATTGAGGGGAAAGCCCTCTTCCCCAAGCTGACAGCACTTCAGTGGTCGCCAAGCACTGAAGTCCCATCAGCTCTGAGGACAGATGCACTGGCAACTGCCCCCATGGCCTGGGCATCCCCAGACACTGGGGGTGCTTCCCCACCAGTCACGCTTTGGTTTGCGGATCAAGAAAGGCAGCTTTCCATTTGAATCCGTGACCTGGGTTTGCCAAGAGCTCGGCTGCAGAGGAGAAGCAGCACAGAGGCACCCGGCCCTGGGCAGCCTCTCCCCCTCCCTCGGCCAGCTCACACTCGGCTCTGGAATTGCATCCTGTAGAGGCGGTCCCGGATGTACTGCTCGCTGTCCACAGCCACCTGGCTCAGCCAGATCACCCTGCTCCCAGACACATCCTCCTTCAGCTTACGCTTCATCAGGGACACCGTCCCTGGCTCCTCGCTGGGCTGAGGGCCCTGCAGCAGCACATAACAGGCGTGACGGCTCCGCTCGAACAGCAGGGCTGTAATGCAGAGCAGAGGGAAAGCCCAGCCTCAGGTCTCTGTGCTCAGCGGCCACCAGACCCAATACCACGCACCCAGAGTACAGGAGGTACCAGAAGTGTCCTCCTGTGCCTCCTCACTGGAGGGCTGGAAGGAGAGGACTTACCATCGAATGCAATTATTTGGTCTGTGCTATTGCGGAGCTCCAACAGGACATTAGTGTAGGAGGGATGGAAAAGATAGAGCTTCTGGAGAGGAGCTTTGGATCTCTGCAAGAGGACACCATCAGGACATGGACCCATAAATTATCAGAGAGACACCACCAGCACAAGGCTCAGCTATTACTCAGAATAAATCCAGTTACTTGTCCATGTCTGCCCAACTTATCCTGTCTGATGCCCTAGAACTAGTGCTGGGATTCTGCTTACTGTTCAGTGCTCTCCTCCCCGCCCCAAGCTCCCTGTAAATAGCAGGCCTGCCTGCCACAGGCAGGAGACAGATTTTTGCCTTAGGGCTGGTTGAGTTAGCAGGGAAGCACAGGAAGCTCAGCTGGTGCTTAGACATGGCATACTCCAAGACACAACCCGTCACTAACGTTGCCAGCCACTGCCCTAGAGAGCTGTTTTTGTGACCCAGCTGAGTTGTGCACAGAGAGGATATTCACGTGGCCATGGGAGATCACTGTGTGTGGTACTGCCACCAGAGGCTCCTGGCCAAACAGCAGCAACCACTGAGGTACCAAGCCAGCAGCCTCTCACCTCACCTACAGTACCACACCAAGGCAGGGCTCAGGGCATCCAGTGAGTTTGCTTGTAATGACACTAAGTCCCTTTACATAGCCAGGCTGAGGATGACAAAGGTGCTGCTGCCACTACCAGCTGTTAGGAGGGACATTGCTATGGACATTGTGAGGGCCCCACAGAGACAAGACCACATGCAGAGGTCTACCTGCTTGAAGCAGGACAAACTGGTCAGAGCCCCCACACCCAGTGCAGAGGCTGCAGTGTTAGCGGCACAGACAAATGCAAATGGGAACACGGGGAGAAGCTCCACCCAATTCTGTCCCAAAGCCTGGAACAGCAACCATTCAGCAGCACTACTCACCGTTTCGTTTCCTGGCACCTGGTATTCACCCCAGATGAGGAAGGTGGACCGATGATCAGCAGTAGGAAGTGTGGCTGGCCCAGGGCTCTCTGCTCTTGAGTTTAGCTTCAGGTTCCACTGGACTGTTCCAGATCCACTCTCAACAACCATAACCTAGCAGGGAAGAAAGAAAAGGAACTCATACCAAAGAACTCTGACAAGCCATGAGAGAGAAATTGAGTCAGCTGTCTCCACCCCACACAGTCTATGGGAACAAGCATCTGATTCAAGGGAAGTTGATGAAATACTTGAAGCTGAGCATCACAGAGCTGTGAGAGCTGGGGCAGGCCACGTTAGAGCAACGTCAAAGTTTTGTAGCTATTTCAAGGGGTTCAAAGCTCTTTCATTGAAGCCTCTTGCTGAAAAAAGAATTAAAGTGCCTGAGCCAGCTTCAATAACCTGTTGAAACAGAACCTTTCCCTGCCTAAAGCTTCCTAAAACCAGCCAGAGGGAACATCCCACCAGCTGTCCTCAACTCAATGCCTGCTCGAGCTGTGAGATGCAGAGAAAAGTGAAGTTAAAGGGAAGAGATTTCAAACCTTCTTCCTGTTGGGTCCAATTTCACTCTCAAGGACAATACCAAGAACATTGGGTTTATAGTAACCAAGCAGCGGCTCACTAAGGGAGAGAAAGAGAAGGGACAGATCATAACACACCCTGATGGCTTGGGCATACCTTGCTTTTTCAGAGCAGCCTCTGTCCTCCCACAGCTCCCCTGGTAGAAGACTTGACTGCCACAACATTAGGTTAGCCTGGTATCACTCCAACCCTGAGCCCAGTCCTAGGCATATCACAACAGGCACAGAATGAAGAATCAAAGCTTTGGGTGCCTCCATTGTGAAGCAGCACCTGACATTTGCTAGCAGAGGACATACAACACAGTAAGTATGGTCTAGATAAGCAGATAACATAATTCCTGTGTTCCAAATGAAAATGTATCTGCCAGGACTCTGCTGTTGCAAGGAACCTGAAAATGCCACATCCACCCCACACTGGTAACGCTACCTCACAACACGGGACACGTTGAGGGTCCACAAAGTCTGCAGATTGTGTGCATTGATCAGCGTAGCCATGTCCGAGTTTGCAACGAGGATGCTCTCCTGTGACTGCCCAGGAATTTTTGCCAGGTAACGGATGTCCCCAAAGCTGAACAAGGACAGAGGGATGATTATGCTTTCTAGACTGTGGATGGGTTTATTGAGGGGTTTGTTTTTTGGCTTGGTTTGGCTTTTTTTCTCCCTGCATAGTAAATGCATATAGGAAACCCCAGCCTGCTTTCTCTCCTTTCCTGTGAAACCCTGACCAAGCCATCAACACCAGCACTCTCCATGAGCTTCAGATGTGCTCCTAGTCCAAAAGCCATGTAGCCAGGAAAGAACAAAGCCATCTTGTCAGGCACACCAGTACCCTCCACTCCACCAGCAACCAAAACAATCTCACACCTGAGAAGGGACAAGCGGTGCGTAGTGCTGTCAATGTTCTTCTCCCACTGAGGATCTTGCTGAAGGCTGGGAAGCTTAATTTCCATCCCAGTTGCTGCACTGTAGAGATCTTTCAGGGAATACGCATAGAGAGAGTTTTCTGTGCAAAATAAAAGCAAGAATGAAGGAGATAAGTTGTCCTGCCCTTGCTCTGAACTCTATGATTTTCCAGATCTGGCAGATCAACTGTATTTTTAGGACTTGCATCATAGACTTGTAGTGGTATTTTGACTCAAGCCTGCATTTGAATGTTTTTAACATCTTATCTGTTCATAATCCAAGTGTTCCACAGTAATCACTTGCTATAAATGACTACTTAAACCTTACATTCTCAACATTTTTTCAAATAAAATTACTACAAGGCATAACAAACCTTAGCTTAAGCAGAAGCCACCTCTTCCCTTGGCCTTGAATAGCTCTTTTGCTAGGTGAAAGCACGACACAGCTTTTAAGAATGCAAAACACTCTTTCAGAAAACTGTTTAGGAATCCCCATTTCACAGCTATAATTACTGCTTTCAGACTGAATTCACAAACAGAACTGTACCTGTATAGAAAAGAAAGTAGGAGGAGGAGACCAGGTTCAGCCTGATATAACGAGGTTTCCCATCCACAGTCAGGCTTCCAGTGGAGCCGATCTGTTTGCCATTTTTTCCTGAATGGATGAAGGTCTTAATCTACAGAGGGAAGGGATAAAAAATAAAAAATAAAAAAGGTTAAAGACTACAAAATGGTTACAGTACTGCTACTGCTCAAACCTGAGTGTTTCACAAAGCTTCTGAGCAGCTGGTACTGAATAGCAGCTGAGTGGGAGCAGCATAGCCTGGGATGGAGGTTTTGGAGATAGGCATGAGTTAGATGATCCCTTTTTCAAGTTTGGAAGTCACTTTCAGCACATCCCCTTGCCCTGAGATTTTACTACCTCTGCCAACCACCTCCCCTGCAAGCTGGGACCCCCCAACAGCAAGTCCCAGCTCTGCTAAGAACAGCAAAGAACTATTCAAGCCTACTGAACAGTGACAACAATGGAGAGGACCTAAAGGCAGAAACATACCAGCATATGGACACAGGGGAAACTAGGCTTCACATGGTAGCTCTGCTAAATATTTTAAGTGCCCTAATTTACTCCTCTTAAGGTTGACATGAATCTAAGGGGATAAAAGAGCTGACATGTTTCTTTATAATCTTTTAACAGGGTAACAGAATCCACTAAAAACATCTGACCGATGAGAATTAATATGAGGATCAGATTCAAATGTCTGGGCAATAGTCATGGTCTGTGGAGAGCAGTACACACTAGGGAAAAGAGAAACATCAGACCCAGAGAAATAGCATCATTCAGAGATGCTGAGTCAGGGAGGAACCCTTCTCTGTTCCTTGAGAGGGAGGGATGGAAAAGGGAAGATCTGTTGCTCTGGAAGTGTAGCTGGGGAGTCTGGCAGGTAAATAAGGAATAGTTTGCTGAGGAGAATGAAAGTCACAGCTGGAGAGGGAGAGCAACGCATCCACCAGCTGTTCCCAGCCTCCTGCACTGGGAGGAGACACATACCAGCTCTTGTAGATCAGCTTCACCTTTACTTACAAGCCCTAGCTCAGCAGCTGCCCCAGGACAGCAACAGCCAAAGGCATTCATACAGCAAGTGCAGCTACACACCACTTTACTCACTGCAGTGCTTAATACCTCTATGTGCTGTTACAGGCAACGTATCCTGAAAAAATCTTGTATGTTCCTGGAAATGTTAGTGTTGAAGCTTGCAGCACGTAGAGGTCAATAACCCTCTCAGAAAAAGTTGCCATCTAAACCCCCTGCACACCTCTCAAAATTCTGCCATGTTAGGGAAGAGCAGTATAAAGTAATGTTCAGCTTCAGCCCCTCTTAGCAACAAAGCTAATTTACTTAAATTCTGAATCTGCCTTCTGACAAGGCTGCTTTTTTCCAAGCTGCAGAGCGCCACTCAAGCTTCCTACATTTTGCATGATTTCTCAAAAAAGAATATATTTTTACTTAAGCTGGCAGAGTGCTTGCCAAGTCCGAAGGAGGAAGGGATTTTGTACCAAGATAGCTAGAGAGGTTAACTGGAAAACAAATCAAAAGGCAGTTTGCAGAACAGAGACTACATTCAAACCTTTCTGGGCCACCTAAGATTAATAAAATAAAAAGAAGTCTTGAGATAACTGGGATAGCAAAAACAAGGAAGAAAGAAAACAGAAGTGAACCATAGGAGTCAAGAGGATGGAATTTCTGATGACGCTGGCAACAATGCCTTGGACAGCAAAACCTTATTTGCTTATGGAGGACTCCTGTGTGAAGACACGGAGCTCCCACTCCTCCCATCAGACTTGCAGGGAGACTAACTTTCGTATGCTTTAAACAGGACAGATTGCACATGCAGGTGATGCTGTACCACTCAATCACAGATAAAGATGTTCTAGCGTAAAAACACTTTTAGATACATGACTTTCCCCCTCTAAGAAATGGGAAATATGAAGGTAACACAACTGGCAGCTATTTCACTGACCCAAGTCAGAAGTAACTGGCACAGTGACACTAGGAAGAGAGCTTTGCAAAGCAGACCACAGGCAGAGATAATGTGTCAGGAAAGGGCAGTGGTGGTACAAAAGCACTGGTTGTCAGCTGTGCTTTGATCTAAGAGCCAAACCTGTCAGGGTTTGTTCACTTCCACTACTCTGAACAGAGTCCCAGAAAACTGCAAGCTCATCTAGCCCAGGCTCATTTCACACACAGCCCAGGAACACATAGTGGAGAGCACACTGAGGAAGGGCAGGGATTCCTGGACAGCTGTTTTTCCTTGTTTCTTTCTTTCTTTTTTAACTGTAAATCATTTGCATTGATTTGGGAGCGTTTGGATTCATCTCTGCAGGGTGGGAAAGAACCTGTCCCAAACCCACAGAGAGCAGAGGCCTCTGGACACCCCCTCTTAGACTACAAGACTGAAATAAATAGCATTCCTGCCATGCCCCGTGGTCCAGACACTGGGCTTATCACAGCTTCAGAGTGACATACCTTATCTCCTGTAGCAATGAAGATTATCAGGTCCTGAACTCCATCATTATTCACATCTGGAATCACTGACACAGGAGTCAGCACAGTATAATTAGTTCCAAAATCACTGGAATGTCTCCACTGAATTTCCCCTAGAAGACAAGTTATTAGGAAATATTCACTAAAACGCACTTTAGGTTGAAAGGCTTTTATTGCTCCTGCTCCTGGAAGTACTTTGCAGCAGCCAGCCATTCACAGTCCATCAGCACCACAAACCAGTCACATTAATGCTCATCACAAGGTACTTCATTGCATTTCCACATTTCAAATGAGTCCCAATACCCACAATTTTGAGTTATATTGGGAAGTAATTCTAGCTGCCTGCACAAATGCACCCAAATATCCTGGGCCCAAGGACAGGTTTTCTTGTGCCTTAGGTTAACACGTTTATCAGCATGTTGATGGCACAGAGAATCCTTTTTTCATGATCCAAAGCTTACTGTTGTGTGTTTAAATCTGTACAGACATTTGAATACCATAAAGCAGCTGAATTCTGACCACAGCATTGCAACTACTCCCCATAAAACCTTCTTTGCTGCAATTTGCCTCCCCAAGATGTTCCATGGTGATGCAACCAGCTGCAACTCTGTTCACATCCCCCTCTCCCTCTTTTGAAGAACACACAGCACATTCAAGCTCGTGTGTAAATAGAGGTGGCAAAGATTTGGTTTCTAAATAATGGGGGGGGGTTCTCCTCAACAGCTCTAGGCTGGTTGAGTGGCTCTACTCCATATGCTGCTGGCCTCTTTCCAGTCACAGCCCAGTGGAATTTGCAGTGGAATTTGGTGTGAGTGTGGGGAGACCACTGAGGGAGTTTCTTTTTAAGGAAGACTTAAGTGACTAACTAGGTGTTTAGAGGGGAAATGCTTCCTCTCCCCTTCAAACAGTATCACATACAGCAATTACCACTTCAGGAATGCAACATAATAATCTGTTCCTTGTCAGGAAAGCAGTTGTACTGAAGGCCAAGAATTACTACCTGATGCTGTCTGCAATAATTTAAAGCAGGCTGTATTTGCAGTAGGATTCCTCCAAAGCTGTTACTAAAACATTGGAAAAAAATACTTGGATTTTTTTATTATGACAACAGATGTGAAGAACATTGCCCCTATGAAATCATGGGAAGGTGAGGAATTTTACCTATGGAGAAAACAAAAAGGCAAAGGAAAACTGAAGTTTTAAATAACTATATCCTGGGTTCAGCACAGTTCAAAGCTACAACAGTAAGACCAGGCTGATGATACTTGCATTTCAATACATAAGGGCTCTATTCTTTGCTGGTCAAACAGCGGATAAAGTTTGGAGGACGCATATTACTGTCTTAGAAGAGCAATCTGACTTAACTGAAACAGGTAACAGTGAGATGGACTCAACACAAAGCACTTGAGAAGCTTTCATGCTCTAGGAGCACTAACTATGAAACCAGTCCCATTCTGTTCCACCAACTGGAGATAAGACTATTCTGTCTAACACAAAGGTGCTTGCTCAAAGCCCAAGCTCACAGCAGAAGCGTGGCAACAGAAGGCAAGATGGACAGCAAATCAAACCTGGGTGAAAGGGTTGGGTTTTTTTTGGTCATATAGAAGGAATAATAAAATTAGGATTTAGGAGGACTGACTCCAGCTCTTGCTTCAAGCAGCCGAAGAGGACTTCCCTCTGTCAGACATCCTCCAGGCTGGAGTTGTGGCTTATTTAGCGATTCCTTGCACAGAGACAATTTCATATATCTGATCATCGTGGTCCACTTTCTGCCACACCCCTCAGGAGACCAGAACTACTCACAGGGCTCACACTGCAGGCTGCTGGAGGACAAGGTGAAGAGAGAAGTTGGAACAAAAGACTTATTCCTGTCCTCTTCTTGACTCTGGTCCTGGTCCTGGCCCTGGCAGAGACGGAATACACACCTACATCGACTTTTGCTTTGACCTGGAATAGCTAACCTTAAACTCCTGTGTCTCAGTTTGCTTGTAAGATAAACATGCAGGAATGTTAGATGTCCCACACAAACAGAGGCATGCAATCCTACACTTCTTGTATGCTCAGGTCACTTCTGACAATGAAAAGAGCAAGACTTAACACAACTAGAATTGATACAGAAGCACTAGCTTTATCAGCATTTAAAGATCAAAAACACATTAGATACTTTCAGATGATGATCTGCCTATCTTTCCTCCTAACCTACAGGCAGAGGTTAGACAGCCTGAGAGCCCTGGGATCTCACCAATGCTCCACAATAATGAATCATTAACAGCTAGACATTGTTCTGGCTACTGTTTTTAGCACAATGTGATGCAAGTCAGACTTTGCCACTTTAGATACATTTAGCCTATTTAAATACATTTAGCTTATTTAAATACATTTTATTCTGGCCTCCCAACCCCCAGCCAAAGTCAACTACACCAAAAAAGCCCTTTTAACCTACTTAATAGCATAAAGGTAACAAATACATCAACTTCTGGGTTATTCACTTTTCTGTCTGAAGCAATTTTTAATCTCTTGCTTTTAATTTATTTACAGAATAAATACAGTAAATAAATTTTCTCTACTGTATTGTTGTTGTGACCTCTGGCTTAGCCTGGTTCCTTCTCTCCAGGAGCTACTTCTTTATGACTGTCTCTAGCTACATGCATTTGGCACCTACACTTTGACCTGAAAGCAACTGCTTCATTAATAGTCTAAATAACCTGTGCTAAAGGTTACTGATGAGGGAAATGGTGCTAAGATATCTCAGCTGCTACAGAAGCTTTTTATCTATGTGTGCGTCTATACTTCCATCCACACTGGAAATCAAAAGCTACAGTAGATCTTCCTCAGACCTCTCATTGTTTCTCTCCCAGTTTTTGGATAATAGGGCACGAGTGCCTCAATCCGAGCTACAGAGTACAGGATCCTAGGATTGGTTCCAAGGGAAAACATGCATTTTTTAGAGCCTCTGAAACAGTGACCACCAAAATGGAAAAATGTTTCAAGCTTCACCAGCGTGGAAGGTTCAAAGTGCATTAGGATGATCATTGCCATGTTCCAAGAGAAGTACAGGCACTCTTTACCCCCACCCTACATGAGGCAAGTTGATGATGAATTTCTCCATCTATGGGTTCAGAAATGAAGGCTTTCAGAGGAACTATGCAAAATCCTGGACAACAGAAACAGACTCGTAAGTGCTCTCCCTGATGACTTTAAAATGATAAATCCTTAACACTCCTCTTGTCACAGCAGGCACTCCTAGCACACACACACACAAATGACTGGGAAGCATTGCAGGTGCAACCCCTGACAGTATGAAGTAACATTCACAGTTAGTGACTGCTGCTCCTGTTTCAAAAGCTGTTGAGATGTTGTTCTTACAATACAGCAGCTGGCACAAACCACAACAGAGTCCAGCCTTTGGAACAGAGAGGCTGAGAGAACAGGCGCCTCTCAAGAGCCCAGTGAATGGCTCTGGGAAGGATAATAAATACTCTGTGCCCATTGTTCATGTACCAGCAAGTCATGTCATGCTGGCGTCCCCAGCCGCAGAGGTCCCACAGTCAGAGGGTGAGGAAAGCAGGAGCACCATCCTCAGTATGGCAGCAGTACCCTGCTCACCACTCACCTGTGTGCAGGTCAACTGCTGTGAGAGACACCGGCTTCCCCACCACCAGACAACCCGAGGCCTCAGCCCCCCCAAGCTGCTTGATGCCACACTCCATCCACTCCACTTCCTCAGCAGCAGGCCTCTCCCACAGCGCTCTCCCGTTGGTGCCAGATACAGCAGCAATGAAGGCACATGGAGAAGGCAGACCTGAGGAGTAGACATGTCAGAGGGAACACTACCTACACACCCTACCTTTGCTGCTCCACACCACCTGAGAGCTGGGACTCACCCAGTCCCTCTCCACACCCACATAACCCAGACCCATAGCTGCTTCACTAATTAGAGCTAAAAGAGCAAAACCAGCCCTTACTGCAAGGCTTTCTGTTTCTGAATCAGCTACCTTCATCCAGACAGGATCTGTTGAAGCTGCTGCTGCCATTGCTAGCTTTGAATGCAAAGATGACATCTTGCACTTTGTCTTTATTCACATCTTGTATGGCGAGAAACTGGTAGGCCACTGTAAAAAAGATCACAAGGCAGGCACTGGTGAGGATTGCCTCAACCAACAACAAAGCTAGCTGGAGCAAAACAAATTCCTAGAGTCCTACTCACTGCCTCCATCTCTGACAGTGTAACCTCAGGACAAATTGGCTTTTGTATTAAAAAAAGCCATCCACATGAGTACTGAGGGCTGGAAATTAGTGCCAAAGGATTTTTTAAGTTTCTTATGCCCCAGAGGATTTGTCCTTTTTTAAGAGCCAACCAACCAGAGACTGAACTATGTTGAACAAAGAACAGCTCTGGTCTTGGTGTGGGGTTTCTATTTCTGAAATATAAAAGCCCCAAAACAAACCCAAACCCAGCCCCAGATACTCCATGTTTCTCACTCAGCTAAAAACAGCCTTTTTCAGCCCAGAGCAAAAGAACTCGGATGTCCGCAGGAACACACAAAGCTCAATCCCCACTGGTGAGCATCACCTCTGTGTTTATAGCACAACCAGCACACACCCACCACACATAAGACTAAAGAAAAGCTTTCACAGAAGCCACCAGGGAGCAGTACCCAGGCTAAAGAGCCAACTGAAGCAACTACAAACGTGTGCAACTTATAAAAACCACAAGAAGACGCAATTCTTCTCCCCTTCCTGTTAGCCATGGGGAAAAGTCAGAAAGTCATATGGACAGAGGAAAAAAATGCCTAATTGTCCCCAGACGTCAGTTCAAACTTCAAGGGAACATTTTACAGACCAAATTTAAACAAAGTTATATTCCTAGATGCACTTCCCCACTTAATTCTTTCCCAAATGAGGCCAGCCTGCTACCTTGTTAGAGCTTCAGAGCAGCATCTAATTTGTCCATTAGATCCTGTAAACACCTCCTGGAAGGCCACTCCAATTATGACGGGCCACTGCTTATTCAGGTCAGGTATTCATGCAGCTCTTACTCCCAAGGGCAGCATCCCTGCAGGCCTGGCTCCAGATCGTGATTAGATAGAGGTCCACAATTCAAACTCATGGCACATAAAGGAAAAGGACTGTTGGTAGTTATTTATCCTGCTACAGCAAGCTCACCTGCATGGTTGTAGTTTCGGAACCATGTTCTTTCTGAAACTGGTCTCTCTGGGCAAGGAATGATAAAGGAGAAAGCAAACACAATTATGAGACACAGAAATAATGAGATGAAGAAGGCGGCAGTGCGCCACCGGGACAGCTGGGACAGCTGCGATGACTGCTTGTTCACTATTCTTCTCTCCACAGAGTTTTCATGGTTCTCTTGAACTTTTACATCCTCAGTCTTCAGAGGGTGGATCTCAGCTTCCGAGTCTTTGTTATCCATCATACCTCATTCGTAGGTATCCTGACACCCTTCTTTCCCTTCACCTACAGTAACAGAAAGGGCAGTTAAAGTAGATTTTGGAATATATTAAAAAAACAATCAACCCCAAATATTCTGTTACTACCTGATATTCACTCTGAAAATACTCAACAGGAGGCGAGAAAATCAGTGTATTGTTGCAGAGCTGGATATAAAACACTGCTGGTACCAGAGGTCTCCCACACAGAGCAACGGAGAGAGACTGTGGGATGCAGGAAGGGCACAATTTCTTCTTCAATTTCTTCTTCTTCTGCTAGACCCAGACAAAGAAGGCTACAGCCTCTAAGCAGAAAGGACTGACTGGTCTGTAGGTCTTCCTCAAGAAAAACACACCAAAAGCTCCTTTTGCTGCAAAGACCTCTTGCTGCCTCCTGTGTGTGTCTGTCTGACTCCCAGATGGAGAGGTGAAAGGAAACACTCATGACCTTTATACCTCAACATAAGGCTGTTCCCTATTGCAGTGAGCACTTGAGCTTCCCCAGGAGACAGTGAGAGAAACAAACACCAGCATATTCTGTAAGGAACAAACCAAAGCTATTCAACACCTTCTCAGAAGAGAAACCACTTGGTAAGTTTAGCAATCCAGCCCTGCAGAAAGCAAGAGTGATTTTCCTCACTGGAGGAAAAGGAGGTGCAAACTGAGACTAAAATCAGGCAAATTTGATTTCATCAGAATGCAAGAAGAGCTAACAACTGCTATTTTAACTTGTCCTGTTGCAAGTCATAATCTTGAGCTACGAGATCCACCTTATAAAAAAGAGGGGTGGGAAAAAAAGCCCTGGTCATTTACAGAAGCCTGTAAGTCATCAGCCACTAGAACAATGCTAATGGATGTTGATAGTGCTTCTTTAAAAAAATAGCAGAAGGGAAGAAATACAGAATAACACATTCCAGTAGCCTGGAAAAAGCTGCATGGCAGTGTCATAAAAAGTTATATCAGAGCAAATAAACACAGCAACTGAGCCAATTTTCCATGACTGCCCCAGCAGTCACGTGCCTGGATTGTCCACTGGAGCAATTTACTTCCCCAGCAGAAAATAGCTTAAACTCAGCACCGACACAATGCAAAGAGCCTGGGCTTGCAACTCCAACAACAACAGGGCTTGTTGCAGCTCATGTTTCACGCCCAAGCTCATTTACAGGTTCAAAGAAACAAGATGAGAGACACCCTTGGGAGGCCAGGGGGGAGTCTCACCTCCTGGGGTTGTCCCTGTCTCATCACAGGGAAGAGCTGCAGAGGCCTCTTCTCTTCTGGGTACAAATCACAGTGGGGCCAGACCTACAGCAAGGCAGAAGTTGAGTGCCTGGGGCGAGCAGGGCATCCTGGCATGCTGCTGTCAGTTCCGCAGCTAACCTCAAATGCTTGCTGGGCTTACAAGGCTGGAGTCATGGAACACTTACTCGAACCTGAGTACCCTGACATCTATTCTACAACAGCACATCGAGTACAACATCTCACTCCAGACAATTTAATTCAAGCAGAACAGTACCATGCAAATGCAATCAAATCAATAATGTAGAAGCTGTATCTTATTCCAAAGATCTTGCTCTAAAGACCTCATCTGCCCTTCACATCAGTCTACAGCAACACAAAAGACACTTTCATGAGGTGGCTGTTTGCAGACCAACTGCAGGCACCTGACAGGGGTAGGAAGGCTCCAGATGGAAAGGGGAAGGAACAGTCATGCATCCAGCCTTCCCCCTGACCTGGCCACCATGCTGGCGAGCCAAGCACCAGACCTGCAGCAGGTTCAAGGTACAAGGCTCTATACACAGGCCAAGCAAATGATTTACCAGAGCAGAGCAACCACTGCTGCAGCAATGGGGGATGACAGCAGGAATGGGTTAGTGACCTCCCTTGCCATGAGGCAGATGGCTCCTGTGCCTCTGGCCTGCCTGTCTCCAGCAGCAGGCAGAGGTGGATTTTCTTGGACGCAGTGGCAATCAGTGTCCATGGCATGGGCTGCAGCAGGGCTCACACACACCACCACCAACCTCTACAGCTCCACAAGATGGAGCCAGGGAACCTCCAGGGCACAGCCGAGTGCTTCCAGCTCCTCTGCAACTCCCCAAGAAGACCCAAAGCTGGGCTTCTCCCAATTTAGTCCAAAAGGGACACCATCCTAACGCTGTATGCAAGGTCTATTTTTATGATTCACTACAAATCGCACCACTCTCATCTAGACTGGGATGAGAACAATAAAGGAGTGGTAATTATCCTGACAGCCCCAGTAATTCCCCTTCTTTTGCAGCAATGACCCTCAGAGCCACGGACTACAAAGAGCCCTCAAAGCATTTAAAGCAATTCTTTATGTCTTCTTTCAGGGTTTGAATAATGCCCTTTGCACCCCTGCCAGAGCAGAGACAGTGCCAGAACAAGGACCACAAAGGTCAATGGCAAAGACTCAAAACAATGCAGGAAATCCCATTGCTTGCACTTGCAAAGTACATGCTGGCAGCACGGGAAATGGTCTGAGCTCTGAACAACAAAGAAGTCTGGTAATCAGTTTAATTGAAGACAAGCAGAAAATGACAGTATGCGTTTCAGATGGTTTTACTATCCTCTAGCAGCCAGCATTTTGTCTCCTGCTGGTAGAGGACATCAAATAATTCACTGGGAAGTTCAAGCCATCCAGGCACCTTGCAAGGAATTAAGCAGTGACAGGATCCTGCGCTGCTGCATTATGAACACACGCTGCATGCACTAGGTCTCACAGCTACCTGTGGATGGGAGGCATTATCATGAGAAAACATGGGAGAAAGACTTCACAGGAAAGGAAATAACTAGAAACCGCATGCGAGACCCAAACTGAACCCACTGCAGTACAGCCAGGGTCTGCATCCCACACGACTTCAGCTGCTGGTGTGAGTGCTTCCATCACTCCCTAAGCTCTAAAGGCTACTCTCCTCAGCAACTGGAAGAGCTAAAAGCAGTCCTTAATCAAAGCCAAGGAGGAACAAACACCCTTTCCTGTCCCACAGCAACAATGCTGCGCTCAGGACAGACACAGCTTTACCCACCTTCACAGGGACTGACTTTCCTCTTCTCCTTGAAGCTACAGCGCAGATTTACAGATCTCATCTCAACCAAACCAGTGAAACTTGTGCAGCAAGCAGTTCACACCAAGCCACAGCTACATCCAAGAGACAAACTATCATTACCAGTCAGCTAGAACTGCCTGACAAGCAGAGAGAACCACATGCAGTCAGGTGTATGAAGACTGGTGACAGAAACCATATAAGTATCAGTGTGATGGAAGGCTTAACTCATTTTCCACCCATAAAATACCAAACCCTGGCATCTGTAATCTCACCAGGCACTAGTTCTTCCTGGAAAATTCCTAGCAATATACCATAACTTAGGTTTGATGTTCAGTATGTTTATACCTTTCACAGAATGATAAATTCAGTTTCTGACTGGCCATTTTAGGAACCCAAACACAGCACTGGGCTGCCCTGGCTCTTGTGTTTGTTTAAGCACCTTACAGGTTTCCTCCCTGTCAGCCAAAAACCGTTGAAGCCCCAAGCTGCAATTAATATTGGTGAAACAGCTTCCAAGTTTTGCTTTGAATGATGCAACATTCCTTTCACAGCTCCTTCCACAAGCAGACTGTTCAGTTTTGATCCCATGTATGGCATGGCTCTGCAGCAAAGTTGCTGGGCAGTCACCTGCTGCAACATGCAGACACTGTTGGATTTTTCCCTTTTCCGTAGTTCCGCTTCCACTCACATCAGGGTCCAGCCAAGAGGAAATAACACCTAAGGCTTCTCACAAATTAAGAGATTTTCCTTTCCAAATACATCCACACCCTGCACACAAGCTTGTCATTTGGCTGGGTCATCTGCAGCTCATAACTCTTTCTCAATATAAAGTCACAGCACAGGCTGGAAGGGAGAACTGCCTTAAGGAGACCATCTCCTTCCAATGCTGGGTACCTCTGCTCCTGCTTGTGTCCACACAGCCTTTGCAGGATGTTGTAACCCAGACCACACAAAGGCAACGCAGGCACCCAGCACAGAGAAACACTCACATTCTGCTGCTACAGTTGTCCTTTGCCCTCCCCTCACTGCTGCTGTTTTGCCTGTTATCATGCGTCTCTCCAAAACATCAAGTTATTCTTAAATGACACATAACTGTCTGGTGCCACAGAGAATTCACAGCACAAGTTACAAAATCCTCAGAGCATAACCAAGTACCACCTTAGAATGTGATACATTTGTCATTTGTAGGAGAAAAGTTCTGTTTTCCAGGACAGGAGACAGGGATTCAAGTAGAGAAACTTGATCTGTTTAGCAAAGAGCAAAACACGATCCAGTAAGTTCCCAAGAGAGCAATGGGAAAAGCAAAACTCTAAGATGAAGAACATGATTAGAGCCTGTATGGAACTAATTATAGCGTAGGCCAGTAATAACAACCAGCAGAAACATGCACCATTTATCATCCCGGAACTTACAAGCTTCGCTGGAACCAGGCCACTCACCCTCACTGACTGTTGCAGATCCCTTGCGTCAACCCCAAGAGCAGTAGTTACAGAGTTGCTTGAATTTCTCATGTCAGAGACATCCCCACCTCACCCATGGGGCTCCCCGGCCTGCACCAGCACAGAGTCTTCTCTGCACCGCCAGAGGGATCTCGGTCCAGGAAAACCCTTGAGAAGAGGCTATGGTCATTTCATGTGGGTTTATTGTAAGACAGAAAGAAAGTACATTTAAGGGGAACACTTGTTCCACAGGTCACAAATGCCATGCTGCCCACTGGGTCCTGCACAGCCTAACGAGGTTTAGGGCAGGATGAAACAACAGTCTTCCTCCAGCCTCTGCTGTTCTTGTCAGCTGCCTCCCAAAGAAACCTCTCTTCTCCCCCCAGAGATAGATTTTTTTCTTCTTCTCTCTGACACACATTCACAGAGGAAATCTCATTCATTCACAAGCCATTCTACCTGCACACCCAACACCCAGCCTGCAGAACCTCTTGGCTTCCAGCCTCCATTGCAGAGGGCTGGCTCTGGTCACACAGAGGTTTTTGCTTTCCAAAATAAGGCAAAAAGGGTGGAAATGAGATTGGAATTCAACATATTAAAGCACTTTTTTTCTGCGAGAAACATTCTAATTCACATCTGCAAATCAGCCACTGAGGCAGAACAAAAAGGGAACTTGAACCCTGTCCAGGAAGGGTGTTGAAAGCTGGAGGTTGCTCTGTAGAGATGAGGGGTTTCTCGTGTTTCTGTTTGTCTGAACACAGACCCACACGCACAGCACTGTGCGAGCGCATCTCCGCAGACCTCCTACACAGCCCAACCACCCGGGATCAACCAGCTCTGATTAAACACAGAAACCAGCTCCGTGGGCAGAGCCCCTGCCTCTTGCAAAAGGGATTAAATTCTTCCGAAGGCTTCTCGATATGGCTTTAGGCCGGTTCTTGAGCTGCCGAAGATGGACAGCAAACACACCACACACACCCCCAGATCACAAGGAGGGGCACCGGGCTGGGACAAGTGCAGCGGGGAGGGCTGGGTTCCGCGGTGCTCCCCGCCGGCCCTGCTGGCGGCCTTCCCCAGCTCTGAGCTGCGGCTCGGCGCGGGTCCCGCCGGTGGAGAGACTGCTGCACTCCACGCCCGCCCCGTTGGAGCCGGTTCCCTGCCTCTACAGGACCCCCTGAAGTGCCGGAGGGGCGGCCCGGAGCCAAGCCCAGGCCTTCGGGGCGTCCCGAAGCTCACCTCACCCCCAGCCGGTAGCCGGGGAGGCCCCGCCGCGGCCGAGCCGCACCGGCAGCACCGCCCGACCCCCGCCCCGCTGCGCTCCGCACTCACCCCGTGCGCGCCGCCACCGCCGTCACTTCCTCCTCCGGCGGAGGAAGTGACGGCAGGACGCAGCTGCCCAGTTCCGCCGTGCGGGGGCCCCGCAAGAACGAGTCCGGGAGCGGTGAGAGCCACAAACACAGTCTTTAATGCGATCAGACCGCGAGAACAGCACAGGCACGTACAGACACCCCGAGAGCGCCCCGCCGCCCCCCGCTCCCCGCACCGGCACGGGGGTCACAAAACAATACGCGAACCGCGGGTTAGATGTAAAACAACAGGGATGGGGTCGCATGCACTAAGGACTAACACCGAGAGGGCGCGGGGAGGCCGCGGGGAACCGAAACTGTTAAAGCAGCTTTATGGGAAGGGACAAGCACCGCCCGGACCCCCCCGCACCGGCCACGGCCGGAGCACAGGCTGACAGACACGCTCCTGTTCGCGTTAGGAGAGAGAGGTGTTTAATGACACCGGCCTCAGCGAGTTGAGGAGCAGCAGCCAGCCCCGTGCCCCGACAGCTCCCAGCGCGGCTGGTAGCAAGTGCGTTACTCACAGAACACCGGTCCGGGGTCCGGGCTGTGTCGGGCACAGCGGGGCAGGCTCCTCCCCACTGCAAAATAAACCCAGTTACAAACAAGCGAGTTACAATATGCAAAGTTCTTCCACACATTGGTGCTGAGGTCCCAAGCGCAGCAGTGCGCTGCTGGCAGCCCCTGCCTTCCCTTCCGTCACCCTGGCCTTTCCTCCAGCCCCAGTCACCTCTGCTTCTTGGCCACCTTCTGCCTGCCTGGCCTTGGATAAAACACATACACAAACGCTTTTTTTGCAAGTCAGAAAACACCAGGAGGTGGCCCTGACTCCAGAGTGCACAGAAAACAGGCAGGCTGGTTCTGTACCCCCCTACTGAAGACACTGGCCCAGATTTTGCACTGTTTGTATCTGAACTGGAAAAGTACTAAAACCAGACTTGAGCCCCTCTCAGAAATGTACTCCAGATCATTTGCTCATCCTCACAAAAGATGAACAGCTTTCAAAATGTGCAGATGAGGGCCGAATTTGGTCTGTCTTGACTTAGCTGCAGTAGCAAGGGAGCTCTCAAATGCTGGAGGTGTATAAAAGAGGTGTGTAAGCACTAAAAGGAAAAAAAAAAAAAAACACTTCTGAATTTCATATAAACAGAAGGAGAAATTAATTGAGAACCAGTGCTACTGGTGTGCTCACAGAAGGTGAGGGAGATCTTTAGGGAAGGGCTGAAGTGCTGCAGAGGTGGCCGCGGTCACTGGGTCAGACAAACACAGCGTGGCAGCCACAGGCCTGAATTTGAAACGATCCATCCAGATTTATTGATTCCTACTAAAACAAGATCCTGTTAAACAGTACGTAACTCTGTCTCTACAAACTCACAGCTATCTGCCAAACAATAAAAATTCCAAACTACAAAAGATGAGTTGTATTCAGTAAATATAAATGGGGAATTTAGGCTTTGTGTAGAATGTTTTATCAGACTATTTACAGTGCAACACAGATCATTTGAGTTCAGATCTCGCCAGCTTCTCTCTCTTCTGATCTCTTGGAACGAGATTTGCCATTTGTGCTCTCGTGCCGCCTCTCAGAAGAGCTCTTCTCTTTCCTCTCTCTGTCTCGTGACTTTTCTCTTGAAGATCGATCTCTAGAAGATCTGAAGTACAAAGTAAACCATCGCTATGAGCTTCACAACTAAAAGAGTTTCAAATACTCACAAAATGACAGCATCTTTCCCTAAAAGGGCTGTGGCATAACACAAGTTCTGTGCAGAAATGTGCCTAGGTACTGCACTGCAGGGACTGGCAGCCCTGAGACAGCAACCCTGGGCCCTCCACAAGCTTTATATAGGAGAACACCAGTTTTACAGTGCTAAGTGCACAGCTCAGCCTTTGTTACTTTCTCCTTGGAGTAATCCTTTCAAGCTGTGGCTAAAGGGGCTTTCTGAGGTCTTCTCTGGGCCCCTTGTTACTTAACTGGGCCCTGCTAAAGCCCTTCCAATTTCTTCCTCACCTATGACTCAGCTCTGCTTGTGTCTTCTAGAGAGTTTTTTCATTATCCTTTAAGCTAGTGGCTTTCTGCTCAACCATTATAAATGTCAACTGTATTCTCTGGACTCAAATGCTTGCTCAGCCCTGGGATTTTTACTGTGCAGCCTGACAAGCATGGTCTTGGGCAGCCCCCTGGGTTCAAAGTCAGGGTGATTCAGATTTACATTCACAGCCCATACTACAGGCAAAGCCTTTCACAGCTGGCTCAAAGGACAGCTGCAGATTCAGCAGCGCTTCACTGTATCAGCCCACTCAGAATTAAGCAGAAGGCCCACTCCAAAAAGGCTGTTTTCCTGCGTGATTATTGTCTCACAGCCTTCAAAAGGTGCTGATCAGGAATGAGCCCTATCGGCCCAAGCCCCTTCAGAAGTAGGCAGAGGCTCTCACAGACCCTGCAGGGCCATTACATTTTAGTTATGGACTCAGCACACAGGTTTTTCTTTACAGTCAAAAGAGGAGGATCTGGCAGGCACATCAGAGGTTCCAGCTTTCATTCACATTGATTGTAAGGTTTGGAAGTACTGCACAACTGATACATTAAAACCTTGCAGCTCTCTGTATCACAAGCCATTTCATGTTCATTAAATGGTGACATTTAACCAGATGACAACATGCATCTGTCTGAGACTAACTCTTTCCCTGTTCCTGTAGCAATGCCTGCTGCCCCAAGATTTCCAGATCCTGTGACAGCCTGTTTCCTTCCTTCTACAGGTTAGACCTCAGACCAGAACCTGAATGCAGGCTTCATTAATTCAAGGTGAAAACAGAAGCTACAGTCTTTGAAGGAACAGGGGTTTTCTGCTTGTTCCTAGGTTTATTTTCTTAAACTGATCCTGGTCTCTCCCAAGTTGTCAGGCAGCCAATCCCCCTACAACCTCCATGGGCCGATTTGAATGTGTTCAAGGTTTTTGAAGTAATCCCTTACCTGCTCTTTAGTAATAGTTATTACAGGGTCTTCCTCACTTCCTAATTGTCCAAACTTCTTTTCTTTATTTTTCATGTTCAAGACAGATTTAAAAAAGGACTTTAGTATCTCAGCCATTGGAGAATTAACAGTATTTACACATCCCCCCTCAATTATTAAGATATATTTTTTCAGACCATTATTTCCCTCCCCATCATCAGGTATCTTTAAAACCTGTTCTTACCCCTCAGCTAAAGGGACACAAGACACCCAGCAGTCAGTTTGTTTCTAGAACTGTACTTGAGCAGTGATGCCTAATCGGGTGAGACAGTGCTAAAGCACTCCCCTATGAATTAGGAGGACTTAAAAAAAGCTTCAGCAAGCTTTTCACCTGGTGATAGACTTGCTCCTGGGCTTAGAAGAGCTGCAAGGAAACACAAGGATTCAATTTTTCTAATACTCCTACATATGCTTGTCTCATCCTTCCTCCAACACAGTAGGTGTTTTGATGAGTTTCAGAAGAGGCTTAAAGCCCTTCCTCTAACTATAGCATTTCTCCTCAACAACAGGAGAATGGTGTAACTCCTCATGGCCTCCTTTTTCCCTCCCTCCAGTGCAGGTTCCTGAAAAACCCCCCTCTCTCAAGCAGCTTTCTAACAGATGACTTCCCCCAGATCCTAAATCATACACTTCCTTCCCCATGCCAGCACTGAAAGAAGCTGGGAAACAGAAGGTAACCATAGAAATGTCATGTCAAAACTGCCTCTCAGTTACTTGGCTTTTAGAGGTCTGGGGAGGCTCAATTAGCTCAAGCAAGCCTTTGTGCTGCTTCTCTTACAAGAAACCAGCAATTTCTCACAGCTCAGCACTGCAAACCAGGGAGCCATTTCTATCTCCTAGATTTGTCCTCTTATGCTGGCACCTCACTGTACAACTGCACTACTACTGTAATGTGAGGCCATCTACGACCAGCCACTGGGAAGCCTTGCTTTGGCCCAGGAGCTGGTACAGGACACCGCATCTAACACGAAAACCCTGCCTCACTCCTGTTCACTCTAAGGGACTGGGGAGGCTCACTGCGATGCCAAGGATTCACAGCATACATACTTGTGTTTTGAACTCCTGTCTCTGGACCCCCGCCGGTGACCTCTGCTGTGGCTGCGGGAGCGGCTTCGGTGGCGTCTGTGTCGGTCGCGGGACCGGGAGCGAGACTTCCGCCGCTCACGAGAAGCTGACCTTGAGCGTCGCCGCCGCCTGTCCCGAGACCGTGATCTGGAGGGGACACACATTGCCTCAGACTCAGGAGAAGGGTCAGTGCATTGGATCTGCACACCTGAGCCCATCTCTCAGACATTCCCGAGTAACAAATATCCAGAGCACCAGCACTCACAGCCCCAGCCCCATCCCTGCCAACACAGGAGGCAGATCACCCCCAGGGTGGGCACCTCCCTCCTGGGCCTCATGCTACCAACAAAATGCCAATAGCTAAGTTTGATTTGCTGGGAAGCTTATATAAAAAGCTCCCGCTGTTACTGTAAGCATGTGTCAATGCCTAAAGCAGAGCCTACCAGCTGTGCCTCGCTCAAAGTGAGGCCTGTTTAAACAGAAGAAAGGCCAAAGAAAGTGGCATGTGAAATTACCATAACCAGTTCGACAGTCTGCTAAGAGAGGATCTTCCTTGTGGAAGTACTACACTTTAGAAGCAGATTTGTTTCAGTCTGCTCTAAAAACTAAACAAAGGATGTCAACTTATATGGAAAGCAGTAGAGAGGAAGATCACCAGCTACCTGACCAGAGAATGTTGTCACGTAATTAAGGCAAGCTCTCTATAGAGGTGGGGGAGCTTTTATCTTGAATCTCTGTATTTTTACATCTGAGGTATCATACAGGTAATAGATATATTTCAAACACTAAAACTATGAAAGTACATTAGATATTTATTGAAAGTGGCATCAAGAATGTTCTTAGCCTCATGCTCTGCTGCACACAATACCATCTGTCCTGACCAGGGCTACTTTATGGCCCAATGAGTGACATTAGGCTGCAGAACACCACTGAGGTGCCCAAGCAGTGATTCCCATTTCCTTCAGGGAGCAAAACCAAGAGACTGGGGCACTGAGTGAACTCCATTTGTGAGGCACAGGAAAAACCTCAGTAGTTAGATAGAAACACAAATAGGCATCTGGGACAACTGCACAAGAAATGTGCACTCACCTTCGACGGTCTCTATTTCTTGATCCAGACCTAGAAAGAAGACAACAGGTAAGCTAGAGAATGTATGATATAGCCAGTGGGTTTTCAACAGAATAACCCATCCACCCTGGCAGCTCTTCAAAGGAATGCAACAGCACCCCCCCAAATGATACAGCATTTGAAAAAAGCTTGCCATTAAAACATTTAATTAGCTTCCACTTGGGAGGCAGGGAGAATGTGTCAAAACCTGAGGAAATCTGTAGAAACACTAGTTTCTACATGCAGAGCTTCCTGTCAGAAATTAAAAGGTCTACAAACCAATTCGATCTCTTAGTAACACACCACAACAAACCTTCCTGACTGTGCAGATTGGTTATATGCTCTTTACGCTCTGCAGTCTCGTATCAGCTACATCAGCTCTAATGTTCTGAAGTGCCACTCTCCAGTCAGAAAGATACTGATTCCTTTGAGGTAGTTGCACATCAAAAAGCTTTAATAACTAGAAAGCAGCATCTTCTCACTCATCAGATTTGTTTAACAAACATTAAGAGGAAATTTGCATCAATGGTATTTTCCCTGCTTGAGCTAGAAAAAAGAGGGGACAGACACAAGGGAAGAACAATTACTGAAAAGTATCTGAGAGATACACTAAAAATCCCTCATCCCAGACTTAGAAAGCCATTTCAGAAGATCAATCCAAGCCTCACTATTATTCCCACATTTCCATGGCTTCAGAGCTCATGTGCGGCACTCTCAGCTTAATGCTGCATTAGCTTTTGGCAGTCTGCAAATAACAACGTCTCAATTCGTTCAACTTCTGCAGCACCATTACTCAGCACCATGTAAAATACTACTCTGTGAAATATGGACCTTCCCTTTTTCTCTATGGCCACATTTCAGAGCCAGCTTACACCAAAACATCACACCCTGTGTGAGCAGCCTCTTTTTGCTTTAACTGAGAAGTGGCTGGTCTTAGTGACTTAGGGACTCACTCTTGTAACTGTTCCTGTCTCCCCACTGCGTACAGGCTCGCAGAGGTGTTCCATTTACACAGCCACAGAGCTGTTGGAGCACTGTAACAAGAGATGAGGATGAAAGCTACACACAGGTAAAATTTTAAACAGTGATAAAGAAGCATCTATTTTAATAATATCAATTAAACCTGTACCTGGATAAGACAAGATAAAGAGAATCAACGTGCACTGACCTTCCTTCACAATGAAATGGGATTGTTCAATCATGGTAAAAACAAAAAAAAACAACAACCCCAAATGTGGGCAGCAATTCAAGTAGAAGAACTGTGAACAGGGCGGAGCTGAACTTGGAGTGAGGCAAATGGACCGTGATCCGAGGCAACACACAAGACGACCAGATGAAGGCAAAGCTGCTAAGCCAGGAGAGCAAGGCAATAACCACACACCTCTTTTTTCATGGAACAGAACTTGACAGAGCAGCAGGACCTTCTCTAGACGCCTGGCAGCAGCTGAATTTTTTTGGCGGTTGTAATTACTCCAATTTCCCAATGTTCTTTTCCTCCTGATCACTTTATTCTGAATGACCAGTGCGCACATTTACACAAAGCCCTTCCACAGCCCATGAAAAGCCTGGCTGACCTTCCACACCTGTGATCTGAGCAGGAATGTGTACAATAACCTGGTAATCACTCCCTAGCACTCAGCTTCAGAATTCAGGAGGCATCCAGCAAAAGAAGCGCTTTCCTTACTAGCCTCAATCAACATACAGCAGGAGACAGTAGAAGAGAGCTGTTCAGAGGAATGAGAAGCTGAGCATATTCATTTTTTCCTCTTTTTTTTGGCCCTGTATCACAGAGGCTATGTGCTGACTTTCACAACTTTGTGCTGTTTAACTTAATACAAAGGAAACCCATTTGGCAACTCCACCTAGACCTGTTTGCTGGTACACTCTGGAAGCAAATCAGAGGTCTGCACTTCCAAGCATGCCACCCCTCCACAGAACTTCAGTCTTAAGAGATTACTGGGTAGCTCGCAGCCACCAGCAACACCAAGGGACTTGTGTTTATTTACCACTAGGGCTGACAGGCCACTTCACTAATACTTATGTGGAAATCACAGTTTAGTTGACAAATTAATAAAGCCTGTGAGAGGTAAGAGTTTCACAAGTGAATCTACAGGTTTCCATGGTACATCATAACACCTGTAAGTCATTGAAGACTTCTCCAAGTCAAGCAGTACTCTTTTTCTTACTGAGTAACACCTTGAATATGTTGAATATGAAGACACCTCAAGAAGAGTTATGAGGGAAATATATCTTCTGTGGTTTTACAGCTATCAAGCTCTGGTTAAGAGAGGCAGTCTGAAAGGCAGTAGAAGTTGCCCATTAGTTTTTGATGGAAAAATGCCCCTGCAAGCACGGTGGTCCACAACTCCCAGCAGATAAGGTGCTGAGAAACGGAGAAATCTGGGCTCTGACTCTAGTTCTGACACTGAGTGCCCACTTTGAAAACTATTTTCCTTCTTTGGGTCAAGTCCTTATTTTGGAGAGGCAAATAATTTGACCTCCTCTGTACAGCACTGCTGACTCCTTCATAACAAGCTTTGCTTTGGTATCTTAACAGAGGATGTTTCCACACAGAGTGAGAGCAAAGGCTGGCCACAGTTTTGTGCCACACACTACTTGTAGCACAAGTAGTGCTATGTATGGAATCAGCAAGAGCCCAGACTAAGCTAACTCAACACAGTTTTTAAACCCTTCCTACTTAAAAGATTAAATAAACATTCAAAAGTGGTCTTCAAATCCCCTCATCAGATTCATCCACATACGGACTACTTCTGAACACAAGAGACTCCTAGCTCTCACAAACTGAGGGTCTGGGGTTACTTAAAACAACACAAAACCAAAACCACAGACATGCCACAGAAGGAAGAAAGCCAGTATTCCGAGAAGATGCAGACCAAATAAGAGATCCAGAGGACTCCTCCTGAAGGCAACTCTGCTGAGCACTTTTCACACAGAAACGAACTCCAGGAAGAAGAGACACCATGGAGACAGACACACTGAATCCAGGTTACAGATGGTCCTACTGTGCATCTGAAAGAGCCTGCCACAAAGTAGCTGCACAGGAAGACACTTGTTTCACTTCCATCTTTCTGACCATAGCAACGTATCCTTTTCAATTAACTCTTGCACTCATCACCCAGTTCCAGAATCTGCAGCTCCCAAATATAACTGACTCACTGTCACTTTTCCATGGATGCCAGAAAACTGTGAGGCTCTACATAAAGAGCTGCAGTTCAGGAGAAAGATGCAGCATGAACTGGTGCTTCATATGATACCAGGTAATCCAGACAGAGAGGAAACCCACATGAAACACCCTGAACGGAGAATGCCTAAAAATCTGGGGCTTCACTGTACACCAGAATCACCAAGCTGCAGAGCACAGAAAACCAAGCTGCTTTAATTCTGGTATTTATTTGCCAGCACTTCCAGCAATATATACCCTGAAGCCAGCATCCTCTTAGAGCATACTGCAGCTATGTATCTCATGCCTCAGAAATGGATGGCTGAAATACACTCTTCAGTTGACACTGAGGGTCAAAAAGAGCTCTCCGCAGGCAGTAAGGTTGGGTTTTTTGATGCAAGAAGTACAAGAGGAGAAACACATGAGGTAACTGGGGAGATGCTGTGACAATGAGAGCAGCATTCCTACTCAGCCACATCCTCTGCCTGACTACGCAAATAACCACCCTCTCCATACCAGACTGTTTAACCAAGCTGTTGACACACAAGTGAACCTGTTCTGTTCAGGTACAGAAGAAAGTTTTTCCAGTTCAGCTGGCAAGATGTGGAAGAGCTCGTCCTGAGAATACCAACACTGCAGCCACTCCCACTGCTCAGATTATACACATATGAGCAGGTGACACATATGGCCTCAATCTGCAGAAGCAGCCACTCCTTGGAATCCCTTGGATCCCCTAAGAAATGTTTTCCAAAGCTGTGCCAAAAGCACCTCGCTGCTACTGTAGGAAAGTTTCAGAGCAAGGCAGGCACCTCACCACCTGGCTCACATATACCAGCTCTTTTCTGCTGTCATATTCTTGCCTAGAAGCAAGGAGGGCTACCCAAGGAATTTCTGCATGACTGGCACCTTTTGAGCAGACCCAGCCCTCACTCGTCTTAAACTTCCCCACTGAGATGCATTGGATAAGGGCATTTTACCTAGATTCAGATTTCCAAAGACAGGGGCTAGACCAATATAAGCCTGAAGACTACATGGAGCTCACACCTTTCAAATACACAATGGAGGTGTGTATCTGAAATACACAATACACAATCACTCTAACATGGGGGTTTGTGCATTTGTTTTCATCGTTAACTAAATGCCAGGGTGCTCAGTATCCAGAGCATGCCCAACAGCTAATCCAGCAGCAGATGCTGCTTTCCAGCAATGCTCAGATACAAAAAAATCAGACTACTTCAAAAACAACTTCACAAGCCAGTTATCAGCTTCCACTTACCGTCTGCCCATTCTCTCCTCTCGTTCTCTCTCCTCTCTCCTCCTCAAACGATCCTGGTTTCTCTTCTCCTGCTTTTCTGCCACTGTTTTCTAGGAAAGGAAAAGTCTACATTGTATTTCAGCCATATAGTAACAGGTCAGAGATCTTCAGGGAGACTACTTCGATAGTAAGATGAAGGTAGTAAGACAAAAACATGTTCCACTGCATTTAATGTGATAGTTAGGATCTCTATCAAGGTTTCCATTTTCCTCACAACTTCACTAACATCAATCAGTGCAAGAAATGCCACTCCCTACTCTGCTTTGAACGCTTGGGCTCTAAGAGACAAGCTCATTAGCTTTGAGGTAAAGGACTGTCTCACCATGAGTGTACTCAACTCGCAATGGAACAGTGCCGAGGCCTTGTGCCAATGATCATTCAAGGCTCTGACCTTAATATACTGTCTCGTGAATAAGGCACAGGATTCACCACTCTTACTCGAGCAGGCTGATGGCCTCTGCAAGCAAGGCCAGTACCAGAACTCCATTATGAACCGTTTCAGAAAACTTCTCATCATTTCAGCAACTGGAGACCTTTTTCACTAACAGAACAACATGAAATTTCAGTTCAAGCATTTCACTGAGACGTCTCAGCTAAAAAAACCCAGTGACAAAATTCAGCCATACAGGTTGAGGGCACCAATGCTGCAAGGAATGAATGACAGCAATGGTCTGGTTTGCCTAATTATGAGTGCACATGTTTAGTTACTCAGAAATTACAGAACAAACCCAGGATGAGCCTACGCAAACCCTCATCTGAGGTTTCACGGATTCTGCAATCAGAAATTTCTGGACTTTCACAAGCACTCTGCAAAGAATTCTGTATGAATTTAGTAAACTACAAGGAGAAGGCTTAAAACGGAGTGGATTACCCTCAGCTGATCCAGTTTCTCACGAATCTGAATAAAACCCAAGTGTAATTTGCCTCCAAAGTGGTCAGCAAGACGACGGTCGTTGTCATGGAGACCCAGATACGCTGAACAGACTTCACACACACGGAGCTTCTGCTGCTGAAAACTGGATGCAGGCATTGAATTTCGGTATTCTTCCTAAAGGTAGGCAAAGAATCCACATAAATGTCAGGGAGCACTTACATAGTCACAGCCCTCCAGAGAAAACCCTGCAAAGATTTGCACTGTTACTTTCAAGAATCAAAACCCACCTTTAATATACAGGAGGTGCCATAACAAACACTTAGCAAGCACAGCTACCCTGACAGTCTCTCCCTGCAAGCAACTAGCGACCCAATCTTTGGGAGAATAAATCCCTCCCTGCTCTTTGTCAGCTTTCTTCACCAGATAAAAGATTGTATTCTTCATCTACCACACTACACTGCCAACTGCTTGCTGCACAAGGCTGAAACTGAACAAGGATGTACTGGCAACAAAGTAAAAGAGGCAAGAACCACCCAGCTCTTTGTCATGGCTCAGCCTAGCCCAGTCCTCTGTTGCAGTTCACAGGAGAAGCAACACCATACCTCTGCCTCTTTCTTTTTCGCTCGGACTTTCTCCACTTCCATCAGGATCTTCTGAGACTCATCAACATTTCCTTCAGCTCCCAGCTGCTCAGCTTTAGCTAGGAGTTTTCCTATGTCTTCATTCAGCTCATGTACTTTCTCTGCCTAAAGAGAACAGGTAGTTTTTAGTAAGAAAAAAAAAAACCCTTGCATGACAACTTTTCCTTTTTCTCCAAAAAATCCTGTTTAACAAAATCAGTTGTTGGAAGATGACCATAAGTCTCCAAAAGTCAAGACTCCCAACAAAAAGGAATTGGTGGCCCAAGTATAGGCAATGCAGGCACAGGCACATAGCAAACAGAAAAACGACATGGAGAGGACATCAATGCTGCCACAAAAAGCAGCATGTTTCTGGCTTACAGGGCAAGACAGAATCCACAAAACCAGCCTCAGGAATGTTTTGTATTCACCCCATGAAGCAAGAGGAAAGTTTCCCAAAGAGGAAACTCCGTGAGGATTTGTTAAGTGAAAAGATGATACTCATCGGATAGACTTACTATTCCATTACATTACATTAACATTGTAAGCTATGACATTAACACTGAATAGTGTGGGGGACAAACCAACATGCTTTATTGCCATGCTAAAGCGACCTATTTTAGAGTTCATGTTTTATAGTACTATGGTCCTCTGTACCAGTAAGTTTGCCACAAGAACAGCCAGAGCAGAATCTGAGTAGGATGGCTGGGAACCACAAAGCTTTTGTGGAGCCTGAGTATCAACGGTGTCAGAGACAACACAGTTCCAGTGCTCTTGCACAGACTTTCACAACAAACATTCACTGCAAGGAAAATACCTTTGCAGACACTTCAGCGCTGATCTCTTCCTGTGTCTCAGCCAGGCGTTTCTTGGCCAGTTCTGTTCTCCTATCACACTCTGCGATGAAGGATTCCAGGTGATCCATCGCCTGCATGTTCAGACAAAGAACTGTGAATAAAGGTGCCCTCTGAGCCAGCCACAGCCAACAGCAACCCCTGTATAATGCACAAATAGCTTCAAGAACAGATGCCTTGAGAAAAAAAGATATGACACTTTGTAGAAAAAGTAACATTTGATCCCTGCCCTTAAGTCTGTCATCTGCCTGGAACCTGACCCAGTTCTTTGACACAAAAGAGGATGCTCACACGAAGACTGTTTTGCACTGGAACTTCCAATGCATGAGCAACAGGTGCAAAGACAAAAGCACTGGAATAACATGAAAAGGGAAGATAGAATTGCTCTTCTGCCTGATCTGTTACATTACAGAAAACTAAATCTCGGAAAACGAACCACAGAGCAGAAGGCTTTTAATGTTAAATCTCCTTCTGGGACAGGCCACCAGGTTACAGTGACCTGGTACAGACCAGCAGATGTTGGATGCAAGGAATGCCAGAGGAGCCTTCCTCATTAGCTGGACTAATAGTGTTGCAAGGGCCATAATTACTTTCAGTTTTAAGGCAGCAATCGAGCTGACCCTGGGGAAGGGGCTCCACAACTTGTCAGCTAACACATCAAATAACATGGCTAGCTGAAACTTCCACTGAGCTCTACTGTTCAGCCAAATAACTTCAGGAGGCAGTTTCCACAAAAGTGACTGGAACGTCTCTGTACTCACATCCAGCTCAAAAAACAGGTCTCTCTCTTTACTTGCAATCTCATAATCTGCTCGCAGTGCCAAGTCATGGATCTTTGTACACTCTCCCAGGTCCATTCGCTGTTGAAAATAAAAAAGAAAATCAATGTAAGAACTCTCCATTATGGCAACAAACAGCAGATACTTAACTCTTGCCAGCTTTCATAAAGTCTCCTGGTGAAAAAGAGCTCCCCCTTAACCTATTGGTAACAGAACTAGCCAGAAGCACCACATGCTTGCTAGAACTCCTCTTCTTCAATGTTGTTCCTGGAACAACATTAAAATACCCCAAATGCTTTAAATCCAGTCCTACTCCTTCTCTAGGTCACAGAACAGCCCTAGAAATTGCTGGGAAGGACCTGGGAAAGCACAGCACATGGCAGCAGCAACTGCAGATGCCTCCTACTATGGCACAGCAAAACACACAGCTTTGTACCCTACTTAAAAACCACCTGGAAAAGCACCTGTGTCAGGATGACCCCTAGTATCAAACTGAAAGATACCAAATCTTAGAACACAGACAGAATGCTTCCCACCAAGAACAAATGGACTTAAAGGAATAAGAGCTCTTGTCAGCAGATGAGCACAACCCCACACTCAACAACACTCCTAATTCTATTAGCTAGCCCCTTCCCATAGTCAGTTGCAGCCTGAAACTTTTGAACATGCCCAGCAAAGCTAAATCCTACATGTGACCCCATCTAACAAGAGACTCCTTGCGAGCATCTCCCTTCCCAGAAAGCTTTGACTTCCATACTGCTTTTCACTCCCCTTGTAATTGATGCCATTTAAATTTGTTTTTTTTCCCCCCATAGTCAACAGCCACATAACCCAAAGTTAATTATGCTCTCAAACCATGGAAATGGCATTTCAACATGATCAATATGTAACAGAGAACATTTCTCAAAGTAGAAAAAGAATGATGTTTTGAAAGCCAAAATAATGAAAGGCCTAAGTGTGAGCCACAAAACAAATTACAGGGTACATATCATGGCAGGAACACCCAGCCAGCCATCCTCTTCTCTCCCAGTCACCAGTCCCAAGGAGCCCAACAGTTCCTGACTAAAGATTTAAACTCCCCCATGCACATAAACATTGAATACATGTAGATGCCACTGATAATTAGTCCTGTTCACATTTGCTGAGCAATCCACATTATGAGCTATCTCTTACGATCTCCACTAAACTGCTAACTCACTGGAAAGCCTATTTCTATGAGGAAGGCTTTTTAATAGTAATCAGAGCTGCAGAGTTTCACCCAAGTGAAAAAGGAAAGCAGAGACCCCTATAAAATCACCCTGCAACCTACAGATTTCAGCTCACTCACATCTCCCAGTGGGGAACACAATTAATTCCCCGAATGTCGTTTCCAAGCTGTGTTCTACCTGGGCAGCTTTCAGACTGCTCTGTCTGCTTATTAGTGGAGCTAAAATTCAGGATTACCAGCTGATGCCACCTCTGAACATGCTGCAGTACTTCCACTGACAGAAACATGTTTACCATCAGCTGCTGAGGCAAGTCAGTGCATGCCATTAATGATCTGGATGACAAGTCCCCCGATAACAGCATATGGACACACTAAACCAACTTCTGTTCTCCCAGAAGTTTCCTCCCTACCCACAGACACCAAGAAGAGACTATTGTAGTTTATTTAGTGACACATTTGGACAAGTTTCTGGGAATAATCAAAAAAAGAATAATCACAAGAAGCCACCAAATTAAAATTACAGCTTGCATGATAGGACCACTGGCAAACAAAGCAAACACCAGCATGCCTCCTGCAGCTCTCACGAATATTCCATTGCTTTACTTATGGTCTGGATTCCTCTCACTCTGAACATGAAGGCCAATAAATACGACTCCATCACACTACACTGAGCACAGTGACCCCAGGGATCCAGCTTCCTGCTTCTCCCCACTCAGTCTCCCACTAAGGAATATATACACACATGCAGGATGCAGCAGTTAACAATGCCTCAGGGGGAGGATGCAACATAACCAGCACCAGAAGGCTTGAAGCATCTGTTGGAAGGTTCCAAAGAGAGCCAAAGTTCTGATTTCTGCAGTAATACACATCCAGAGATGGATGCTACCCCATGCAGCTGAGGCTGCTTCACCTACACAGCTCTCCCCTTCATGGAGCACGGTTAAGATGTCAGGGAACCTGACTGAGATCACAAGGAAAGCCTACACGTTCCAGCTAAGTTTCACTGTGTGCTGGTAGCGCTGACAGCTGAAATGCTGTTCCCATTCTGGACATTACATGTTCCTTCAACACAGATCTGCAGCACCAATACTTTTTCTTGCCCCAGTAACCTGGTAACAGTGGTGTAGAGAGCTCTACAGCCACTTAAAAGGTCATCACAATATCATCCAAGTGACCCATAAGACCATTTGCACAGAAGAAGTCTTCCTTCCTGCTCCCCTGTAATGCTTCTGAGCATAAACTCCACAGCAAGAGGACTCACTGCAGACAAGTAACATCAGATGCAAGAGGACCAGCTTTCTCTATGTGCTTCTCAAACCCAGGAGACTCGCAACCCATCTGAACACTTCAGTCTTCCTCCACACTTTGGCACCTGCTCCAGCAGTCATGCACGTCACTTAATTCAACCCCTCTGACTCACCATTTACCTTCTTCCTGGAAACGTACCAGAAGAGGCAGAAAGCAGCCCGTACCTTCAAAACACCGTCTGGGCCCAAAAAGACTTTGTAGACTCTTGTGTCAGAAAGATATACCCTAACCACAGTGACCTGTATGAGGGATGGAGGTGGGCAGGTGATCTAAGCAGCTTTGAACTCCTGAAATGGAAGTGAGGTGATACGGAGGCTGATGGCTGAAAAATACATCTGAGCTTCAAATTAATAACAAATAAACAAGAGATACAGAGATTGGTATTTAACTCTTCCAATGTTACTCTGCAATAGCATTGAAAAGCAAAGTTTGAGTGCTCAGAGTTGAGGCAGCTTTTACTAAAGTTCTTTCTACTAGTGCTGCCAGAGTCTTGCTGTCACAGTGACACACACAGAGAAAGGAGTGACAGCCCTCCCACTGCTGGTAACCCCACTGTGTCAAACCCAGCTCCTGAAATAACAGCAGGAAGAGCTACTAATAATAACAGTATCTTTAAACAATCTGGTTAAATGGATGGACAATGTGAACTGCCACAGTATTTAGTCTCAAACAGGGAGGGTAAAGATGGATTTTAAACACCCATATTCATCTCCATCCTGCAATTCTGTAGCACAGCAACAACTGCAAGAGATCTGCATTGCTTTCTTTCGAAAGTCAGACTGCTTCTTTCACCTGGGCGCCTAAACTGAATACCTACTTCAGCAAGATCCCACTGTTAAAAGTCCACATCATGTTTTGCTCTCAGAAAGAGAGAGCATGTGAGCCAAACCCTTGAAAACCAGCCAGCTCTGTGCCCAGAGGGCAGCAGCAAAGGAGCCAACCCAACAGTTTCAAACCAGTCAGGCAGAGTGACACACTGCTCACACCAACCAACTCTAAAGACAAAGTCAGCCTGAGCTGCAACCTGCCATTACCATGGCAAGCAGGAGTGACGAAAAAGCTGCCATGCCATCAGGGAACACGACACGGCTGGCAAAAGGAGACTGAAAAGCTCCAAGGGTTAATGATTATTGCAGCACATAAGAAAACACTTGCTAACCTGAAGATGTAACCAGAGCACACAGGACAGCAGGCTAGCTATGGTCTTGCAGCCTCTGCAAGACAAGTTTCAGGCCCTAAACATCTCAAACTGCTAAAAGAGAAATAATCTTGTAAGTTCATGTGTGATACTGGGAGAAAAAAGAAGATTCAAGTGAATTCTGAGAGCTCCTGACTTGAGTGGTTCCATACACAGGTCACACAAACTAAAATTAGAATAATGACTGCTCCTTGGGCAAAGAAAGCCTGATCTCTCCTAGAAAGTACTCACAACGCACAGCTGGGCCCTGAAGAGTTGTACCAGTATCAGCCTCCCCAGAACTTCTTATTACAGAGAATATACTTACTGTTCCTGCGAGGATATCATGGGGACAGCAATCCAGAAGGTGGCTCTTGCAAACACGATCATCTGTAAACTTCACCCTTTGTCTGGTTTCATCTCCTGAAATTCATTTGTGGTTTTAAATAAGGAGACATTAGAATATTGACTCAAGAACAAAGACCTTGGTATGATCATTTCACCTTAATATGCAGATTAAAATACCTGGTGCTCCTGCTCCCCAAAATTACTCAAGAAAAAAAAAAAATCTTAGAGGGTATCAGGATATTCTGGAACACTTTTAACTGGGAAAAAACACTATTTTACCATTTAGTCATCCGCTATACCATGTTAAACACAGTGCTGGCGAGCCAAGTAATGTCCAAGGCCTGTCATCCATATAAAGAGACAGCACACCCAGAGGAGAAAAAAGAAGACAGACAGTCTGGCTCGCAGCCAAAACCTTTTATGTTTTGTGGGGTTATGCCCCCCCCCTTTTTTACTGTAAGGAAGGGGCAGGAGATACCAAACCCCATGCTACTGGAGGGCCATGACTCACAGAACAGGGCTGTGCTGGGCAGTTTTTACAGGTGACTGCATTTGCTCATCCGACAATTAAAGCATCGGTCCATTTGGTCTGAAAACCGACTCTGCAGTCTGCTTTCCAAGGCCGGGCAAAGACGAATCTTGCAGGTCTTGGCCTGGAACATGAAGCGTGCTTCCCACCCGCATCCCACCCTCAGAAGACATTTTACACTCAGGAGCCACTTAAACAAGACAATATCAGAAAAGCAAAGAAATTAAAAGTAAAAAAAGAAATAAAGTTAGTCAATACACACTGCGAGCTCCAACATATACTATACCCATCTGCATTCTTCAAGACCTCAGCTGCAGAATTTTATGCCCACTGTTGAAAAGTTTTAAAGGAAAAGTTTTCTTGCCCACACCTGCAGTAAGGAAGTCAGGGGAATGATACATAAAAGTAAAGGCAAAGTGGTAATGGTATGTGACAATTTTAAAGCTCATCTGTGTATATGACACAGGTATGTGTAATACTAAAGTATGAATATAGTTTAGGATTCGCAAGCATCCAGGAATAATGTTGTGTCTACTGAAAATGGGGTTTTTTTCTTATTTTTTTTCTTTCTAAGCTACACTTTTAAAGTTACTTGTGAAAAAAAAAAAGCAAACACTTTTTTTTTGTTTTTGTTATAACAGCTTTAAAAATTGGTTGTGACTCACGGCTCGATGAACATGAGGCTTTTCTGCAACTCCCTTGCAGATTGATGTAGGCAGGCAAAGATACACTGAACCTTTATAAATAAAATAGAGGGGCCACAATTGTTCAGTTTGTATGAAATAAAAATATGGGAAGCAATTCAATAGCAACTCAATACACAAAGAAAGAAAAGCACTTATTCACTTACGAAACAAAGTGCAAGGTACCTGCACAGCCCTGCTAACGTGTCAGTGGGGATTTAAGTACTCAGCAAGGCGCAGAAGGGAGATACAAACGGCAGCGGGAACATTTTTTTGCACAGGCTGTCATTTCTTTTCTTGGACAACATCTACAGCGGCCGGCTCCTGCAGGCAACCTACCTACACGCCTCCGTGAGTACGGCGCGGCCTGGGCACGGAGCCTGCCCTACCACCTCTTTCTGCGGCAACCAGGGCCCGGAGCGGCGGGCTCCTCCCGAGGCCAGCCCACGCCGGGCGCTTTCTAGGGCCGGGGCCGAGGCGACCTACCACTACCGGGCTCCCTGGGCCGAGCTCGCCGGGCCGCTCAGAGGCGCGCCGAGGCCGGGGCCCGCTCCGCCGGCACCGCCCGTCGCGCCGCTCGCTCGCTCGGCGGCGCCGGGACCAGGCCTCTGCGGGGCGGGCCGGGGCTCCGGCTCTGGCCCGCCACGTCCGCCGGCGCGAGCGGATCGATCGCGCCGCAGGTCCGGAGCGGAGGCAGCGGCCGCGCCGGGCTCCGCGGGGTGAGGCGGCCGCCAGGCCGCGGCGTTTCCTGCAGGCCCCGCCCGCCCCTACTCACCGTCCCGGGCCGTGCCCATGAGCTGGTCCAGCAGGGCCCTCATCTGGGCCTGGGCCGACATGGCGGGCGCTGGCCGTGCCGCGGGGCGCGGCGGGCAGGTGTCTCCGGCCTGGGCGGCGGCGGCCTCGACGACGGCTCCGGCCTCAGCGGCGGCGGCGACGCGAGGCGAGCGCTGGGCGGAAACGGCCCCTCCCGCCACCGCGCGGCATGCCGGGACCGGTAGTCCGCCGGCGGGGCGGGGCACGGCGGGGCTGACGGAGGGGGAGAAGGGGGCCGGAGCCGAGCAGCCGCTCCGCCTTGGCACCGCAAGGCCCTGCGGGAGAGGGTGGCCGAGTGCCTGCCCCGGGTCCCCGCCCCAGCGGGAGGCTGCCGAGGCGTCGGGTGGGGGCATGGGCAGCGGGCTCCTCGCTGGGACCCGTCAGCAGCGTTGCCTGTGGGTGCCCCAGCACCCATCCCCAGGCCTGACGGTGTGGGCCCAGTAGCGGGCCACAGCGGCTGCCGAGCTGTGCCAAGCCGTGCCAGGCCATGCAGGGCCATCAACAAGCGGTGCCAACCCGTACAGACCCGTGCCAAGCTGTGCGGTGTGGAGCCATTGTGGGCAGGCGAGCGAGTAACATCAGGGTGCAGACCAAAGAGTGGCTGTGCTTTATCAGCTCCCACTCGCCGTGTTTGCCCAGCAGTGCTCCAGCGGGATGGCTGCTGCTGCCACCCCGGCGTTACCAGTGTGTTTGGAGAGGGGAGGGGGAGTGCTGCGGAGCCAGAGCGGGCGCCGGTGCCCAGCTCTGCCCCTGCAGGGAGCCCCAGGGCGGGTGACAGCCATGGCCCTCTCCTTGCCAGTGCGGCCCTGTGCCACAGGCTGGGACTCACCCCTCAGCACCGGGGGATGCACTCAGCCCCAGGGTGCAGGATGCTCAGCCCAGGGTGGCAGGGAGAGCAGACCGGGAACTGGGGTCACCCTCAGAGCAGGGGACAGGGCAGCTCAAAGCAGGGCTCTGGATGTCCCCAACCCCGATGGCCATTGTCCCCAGCACAGGCAGTCACAGGGTCTGGGTGCTGTGTCAGGCTCCCACCATGCCATGCTGTCCACCCATCCTGCATCCTCTGGCCATCTGTGTCCTCAGCACCCTGTGTCCTGCAGCAATCTCCAAACCGCAGCCATCTGTGACCCCCAGCTGTGCCCTGCATGGCCATTCTGGCACTTCTGTTGCCAAAACAGAACAGCGCCTCTGGCCACAGCTGCTTTGGGACCTGAGCTGCTCACCATCATCATTGTCCTCAGTCCCTCACGTGGGCCAGCATGGTCCCATAGCAGAGACATGGGGCTGCCCATCGGCACTGCAGTCCTCGGTGCTGGTCCCAGCCATGGGGCTGCCCCAGCTGCTCTCCACATGTCATGTCCCCATCTCTGCATCCATTGGCACTGCCTGGCCAGAGTCACCACCCCTGGGCACTCAGCCCCAAGCCCCCTGGGACCACAGCACCCTGAAGTGCCATCTCCTGATGGTGGCTATATCCTGCTACCTCAAAAGGTTCCAAACCCCATCCAGGGGCTGGTCAGGGAGCCCTACACCTCCCTTGGGGAGCATGGACCTGGAGATAGGAGGTCCAGACCCACATGGGGGCTGCACAGCACCAAGGGGGACCCCATGGAGAAGCTTCACCCACTGAGACGGCAGCACCTGTTTGCAGAGGCATGGCTCAATAGGCAGTGTGTTCTTCAGAAGATCCCTACTCCAGGAGTCAAAATAGCATGAAATTCAATTTTACGCCTATTTGACAAAGCTTGATTTCACCTCCAATCAGCACGGAGATAAGAGCCCTCGGCACAAGTGTGCGGGCAGTTTGGCAGCTGGGGCTGCCGATTTAATAGGTGAATTTACAGGAACAACACTTGAAAATCCCCTGGCTAGTGAGCCATTAAGGTGAGCCCTGCCTTCCGTCCCCACGTCCCTCCCCGCGCCGCTCTCCCGTTGCTGGGTGCTAAAGCAAACCCCGGCTCTATTTACTGAGTCTACTATTACAATACAGCTACCAAATATTTGCCAGCCGTCAGCTCGCTGCTCCGCTATAAATACTTCAGGCCCAGGTGGAGGGACGGGAAGGGGAGCGGCGCGGGAGCCTATGCATGGCCAGGCAGCAGCGCCAAGGTGAGTGCTGAGCCGTGGCCCCGGGTGATGCCCTCCTGCCCCGCGGTGTTTCTGTGGCTGTGGGTGGCTGTGGGGAAGGCTGGCCCCATCACTGGGGCAGCCCTGCGTCCCTTTCCCTGCAGGCTGAAGGTACGTGGTGCCTGCAGAGGCTGAGCTCTAGGGCAGCATGGAGGCAGGAATGGGGGGCCCTCAGTGGGGAGGGCACAAAGAGGGATGTGTGGTGACCCCAGAGATGGCAGCGGTGCTGTCTCAGGCATGGCAGGAGAAGGAATTGTCCCCCAGGATTTGTCCCCTGCCTCATGACCCTCTCAGGGCTGGGGCAATGGCATGTGGCCAGGGATGCCCTGCAGTGAGGCAGAGCTGGGGACCCATAGGCACAGGTAGCACTAACTATGGGGGACCTCATCCAGCTCAACAAGACCCAACTGTGGCCACAGTCCACCAGGGCAGTGCAGGGAGGTGGCTGCGGTCACCCTGTTGCAGGGAAACACATGGGGCCATTGTGTGGGCAGGACATAGGGCTCAGTGTCCCCAGTGCTCAGCCCATGGTGGCAGGGTAGGTGCTGAACACCATTCAAGCCCATGTACAGGCCCGGGGGAAGGGGAACATCCCACTGCCCCACAGCTCTGGGAGATGTCACCATTGCCCCTTGGCTCATGCCTCAGGGGATGTCCCCACTGCCCTACATCCCATGAATTGATGGAGACATCCCTGCTGCCCCACATGCAATGACTTGGAGACATTCCCATTGTCCCACATTGCATGGATTTGCATGGACATCCCCAATACCCCACATCCCATGGCTTGATGGGGATGTCCCTGTTGCCTGATGCACCAGGTTTCAGTTAGGATATCCCCACTGCCCCCTATCCCATGACTCAGGATATGTTCCCGCTGCCCCATCTCGCATGTCTCAGTAGGGGCATCCTACAGTGGGGTGGTGTCCCTGCTGCCCCTTGTTCTGTGATTCAGGGCAATGTGTCCACTGCCCTGCATCCTATGGCTTGGTAGGGACATTTGTGCTGCTCCATGTCCCATGGCTTGTGGGGGATGCCCTGCCCGGCCTGCTGTACTGCACAACACGGTCCCTCTGCCTCCTCAGGGTCAAGCACAGTGCAGCAGGTTGAGGGGTGCGGGGTGCGTGCCACCTTCACCGCTGTCCTGCCTGCAGGGTGAGCGCGGGCCCTGGGGTGCCCCTGCGTGCTGACATGGCTGCAGGCATCATCCGGCCGCTAGCCGAGCTGCGGCTGCCCTCGCCCTTCCCGCACGGCCTGCTGCTGCCCATGCGCCCTGAGCCCGACTTCCCTGACCTCTCCGAGGAAGAGGACGAGGATGAGGACGAGGATGAAGAGGAGGCAGCAGAGGAGAGCACAAGGCTGGAGCCGGATGTCCCCAGCACCGCCGAGCCCACGCTGCAGCTCCTCCGGTTCTCGGAGCTCATCAGCTGTGACATCCAGCGGTACTTCGGGCGGCGGGGCCAGGACGAGGCCGCCGGCAGCCACGGAGTGCCTGAGGACTGCGGCTCACCCCGGCACACCCAGCCCGAGGCGCCGCGGGGCAGCCCCGGGGCCGTGCACAGGCTGGGGCCGCTGGCAGAGCTCTTCGAGTACGGCGTGCACCGGTGCCTGCCGCCCCGCATGGCCACCGGCAAGACGCAGCGGCTGGAGAAGAAGTACGGCCACATCACCCCAATGCACCGCAGGAAGCTGCCGCCCTCCTTCTGGAGGGAGCCGGGCCCCAGCCCCGCCGGCCTCCTCCACACCGGCACCCCCGACTTCAGCGACCTCCTGGCCAACTGGACAATGGAGCCGGGGCCGGAGCTGGGCGCTGGGCGGGAGCTACAGCTGGAGCCGGGCCGCCCGGGGCTGGAGGCCGAGCCCTTTGCCGGGCTGTGACCCCGCTGTGGCCCCCAGCCCCGCCACGTGCCACCGGTTAATGATAAACCTGGCAACAGCGGTGCCAGCACCGGGCACCTGGAGCTGCCGGGGCAGAGCCGGCCATGGGACGAGTGAATAAATGACTCCTACCAGGCACCAGTGTGTGCCGTGTCCTTCGCCACCCACCGCCGGTGACAAAGGGCCACTCACTGCTCAGCCCAGCCTTTGGCAGGAACCGGCAGCCCCAGCAGTAGGGAAAGGAGGGAAGCATGGTGCCGGCAGGAGCCAACAGCCCGTGTTTACTCTGCAGCCCAAGTCAGTGCATCCCAGTCCCTTATCTCGGCTGCGCTGGGGCAAAGGGCAGTGCGGGGCTTCACAAAGCACCCGGCTGCCAGCACCCAGCAGGGACCCATCACTGCCATAAGGACCCACTGCACCCCAGGGCTCCCCTGCCCCATGGCAGTGCTGGGGAACCAGACCCACATGGAGAGCAGGGCCACTTCCCGGTGCTGGGAGGGCAGCCGGCCCTTCCTCACAGCCCCCACTGCCAGACCTGGCTGTTACCAGGGCCCAGCCGAGGCATTCCCTGCTTTGTGGCAGCTCTTTGTTGGCCGTGAAAGGAAAAGCACTCGGGAAGGGGCAGCCACCCCCTGCCTTGAGCCCTGCCAGGGGCTGATGAAGATGTGGGGCACTGGCATCACCCCCTGCAGCCCCCCAACATGCAGCCCCCTGACTTGTGTCCTCTCAGCACCAGCAGCAGGGATGGGGCTTGGCTCAACCCCAGGGGTGCACCAACAGACATGGTGCTAAGGCCAGAAAGTGGCATCAGGGGAATGGAAGCAAGAGCCAGGCAGCAGCACAGTAAAAGTACAAACAGGCTTTATTTCAGCACAGTATCCCACAGTTGAAAGCCCCTCCAGGCACCAGGTTGCCTTTGCCTGAGTGAGGAGGATGCAGGGTGCAATGCCAAGGTGAGGAGTACAATGGTGGGAGATAGGGGAGCTGAGGTGCCAGGGCTGGAGCCCTCCTCAGCACCCAAGGGAGTGCTTCCAGCCCCTGGCCAGATCAGGGCTGATGGTGGTCTTTGGGGTGCCTACCCTGGCCCAGGCTGCTGGAAAGGGCTGGAAACACATGCAGGGGTGCTTCTGGACCCCAGCATGGGCAGAGGCGAGAGGCAGCAGCAGCAGTGGGAGGAGGGCAGGAGTGGCAGAATGGCACAGGCTGCCCCAGAACAGGCAGCTCTCCCCTACCCATCCCTGCCCAAACCCCAGGAGTGTCCCCCCAACGTGTGTGTTGGGGTCAGAGTTTGGCCAAGGGAGTCAAAAAACAGCAAAAGGGAGCAGCTCTGAACCACAGGAGCCCCTTTTATTGCACAGTTGAGCATGGCAGAGACACAAGCACCTGCCCCATGGCTCAGCTCAACCCCACCAGCAGCAGCATGGGGCAGCAGGACACAGCCCTGGAAGCAGGAGGGACCCCACCATGTCCCCCTGCTCCTCACACAGACCCTGTGGCAGGGGCCAGGGCAGGGCTAGGACCCAGAGAGCCTGGGCTGGGTAGGCGAGGCAATGGAGGCCATGTGCTGTGGCAGAGGGTTATGCCCAGCTCAGGACACTTCCACTCCCCTGGCACACTCCAGCCTTCACAACCCTCAGGGAAAGCCTGTGTCAGCAGCTAATGGAGCCAAGGGTGCGTTTTGACCCCTCAGGGAAGCAAAGGAAAAGGTGAGAAGAGGAGGCAGTAGATGTGGGAAGGCAGCAATGGGCAGGAGAGCCAGGGCAGCACGTCCGTGCTGGTGCTCCAGGCACCACAATGCCTGCACAGGCCGGCCCAAGCCTCTCCCTGCCTCCTGCAAAAGGGGGCCCCAGCTCCGAGGGGCCAGAGTGAGTCTCCCTCCGCTGGGCAGAGCCACCCCACATCACGTCTGTGCCAGTGAGAGCTCCTCCAAGCCTTCCTTGCCCAGCCGGTACCTGGCGAGGTCCTTGCGGGTGACCATGCCCACCACCTGCCGGGACAGGGACACAGTACAGCCCCGCCCTGGCAGGCAGAGCTCGGGGACAAGCCCTGGCTGCCCATACCCAGTGAGCAGGACTCACCTCATTGCGATTGTTCACGACCACCAAGTGCCGTAGGCCCAGGGCTCGGAAGAGCTTGAACACGCGTGGCAGAGACGCCTCCTGCATGTCAGAGGGGATACATGGGCTGTGGCATCCCCAGCCAGCAGCTATCACTCACCCATGACCCCCAGGATGCTAGGGTGGCCCAAGGATCCCTGTCCATTACCTGGGGCACAGTGTAGGGAGAGGGGTTCATGAACTCGCTGAGGTCAATCATGCACTCGCGCTCATCCTGGGACACATGGATGGACTGGATTGGGGGGAAGCGGGGGTAGGCATCCCGGAAATCCTTCAGCTTCAGCCGCCGCTGCACCAGGCTGAGGTTGGCCCTTTCCACAAAAACCTGGGGAGGAAAGAGACTGTTGGGGTCCATCCTGCAGCACCAACAGGCACCAGGGCGATGTACAGGGGAGGGAGGGAAGAGGGCAGGAACATGGGGCAGATGGACCATCTGCAGAAGAACTGTGTCCCATTCACTCAAGGGCTTGTAAACCCAGCGGGGTGCAGGAAGATGCTGGAGTAACCCCAGCACTGCATGGAAGCCCCCACCCTCTCCTCAGGTAAGCTGAGGTTGGTGACAGGGACCATCCACCAGCTCCTGTTTAGCAAGACAGGCAGGACAGGGGCACCAGGGCTCAGACACAGGTCCAATGGCCACGCAGCATCACCCACCTTGTGCTTCAGCAGAACAATGAGCTGGGAACGTAGGATCAAACCCCGCAGTCCTGCCACCTGTGACAGAGCACGGTGCATGAGAGAGGGCAGGGAAGGGGATGGGGCAAGGGCGAGGGTCCCGTTCCATGGCCAGCTCTCACAAGCGGCTCCTGGCTCACCTGTGTGGTGCCAGGGTTGCTCTCCACCACCGGGAAGCCGTTGTGGTTGGAGGAGGTGTCACTGAGGATGTCCACAACTGTGCCCACCCGCTCGATCCTCCGCAGGCAGGTGACAGGAGCACTCATGACCTCCCTGCGGGGAAGGCTCAGTGTGAAACACAGCCCCACACGCAGCATGCCCCAAATACCCCCCCCTCCCGCACACAGGCCTCTGCAGTCCTGATGCCTCCCCTGTCCCCAGAGCCTGCCAGAGACACGGGGAGGGAATGCACCGCTGGCCACACTCCCTGCTAGGGAATGAGCTGGGCTGGTGGCACCACACAGCAGTGACCAAAGTGTGTCACCACCTCTACTGCCAGCTCAGGCCAACAGCGTGGTCCAAAAGCCACTGCCCCAGGATTGGCAGCATCCCCCAGGCATCTACCTGGCTGTGAGGGAGTGGGACGTCACCGGGGCCTCCCAGTGCAGGAAAGGCACGCTCTGCAGCTGGATGTGCATGTCATACAGCCCCTGCAATGAGAGCCAAGCCATCAGGAAAAGCCTGCTGAGATGCTAAGGAGTACGGCAGCTCACCTCGGAGAGAGGACACCACTTGTCCTTGGCGCCGCAGCACCACCAAACCTGACCCTGGCGAGCACACCAGCTCTCACCTCCACAAAGTAGTCTCCCACAATCTTTGCTGTCATCAGCACCAGCATGATGGGGAAGCCATAGGTAACATTGCCTGTTGCCTCCATCATGATGACTGTGAGACTCAGTGTCATCCGCACTATCCCACCTGCAGGAGACACCCAAGGGGTTTAGGACTTTAGGAAAGCAGGGAAACATGGGGTGATGGTATAGCAGAACACCAAAGGTGCCCAAGTCTCTGCACAGCGATCCAGGATTGCCAACATAGACAGGGGTGCCCTGGACAAGCCCAGACCTCACTAGCGCCCCAGTGCTGCCTGTGCTTGGAAGGGTAGCTGAGAAGCTGACAGCAAGGCTGGGCTTCAGCCAGGGAAGCAGGGACCACCTTTTCCCATGCCACCTTCACCCCTACTCGAGCAGGCACTCACCCAGCTGTGCAGCAGCTCCCATCAGGGCGTATTTCCCAGGGTCAGCCCAGATCTGAGCACAGGAGGGAGAAGAGGCTGAGTCAGCTGCTGGCTCCAGGGCACCCAGAGATAGTGAGCAGTGCCCTGGCCCCCTCCCTCCCTCCGAGAAGTGGGGAGGAATGCCTGAGGCTGCCTGCATGACCCAGCAGCTGGCAGGGCCCCACTGGGACATGGGAAAGCCCAGTTTCAGCTCAGGAAGGCATCCCGTTCCAGACTGCTGTGCCAAGCTCTCAGCCAGCTCCATGCTGCCTGCACATGCCTCTTGCCCAGAGGCAAGGGAGGAGGGCTGGGTGCCATGGCTTCCACTGCCCAGCACCCCTTCCCATCAGCAACTCACCGAGCCTTTGGTCAGGTAGGACAGGGAGATGCCAAAGAGCCTTCCCCAGGCAGCGCCGATCAGCAGGGAGGGGATGAAGACCCCCGCGGACACTGTGAGGCCATAGGTCCAGCAGGCCAGGAAGAAATACATCAGTGTGAACATGCCCAGTGTCATGGGGTTGTAGGAACCTGAGGTGGAGAGAGAATGGAGTTAGTGCTGGTCCTGCAGCACGATGGATTACAGCCATAGAACAGACAGCAGCAGCCCCACAACACACTCCCAGCAACAAGAGACCCTCTGCCATCCTGGCAGCATGAGTGTTTCAAACCGGCTCTTTAAGTTATTTCTGTCCCTCAAAGGCCCTGCCAGCCAGCGCCATTCCAAGCCATCCCATCCCACTGAATCCAGCACATGCCTTCCCTTCATCTTGTGACCCATGATGACCCATTCCCTCCCAGCCCCGTGGTTCCCAGCCTCCCCCAAGGCATGGTGATGAACTCCAAAGCCCCCAGGGAAAGCCAGTGCTGGAGGACAGAGGTACTGGGGAGCTGGCAGGAGTCCTGCTGCCAGCCCTGGGATGAACTCAGCACGGTTCGTCTTACAAACCCCATCCAATCCCACAGCTCCCATGGCTGCTTCAACCAGCCCCAAGCTGCCCCTCAGCGCAGGCTGTGCCATCACAGGGAGACCTCAGGACTCAGCCAGCTGCTATTTTAGGATTGCTGAACAGCTCAGTCTGATTTAAACGAGCACTTTGCAACCTCTCCTTCACAGGGAGGTCAAGAAACCAAAGCCCTGAGCCACAGAGGGCCCAGCACTGCAGGAAGCAGCCCCAAGACACAGGACGGTCATCACTTGACTTCAGATGGCCAAGCCACACTCTCTGGGCTGAGGATTTAGAAACATGGAGCTGTCTGCTCCCTGTCCATGTGTAGTTGGGCACGAAACCTAGACCAGCAGGCAGAGGGCATGCTGTCACAACACTAGGTCCAAGGGAAACAGGAGCTGGAACCTGGGAGCCAAATTGCATTTCTCAAGCAAGTCCAAACCTCAAGATCCACCTCCACAGCCTGCCCAGAAGGTAAAGTCATTCTGGGGCAAGAGGCCCTGCTAATGGAGAAAACAGCCAGGGACGTTTCTAGGACGGAGCTCAGACAGCAGCAAGGGTCAGACATGCTCCCATGCAACTCAAAAGCAACAGCTTGGAAACATGCAACAAAAACAGGTCCTCATCCACAGGCTCCCAAGACCATGGCCCTTTGGCTGAGCTCACAGGTGCCACCAGTTCAGCATCCATCCTTCCTTCTTCCACCACTGCAGGAAAGCAGTGGGCACAGTGCTTTGTTGGATCCCATCCTGCCCTCAGGGCGCTGTGCTGATTAGCCCCTGCCTTGTCCCACGAGCAACCAGGAAGCAGGTCAGCCACTTCGCACAAGCCCACCCCCATTCTGCTCACATTCAAGGACCTGTTCACTAGACACACAGACCTGGAGCATCATGGAAGAGGTTGACAACACTCTTCTCAGGTGTGTTGAAGAAAGCAGTAGCCATGGAGTTGTACTCTCCATCAGCACAGAAAAGCTGAAGGGGGAAGAAGACAGAGTTAGAAGTGGCAGATCCAGGCTGCAAAGGCTGCAGGCTCAGGGGGACGTGTGCTAGCAAGGAGCCAGCACTGTGCAGCAAGCACAGCAACACCACACTTTGCTCTGCAGCTCTGCCTGCCACTGGGAGCACTCGCTGTGAGGTCCAGTGCCACAAAACCCAGCAGGGTCTTGTCTCCCTGCTCAGCCTCCAGCTTCAGACCAAGCTCAGGGTGCCCCCCACACGGGGGAGCCATTCTCCAGCATCTCCTACCTGCAGCGGGTATGCCACTGTGCTCCCCTGGATGGGCTGGCAGTCTCTCGAGCAGTAAATCATGACAAACCCCACAGTTGCTGTCACTGCTGCCACCAGCATGGCCTCCACCACCTGGAGGCAGGGCCGGTGGATGTACCTGCAAAGGGAGCAGAGGAGTGAGGGTGACACCCAGGGGTGCCAACAGGATCACCCACAGCCTGGCTTGGCACCCTACATTGGGCATATGGACAGGCTGCTCCCTTCCCAGACCCTGCCAGGCTGTCCTGCGCTCTGTCCTCTGGTGAAGCAGTCACGGGGACTGCGCTGGGAGGCCAGCAGCAAGATCAGCTCTGCCCAGCCAGCCATAACAGACCTGCCTGTCTTCCCTGCCCAGAGCCGGGCACAGATCCTATGGGAAGCTTGGTGGTGTTTGGCCATGTGGACAGCGCAGAGCCGAGCCCAGAAAGCTGCAGCCCAGAAAGGCCAAGAGGAGTGAAGCACTGGAAGATGCTGCAGGCCCCTCACCACTCCACAGGTCATCACTCCCCAAGGCCACGAAGCCAGTCCTCGTGTTTGAAAAGCTGGTGACAAGTATTGGCTGCACCAGACTGGGCTTGAATGGCTTTAGCAGCAATCTCGTTACTCTCAGAACCGTGTATGCTCAGTGTTTGCATGTTTTTGGGCCCTCAAGTCACTAAACTGCAATACCTAGGCAAGGTCAGAGCAACAGTGGGAAGCTGTGGGTCACAGCCTTGACAGCAGGCAGCGAGAGGCACATGGCATCTTTGCCCCCCAGCTTCCAGGGCTGCTGTTGCTTAAGTGTGAGATAACGGCCTTGCTCTGGCTGGAAGTGCCACTTCGAGGACACACAGAAGGTGCCAGCCAACCTATGTCAATCACCTCAGTTACCTGTGAGCTCTCACCTGATTCGGAACATCGTTAACCAGTAATTGAGGGCATTGAACAGGGCTCCGAGGATCCCACCTGCAAATGAAGAAGCAAAAGCTCAGTACATGAGTCCCAGGCTCTCCTATGGCTTCCCAGGACACAAGGAACCTGTAAAGCTCAGGGAGACACCAACAACCCCTCCAGTGTGATGGCAGCACTGGGACATGTGGACACTGTCCCTGCACAGACAGGCAGGACCTGACACCAAGAGGAGCCCCACAGCAGCAGCAGGATGGCTGGGGCCAGTGTCACAGTGCTGGCACTAGGCAGGCAAGGGACAGGCCAACTCCACAGGGGTAAGGACAGCTGGAAAGCCAAGGGCTGCCCACGACTGCAATGCACTAACCTCAGTGACTCTGCAGTATATGGATTAAAGGGCCTGCCTTTGCTACAAGGGTAAAGCTTGGGCCAGGATCCAGGTCTCACCCCCATGTAAGCCCCACAAGCAGCCTGTGCTCCAAAGTTTAATGCATTTCCCATTCTCCCTCGGAAACTCTATCCCAAAGCTTTTAAGACTCAGACAGAGAACAGAGGAAATTATTCAGACAAATCAAATTGAAAGAGCATCACTCTCTTACCAACCACTCCCATAAAGATGAAGATAGGAATTTCCTGGATTGTGTATCCCATTTTCTGCAAGCAAGAAATGGATTTCAGGTCTCCTAGCCCATCTGCAGCCCCACAGCTGGTCACTGCTGGGACAGCACAGGCCTGTAGTCCCCAGAGCTGCCCCAAAGCCTCCCATGGGCACTCCACAGCCCCAGGCCCAGCCATGGCTGCAGGAAAGGCTTCTGCTGGGGTTGGTGGAGCTGGGCTCTGGCCATACCCACAGCCTGCGAGGGCAGAGCATGCCTCAGCCTCTGGGTGATGCTTTAAAACAGCTCCAAGCTGCTGTGGGCTGCTTCTAACCCCCACAGCAGAGCCCTACATGGGGAACATCTATGCCGTACCTCATTATCAAACCTGCCAAAGTTGATGAGCCCAGGGCTGGAGAGATCCCAGGCATTGCCGTGGTAAACACTCAGGACAGAGTTCAGAGTGAATGTGGAGATCATGGAGGCAAAGAACTGGAAGGAGATGCAGCCCACAGTCACTGCCAGACACCCCCAACCCCACTCCCTCACCGTGTGCTGTGCTGCCCCCTCCCCCTTCCCCAAACTGCCCCTCCAAGGCCCTTAGGAAGAGCTTGGTACCACAGTGGGAACCAAGAAGCCACACTCCCTGTGGCAGCACTCTGGGCAGCTTACACCAGCCAGGGGCTTACTCCTGTTACCTCTCCATTGCCCTGGGCACAGCCCAAGGAGGTCCCTTGGGAAGGGATTGGCAGCAAGATGGAGCTAAGCCAGGACTAAATTCAAGCTGAAGACCAGGGCACAGAAGGGGAATGGGATGCTGTTCCTGGGATGTGTTACACATGGCTGCCTGGCTGGGATAAGGATGGCAGGAGGCTGGGACTGCAGGGCATGGGGAAAAGGCAAGGCCTCACACTGCAGCCCTCAATTTACTGCTTCGGCTTTCCAGCACTTACAATTCTCCACGTCAAGAACTGGTTCCAGAAGGAAGCCCCTTCCTCCAAGCTGAAGAGGACACCGCCTGCAAATGCAAGACACAAACACCTTCACAAGGGGCACATGCCACAGACCCCTAACCCACAGCAGCAGCTGAGGCACCTAAATTCATCCCAGCCCATGTGCCCTATACAGCCCCAGACCTCATAGGCTCCAGTGAAGGGACCAGAAGCCCACCAAGCCATCAGTGATGGGACAGTACCCTCCACTGCCCTCCTCCATCCCAGGAAAAGAAACATCTGGGATCCAAGACAGATGACCCCACACCTCCTCTCTTCTTTAGGCCTGTGGCATGGCTGGACAGTTTGCTGTGGAGCTGGGCATGTTGTGGGAGGGCTCCTGCAGTGCCATAGGCAGATCCTAGCAGCTGTCTCTGTGCAAGTGGGAGCCACCTCTTGATGAGATGCACATGCAGGCACTGTCAGTGTCAGACAGCCAACACACATACCCACGGGGGCACCAAACGCAGCTGAGACACCAGCAGCAGCTCCAGCTGAGACAAAGTCCCTCTTCTCTGTGTCTCTGCGGAAGTACTCGAAGATCTGAAACACCAAAGCAAAGGCAGGTTTAGGGCTGGCCACAGGAATGACTTTAGTGCAGGCACAGCGTAGGCCATATATGATCCAAGCCACCAGCATGACCCCAAGGAACAGCCCAGTTTGGGCACAGGAGGGTCATCTGCAGCACAGCTCCTTGGCCCTCAACACCAACCTTGAAGTCTCGCTTTAAAGATGTGGATCTCCCCTGGGAGATCCCGGCAGCAATCACTGCTCCAGAGTGAATCATGGGTCCTTCCTGTAGGCAGTAGAGAAGAGTTAGATTGGATAAGGAAGAACCCCAAGGACAGTCAGGGATGAATGAATGCTGCTTACTGGGTTGCAACCCTGAAGAATCTGGCAGGAGGATCTGCCTCCAGGAAATACAGACCTTTCCATTTTGCCCCCTTAAATCCTCATTCTGTGAAGGGGTTCCTGTGGCCACCTCCTGTTCTCACCAGCACTCCCTCCAGCCCAGGAGGCAGGAACTTCCCTCGCTTGCCTTCAATCCCAGCAAGCTAGAAAGGCTCCAATAGGGCACCCAGGTCTCCCCTATCTAACATTTGCAGGGACAACTACTGATGGATGTGGACTACTGCTCTTCTGCCCTCAGCCCAGCCACACACAGCCTGGCTTGGTGGCACCACACACACCAGGGTGTCACCTTGGCCAGCAGACCAGGGAATAAAACCAGGAAGTCATTGCAGGGCCCCTAGCATAGGGCTGGCAATGGGCTGCATCACGTGCACCAGCAGTGGGTGACAACATGGCAGCAGCGTGCCAGAGATCGCTTTGTGCACATCACCTTCCCAACAGCCAGGCCGCCGACCACCGAGAGGATGACTCCACAAACTTTGATCACCAGGGTCTGCAAAATAGAGATGACAGGCTCAGCACAGCATGGCACAGCACACATGACCATGGCGGCCATGGGTGACACAGACCCAACCAGCCAGAGGAAGCAGTGACCCCAGGGAGGTTGTGACTCTCAGCCCCCTGTTGTGGCTATGGGGTTTGGCCAACTTCCTTCTTGGACAGAGGAAAAAGTTACACAAAGATGATCTCCCCAAAGCCAGGGGATCCTGGCTCATCCCAGGGCAGGAGGTTTAATCACCCAGCACTGGGGGGAACAGCTATGGAGTTGAGCAGTGCAGCAAGGAAGCCAGGAGCTTGGGCCAGCTCCTCCTCTGCCTCAGTACAGTAGAACCACCCCCAAGAGCAGAAGGCACACAGCCCACCACCTCCTGCTTCCTACCTTGAGGCGGACAACGTGCGGGATCTTCACACCATTGAGATAGCATTTGATCTGGGGAATGCCGCTGCCAGCTGCGACAGGCTGTGGGGAGCACGGAGAGCATGAGTGGCTGCCACATACAGCATGGGGACACACTGGCCACCTTAACCCTGTCTCTCTGCGCAGGGCACACCAAGCACAACCTCAGAGAGGCTCAGAGATGAGGCCAAAGACTATCTACCTCTGGAGGTGGGCTTCAGAGAGGCACTCATTGCCCCTAAGGGCAAATGTGACAGGGAGAAGGATCTGGCTGGGTTTTTTGGGGGGACACTAGGGTGTTCCCATCACCATGCCATGGCCAAGGGCTCAGTGCTGCAGAAGGCTCACACTTGGTGGCCAGAGAGAGCAAGGGCAAAGCCACAAAGCTTACTGCTGACTCTGAGTGGCCTGTAGGGAGCCATTGCCTACTCCCAGCCATAGCCGGCTCCAGTCTCTGGAGCACACCCTCTGCCCCAGGCTCCTGGCTCAGCAGTGTCAGTCTGACAACCACAGAGAAACCCCACAGCCCACATAGAGCCAATGCTGGGGGCTACCAAGAGCCAGTCTTGCAGAAATACATTTGCTATTACATGAATCTGTATGTTTTCTGGAGACGATCTTGCTTCCCCATGTAAAGAACTGGGGCAGGAAGCACAAGGAAACACCAATCCAGACTGGTCCCAAACTCTTACCTCTATGAAAGCAACGATTACAGAGCCCACCATCACCACACTGGCATTCAGGGTGGCCCAGAGTAGCAGGGAGAAAGACAGGCCCCCTTTCTCTGTGAACTTATCGATGTCTGTGGAAGCAGCTCAAGGAAAGACCAGTGTTGGTTGGGTACCATCCCTCCCACCATGAGAATGTGAGCAAAAATGCTTCTCAGGCTGTGCCAGCACAGCAGATCCTGTGCACTTAGGGCTGCTGCAAGGAGCCTCCCCTGTTACAGCAGTGCCCAGGCACAGTTCAACTCTGCAGAGCAGCCAGGCACACGGCAGCACTTTGGGTGGCAGGGTCTGTGCCACCAAACCCAGGCAAGGAAGTGCTGTCCTCTTCCCCAGCACCCTTCTTGCAGGCACCAGGAGCACAGATCCCACAGCCCCGGCTGGCTGATGGCTATGGCTCCATGGGAGGATACTGCCTTTCACCACCCGGTACTTCAGCCCAGCCAGGTTCTCCACCACGATGTCGATGAAGCAGGCGACGAGGCCGGTGAGGATGCCAATCATGGCACAGATGACCCAGCGCTTGATCTCCACTGTCCGGAAAGCCTGAGGGGCACAGAGCCATCAGAGCCCACTGCTGCCTAGCCCGGGCCCTGCCAGCAACAGGGGGACCCCAAACCACCCAGCCACCTTCCCCAGCACAGCTCCAAGCCCGGCAGCTCTCCTAGGAGCTGGAAAGCCAACGCTGGCTCACCCAGGATTGCAAAGCCTGGCAGTGCCCCTCTGTGGGATCCCCAACAGCAGGCGGCTTTTCCAGCTTGTCTGCCTCTGTCAGGCCCCTCCCGTTCAGCTTCTTGCTGCAGCAAGACTCCCAAAGCCCCCAGGGCAGATGTTTCATGTTCCTCCAGAAGTCCCTCTGCTCAGGGACCTACCCCATGCCATTGGCTACCATGTACATGCAGGCTAGCTCCCATCTGAACCATCCTGTGCTGGGTCCTTGCTCCTGAGGTTTTAAGGCTTGTCTCAAGTTGGCCTATCTTTAAACCCACCCTGGCTCAAGCACTGCTCTGAGCACAACCTCCTCTGGCATGGAGAAGCTCCCCAGGAGCCAGGAAGGGGGAACAGCTTCCTGGGCTATCCCAGCCACAGGGTCAGTGGGCAAGACTCACTGTGTGGTTTATCCTCCTCTCCTCTTCCAGGAACAGCTGATTTTCACTGTTGTCATAGTCCAAGCTCTACATCAGGAAAGGGAAATGCTGTTACTCTCTAGCACAGGGGAACAGACACCTGTTCTGGGGAGGGCTGCCCTCAGGCCCTCACCCTTGCCTCTGCATACCCTCATGTCATTTCCTCCCTCAAACCAGCTGCTTCTCCACTGAAACCCCTCAGCTGGGCAGCCACAGCCCTCATCCATGTACTTCATCCACGTACCTCATCCACTGCACCCCAGAGGGCACATACCTCATACTTGAGCGACAGGAGCTTCTCGTTGTGGGGGATCTCATTGGGATGCTGACGAGGGAGCTCTGTCTCCTGCAGGATGTGATGCATAAGTCAGGACAGCCAGGTCCCAGTCCAGCCCTCCCCTCTGGCACGTAACTGCTGGTTTAACACTAGTTTTCATGCTCAGGAAAGGCAGGAGGGCTGCAGAGCGCAAGCTGCTGGCAGGCTGGGATCTGGGATGATTTTCTACCAGCTGGTGGATGTATGGGATTTAAGGCAGCTGGAACAGGCTGTGAGGTGTACACCCTCATCCACCCTCAGGAGGGACTCTTCCCCATGAGCAGACGGAGAGATTGCCCAGCCAGGTACCACACTGCCATGTTGATCCAGCACTGCCTCCGAGCAGCTCCACACTCCAGAGGAGGGCAACCTTTCACCTCGGCAGGAAATTCCTTCAGCCGAAAGCAAGGAGCTATTTCAAGCAGCTATTTCAAACCATGGGTTTGGGCAGAAACCAAATTCTGATTCCCAAACACCTTTGACTGTGCAAACTGTTCCCAGCTCCAAATTAGGGCATTTACTGGGGATGCTGGAGGCGCCCCTGGGGTAGTGGCACCCCGCACCCTTCCCTGGGCCTGCATTACAGCTATGGCCAAAGCAGGCCCAGCCTGTCCTCTGAGGGACTGGATTAAGGCATGTTCCTTCCCATTTAAGCATTCCACAAGAAATATTTAGCAAAAGTCTTCTCATTTGATCTTTCTACAGCTCCGGAGCTGAAGCAGAAGCATCCAGGGAAGAAAAGCTTTTCATGTGTGCAGGTGGGAGGGGGAATAAGTTGAAATCTGAGTATTTCTGCAAGATGCCCTCTCTATCACTAACCCTGTCCCCAGGGCTGAGACACCTTCCCCCGGCTGCTGTCATACTTCATTCTGAGCTGGGCAGCAGGAGAAGCAGCTTTAAGGAGCAATCATGTCAACAAGGAAGAAATCCCTTCCCATCAGACCCACTTATGGCCCTTGTGCTGCCACCCAAAGAGATGCTGTCCTTGGGCCAGCTTTCCTCAGATAAGGGGAAGCAGCAAGGGTTAAGGCAGAGGGCAGAGCAGCAGGGAGCTACCAATGCTAAGCACTGGAGCCCTTGTGGAAGAAGTGGGATGTGATGAGGGGAATAATAGCAGTTTTAAGTGCTGCCAGTGGAAGAAGGGAAGGGGGCTTGGTAACAATGGGCCCCTTTCTATGCCACTCACCAGCTCACGGACATCCTCGTTGAGGTCCACATTGCTTAGCTGCCCAATGCGCAGGAAGGAGGAAGGAGTGAGCTGAGGGGAGAAAGGAAAGAGGGGTCAACTCCTGAATGTGTTGCCAGCCCTGGCAGGAGGAAGGAGCAGGCACATGGGTGCTCGTGCTCAGTTCCCCTTGCTGAGCTCTGCCTGCCACCACCAGAGCCTCAGAGGTCCAGCACCTGCAGAGGACTGCTCTTGGAGGGCACCCTGAGGAGGTGGGACCCCAGAGGAGCACAAGCAGCAGCAGCCTGCCAGGGTTGGGGCAAGCTGCTCCAGCCTGCTGGCTGGCAGAGCTGGCTCACCGGGGAAGTGCCAGACAGCAGCAGCTCGCTTGGGACTGGCAGCCGTGAGAGCTGGCAAGAGTCACCAACAGCCTCTGCCAACGAGTGGGTACCCCAGCAGACCTGTGCCAAGCAGCATGTTCCACGCTCCCCTGGAGCAGGGCATGGACAGATCCCCTGAGCAGAAAGCTCCATCTCCAAAGTCACAAGCACACAAAGATACGCTGGGGCCACCCTCAGCTCACGCACCCAGACAGGAATAAGGGATGGCCAAGGGCACATTTGGCTCTGCCATCCACTCCATGGGAGCAGTTCCCAGCCAGGGAAATGAGCACATAGGCATGTCCATCTCCCCCTGAGCAGCCAGGACTGAAGTGATGGCTGGGCTGGCTGCCAGCTGATGCACACAGGAGGAAGCGGGGCACGCTACTCCCATGCAGCAGCACCAGTGCCTTCCCAGCACGGTGATGGGAAGAAGCATTTGCATCTCCCCCAGGCAGCAGGTTCTCCTTTCACTGGTGACCACTTGGGCTGGTTACTGGCAGCACAATTGCATCACAACGGGAGCTTTCAAACTCTTTGGGGCACTTCTCATCTGGCCAATGCAGGAAAAGGCCTGGGCTACACGGAGCCAAGCTCCAGTGGGGCGGTGCTGTGAGAAACCCAGCAGAAGCAGCACGCTGCCATCACCCCTCTGCTGTTGTGAAACACCAGGGTGCACAAGGGTGCAAGCAGCACCATCACTAAGCACAGCCCAAACACCATTTCTCAACAATCTGATCTTCCCCTCTGGAGCCTCACCCCTCCCAGCTGTCTGGCTTAAGGACTGGAGAATAAAAGCAGGATGGTGAGCAGCAGCAGGGCCCTGTCATGTCGGTCCCTCTGTACCAGCAAGCTCGCAGATCCCAGATAGAGCCCCTGCTGCTTTAATCCCCCACCAATCCCATCTGGAACATGAAGGCCAGAGCAGCCAGGAGCCACACACGTCATTGCAGATGAAGAATATCCCTTTGTGCCTGCAGCCTGACCTATTTTCCCATTTCTCTGTCTGCTCCATGTTCCCATTCACACCCTGACCTGCAGGCAGGTATTACCTCAGCTCCTCAAACCTTCTTCAGTGCTGTTTTGTCCCCAGTAGCCTGAGCCCATAGGAAGGGCTGAGCACAAAGTGCTCTACACAACTGCTTTTGAACACTGGTTTGGGGAGACCAGCCTGGGCTTTGTTTCTGGTCTGTGATGGCTCCACAACCGCCATGGAAAGGATCCTGGTGGACCTTTATCCCAGCAAACAGAGCAGACTGCTGTGAGCTGGGCACACTAAAAGCTGCCACCTCCCTGGGGGATGTGGATGGGAACTTACACAGAGTCAGGAGCTGCCAGTTTCAGTGCCCGCTGGTGCTCAGCTGCTCTGGTGGCAGCAGCAGTCCCAGCTGGGATCCAAATGTCCTAGGGAGATGGGAAGGACATGGTTCTCACCCTGAAACCCTGGCTGGGACAAAACTGAGACCTGCCAAGGGAACCCACCTGCACCCGGCTCCAGGAAGAACAAACATTAAAGGCTCCCTTAAGTGCCACATGTATAGGGCAAGATAAAGGCAACAAGATGGAAGCAGTCACTCATGCTCACACCTGGGCTCAGACCTCAGGCACCAAGCCCTCAGACAGGACCAGTACTTCAGGAAAATTCTTCTGCTAGCCAGGGTGTCCACAAAAAGACCAGACGTGCCTGAAATGGTGACAACCCCTGTCTCCATCCCTTCCCTATGGAGCAAGAGGCCAGGAGGGCACTGCAGCTCCACTCCCAACAGATTAGGCAGCAGTAGGACCCAAGCACAGATGAAGGGAAAGGAGCAAAGGAGCTTCAGTTGAACCTGAGCTTCCAAAAACACAAGCATCGTGTTTTTAATATGCCCCCTCAAGTCCTGGCATCCCTCTGTCACTATGAGCAGAGCTGGCCCCTGTCTTGCCCAGCATGAGGGAATCACATGCTGGGAGGGCAGGAAAAAGCTACTTTCATCAGCTCCTGACTTTCAGAAGATGAACAGAAAGGATTCAAGCAGCCAGGAGCCAAGACAGAGGTTATTTGTGCATGGCTCATCAGCTCACCGAGTACATGAGCAGCACTACCCTCCTTCATATGTTTTTCAAACTCGAGCCAAGAGAGCTGCTGACCTTGGGTACTCATAATGTTGGCGTGACCATGGTACAATTATCTCCACATAACAACACATGCTGTTGCCAAAAGGCAGAGGGCACAGAAGGGTTAATAGCTCTCCTGTCCCAGGAGAGGCTCTGGGGCCAGTGAACCTGCCTCCAACAGCGGGACGCAAACAGCAGAAGCACTCACCCTGTTTGGGTGGTAAAGCTAATTCCTTTTCGAGCCATGCAATTCCATTTCAAGCTCCTCAAAGAGATGTCTGGAGCCCTGATCTGGACCCAAACTGCTTAACATCTTTGTCAGCAGGGCAGTTGGAATGCTGGTGGCAAGGCCGCTCCTCAGAGAGAGCTCACCAGGCTGCAGTGAAGCCCCTGAAGTTCAACAGGGGTAAATACAAAGCCCTGCACTGGGATGGATGTACCCTAGGGGTTAGCAAGCAGCTCTGCTGAAGAAGTCTTGCAGCAAACTGGTGGAGCAGTTGAACAGGAGCCGGTGGCACAAACCTGCAGAGGAGGTGGTCAACTGCCTCCCGGGTGGTGAAAGACCACAGGCAGGAGGTGTGGGGAAGGGATCCCAATGCCTCCACTTGGCACCTGCGATATCACACCTGGGACTTGGCAGCCAGTTTGGGATCCCTGGGACAAGAAAGGCACAGGGGTGAGTGCGGAAAGACAGTCAGGGGCTGGAGCACCCAGTAAGATGGATGGAGAGAAGCTGGTAATTATCAGGGAGATTATCTGGCCATTTCTGGATGCCTAACAAGAGGTTACAAAGACAGAGCCAGACCTTCCTCAAAGCTTTGCACTGATGGGGCACAAAGCAGCAGAGGACAAGCTGCAGCAAGGGAACTTCTTATAGACACTGGAGACAAAAGATGGTGACACACAGAATCTGGGGCCAGAGAGGGTACAGAGTCTATCCTTGGAGACACTCAAATCTCCACCACACATGGTCCTGGGTGACCTGATCTAAGGGATCAACTCTTAGCAGGGCCGGGGCTGGAGACCTCCTGAGGCTGCTTCCCCCTTCATTATGCTGCCATCCATTCCAGCGCCACTCTGAGACCAGCAAGAGCAAATTCGGGATCAATCTCAACAAGAAAAACAATCTGGGAGAAGATCTCAACCACCCATGCCCCAAAAGGATTATCTCCAAGGTCAGGCAACAGTAGCAGTGAACAGACAGCAGCAGCAGCCCAGAGCTCTGCAGGTCAGGATGGGAGACAGAAGCACTGCTGCCAGCATCCCCATTTGGCAGAGGTGATAAGAAGCCATGCTGCCATACATGATGCCACAGCAGCATTTTGCCTCCAAGCAGAGCAGTCAAAGAGCAATCCCTGTTTGTGATGAGTAGAATGACTTTAGTCAAGGCTAAAGCACTGCAGAAATAACCCAGGCTGTGCACACAGTGACCCAGCAGTGCCTCTCAAACACTGCTCTGAAAAACCATAAACAGGGAGCGCCTGACCCTGCTCCACAGCCCATTTCCACAGGGATAATCCAGGACAACCCCCACTCCCAGTGACCACTGCTGGTGTGAAGATACCCCCTCCCCCATACACTGCCCCTTATCACTGTCCTGCTCACTAACGAACTGGAAGCATGTGGCTTTCTGTGACCACTGAGATAAAGCACAGCACAGACCACACCAGGAGCCCACAGCGGTATTGCAGAAGCAGTGAGAAGGAAGGAAGAGGATATCCAGCCCCAGAGCCCTCTCAGCCCCAGCATGCTCTGAGCCCCTGGTACCTGCCTGGGTGGGAGGAATGGCTCCAGGCTGCAAGGCTGTGTCACTGGGTGGCTCACTGACAGGGGAAGCCCTGTCACCGGCTATGGCAGCGCATGGGGGATGAGCTGCAGGGCTTTTGGAATCCCCCTCCTCTGACACAACCACAGCTGTGATGGGCTCCAAACCAGCATAGTTGTCATCCCTGAAACACACCACACTAGGAGAGAACAAGGCTCCTCACCTCGAGGCCCATAACGGGGGAGAAAGCATCCAGACTCTCCCTGTGCTGTCACCACTTGGTTACAACTTTGTCTCCAGCCTCCTGCTGTCACTCCTGGGCACAGTCGCTCCTTGCTCCTCACCTGCACCAGGCTGGGAGATGCTGTTATTATCCTGACCCCTTCTGCCTTTCTCCAGGCACCTTGATCCATGTGCAGAAAAGCAGTGCAAGGTTAAAGCACTGCTGCAGTCCCGGATGATGCACCCAGCCAAAGGACTGGACTTGCTAAATCCCCTCTTCTTGGGAAGGCTCCAAGGACAATGGCTTTCCAGGGACTCCAGCTCCTGGCAGTGGGCAGGCAGAGACAGGCAGCCTCTTTGCCGGTACCCAGGGAATGTGCTACCTGCAGCCCATCCAGCAGGAGCCAGGGCTCACTCAGACTTCTCTTTTCTCCCTCCTCCCAGTCAAGACATTGTGATTGCAGCAAGCACAGCCCTCTGGCACTCCCTCCCAGCCACAAGGGCTGCATTCTGCAGCCTGTTTTGTGAAGTTACAAGAAAACAAGACAAACAACATTTTATGTAGAAGAAACACTTGGGGGTTAACAAGGACAGGCTGCTCAGCAGCAGCCTGGTCACATTATGGTGACCCCCCTGCCCAAGCCCCCTGTTCCAGACACCCTCTGGAGCAGGGGCATTATACCAATCCCAAAGTCAAGACATTTTAGCACAAACGGAACATATCTTTGATGGGTAGCGAAAGGGAAGCGTTCTTTTTAGAAAAATGCCTAATGATGGAAATTGGCTGTTCCCACTACAGTTTTCCAGTTTTCAGCCTAAGAACTGACACACTCAGCTCAAGAGCATGGGAAGGGGGCGGCTCATGGAAGGCACAATGCTCAGATGTACTGGCAATTTCTCACTTCTTGATATACTTGAGGCACTAGAAAGTCCTGGTGAGAGGACAAAGGCTCTGTCAGCTCTGAAGCAGCGCTCAGCTGGCCACAAAACAAGAGACAACTTCAGACACAGCCCTGCAGCATCCATTCATGGTTATGAGCACATTTATCCAGCCCTTCCTCACTTCCCACCCACAAGTGCTTGATCTCAGTCTCTCACAGCAGTCACCAAGAGACTGTTTCCTTTTATCACTCTAAGGTCAGTTTCATTTCTATTAACCAAGCACAGCTGTTGCAAAGAGAAAGGGAGGAAGCTCCACTGGGGACATTTTTATTGTATTGCCGCAACCCAAGTTTAAGCCTCCATGAGCTGAACAGCTCCAGTCTCTGTTTCTCTGCCAAATCTGTCCTGCCTTCCTGCTTTAATCTAAAATGGCATTAAGGTCAAAGGGATGGTGTGAGAGGGAAACAGCTGCCCTACACCAAAAAGCAAGCCCAGCACTATGGTAACAACCCAACCACCACTGCCAGGTCAGTGCCACTGTTAAGGGCATGTGTGGTCAGGACAGCTGTGGGCTCAGAGCTCCAGCAAGGTATTCACTCTCCTCCTTTGCTAAGGAAGATGCCACGTAGCACCTTGTCACCAGCTGGGACCTCAGCTATCTACATTGTGAAGGGACATGGCGATGATAAATCAGATCACAGAGCTGGGTCTCCACCACCCCTGCTGTAGAGGGGCTCAGGCATCTCTTCTAAGCCACCAGAAAAGCCCTTTCCCAACTGATCTGCAGCCACAAGGTTTGAGTAATCCCTTCAGACCTGCAGAACCCACCATGTGGTCTTCAAAGGCAACCCATGCTGTACATACACGGGGGCTTGTACTGGCCAGGGAGTTTATCTGCACTTTCACACCAGAGCAGTGGAGTGGCGCAGGCAACTCCTCCAGCCGCCATCCTTCCCTCCCACAAAGGCACCCTAATTAGACTGCTGTTCTGACTTGCCCAGAAAGGCAGAACAGAATCATGCTCAGCAAGCTGTCCCTGCTAACAGCTGCCAAAGGCTGGCATGCTCCCTGTCTCAGCTCAAGTCTCCCACCAAACTCTTCATAGGAAGTTCAAGGACATCACCTGCCCTTCTGTCACCTGGAACTGACACAGAAGCACCCCATGGATCTGACACAACATCCCACCCAGGCCATGGCCCTCACTCAGCACAGCTACTCAACCACAGCTTTGCTCTATAACAGGCACCAAGTGCCGTGGCTAGAGCCACGGTGTGCTTCGGTTAACCACACCACATGTGGAGGAGAGACTGCCAGGCAGAGTAACAGCCTCTGGGTACACTGGAGGGAAGTTTCTCTTCAGTTCATCACCCAAAATTAATCTGCAAGAATTGGCTTCCCCCTGCAACATGGCCCACCCTGGACCTGCTGTTTGTCAGTGTAGTTCCGCACATCCCACACGATGCCCACCACGCCAGCATTAGACACTCTTGTGTTTGAGCACAACCTGTTGGCTTGGGCAGCACCAGTGTGCAGGCAACGTGCTCTCCAAAGAAATGGCATTATTAGTACAGAGGAAGGGGGCAGCCCCAGCAGACAGGTCAGGGACCACCTGCATCCATGGCCGAGGAGTGGGTAGGGGGCAGGTCAGCCCCACTGCAGCAGGGCCCTGGGTAGGGCACCAGTATCACTGGGAGCTGGCACGTCATGACGGGAGCCGGCTCCGGCGGGAACTGCCTCGCTGCCAGGCAGTGAGTCAGTTGCACGCTCAGTTTTTCCCGCAGGAATGACCCGAGGCCCCAGTGCTCCAGCCCTGGTTCCCCCCCCATCGGGCTCTGCAAGGTTCTGCTCTCTTCGGCTCGGGGGAGCACGGAGGAGCTCCGACCTCCCCCGAGGGCTGCTGTGAGCGCAGAGCCCCGTCACCCCGCGGCTCCGCACCGGCAGCTCCAGCCCAGCCTCGAACATAGTAAAATGCTATGGGGGAGGAGGACGCATACACGACCCCAGTCCTCAGGTCCAGCCCGCCTCCGGCGACGTCTCAGCGTGGGGAGCCCAGGGATGGAGCAGATCCCTCCTGGTGCTCCGGCACCCCCTTCCCGGTGCCGGTACGCACCTGCCGGCTGCCCGCCGCCGCGCCGGGGCCGGTGCCGTTGAGCAGCGGGGTGGTCTCTCCCGCTCGCCCGTCCTCATCGTAGTCGTCCTCATCGCGGTCGCGGCCGGACCAGGACACTTTCTTAGCGACGTTAGCCATGCAGAGAGACAGCTACACACGCCTCCGCCGGGCCCGGCCTCACCGGCCAGTCATGTGATAGCCGGGACACCGCCCTCACGTGAGCACTACGGCGGCGGCGGGAGCTGCCTTGCCCCGCTGCCCTATGGGAGTTGTAGTCCCATCGGCCCCGCGTCCCGGCCTCGGTCCCGGTCCGTAGCCGCCACCGGGCCAGTCTTACCGCTCTGGGGCTGCCGCGAGCGGGACAGCGGAGGCGGAGGCCCGGTAGGCTGCAGGGCCGCAACGAGGCCTTGCCCGACGCTGGGCCCAGTCACACCCGTATCTGGGCAGCAAGGCCCCGCCACAAGCCCCGGGACGTGTAGAAGGGCTGGGGCTGGCGCTGTCCGCAGTCTCCGGGCAGAGTGTGCCGCAAGGCAGCCACCTGGGAGCGTTCTGTGTGCTTCACCCGAGCCCCCAGCCCGGCCCAAAGCTCTGCTCCACATGAGGAGCCCCTCGCAGGGGGGCAGACACACAAACAGCCCGCACGCGCTCCAGCACCTCTGGCTCATCCCAGTCACAGATTTTTCCGTGCTACAACTTCCCCGTGGGTCTGACTCAGTGACAGATGCTGGCGGAGGCAGGGGATGAGCAGGGGTCACCCCTGTGTGACCTAGCCTGGTGATCCAGCTGCCTGCGCGAAGCAGCTCCTGTCCAGTGGCACCAAACGTTACAGTGAAGAGCAAGACCAGAAATCAGTGAGGTTTCTTCCCTGCTCAGAGCATTTTAATAGAAATGATGGGGTGGTACATCCTCTGTGGGCAGGAGCTGACGACTTTCCTGCACCAGGACTGCATCTCACCACTACCTTTTCCTTGTCCCCACCTCTGGTGGTCCCAGTCCTGAGATGCTCTCTACAGCGTGTCCCAGTACCTTGGGAGGACGCAGCTCATGCTGGCATCAGCAGCGTGAGCCAGCTGTGATACTGCTGGGAGCCGGCACCGTTCCTGCTGCCGGGCTTATCACAGGCAGTGCTGGAGGCAGGGGCACACCACCCTCCGCACGCCGCCCCGCAGGGAGGCATCGGCCAGGGTGAGGAGGGGGCCGCGGGGCAGCCCCCGGCCGGTTGCCATGCTGGCCACCTCTCCGGGCAGGAGAGCCCGGTTCCAGAGCGCAAAGCCAGCCAGGTGACCCACAAAAGCTGCCGCGGTGCTGAAGTCCCTGCCAGGGTGGTCCTGCTGCCCCCCCAGCACCAGTGAGCCACCAGCAGGAACCTCATACCCCTGCCGGAAGCCGGAGCCAGCAGCCAGCAGCCGTCTGTCCAGATAGAAGCGGTACTGGCCCTGGCCAGAGGACCAGGTGAGGCAGAGGTGGTGCCATTCACCATCCAGGAGTGGTGTCACCGGTAGCTCCCGAAGCTGCCCGTCCCCGATGACAAACTGTGTGGAGCCGGGGAGGTCCCTGTCACAGCCACGCACGGCCAGCTCGCTGCTGCTGTCCTCAGTGGTGTAGGAGAGGAGAGCACCGAGGCAGGGGGCTGGGGTGGCCACCCAGGCACAGAGCGACAGCGCCCGCAGCCCCCGGCGCGGCCCCAGCCCCACGATGGCCACATGCTCGGCAGAGGTGTTGGGGAAGAGCAGGACAACACCGGTGTGACAGGCTGGAGGAGTGGGTGCTGGGGTGAGGAGCTTGTACCTACCCTCTCCTGGCTGCTGGGGTGCTGGCGGCTGCTCCTGGGGGACCATGGTCACAGTGGGGAGCACCAGTGCCACTGTTTGGGCTCCGAGTGCTGCATTGTGAGTGGGCTCTGTATCCTCCCTGGTTGCTCCACCATGCCCAGCATCAGCCGGCCGCCAGTGCCCTTCCTGCTGCCGGTGTTGCTGCCACTTCTTCACCTTCGGGCACCGAGGGCTGGGGGTGCTGGTGGCCACTCGGCCATGTGGCTCCCGCTGGCCGCCCCAGCTCCGGGCAGCATCCAGCGGGCTGTGTGTCTTGGTGCCAGCCTCCACAGGTGCACCCAGCGGGTGTGTGAGCAGGTGGTACGGTGGGCTCAGGGCACCCACTGTTCGCTCCAGCCACTTCAGCCTGCGGTGCAGCCGCCGGCCGGCAGTGGCCAGACGGGCCAGCTCTGCCCCCAGGGCAGCCCGGGCAGTGGTGGCCGCCTCTGCCTGCTCTGCAAGTGCCCTGAAGCGTTCGTCGATGTTGTAGGAAATGTTGTAGTTGTTGGCGATGCTCTGGAGATGGCTCAGTGTCACCTCCTGGAGCCGCTGAAACTGCAAAGGAGTGGGGCGAGATGGGTTGAACCCACATCCCCGTGCACTGCTGGCCCCGGCCTGCCCCAGAACAGTGCCCCCCGGACAGGCCGGGTTGTGCATGCCACCCATCCCGGCACCCACCTGCTCCTCCAGCCGCCGCAGCCGCAGGAGCAGGGGGCCAGGGCGGGCGCCGGGCCCCTGGGTCAGACCGCCTTGCAGGGCAGCAGCGAGGAGCAGGCAGAGGGGCAGCGCTGTCCTGGCCATGTTGCTGCCGGACGGGTTCTGCCTGCACAGCAGAGCCAGCCCCGGCCCCCGCGGGGTCCCCCGGGGCAGCCTCTATCATGATGAGATCCGCAGCCACTGCTGGCACGGGCCAGCAGCCGCCATCAGTGGCCAGGGCTGGGCGGGGGCCGTGGGCCTCGGCCCAGGCGCTCCCTGGAGCTCCGGCTGCCCGGGTCAGGGGCTGTGAGGTGAGGGGAGGTTTGCGGAGACCCTGGGTGTACGGCCCAGGTGGGCCCAGCCGAGCGGAGCAGCAGGGTGGGGAGTCGCATGGTAGGGGGGGCAGGACGGTGCGGGCAGGACAGTGAGGGCAGGGCAGGGCAGGATGATGCGGGCAGAGCAGGATGGAGAGGGCAGGGCAGGACGGTGCGGGCAGGGCAGGATGGGGCAGGATGCTGCGGGCAGGGCAGGACGGTGCGGGCAGGGCAGGATGGGGCAGGATGCTGTGGGCAGGGCAGGACGGTGCGGGCAGGGCAGGACGGTGCTGAACGGCCCGGGCACCCTTGAGCCGGCGGCAGAAGATGGCGGCGGCGCCGGCTCTCGCCCATCGCATCGCCCGCTCAGGTGCGCCCGGCTCCGCGTCCCCCCGCGCCCCTCCGCAGGGACACCGTGTCCCCTGCCCTGCCCCTGCACTGGGGCAGGCCCACCGCCCCTCCCGGCTTCGCCCCGCCGTGGTCAGGGTGCCCCATGGCCTTCCTCGGTGGGTCGGGGTGTCCCAGTGTCCCTCACTGTGGGGCTGTGCCCTCCCCGGCCCTACCTGCTGCTGTACCCCCAGGTGTGCTGCCTCTGTGCCGCCGGCTGCCGGCGTGGGGCAGAGCCATCCGGCAGCCCCCCAGCCTCCCGCTTGCCCCATGTCGTGCCTTCAGCAACAACAAGATCCAGGTGGAGATGAACGAGAGCTCAGGTACAGCTGGTGGCACCTTTGCGGTGTCACACTCATCCTACGGGGAGTTGTGGGGCACAGGCAGGGCCCCTTCCGTGCCAGCCCCAGGGCATGTGTGGCGCTGACCATGGAAACCACGGAAGCCCCACATATTCCAGCTTCAGCTGCTTAGGACCCTCAGAGAGGAGCATCTGGGGACCAGGGTGTCTCCAGTTGTGGTCACATCAGGTGGCTGGGTGCTGCTTGGGTGCCACAGGCAAACCTTAGCTGTCGCCGTGGACAGACCTCGTGCCCCGTGCCCTACCCGTGCATTGTCCCCTCTGCAGGGTCCCTGCTTTGGAGACCTGGTGGAATGGCAGGCGCTCCTCCGGGGAGCAGCTGTTGGGATTGCTGTGTCCTGCCTGCCAGGAATAGCTGTCATGGGGCCATGTTCCCGCACCAAACAAAGGGTGCCCCTTCTTGAGGCTTCCCAGAGCCTGCCTGAGCCTGCTACACCATGAGGGCCCTGGGTGCATCCTCATGCTGTCCGCAGCCTGAGCACAGCGGCAGCACACAGACCAAGCACTCCAGGACCTTTTGGGGAGGGTAGTGCAGTTGGGAGGGGATAAGGGCTCAGAGCCCTTCCCGCAGTGCTGGACGGGGTGGCAGTACTGCTGGCGGGGTGGGAAAGGTGTGTGATCCCCTGGGCATGGGATGTTTGCTGTGATAGCAGTGGGAGGCTAAACCTTATCCAGTGAGCCCAGAGAGAAGGGAGCTGATGAACAGTGTTACCCCAAAGGTGTCTGGTCTTTGGGACACAGGGTGTGTTTGTCCATGCACCGGGTTCACCTCTGGCTCAGTGAGCCCAGCTTGCAGGCAGGTCTGGTCTGTTCTTGGCCACACTGCTCTGAGGGCATTTTGAAGAGCCAGGAGTGGGAAGGCATGATCTGGGTGAGCTGGGAAGCATGGAGGCGGGTGAAGTTCCTTTGGGCAAGGCACTGTGAGAGTGTGTTGGTGGGGTTCTGGTGTCTTTGTGTTTACTGTGGTGCAGGCATCGCCACAATGAAGTTCAAGAGCCCCCCAGTCAATAGCCTTAGCCTGGACTTCCTCACCGAGTTCTGTATAAGCCTGGAGAAGCTAGAGAATGACCGGGCCTGCCGTGGCGTCATCATAACATCTGTATGTGTTGTCCTGAGCTGGATCTAACGTGCAAGCAATGGGTTCCGCTCCATTCCTTGTGCTTGGTGTCTTGACTCCGTGGTCACTGGCATGGGAGGGTAATGAGGGAGCTTTGATCAGCTTTGGAATGAGGGGAGGGGATTCTTGGAAGTGCTGTGCTCTTTCTTCCCTGCCCTTTTCTAGCACAATAACAACAACCGAGTATTGTGATTTGTTGTTACAATCAAAGCTGCTTACCTGCAAAGCTGACACATCCCTTGAGATCTCTTGAACTGTCCAGAGGGAGCTGCTAGGGGATGCCAGTGTTTATTTTCAGATGTGATGTGTGTACAAAGTGGGTGTCTGGGAATGGGACAAAACAGATTTTATGCTGCATGACTGGTGTACCAGCACAGGCATCCTGATAATAAGAAATCATGCTGTGAGCAAAGAGTCCCAGCCCTGCAGCACATGGTGATGAGATGATCCAAGCTGTGGGAGCAATGGGGAGATTGTTTCAGAACCCCAAAAGACCCTGGTTCATGTCATATTTAATTAGTCCTTTCCCTTTCCTCAGACTGTAGGTTGACTGCATTAGGGTCATCCGTGAGCAATGACTCTGAGTGATGTTTGCATTTTCCCAATTCCAGGCCATCCCCAAAATCTTCTCATCTGGGCTGGACATCACCGAGATGTGTGGGAAGAGCACGGAGCACTACGCCGAGTTCTGGAGAGCTGTGCAGGAGATTTGGCTCCGGCTGTACAGCTCCAACATGGTGACACTTGCTGTAATCAATGTACGTTCTTTAGATCCACCGCCCCAGTCACCCTGAGCGATCTGTTTTGTTTGCACCACATGAGCAGGGACAGCTTAAGCAGCTTGTCAGTGCTGAAAGAAACACAAGGATGTAGTTGTTGGGATGTCTGGGCAAAGTTCATGTCTGTTGTTCAGTGCATCGGGGTGTGGGAAGGTCTGGAAGCGTGGGATGCTGCAGGCTCCATGTATGTAAGCTGCAGGAGCTCTGGGGTATAGCAGCATTTCAGCTGCATGGAGAGCTTGCATGGCACTCGTGTTCTGCCAATGGAGGCTGAGGTGTCCTTGGCAGTGTTTTGTGCAGCAAGAGCCATACCCTGCCCACGAACTTTGCTGGAGGACCAGGAGGAGGGCTTAGGTCAGTGGTAGAGCCTGAAGGGGCATCAGTAGCAGACGAGTGCTGGAGAAGCCGAGTGGTTGGTGTAGGAGCAGTCCAAAGGGTGCCTGTCACATGCCTACTGGCTGCTTTCTCACCGATGGGACTCGTAAGAGTTGCCCAGTCGCTTGCCTGCTGCACTGCTTTGCTGTAGGGGAGGAGGTGAGAGGCAGCCATGCATTGTACAAGTGTCCCTAGTCCTGTGGGCAGCAGTGTTTCGGGCAGTACGGTTTGTTGTAAGCCCTTTTTCACTGGGTTGTGTTCCTCCACCTATAGCTCTTGGCTAGCAGGGAAGTGCTGTCTGAATCTCAGTGTCTGTAGATGAGTTGTTACCTGCTTGGTGTCTTGTTTTCATGTTTTGGTGCAGTGCTGCTTTGGCAGCTCCTGGGTCTGTATCTGCCTGTAGGCTATCTTTGAAGGCAGTTGGGTCTCTGATGTCTTCATGCAGGCACCCTGTGCACCAAGCACAAACTTGGAGGTTTTATAGACAGAAAGTGTTACAAAGCCCCTGAAGAAAACCGTTTCTGTGACATTTAGGTTTACAAACTGAACTGCTCTTAAAGACTCAGGTATGGTTACAAGAAAATGCTTTAGCAAATAACCACTGTGGGATTTGTGATCTGAGTAACATGGATCAGTTAATTAAAGAGCATTGAAAAATGAAAGGGTAAACCCCGGTAAACCTACCAGAATCTTCTTTAGGGCTGTTCCACACCAGGTAATCAGAGACTTAGGGAATATCTACTCTGTCAGCGTTTGTAACCATGACCTAGACTCACTCTTTCCTTCTCATTGCCAGGGGTCCAGCCCAGCAGGAGGCTGTCTCATTGCCTTGTCATGTGACTACAGGATCATGGCAGAGAACCCCAAATACACCATCGGCCTGAACGAAGCCCAGCTGGGCATAGTGGCTCCCTTCTGGTAAGCCAGTGTCTTCCACTTCTAGTGTTATGTGTCGGTCTCTAAAGAGAATTAATCTTCAAGGAGTTTATGAATCAATTTAATTTGCCACTGAGATGTAGTTTTATGCGTCAGTGATCAGGCAGCTGCAGGAGACAGCACCTCATTTCTCTGTCCTGTAGGCATCTGAAGAGCTTTCAGGGTACAGAATGTCCACACATCCTTCACCAATGAGGACCTCGGTTCTGACCCTGCAGTCAACTCTGAAACAAGTTCTGGGAGATCTCCTGGTCAGGCTCAGCCTGGGAATATGCTTTTCTCTGGACACATGCTGTGTACCTGCAAAATACCATAACTGTGAAGATCTCTGAAAGCTTAGAGACACCAATATGCTAAGACACAGGCCCTTGATTGCCCTGAGAACGTAGCACTGAGGGGAAATAGAGCAGCTCTCATGGAGAGGAGGGGGAACTTTGGTAGAACCCAAAATGACTCTGCTCGCCTGACTTTGCGCAGCGTGGCTGAGCCTACAGCCTGGGGAGTGAGACCAAGCGTGCTGTTAGCTTTGATGTCAGTGCAGCTGCTGCTGGGTGTTGGTTTCCATGACCATGGCTTTGCCTCCCATCTCCTCTAGGTTTAAGGACACATTTGTGAATGTTGTGGGACAGCGAGTTGCTGAGCGCTCCCTCCAGTTGGGCTCCCTGTATCCTGCACCTGAGGCCCTCAAGTTTGGCATTGTGGATGAGCTGGTGCCAGAGGAAAAGCTCCAGGAGAAGGCTGCAGCTGTTATGGCACAGTGGTTGGCCCTTCCTGGTATGGGTGGCACCTCCAACAGAGGAGGAGGGGACCTGATCTGGGTGGGAAGGACAGGCACCCCAGTTGGTACCTGGGAGCTATGTAACAGTTCCCATTTAAAGGGAAGGTGTGGATGGCTGGGTGGTAGGAAAGCTCAGTACAGCAGTCCAGGCAGCCTTGGGCTAACAGAGATGGGCTGGCCAGTGCCCTTGCATGGGAGGACACTGTGCTGGGTGTGCAGGGACATGACTCCAGCTTGGCTCACCCTGTCAGCCCTTGCTGAATCAATCTGGAGGTGTGTGAGTCCCAGATACAAACTGAATCTCTGTGCGTGTCAGTGGAGGTGTTACCCCAGGAAAGCTGCCATGGAGCTGGGGTAGAAGGCAGGGTGAGAATGCCTGGGTGGTTGCCAGTTCACCTTCATGGTCTGGATCAACCCTCGGCACTCTGCTGAGCTGGAGATGGTGATGGGGGTGTAAGGACAGCACAGACATTACATGCATGTTTGGGCTGCTCTGTGACTGGCTGCACAGGGTTCCTGGGCTGGGAGAGGGCTCCTCATGGCCAGGGCTACGTGTGAGCTGTCCCATCCCATGCCACCTCCTGGGCTGCAGGGAGCTGTAGCTGTGTAGCACCCCTCGGCTGCTTTTCGTGTAGGAATCTGAATGAAACTGCACAGAAAGAGGGGTCCCAGGACTGTCACTTTGTGTTCCACCCTTGGAAGAGGGTCCCTGAGCAGCTCTCTGCCCTGCCTTGCTGGTGTTAAAGTGGCACCTCAGCTCCAAAGAGTGGGGAGCACATCTCATCTCTCTCCTAGCTTGCAGGAGGCACCATGCAGATCCTTTCCCAGAGCCCTAAATCAGAGCAGAAGGAGTCTGCCCTGGTGAAGGTGTCTGTAGCACACAGGAGCTGGAGCAATTTGGTGTTCCCAGTGCATGGGGGGTGTTGGTGATTTCTTCACTGTCGTGGTTAAAGCACAGTGAGAGCTCGCGTGCAACTTCTGTGCCACAGATGCGCTGCCACATCACTGGCCATGGCTCTGGGTGTGTATGTGAGCAGGTGGGTGCGCAAGGCCTCAGTCAGCTCCAGCAGCCACCACTGCTCTGGCAGTATCCACGTATTCATGTGGAGTGGCACAGGCCCAGAGCCTGCTGTTGGGATAAGCTTAAGGGGCCCTAGCTGCTGGCTTCTGACAGTGTGCTTGGCATGAGCAGACTGTCTTGCCAGAGGCTGAAGGGTCTGGGTCACTGGGAGCTTAGAGCCAGAGCAGTTTCAAGTAGCAGAGAATTTTGTCTGGTTACTGCTGTCCTGAGCCTGGTGTTGTTTGTTGAGATGGGGGCTAGGCTCTGGAGAGTGCAAAGAGAAGGAGGTGCACAGTTTCCTGTTGTCTGTCCCAGTAGACCAGTGGTTTCAGCGGTACAGATCATGATTTATTGTATCAGAATTTATCCAGTTCAGCTTCCAGCTGGTGGGGTTTTCTTACACCTTTCCCCGTTGGTCTAAGGAGCCCTTTGTTGTGCAGTACCTCCTCATTTGGAGGCACCTGCACAGAGGGGGCAGTGGCTGAGAGCTGTTAGGGTGAGGACCATGCACATTCCTCATCCCCACTCTCCTCTCTGCAGACCATGCCCGTCAGATCACCAAGTCCATGATGAGGAAGACAGTGTTGGACCGCCTGGTAGCTCACCGAGAGGAAGACATTAAGAACTTCATCAGCTTTGTCTCAAAAGAGTCCATCCAGAAGTCACTTCGCATGTACATGGAGATGCTGAAGAAGAAGAAGAGCTGAGGAGCTAGCCACGCAGGGCCTGGTCTTAGGAGCTTGAAATGCTGCAGCAGCTATAGACTTTCACAGTGAAGTTGTCTGCAGTGTCAGCAGTTGGTGATGTGCTACCTGCTCCCATGGCCACCCCAGCTGCCCCTTTAGTCCCCATAGAGTGCCTGACACCACTGCTGCCTTTCCTGAGAGCAGGAGAGCAGTCTGCTCAGCTCCCTGAGGAACAGACAGGGAGAGGGTCATGACACCGCTGTGGCCTGAGCCCTCTGGTCCTTGGATGTCCTCCCTTCTATCCAACAGTTAATCATGAAAAGAGATTTGTCAATAAAGTCTTCAATGAGGTAGGAGATGGATGCTTCATTCCCAGCCTGTCGGTGGTCACTGCTTCCTGAGTGTGGCCTGTCCCCACGCTCTCGTCCGTGGTGGGCTGAGGGGTCTGGGCATGGCTGGCGACTGGCTGCGACCGTTCTCCAGACCAGGATCTGAAGCAGCCCTTGTACAGGGATGGTGGATGGGGCTGCAGGGGGTGGCTTCACAGGGCTGGTGGTGGGAGCTGGAGCTGGATCGTGGTCTGAGGCCGCAGGACAATTCAAGCTGTCAGCTTCACCTCGACTGGGTAATGGTCGCTGACTGCCAGGGCCTGGAAGAGGGCGAGAGTTGGGGAGGTGTAGTGCAAGGTGTAATGCAATGGTGAGCCCCTCACCGTGCTGGTGGGACTGGCAGGGAGGCTGTGATTGCCCTGCCAGAACCTGCCTGCTGGAGTGGGACACCATGTCTCCTACCTGACACTCAACACACGAGGCTCCAGTTTTGCACCTTTTATGGAGGCAGCCTGTGGTCAGCACTGGCAGGCGGATGTCTGCCCTCTGAGACCCCTGCATCTTGCCTGGGAGCCCTGTGCCAACTATGGGTAGCTGAAGATTGTCTTGGACTGCCCCATGCCCTGGAACCCTGCCTGCTCCTGCCCACGAAAGGCCATGCAAAACCCTGTGTGCCTCATCTCTTCCCCCCAGGGACAGATAAATCCCCACTCCTGTTTCCACCCACAGGTCCCTTGTCACCCTGAGCTCCCACATGCCTGATGCAGGAGCAGACAGGCACTGGGCAGGGGCACACATGCTGCAGCCAGAGCCAGCTCATGCTGCTGCTGGAGCTGCTTCAGCTGCGGTTTTGAGCTGATCCTTAAGTGTGGCAGCTACATGACAGCACTGAGCTGCCTAATCCCTGCTAGGTGTCAGCAGCCCAGGGACAGTGCTGCCCAGGGCAGCTCAGCCTTGGTGCCTGTTTGAGCCCTGAAATTGCAAGCCCGGCTCACCTCTTCCTGCTCCAGCTGGAAAGCACGCTGGAAGTTGTAGATACCAGCGGAATTGGGCACGATGCTTCTCTTCAGCTTGGCGCCACACACCACGATCCTGCCCAGGAGACATGGGCAGTGAGGCTGGCTCCTGTCCCCACACTCAGGGTGGTGAGGGATGGGCAGGGGGTGCCTGGGGGGAGCCAGCAGTGTCATGACAGCCCTCACCTGTCATAGGCACAGTCTGACCTCCCCACCGTGGTGTCAGTGCCATCCGGGAGCAGCCACTTGAAGATGTCGCTGGTGCGCAGGCGGATGGATGACCAGTCACCATGCTGCACATAGGCGCAGTCGGCGTTGAAGTCCCCCAGGAACATGATGCTCTATAGCAGGGAGATGGGGGCTCATGGTGGGTGGGGAATAGGGCTGTCCCCAAAGAGCAGCCTCCCGTGGCAGGGGATGGGGCAGGGGGAGGGTCCCCATCCCACCACCTGCCTTGGAGCAGGGAACTAGTGTGGGTCTAATGGTCCCCGCAGCTCAGCGCCCACCCTCAGTGCCATCCCCCAGCGCTGGTGACACTCACATCGGTCCCCCACTTGTTGACAATGGCCAGGTAGACATCGTAGAGAGCATCAATCTCAGCAACAGCATCATGTGGAGCTGAGTGCAGTGGCACCAGCACAAAGTCCTGCACCTCTGCCAGGGAAAAGAGATGTCAGCCCCATGGCCACCCCATGCCACCACCCGGGGCCGTTTGACACCCTGCTTACTGGTGTTGGGTGCTGAGACCCTCAGGATGAACGGCTCCCGGCTGAAGACATCCTGGGGATCCTCATACTGGTAGGTGTCCACCACAGACACAACGTCTGTCCTGCAGGGCCAAAGGGGTGATGAACCTGGGGCTTGGCATGGCCCCTGTGTCCCCTGCATGGTGTCAGTGGCCCCGCGGTGCTGCAGGCAGGTGGCAGGGCACCCAGCCCGTTACCTGTAGATGAAGAGGTACATCTCCTTGTAGTTGTCCCGTCCCAGGGGGCCGCTGATCTCATAGTCATATGGGGACGTGGACAAACTGTGGAGAAGCAAAAGCAGGATGGTGACATTTCTGGCACCAGTGACATGGCTGGTACCATCCTGGGGTGGCACCAGGCAGCCCTGCTGTGCTGTCCCTGTGGACTACTGTGCCCTGTCCATGGGGTGACATGGGTGTAGTGGCTCCAAGCCACCCTGTTGCCCACACTACCCAGGGCATGGCAGGACACGAGGCAGCTCCATAGGGATGCTCCTCACCTTCACGTGCAGCAAAGCTAAATTAGGTCAATGAGCAGCCCCGGGCTGTGCAGAGCCTGGCGTCACCCTCCTTGCCTCAGCTGCTGTGTGGCCTTGCTGGAGGGGACACCGGAGAGGCGAGGGTGCGGGCTGGGTGTACCTGCTCCAGCACAGCAAGGCAGCAGCAGCCTCCATCCAGCCCCAGCCCCTGCCCGCACGCAGCCGGTAAGCAGCTGCCGCACTGCCACAGGCACTTCCAGACCACCCCAGCAGCCCCTTTTCCTACTGGGGTACCTGAGCCGCTCACTTCACAGCATCATCTGCCACGGGGTCCATCCCGGGGTCCCCCTGTCACTGACAGGGTATTGGGGCACTGGGGACTGCCTGTCTCTGCCTCCTTCATCCCCCATCTCGCCTCTGCCCTGTGCTGCTGGATTTTGGAGATGGAGCTTGCTGGAGCTGTGGTCCCTTTCCACCCTGTGTGCTCCAGGGGAATGGCAGCTTTTGGAGGAGTTTTGTACCACTTATATCCCTCTTCTCCTCCCCAGGTTACTCCCAGTGTCTCTTCCAAAGCTTCAGCCTGCTCCAAGCCTCAGCTGCAGCACTTTCCTCCCATTCCCCTTTTCAGAAGCAAAGCTTCTGCTAATGGATGACTCTGGTTTTGCCCTTTGTTGCTCAACCAGCTTGGCTTTCCCTGTAATGCTGGTGTCACAGCCGGGTGCCCCAGCCCTGCTCGTACCTGTTGAGCTGCTCCATGAGCTGGGTGACGGCGCTGAGGTCGGAGTCGCGCACCTCCTGCACCAGCACCACATCGTAGCGGCTCAGGATCTGTGGGACCAAGAGGGACAGTGATGGTGAGAGCGAGCCCATCTACTGCCTGGGCACCCTGACATGGTGCTGGATGCAGCACCATGGGGTCCTGCATGTCCCTCATGCAGGGTGTGTGCCTGACACCTCACTTTGGTCCCCAACAAGCCTTCATCCACCCAGGGCATCCCCAGCAGTGGGGTGCTATCCCATCCCCGTGGCACAGGAGACATGGATGTGTTCCTGGCACAGGAGCCACCTCTTGGGCCCACCCCAGTGCACAGCCCATCCCTGCACGGCACCGGCTGCACTCACACTGATGATGATGCCCGCCACTTCCTCGTTGGACATCTTGGTGTCACCGAATGCCTGGATGTTGAAGGCACCAATGCGCAGCGTGGCAGTGGCCAGGCATGGGAGAGCCACAGCCAGAAGGTACAGTGCCAGCACCACGGATCCCATTGGGAGCGAGGCTCAGCAGGGATGCAGTGATGGGAGACAGACTTTCAAAACTGCTTTAGATTTGGGGATAGAGCAAAGAAAACCACCCCATGTAGGTCCTCCCTAAGTCCTGGCACACTGTGTGCCATGGTGGGTACTGCCTGGAGCAGCCCACAGAGCTGGCTTGTTAGTCCCAGGGGAAGCTGACTCTTGTCCTGCCTCCATGAGCCCTCCCAGTAGCGTCCCTGCCAGCCTGTGGGATGACCCAGCTCTGCTCCCCAACAGGGTATCTCTATCACCCACCAATACCGGCACCCTGGGCTGCTCCACGTCCTTAAACCTGATCACAGCCCTGATGGGTAAGGGAGTGACTCCTCATCCCAGCTCATCCCAGTCCCTCACAGTTCATAGCTGAAGGTGCTGATCCCGAATCGGTCCTTACCTTGCCGAGTGCGTGACACCTCTGCCCTCCCAGCAGCAGGATGGGCGGCTTTATTCCTGATGGAGGTGCCAGCAAAGCAGGATGAGTCGGACACCCCCGTGGGGTTTTTGGCACGGCTCTGTGCTCCTTCCTACATTGGGAAACCCAAACCCCATGGAGCAGTGGGGTGGGGCTGGCACAGCCACCCCTGTGCCAATGCATCGCAGGGTGTCTGGAGAGGGGAGGCAGTGCTGGAGCATCTTGGCAGGGCTGGGTGGGTGCATGAGACTCGGGGTGTTCCAAACAGAGTGGTCCCCAAGTCACAGCTTGGGGCACAGCAGCAAAGCAGGTGGTGAAGAGCAATGGCCTTAATGTGAGTGATTCAGATGGTGTAATTATAGGGGAGAGGAGGAAATTGTGTGGTTTCTGGTCAGGCAGGCTGAGCGTCGCCAGCCTCGGCAAGAGGGGATGGCTGCAATCCACTGCAGCAGCTCTGGTGGTCACCGAGGACAGCCCCATTGGTGACCCAAAGCAGCCCCAGTGGAGCTATCATCCCACGCACTGGCACATGGCATCACCCTGCTCATGGCATCACCCTGCTCATGGCATCACCCCACTGAGGGAGCGGGCAGCTGTGACGGGGTGCTGGCAGCAGGGCAGGCAGAGAGGCGATGGCTGCTCATGCCTGGGCTTGCTGGGCTGTCCCGTGCATCCCGGGTTTCTCACCCTCACACCCAGTCACAGGGTGAGTCTGGTGTCCCTCAACACTGTGCCGGCACCGAAACCCCCCGAGGAGGCACCAAACCCCCTGGGAACTGACTCATGCCTTCTACTTCCCCCCACCCTTGCTGTCAGCACCCTGTCAGCCACCCCACATCCAGGCAGGTTCCAGCGGGATGAGGCTCTGCAAGCTGTCGGAAGAGCACCCTGCATCCCGCATCCCGGCAAGAGGCTCACATCCTGCCCAGAGACTCTCAAACCCTTCCTGGTGTCTCTGGCCTTGCTGCCAGCAGCTCAGAGCTTGTCACCCTCTGGGTCTGGCTCTCTCAGTGGCAGGAGGGGACCCCCAAACCTAGGGAACACCCTGGTTCCAGCTCCAGTGGGGCTGCCCCTGGCAGGGGGACAGGGGGTATGGGCACAGGGGGCTGGGGGGGGGGGGAGGCCTGAAAGTACTCTCTCCAGAGCTGCAAGGGCTGGAAAAGACTTTTTTTTTAATGGAAACAGAGAGTATCCCACTCCCACAGGACCCTGAGGGCACCCTTGTGGATACAGCAGGCAGCTTGGCTGGCACTGGCAGTGCATGGGCTCCCATCAGGGATGCAGGTGCATGTTGGGGTGTCCTGGTAGCCAGCATGGGGATGGTCTCAGCGGGATTTCAGGGTCACCTCCACTGGGAAATGGTCACTGACAGCCAAAGCCTGGGTGTGGGGAAAGCAGAGAGGTGGCTGAGCTTGTCCAGACCCTCACCACTGTCATGGGTGGCTGGGACCCCAACGCTCCAACCCCAAAATTCAGAGCATACCCCAAAATGCTCAAGCTGGGGGGGGGGTTGCATCAGTGCAGAGGTTGGGGTCAGGCCACCCTTGGCTGCACCCTGGGGAACAGGGAGCCCACCCATGCCCCCAGGAGGTGAGGTAGGTTGGATCCAAGTGCCAGTGGGATTATGTACCCGGCCCAGACTCACATCCTTGCTCTGGAGGTGGAAAGTCTTCTGGAAGTCATTGACAGTGGCAGAGCTGGGCTCAATGTCCTGGCGCAGCGCGGTGCCGCAGGCGACAATGCTGCTGGGGCATCATGGGGGTGTTAGTGCCTGGAGCCCCCCCCCACACCAGCACCCTCCCCTGCCGCGGCACCCACCGGTCATAGGCGCAGTCGGTGTCACTGACGGTGGTGTCGGCGCTGTCGGGGATGAGCCACTCGCAGTCATCAAGGGAGCGCAGGCGGATGGACTGCCACTGAGCGCTGGTCACGTAGGAGCAGTCAGCGTTGAAGTCGCCCAGGAGGAAGATGTTCTGTGGGGCAGTGAGCTCTGTCTCTGCCCATGGATCTTAGGGGGCACCACGTGCTCCCAAAAATATCAAGGGACAGCAAGAAACCTCCCCAGCACATGGGGGGACAAGCCCCCAGTAATGGTAGTGGAGCCACCCAGCAGTTCCTTGCATGAACATTGCTGAGGTGGTACCCGCTCCGATGGTCATGAGGGGTGTCCCGTGGGACACGTCCATGCGTCATGGCTGTACCCCAGGCTGCCCCAGGGTGGAGCTGAGCTCCCCACCACCACTTACATTCGTTGCCCACTTGTTGACAACATCAGTATAGACGTCGTAGAGTGCATCGATCTCTTCTGCTGCTCTGCTGGGCTCGGCGTGCAGAGGCACCATCACAAACTCCTCCACCTCTGCTGGACAGGTGGTTGTCAGCCCCCAGCTCGGGTGCAGCACCCGGGAAGGGAGTGGGAACCCCAGGAACTACCCAGGGCCAAGCCCCAGCTACCAGCTGGGAAAAGCTGCTAAAGGGAAAGGGTGCATTGGTTTTTCATGGTCTGCTTGTCCTCCAGGCTGGAATTTCCAGTGGGGAGTTGCATCCCTCTGCACATGGTTTGGGGTTTGCTACTTGTTTCCCATCAGTTTTTCCAGGACACTGTGGGTTTGGGAAGGAGATGGAGGTGGAAGAGAGATGGGGGAGTGTGTGCATTCTTGGGAGGTTCTTGGGAGGTGGAAGTGATGGCACCGGGTAAGACATTCCACAAGGTGGGAGATGGGACATGATGAGAGATGGCATGTGATGGGGATGGCAGGTGATGGGGCATGGCAAGCAATGGGGAATGGTACATGATGGGAGATGACACCGAAGTGCAGGAAGCAGATGGTGGGATACAGCACAAGATGGGAGGTAGCAGGTGATGGGATGTGGGACAAGATGGGAAACAGCTGGAGATGTGAGATGGCACACAACTGGAGAGAACACACGGTGGGAGATGACGGTGATGGGAGATGGTGCATGGTGAGAAACAGCAGGCAGTGCTGGCCATGCTGGGCAGGTACCCAGGACCCCTGGGCACCCATGGTTGGGAGAAGGCCCTGCTGCAGTGAAGGACCCTGGTGGAGCCTCTGAGCTGTGCTCCAGGGTGCAACCTCCCTGCCTGGCATCAGCCCTGCGCAGAGGGGACCCTGTGCCAGGTCAAGGCAGCCCCAGCACCGGCTCTGCTCACGTGTGGTGGGTGAGGAGAACTTCACAACGAATGGGTCCCTGCTGAAGGCATCGGTTCCACCGGAGCCGCAGCTGTCATTGTAGTAGTAGCTTTCCAGCACTGAGACCATGTCCGACCTGAGGGGGAGAGCAGAGCAGCCCCCAGCACCACTCCTGCTGCAGCTGGGGCCCCCAAACGTACCCACCACCCTTTGGGGGCCACTAGCGAGAACAGCAAGTGACACAGGGGACGCTGGACCCAGGAGCATCCCTTACCTGTAGATGAAGACATACTGCTCCTTGTAGCTGGTCCGGCCCAGGGGAATGCTATCCAAAAAGCTGTATGGGTGCGGGGACATGCTGGGAGTAAGGTGCAGAGAGAGTGAGAGGAGGCTCCTGGTGCCCCTCAGCACCCATTGGGCTCTCTCTGGCTGAGACAGAGGGGCCCTGACACGGCAAGGCTCCATCTGGGATCTGCCCCAGCATCCCCTTTGCAGGGACCCCTCGCCCTGTCCCATTGGGGGCACCTGTTGAGCTGATCAGTGAGTTTCTTCACAGCACTCAAGTCAGCATCCCGGACCTCCTGCACCAGGGTGATGTCATATCCAGACAGGATCTGGGGGGACAAATCAGAGCTGCTCGCCCCTGGCTGGGAGCTGCTCCTGGGGCACCTATGGGTGTCTGGGCTGGGCTGTGAAGCCTCCCAGGCTGGCAACAGGAGGGCAGGAGGGACCCCAGAGCCAGGGAGGGAGCTCCTCTGCCAGCATCCTCTGGCTTGGAGGAACCCAGGGGTGACACAGTGCCCTCTAACACACATCTACCTACCACCCACCACCCCAGCAGCTTCTCACTTGCAGGCTGCTCTGAGTGAGGAACTGAGCAGCATCAAGCATCACCCATCCTTGGATGGGGACTGGCAAGAGTGAAGATAGCCCAAGGTTGGAGATGGTGATGGAGGAAGAACAAATGGGTGGATAAATGGAGGCTTGGATGGATGGATGAGTGGATAGGTGGATGAGTGAATGGGTGGATGGATGGATGGGTGGATGGGTGGATGGGTGGGTGGGTGAAAGGATGGATGGGTGGATGGAAGGATGGATGTGTGGGTGGGTGGATGGATGGATGGATGGATGGATGGATGGATGGATGGATGGATGCTTGTAGAAAGCTGGTGTCCAACTGTCCCAAGCTGGCTGCATTGCAGAGACCAGAGAGCAGCCAGAACTGCTCCTCTCCCCCCAGCACTCACAGAGACGATGATATCTGCGATGGTCTGGTTGGACATCTTGCTGTCCCCAAATGCCTTGATGTTGAAAGCGCTGATCTTCAGCATGGTGGCCATGTGCAGCAGGAGAGCTGCAACCAGCAGTGACAGCACCTGCTTCGAGGCTGCCATCCCATGTGCAGATGGCAGAGTGGCAGCCCTCCTGGCTAGGATGGGGATTTGGCACAGATGATGGGGGTGGCCAGGGCATTCCCACCTGGCCATACTGATTTCACTGGGAACACCAGGACCCTGGGATGGTGCATCCCTGTCCCGCCACTGTGCTCCTGCCTCACACGGGGCCTCATGCTGTCTGTTGCTCCTGGAGGAAGGCCAGAGCGGATAACTCACTGGCAAAGGAGCAAACGCCATTTCATGGTGACACAGAGCAGTTCCTCATCCACCTGGATACCTCTCCTGGTCTCGGATGTGCCCCAGCAGCAGTCGCGGACACCAAGGTCCCTTGGCTTGTCCCTCTCCCACCCCTCCCCAGGGTCTGTGCCCCAAATGACCCTACATAAGCTGTGCTGGGACACAGCAAGGAATGGATCCCCCCCAACCTTGACACACCTCCCCACTTCCTTCCCTGCCCAGAGCACCCTCACTGGGGTGTTCTGCCCCCCAGCTCTGCCCTGCCCCATCCTCACCCAGGCTGGAGTCTCCAAGACTCCCTGGAGAGCAGCGCAGCAGCTCCCACCCACCAGGAAAGGTGTTTGGGAAGTATTTTCTGTGGCGCTTGGCTCCCTCGGGTAATATTTCACCAGTGGATGGGATCTGAGCCCAGCTCAGGTGCCCTGAGTGCCTGATCCTGCAGGGTGCCCCAGTCAGATGGGCTGGGAGGACCAGCAAACACCCCAGCTTTCAGCACACCTGACACCCAACATGAGGAAGGGTTTGCCGCCTCCAGGTTCACTTTTTCTTCTGCTCTAATTAAATACTCTCCTTTCCCCACCTGTATCCTTGTTATGGCTGCAAGCGCTGGCACCTCTAACGCCACAGTCCCTCCCGTTGCTAACACAGTGATTCGGTAATGCCATGATTTAGTAATGCTGTGATTTGGTCATGGCAAAAAGCGCCCAAAGTCTCGCAGACCCTCCCTCCTCCCAGGGAGTGCAGCAGCCTCCCCGGCAGAGGCACCTATAGAGGGGCGTATCCATCCTGGGTGATGCTCGTGAGCTGTGCCCGGGCTCAGCCCCAGCAGTCATAGCAAAACTAAGCTGAGCTGCAGAAGGCGATGGGAGCGGGGAGCGGGACGTACCTTTGGTGCTGTGCAAGGTCTCTGCAAGAGGAAAGATCTGCACCTGCATTTATGGGGAGGGACCTGCTCCCCTTGCCAAGTGCTCCTCTGCCCGCGAGCATGAGGCCGCAGGCTCCATATGGCATTTCCCATGGAAACAAAGGTCTGCTCAGTGAAAAGTCAACCAGTTCAAACCAGTGCCAGCACCGTCTGCCACAGGTAGGGCTGAGAGCGTGCCTGAACCCACAGACACCGACAGGGGATCTGCGAGGTGCGAGTGAACCCCCGAGACCACTCGTGGGGATCACCAGCTCTCCACTATGGGGTATGGGCAGCTCTCGCTCGTCACCAGCTAGGATTTACCTTGAAAAGTGTTTATTTCACCAACACCAACCGTTCCCGCATTGCCAACAAGCTGACCTGAGGCAGCTGGCGCTGGGACTGAGCACAGGCAGTGCATCCCACCATGGCCCTGGTGCTGTGGTGTGGAGCTGCGAGCCCCGGTAACAGCGGGTCCTGTCGCGGTGCCTGACCCAGGAGCCCACCGGGGTCAGGCCCGGTCCCGGGGTGCTGCCCCGCACCCCGCACACTCCCGCAGCTCACCCAGCCCTGCCCCAGCGGCCTTGGCCGGACGCCCGGCCTCTGAGCGCAGCTGCCCCGTTCCCAGAGGGGCCGTGCCGGGTGATCCTTAGGGGATGTCGGGGCCCTGCAGCGACCCCCCCCGTGCCCGGGGCTAAGAGACCCTCAGGGCTGGACCCCCCCGCACCGCGGCCCAAGACCCCCCCCTAGGGCAAGCCCGCCAGGGGGCGTTGCCGGCGGCGAGCGCGCGTTGCCCCGTTTTGTCCATGTGGGGCCGCCGTAGCGCCCGCCCGCCCGCCCTGCGCCTCCGCTGCTGGGAGGCCGCGCTGCAGGACTGCAGAGGGGTCCATAGGGGCCCGGTGGGGTCCGGCGTGAGCCATGAGCGACATTCGGCACTCGCTGCTGCGGCGGGATGCGCTGAGCGCCGCCAAGGAGGTGCTGTACCATCTGGACATCTACTTCAGCAGCCAGCTGCAGAGCGCCCCGCTGCCTCTGGTCGACAAGGGCCCCTCCGAGCTCCTGGAGGAGTTCCTCTTCCAGGTCCCCAAGGAGCGCAGCGCGCCGCCCAAGGTGGGCCCCGGCCTCGGCATGGGGGGCGAGCGAGGCCCCGAGCGTCCGGACAGGGGCCGGGGGGAGTGGGGGCCGAGGCCCGCAGGAAGCCGGGCAGGCCCTGGGGCTGACGGCATGGGGCCAGGCAACGGCACCCGGACGCAGCCCCGAGGAGCGGGTGTGGAGGCCGAGGCCCCAGTTGCTCGGAAGCCCTGGGGGCGCTGCTGCTGGAGCCTGAGGCCTTATGGGGACAGGATGAGGTCCCTGGGGGGTGGCTGCTGCTGGGGACCGAGGCATCAGGAGGGTTCCTGGGGTGCTGGTGACGGAGGGGTTTTGGCCAGGAGAGAACTGGCTGGCAAGGCCCCAATGGACTGGACAGGACTCTGGGATACCAGACAGGGCCCGAGGGAGGGGAGGTACGGAGCACCTCGAGGCCCTTGGGAGCTATCTGCAGGCTCACAGTGTTGCAGCTGGGCCCTAAAAGAGGTTTTAGGTGGCTGCTGTGGGATGAAGCTGGGTCTTCCCAGACAGCAGTGACCAGAAACCACAGCTGCTGGTGAATGATGGGGTGCATGGGCCTGGAGGGCTGCTGGGCCCAGCTGTGACACCCTCCCTGCCCCCCCCCCCCCCCCCCCCCCCCAGCTGCCCAGCAACACCCTTAGTGCTGTTATTTGCAGAGAAAGGAAATAGATTTCACCCCAGTATTGCTCTCGGTCTCATATCTCAGTTCAGGGCAGCACTTGCAGGTGCAGCAAGAGCCAGTCTTGGTTATCCAGGTATTCAGATATGACCTCGAGCATTTCACTATAACAAAGTATATGCAGTGGTGGTTCAGGAAGTTTGAGCATGTGTGCTGTGCATAGAGGTTGAGTTTCTGACTCTTGAGGGAAGCTGTAACTCTTTACTCTTCCTGCCTTTTCACCTCTTGGCTCTTCAAGAGCCCCAGTGTATTTTGCAGTTTTGCTTTTGTCTTCTTTCAGAGACTGAATTCACTTCAGGAACTTCAGCTCCTTGAGATCATGTGCAATTATTTCCAAGAGCAAACCAAGGATTCAGTCCGGCAGATCATTTTCTCATCTCTCTTCAGCCCTCAAGGAAACAAAGCAGATGACAGCAGGATGGCTTTGCTAGGAAAGCTGGTTTCCATGGCAGTGGCCGTGTGCAGGGTTCCTGTTCTGGAGTGTGCTGCCTTCTGGCTGCAGGTACAGCTCCTGTGCAGGCAGGGCAATCTTGGGGAAGGAGCAGGGGGGAAGTGCCACAATGGGTGAGCGAGGGCAGTGTCACCTAATCGTTGGTGGCAGCTGGTTGCAGTCAGCTGCTGCTCCTGTGGCAGCTTAAGCTGATATAACAACAGCTGTCTGCTACAGCTATGTTCTCCCTGTGTCTGTGCTTCTGTCCATTCCTCTGTTCCAGCATAAGGGAGAACTTCTGCTAAACCACTTCTGTGTGCACTGGCAGAAGAAAATTTGCTGTTATTTTTACTGTCAGTGAAGGTTTTATTGATTTCCTCCCCCTCAAGCCCTGCCTGTTGAAAGGGGTCAGTGGAAGGTTCAGCCAACACAGGGAACAAAACCATGGCAGTTCATGGTCATGTTGCCAAAAGAAGCCAACTCTACAGTTTAGGAAGTAAGCTGTGCCTGATGTGCAAGGTTGTGCATGGCAGAAGAGGCACAAAATACCTGTGTCTGGCTTGAGATTTGGCCACAAAATACCCATGTCTGGCTTCCATGAATAGAGTATGTTAGGGCTCTCCTTTGTCTTCCCCTTGCCCATTGAGATTCACCACTGTAGGCTTTGGGAAGCAGCATCTTTGCTGCTGCTGCTGCTGCCTTAGTGGGAAAAGCAGAAGTCACCTGTTTTACAGAAGGGTAAGAGCAGAAAGGCTGTGCTAGGAGGGAAGGGTGGGAGAAGGCAAAGCAATACTGTTTCTGTGGGGTCCCTCTTTTCCCACTTGGAGAGCTGTGGTGTAGGGGAGGAGGGGATGTAACCTGGATAGCAGAAGAAGGTGTAGCTTTTTGCAGATCCCAGCTCTTAAGTGACATGAGGATTGCACAGAATTTTTTCCACATTAAAAATGTCAAACACAGCTGAGAGGTTACTGAACTAGTTGAACTATAGAACTGTTGCTGAAGTAGTAAGGAAAATCTCAATCTAAGTAAAAATACTGATGTAAAAGGTTTTAATTTTAAACTACAGATGCTGTAAACATGAAATATCACCTATTTAGTACTGTGAAACAGTAATTTTATTTCTGAGTGAATATTTTATATGCAGAAAGAGAAAGCACTATTGAATTTTGGGAAACTGAAAACACAGGTGTTGAAGCAGCAGAGAGGCTGGGTGATGGGGGCAGGCACAGTGTATAGGCAACACAAACTTTGAAGCTGGCTCTATAGGAGTTTCTGTGGCTGGGTTTAACCTGCTTTTCCTCACGTGCTACACTGCTGCAGCGAACCCCTGCGGTGTACTGTGTGAGGCTGGCTCGAGCCTTGGTCGATGACTACTGCAACTTGGTGCCAGGGTCCATCCAGACACTGAAGCAGATATTCAGTGCCAGTCCTCGCTTCTGCTGCCAGTTCATTACATCTGTCACAGCTCTCTACGACCTCTCTTCAGGTAAGTGTTTCTAAGTTGTGTCTTTGGAAGTAAGAGGAGCAGTATAATGCAACACAGGTTAACTGCTGCGAGGGAATTAACTGCTGAAATTCTAAAGGTGCTTGTGACCATGTAATGATTGCCAGAAGCAGCTCAGGGGTGTGTCTGTTGCCTCGTCTCTCACTGGGGTGAGGATAGAAATAACCACTTGGTTATTTTTTATCTACTGAAGGTAAAGTCTTCGTTAGAGAAGCAGCCATGTAATTCCTGACACAAAGCGCAGTGTCCACCACAGAGGTTCAAAGGACATGGGAACCTTATTGATGGAGCAGCTCTATGAATGAAAGCTGATCTGCCTGGGCTGGGCAGCTGGACCTCCCTATTGCATGTCACCTGTTCAGCAGATAGACTCAGGGCTGTCTGTCAGTCTGGATCCTTCAGAAAAGGGGAGAAACAAATTCTGAATGTCTGCAAACTGGAGCTAGGTTTCTGTTGAGCGCTGATGAGAAATGCAGTCAACAGTATACACCAATGTGCTCTTTAACTGTATGTGTGACCAGGTAGTGATATGACATGTCTCTGTTGTTGCTCAGACACTGGAAATGTGTAGGCGTCTGAAATAAGATTCATTTATTCAGAAAGAGAGATAGAGACAAAAAGAGAGCTCATGGTAGACTAGAGAACAATGGTACACTAAATACCAACACCACATGTAATGCAAAACAGCAAATATATTTGTTATTGATAAAGGAAATGTTTTGCATGGTCTTCTCCAGGTAAGCAGTTTGGTGGTAGTGAGAGAGGTGCAGGCTTAGACTTTTTTCTTTTAAATATTTGGTAGAGCTCATAGCATATTCATCCTCAGTATTTTACATCTGTTTTGTGCAATCACTTACAAGTTTAAACAACTAATTAAAGGACTTGCCAAAAGGGAAATGACAAGAGTTATAGGAAGCAATTGTTTGTTTTTTTTTAATTCCTTACTTTATTAGAGGTGTCACTGGTGGCACAAGAAAAGGAAGCTTGTTCTTCAAAGAGTGAGCTGTAAGTGGGCAGTCTACCAAGTCCTGAGGACAGGAGTGCATGACACAGACAGCAGTATCTGTGAAACTGGGTTCTCAGAAAAGCTGAATACTGAAAAATACCAATTCTGTATCCGGAGCACATGAGTAATTCTGTAGTCCATATGATTTCTCCTGTAAGTCATTTCGGGCACAAAAAAAACCTGACTAGATAGTTCTGTGCTGAGCTCCTTGTTGAGGCTGCCTGCAACAAGCAACGATGTTGCTCAACCTAGTAGCCCGCTCCTGTGGCAGGATGATGCACAACTGCTGTGTAATCAGCGTTTCTCTTGTCTGTAGCCTTGCTGCAGCTCATCACCACCTTTCACTTCTTGAAGCTTTGCATAATCCTATAATCCTTTACCTGGCATGTGCCTGTGTTTTCATGTTAAGGTTTTCCACCAGACGTGCTTGTCTAGATGAGTCTAAAAGGAAATGAATTGAATGGCGTGAAGAGAAAGAAGTGCCAACAAGTTTTTCCTGTTCCATTGTCCATTGTACTTCCTGTGGCAAGGGATGAATGGAGACTGAGTTTAAAGAAAAATTGGGCAGATGACGGGTGGTAGAGAAGAAAATGTCAGAAGTACCTTTGATGGCAAAGAGGATAAATGTTGGCATTTGGTGGTGTCTTTAGAATAGGTGGAGAAGGTGAAGTTGACAGAAAGTTGTTATGTCTTCCCTGGGATAAACTAGCTTCTTACCTTTGGTGTCTTGAAAAAAACAGCGAAGTCTGGGAGGTTGTGAAATTGTAATTGTGACAGTGCAGGAAGGGTGTGTGTGAGAGATTAAATAAAGATTGCTGTCCTGTGCTCCAGCGCAAGGCCCGTCTTACCCAACAATAACTTTCCTATCTTCAGATGACCTCATCCCTCCTTCAGATCTGCTGGAGTTGATTGTGTCCTGGATCTTTGAAGACCCCCGTTTGATCCTCATCACCTTTCTAAACACTCCTATTGCAGCCAACCTGCCAATAGGGTTTTTAGAGCTCACCCCACTAACTGGACTGATCCGCTGGTGTGTGAAGGCGCCCTTGGCTTATAAAAGGAAGAAGAAAGCCTCTCTCTCAAATGGACATCCTCCCAGCAAAACTGCCAAGGACTCGACTTCAGGAGAAGACAGAGATTGCCACCAGCTATATTCAAAACTGCATCTAAGTGTCCTGCAGGTTCTCATGATGCTTCAGGGGCATTTAACGGAGAAGAATCTTTATGGGCGCCTGGGGCTAGTACCCTTTGACCATGTGGTTCCACTCGTTGAGGAAATTAACAGGCTATCTGATGAACTCAATCCTCTCAATGCATCCAAAGAGATTGAACTGGCTCTAGACAGACTGGCTCAGGCTTTGCAAGTGGCCATGGCATCAGGAGCACTCCTGTGCACTAGAGGTAAGCTGTCAGTAGGGCTGGCAGAGACCCTGGCATGGGATTCTTTTCCTCCAGTGTGCAGAAGTTGTAAGAGGGAGTTTTGGGGTGGGGGAATTAAAGATCAATGTGTTGACAGCAGAAGTAGTAATTTGCTGCTCTTAGAAAGCTATAGTGCAGGAAATAGTGGAGGAAAAATAACTGGATGGAGAGCAAGAAAGGAGAGATCATTGTTGCAGGTGGCTGGTGTGTTGTTTGCAGAACTGAAGCACTTGTCTTTGACCTTGCAGTGTGCACAGGGTGGTTAGAGCTGGCACAGGGACAATTTTGACTCCCTCAGAATTGCTTGTAACTGTTTAAAAAGCACTGATTAATTGTGCTTCAGTTTGACTTCCCTGAGTTTGCTGCTGGAGGAGAGCCTGTGAAGCAGATAAACCCGTGAGGTGGGTATGCTAGACAAGATGTTTGAAAAGCAAAACAAAACTCTTCATCTGGAACTTCCGGGCATTCAGCTCTCCTGTAATGAGACCCCATTACAGTGTGTATGTTTTCATTTAAACTTAGTAAAGAAGCCTGTTTATGTGGCTTTTGTCTTTCTGTCCTGTCTCTAAAACCAGTTCCTTCTGAAAGACCTGCAGACACATACAGGGTCAACCAGAGTCTTTTCTTGATGATTCTCTTGAAAACAGATAATTTTTAGTGTGACCAGAGGGTTTAAAGATTCCCAACAGCCGCACAGTTAGTGCAGACCCCAGATGCAGAGAGTGCCTGACATTTTTGCTGTGGTTGAACCAGCACTGCTTGGAAGATCTCGGTGTTCTGCTTTCTAATGTTTTACATACAAAGTACAAGCAGAAAAATGCTTTTTTTTTTTTTTTAAGTTAATGGCTTATTTCAGCTGTGTTTTTTTCTTAGCCGTTTACATGGTACATTCTGAACACTTGCTCGTACTGTGGAAGTGGAAGGTAATTCAGGATAAGTAGCTGCTGAAATAACAGTTATTTCAGTGTTTTGAAGTTTGTTTATCTACAAAGGGACAGTTTGTTCTCAGGCTATTCCTGAAAGGACTCTTATCAGCAGGGTGTGTTATTAATTACCCTGGTTCTAGTTATTCTGCTTTAGCAGAAGTTTGGTAATGGTAAAAAAGGTGCAATTTCTACTTGATAGACAGGGAAAAAAAACCCCAACCCATTCTTTACGCTAGCAATGTTTTGAAACACCCCAAACCAGCACAGAACAAGTATTGGGTAAATTTTGCCTTGCTTTGACCTCATCAGAAATGCCATGTTCAGTGGCAGAGTCATATTTTCTATTTCCTCTGTCTTAATTACATACAGTTAAGTGTCTGGTATAGAAAGCTGACTGGTGAGATGGAGAAACATTTTCTTTCCTACGGAGGTTTTTGGTCTGAGAGTTGATGAGTGGATCTGTTGATGAGTGGAGCATTTTCGGTAATCTGACTTTCCTAGAAAGGAGAGTGGAGAGGAAAATCGCTCTAATTTCTGCTTTACCCTTACCGTGATGTCTTGTGTCCTCTTTCAGACGACTTGAGAACTGTGTGCTCCAGGCTACCACATAACAAGTAAGAAGCCTTTCTTACAGCCATGTCAGTTTTGATGCATATTCCAAGGCTCATACTTGGGGGCTGGTGAGGCAAAATCTCCCCTAGAAATTTGTGTTTACTTTCTGAAAGTCAGCCTTTATTCACACACAGGTTAGCACAAGGATACAGGTGACAGACAGTGCTTGCTACTTCTTCCCTTGCAAGCTGGACTCTTGACTGAGGGACGCTTCAGTGACTCCCACCATGTAGATGATCTTGCCCAGACTGTGTTAGAATAAATGCACAGACAGGGAAAATGAAATTACAGTGTGGAACCTGCCCCAGAGTTATCCCATCCCCAACTCCCTGCTTGTTTTATCTGACCCTAAGCTTAATCGCACTGTGCTGCTTGCCTCTTTGCAAAGAGGAGCCAAATTTTATTAAGAAAAAGCGAAAGAGGGAAAAGAAGTCTTTCTGGAAGCTGTAAAGAGCATAATTGAGTCACTGTCCTCTTGCCTCAGCATTGCTGTGTGTTGGTTATGAATTGTCTATAGAGTCAGTCCCTTGTGGGGTGGGCAGGGCTGTGACAAAAGCCTTCTCTGAATAATCCTCATGTCTGTCTGAATTCCTCTCCACAGCCTGCTCCAGCTGGTGATCTCGGGTCCAGTACAGCAACCAACCCATGGCACTCTGCCACCTGGATTTTATCCTCACATCCATACTCCTCCTCTGGGGTACCCTGCACATGCCGCACACCCTGCTCTCCCGGCTCACCCAGCACTCCCGGCTCATCCTGTGCAAACATTTATACCAGGAATGACATTCCCATACCGACCGATCCGCTAGGACTGTAGAGTGTACCCGGTTTCCCTTAGTTTGAGGAAGCTTTGCAGATGTTTTCCCAAATGTCTTGGGAACCATATTTTCCTCTTTGGTGTAAAGCTGAGCAGTGCCTGTGTGAGGGCTCAGCCCTCCGGATGTGGAGAAGATGCAGACAGGTCGGCTGTGGTCGGTTTGGATGCGGGCTGCAGATGCTAAGGCGGATCACAGGGACAAAAGGAGAGGGTGGGAAGAGGCAACAAAACCTTCAAACCTCTGCAGTGTGTGGAAGTTTTCTTGATCCCCATTGTTTCGTGGACTTGCCAAGGGTACATTTCTCAATCATGTGTTTCTCCGTAGCCCTGATCAGTTGATGGCACACTGAGCCCACCTAGTCTTGCTCTAGGAGGGCCACCAAGAAAGGTGTGAGATTTTTTCCAAGCTCGTCCACTCCAGCCTGCTCATTTCTTTGTAAATGTTTGTATCTATAGCTACAGAGTATGTGTACACTGTATATTTTTGGAACACAAATGTTTGTTTCAGAAGCACAAGGTAGAGTAAAGCAGCAGTTCCTATTAAAGGAAACAATCTAAGAAGTATAAAGTAATTCTGCCACTTTATCTTTCTAGCATTGATTAGACGGGTCAATGCGTTGGGCCTGCTCTAGGGAGGGAACAAAACCCCTTTATGGCTGCAGTCACCCCTCATCTCTATGGTGGGTAATGCCCTCTTTACATGCCTCATTCAGCGATTCATGAAACTTTGGGGTGAAATCTGGTGCTTTTGATCACAGCTGGTTGGAAAGCTGGTCAAGGGCAGGCTGGCTGCTCCAAGTGAGGTGCGGGGGGGTGCGGATGCGTTTAGGAGGGGCAACAGCGTGCTGCTGTTGACACTACAGCAAAACACGCCCCCTAGCCGCTTTAACTGAGCTCTCTTGCCGTGCTGTGGTTCTCTGAGCTCCTTCTGATGGGTAAAAAAGCAAGGAAGAAAAGTCTTTTCTACACATTGGTGACTACAACAAAGACCTCCAAAGCTCTTGTCCTTACTGGGGGAGATGTGATAGTTGTGGTTCTGCACTGCCTATGAAAAAACAAATCAGATGTGAAAAAACTATTTGAATGAAACTGCTGGAAAGGAAACTCTGTTTTGCCCTTCTCGGTAAAGGAAAATAATATGCTTTAACTTTTGGTCAGCCCTAAGGGGGTCAGGCAGCTGGATGAGGGGATCAGTGTAGGTCCCTTCTAACTGAAATACCCTCTCTCACTTTGTGGAGCTTCAGCGACAAGGGAAAACCTTGAAAATCTCACAATTTCACGATTAGAGCCATTACTGGCATGAAGCCCTGGCAGTGGGACAGGTCACTGGGTGCCCCTCACAGTGCAAACTGCGGGGGAGGTGACACGGGGCCATGGCCACGCTGAATCACGTGTCCCCAGCGCTAGGGCCCGCAGCTGCATCGCTAATTTAAACACCCCCTTTAATTAGCGCCCTCGGTTCCTCTGCGCTCCCCGCCCGCGGCTGCCCGCGTGGCCTGAGGGAGCGGGCTTTCCCCTCTGCGCCTGCGCGCCAGCCGCCGGTCACGTGCCGGCGGGCAGCCTATGGGGAGGCACCTTGCTGCGCGGTGTCCGGGGAGAGGAAGTGCCCGCCGGTGTCCGCCGCGGCCACCGGCCCCTCGCCCGCCGGTGGTGCCGCCGCACGGTATGCGCTGACCTGCCCCGCCCGCCCGCGGCGCGCCCGCACGGCGCTCGCCGCCAGTCCGAGGTGAGCGGGGACGGGGGGGGGAAAAGAGAGGGAGGGCGGGGTTGCCATGGCGACCTGCGCCCGGGACCGGGCCAGGCACGGCGACCCCGGGGCGGCGCAGCAGGGCTCGGCGCAGCAGGCTGTTCCCCTGGTCGCCGTGCGGGGCCGTGATCCGGAGAGCTCCGGGGCAGCCTTCTCGGTCAAAGTCTGGAGGGGTGCGGGGCTTTCCGGTGCCGGGTTCGCGGGGCAGCCGTGCGGGAGCCCGGTTGAAGCAGCGCAGTTATGTTGGCGAAGCTGTGTTATTTGGGCTGTTACAATAAATAATCCCAACTCGAGCTGGAGTTAGTTCGCTGGCACCGCCCCGTGCTCGGGTACAGCGGGGCCAAGGAAGAGAACTATTCCTTGGCTTTGGTAGAGCCGCGGGAGGTCCTGCAGCCACACATTCCTTCTCTTAGAATGCTCGGGTATGTGCAGAGGCTCAGCCAGCAGCACAGGAGGTCTGTAGCTTTAACTAGTCTGTCTCCATTTCTCCTCCGTAGAAAAATTCCTTTCGGGAAGGCCGGGAATATGTAATGCATCATTAGATCCAGCTCTTCCCCTTGCATGGATGCTGCTCTGTGTCTCCTGACAGCTTGGGTCATGGTTCACAAATCGCCCTGCCTGGCTCAGAGCTCATGCACACCACAGCAGCTTTGCTTCTCTGTGCTTTGCCCTACAGAAGCATTGTGTTCTTTTGAACCAGCTTGTAGAGCTTTAGCAGAGAGAAAGCAAATGTTCAACTTCCTATCTAAGCAGAACGACAGCTCAGTGGTTTTACAAGACTTGTCTTGAGGTTTTGCATTGATCGCACTGAGTCCCGAAGACTTCAAGGCAGGGTACTTCCTGCTGGGTGTGGTGGCATAGTGGTGGCTGGCTCTGTCAGAGGTGTTCCAGCTGCTGTGCCCAGTCCCTTGAGCTGCACAGTGCTGGGATATACCTGCACTGCCTGTATGGCAAAAGCAATGTCTGTGTTTTGGTGTTTTGGAGACTGCGGAAGCTGCAGCTTCCTTCCATTTCCTGCTGGAGTGACCAGGGATGGTATCCTTGCCACTGGGGTTGCTGTCTCCAGCCCTGAGTCTTAGACATTTGTTCTTGAATACAGGCATCAAATTATCATCTCCCATATTAAGTCGCTTACATATTTTGGTTATGTTTGCTGTGTCGGGTTTGAACTCTGTGAGCCTGCTCTCTCTATCCGTTGTAGCTTTTCCTGTCTTTGTTACGCTGCAGCACTTCCCAGTATCACCCAGCCGGTGCCAGGTGACCGTGGTGAGCTCCCCTGACCCTTAGCCGCTCATTGCAGCTATTCTCTCTGCTCTTGAGAACCACGTGAACATGGGCTTGAGTGTCTGGCCTTTTATTGACAGATATATAGAGGCGTTATATACCTGTAACTAGCTCAGACCAAAGGCTTTCTAGGTGTGGTTTTCCTTCTCCTTTTGTTCTGATAATTCCTGGTATCTTTTTTGAGAACTGCTGAGTAGCAAACTAATGTTCTCAGGGAATGCGCTGTGAGAACGTGTTGTATTTTGGTTTGGTTTGTTTTCCCTTTCAGCAGTTAACACAGATTGGAAATGTTTGCCTTTCTCCAACTTTCGTTCTTTTTTCTGTTTACCAACTTTCAGACTTTATCTGCCATTTCATTAGTCTTTTGGCATTGTGAGAGCTTTTGACAACTGTGAAAAGCTTTAGATTTTACTGTGCCCAATCCCAAAGGATCATCAGCCACTTTTGTTGTGTATCTGTTCATCTCTTTTTTTCCATCTGTTTTTGAGGAATCTGCTGAACAGTTTATAGCTGGAATCTCTCTTTCACTATGGAGTCATCCTGTATTTGCTTCCTTTCTTTTAACATGCCATATACTCTCCTTAGTCCAGCTTGGTTTTCTCAAAAGCCTTTATGGGGACGCTTCTGGTAGCTTTTTGGGAGTGCTGGTGTATGGTATTTATTTAACTAATCAGTTGCCTGTATGAATAAACTCTAGCAGGTTCTTAAACATGAGGTTCTTTAATTAAAAAAAGGTGGTGGCTTTCTCCCAACATATTATAATTAGAGTGAAAACTTTTCATTTTGAGATAACACTGGAGCAGCTTCAGCCCCACTGGAAGCAGTGACACTGGGTGCTGTCTGACAAGGCTTTTAAAGTCGATGGTTTTATCTTGCAGGTTAAATAAGTAGGTGTGCTGTAAACTAGTGCTTTAATTAGTCTTTATATGCCTGGTAGCAAATAAAGAACCATGCAGTAGTATGTGAGCATTGTTCTAATATGTCATTTTGTTCTTTGAAGTAGCTGCTTGCTATTGTTTCTCTCAGTGGGTTGCTTGCTGTATTTAAAGCAAGTTGACTTTAACATGTCTGAGCAATAGGTAAGTGGCTGTCCTGTGAATGCCCTCTTAAAAACTTGTGGCATTCTTAATTCTTGTTTCTTTTCCTAAACCAGAAGGGTATGATCCTGTCTTTTGGTACCTGGCCTGGCCTCAGATGTCAGGAAAACGTGTTGGAACTGCCAGTGGAGCTCAGAAAAATGGTCTTGTGTAGCCGGGAGCTCAAAGAGCCTCTAACATAATCCATGTATTTATTTTTGTTAATGAGGTCTGGTACTTCTTTCATGTCTGTTGTTATTTCTTTCCCAGAAAGGATGATCTTTATTTGCATGTGGGTGTTTTTTCTTCTCCATGGGGGGTTTTGGGGGATTGGGGCGTATGTGTCTATGTGTCTACACTGTTGGGCCAGTGTAGTCTGGTAAGTTGGTCAGTGAGCTGGTGCCTGGTATCTTAGCCCATCTGCTGTGTGAGCTGACCCTCCACCCAAGAAACCATCCTCTCTCTTCCTGGTTGTTTTCTACCTCTCTGCCTCCCACCCCAGCCACTCCCAGTGTAATTCATTCAGTGAGCAGGAGCAGTGAAGCCGTGCTTGGGAAGGCTGACTCTGAGTGACAACGCTGGTGAAATACCTGAGGAATTACAGGTACAAACGTAGGCACTTCCTTGTGAGTGATTTGCAGTGCTGATTCAGAAGTCATGGCCCTGCCCTCCTGCTCATCACGGGCTGCTGGGCTGGAGGCAGCCTTTGGTAATGGACAGGAACTCCCGTCAGTGACTTGGTGCCACCGGCTGCGGTTAATGCCTTGCTCTTCTGGTGTTAAGATGCTTTTAAAGAAACATCTGGGCTAAGCTGTTCAGTGTGACAGCAGAGAAAGTTCTGCCTTAGCTGAGCAGCTGTTCTACCTGCTTGAAAGTGAAATGCTGCCTAAAATCGTTAATTAGAGTGGTATTGCTCTGTCTGCCTGGGTTTTTTAACCAGTCACAGCCTGTCTGATGGCTTCAACACAGTGTTGCAAAAACACTTAGAGCTTCATGTCTTACACTGTCCCCCACCCACACTTCCCTTCTCCCAGAATGGTAGGAATGGGAGCTGCTCAGTTTTCCAAGGTTAGCTTTTAATTTAGTTTTACATTTTTCATTTTCAGCTTACTACTGTGGAGGTCAGAGCAGACATCTGTGCCAAAATCCATTTTAAATGTTGCTAGCTTAAAACGGTAGCAGTGGTGCTCTTGGAGGTGGTTTTTTGAGTCAAACCTGGGTGTCTGATGCTGGAAAACGCCACTGAGAAAGAAGAGGGAGCCATGTTGGCTCAAATTTTACATCTGGGATGTTGGAGAGGTGCATGTTTGCAGCATGTCTGCCGGCAAGGGCAGCAATGTGCTCTTCAAGCTTTTCTTTGATTTATTTCTTTTTTTGTTTAAGCACCTTGTTTGCAACAGCCTCTCAAAAGTTCCTTGTTTGTGCTTCCTGTAGTGAAGGGGACAAAGGGGCTGGGTTTGTCGACAGCGGTGTGTTGCTGCTCGGTAGTGAGGACAGTGTGGAGGAAATGGAGGCAGGCTCGAGCTCCCTCTGCCCGTGTTTGTACTACAGCAGGCTGAATTTCTGGCTGTTTTTTTTTAGTCACTACATACATTTCTGCGTGGCTGTTTATTCTAATTCAGGAATGGCAGTGGGCCTGCATTTGTGATGGGTTGTTCACTTGGTTTTTTTGTTTTCTGGAGGAACAGCTGCTTATTGGAAACTTGCCCTGTTCAACGATTGCAAGGTATTAGGTCTCTCCTCTAGGGAGATTCTTGTTATAATGTGCCTCTATTGTGACCCTTCAGTTTTAACTCCCAGCAGTGCTGCTGTCACAGAGCAGATTTTCTCTTCTGCATCTTAACAAGAAAAGATTTAACAGCAAAACCCTCTTAGAGATTCTTGTTCACCCTCCCCCAGAGGACTTGCTATATCTGGGGCAGCAGGAAGCCGAGCCTTTTGCAGTATGCTTTGGAGACACTTTATTTGGGTATCACGTCCTGTGAAATCTGTGGCTTCAGTAATGTGTGTAGAGTTGTAGGGTAAAAGAACAGCCCAGCAAGCAGCTTGCATGCAAAACATTAACATTTCTGCTGCTGGAAGGCTGACAAGTCAAACTTTAAGTGTGCAGAAGATATGGGATACAAGTTTAAAGGGATTTCACTAACAGTAAGTGTTTTCATTTCAAATGAACAGCCTATGCTTGCTGTGCAGGTAGAACTACATTTTTGCCTTCTCATTTCTTAATATCCTTTTGGGATCTGTTTCAAATCCTGATCCTTCATGGCAGGAAGCCAGTGTTAATCACTGTGATTCTGTAGTTCTGGCCTTCAGGCTATTCAGTTCTGTGTTGTGCACACCTCAGTCTGGGTATAACAGAAAATGAAGTGCAGACCTGGGGACAAGGCACAAGTGAGTTTTTTAGAACAGTGGTTTGAGAGATGAAGAATTGGCTGAGCAGCGAGGGGTGAGCCTTTGGGGAGAGGTCTGAGTGCGAGGATGGGTGCTCCCAGGTTGTGTGTGACATGCTGCCTTCTTGCCTGTCCTAGTCCAGTGGCTGGGCTCTTGAAGATACTCCACTCAAGGAGAGTTTAATATCAAATTTACTTGTTTGGTGTCTTTGGTGTTATGGAGGATTTTGATTTTAGCAGGGTGATAACTGAAATCACAGCATAAGCACAATGCAGCAGTTGCAGTGTACAGTTGAATCCAAATACAAATATGATGCCTGTTACTGGTCCACATCCTCGCTGTCATGGTGCTTACTGCCTGCAGTCACCAGGAAAGAATACACAGATTAGAGCCAGCTCAGGCCCAGGGCTTTCTTCAGAGTTTATTTTTTTAATTGTCTGGTTTCTATACTTTGTGCTCAGCCACAATATATGCTCCCCCAGTGCTAGTCTGGCCAGCTCAGGGAGGCATTGTTCTTTGTATATTGTCTCAGGGCACCTGGTGATTCATTGGTGCAGCTGTATTTAAACCCAAGGTTACCCTCCTGGTCTCCCTCGTATTGAGATAAAGTCTTTTCTTTACAGTACATTCTTCCCCAAGCTCACTGTTGTTCTGGCCTCCTGCCGGGGGGGGGGAGGGTGCTGGTCAGGGACGCTGCCTTGGGTGGATTTACTGGAGAAGAAAGTCCAGACAGTAACAAACTTCTTTCTCCAGAGTGATGTCCATGAGACAAGGTCAGGCTGTGCTTTGGGGGCAACTGGGATCTGCATAGCAGGGCTGAACTAAAGGCATCTCTTCAGGATGGGGATCTAGGAGGCTCTGCAGAGGGAGGTGGTTGAGCAGGGCAGTTTTCTGCACAGAAGGAAGCTGCTACTGAAGGAGTTTAAATAATGAGGAGCAAAAGGTCTTGAGCTAGTGCGTGTTCCTGAGTAACCAGGGGTACACAGGGGCTCTGAGGCTCTGTGCTTGTGGGTCTGGTAGAAATGACAGAAAAACATCATGCCTGGATCAAAAGGACTATTGTGGAATGACATAATCTAGCGTCAGAGCCTGTCTGCAGCCGTGTTCTCATATTATTTTCAGACCAAGGCACAAAATCAGTTGTTTTGTCCTAGATTTTCTATTAAGAGTCCTGCTCACTCCAAACGTCTGCTAATGTGGGGAATTAAGTGATGGCAGTTTTGAGCAGCACTCCTATAGGATGTGATGAATGGTACAGGAATGGAGGTGAAATGATCACTGTTACGCTCGTGACTGTGAACTCCAGGCTCCATCAGTTTACATAACATACCGGGAATAAGGAGTACTGCATTTTCTGAGGTTTGTGTGCTGCAAATCCCAAATGAACCTGCACAGGATTCCTAGAAGGAGCATTCGAAAGGATAAATGGAGTGTGACAAATAGCCTATGGAGGCATGTTTATATCGCATGCACAGCAGAGGTGGCTATACTGGTGCAGGCAGCACATTTAATATCCCAGCTTTCCAGTTGTGCCTTCAGGTGCAAAGGAACCAGTCTGAGCCCAGGCAGGGTGAAGAGATTTGCTCCTCACTGATGTTATGTGAGCCTGTGGGCCTGAGCAACCTGATCTAAGTTGAGTTAAAACCCCGAAGGGTCCTTCTAACCTGGTTTGTTTTTAATTCTACCAGACTTAAAGTGGTACCTAGGGGGTATAAAGCCAAGTATTAAAATATCTTTAAAATTTGGCTCTGATAATGTTGCCCTAAGGCCTAGAAGTGCTTCTTTGAGATTCTGAATACTGAATTCATGATGTTTTCAAATCCAGTTACAATTTTATTGTGTTAAATGAAGAGCTTGATAACAGGGGTGACCTTGTGGAACGTTCTCTATGAGACCAGTAGCCTAAAAACACAGTAAGTTTAAAATGAAATGCAGGAGGGAAATCTTTATTGCTTTGTTGGAATTAGACCTTTGGTTGGTTCAGATTGAGTGGTTTAATGTAAATCAAATCCCTTGTGCCAGATGGTGCAAGGCAGAGAGACTTACAGCTCTCTTACAGTGCAAACTCATACTGGTGCTCTTGAAGGGATACTCCCCAGATAGTAGACAAGATTGTGTCTGTTTTGAGCGCCGTGTTGCTCAGCCACAGCTGACATGTCTGTCCTGCATTTTGAGTAGCTCTTTAATTCTGCCTGGGCTTTGTTTGATCCTGTTTATTCACAAGTGAGAGATGATGCCAGGAGCCATCAAAGTTGGGTTTTTTTTTCCCGGAAATCTCATCTTGGTGGTGTTTGAGGACTGTTCACACACACAAAACAAGGACTTGGTGGCAATGCTGGAGCAGCACCTCTGGTGAGGTACAAGGGAATCCATCTCTGCCCTGCTGTGCATGCAAGTCTTCCAGGGAGTATCTGCAGGCTGTGTCTGTGCCAAGCAGATGGTGTGCTCATGTAATGTGACATACGACTCCTATGCATCTGCCCCTGGCTGAAGTGCTGGGGAGGAGCAGCCGGAGGGATGTGACCTGGCAGCCGGACAAGGGCCAGCTCACATGCTGCCTTTGCAGAGCAGATGTGTTCCGCACTGATGTGGTGCCTCGGACTTGTCCTGTGCATGCTGTGTGCTTGGTAGTTGTCTGGAGGAACTTAATCTTTTCCTTCAACAAGCAGATAATCCTTACTAATCTAGCAGGAGAGTGCTTGGAGAAAATGTTTTGAATTCCAGAAGGTAAAGAATCTTCAGCCCAAGTAAATAAAGGTCTGATCTATTTAACAGCAGAGGTGCCTGCAGTACCGGGATGGTTGGCTGTGTGTCTTCTGCGACAGTGCTTCCTGAATTGTAAGATCACTTTGTAAAACTATCTCGACAGTTCTTGTTTTTCTTTATTCTTTCCTGCAGGTTTGCTTTTTTTCCATTGAGGGCGAGTTGATTTCCATTAGCTATAAAATTGGAAAATAAAAGATTTTGATGAGCTTCAGTCTTTGTTTCTGCAAGTGAAGAAGATAGCATCATGTTTTTTGTGTGAATACTGAATTTGAAGCCAATACACTCCTTATTGAAGTTATATATGTATACAGTTCTAGTTACTATTCATTTTGCTTTAATATTAGATTACCTTGGTTTTATTCTGGCAGGAAATTCAGTGATATTTGTTGCTAGATGATAAAAATTTTATTTGGGGTTTTCATGAGCTTATCTGGATGGAGGTTGAAGTCCAAATAGAAGTTCATAAGCCTGGCATCTTGTGATGGTTCATTGCTGAATTCCAACTTACTTTCGCAGGAGGCACAGGGCAGAAATATTGTTACAGCGTGTCTAATAGTGTTAAATGATGGAAATCTTAACTTGTTGAACCACTTGACCAGGCTTTTGCAGGTATGGAAGTGCTCAAGGGATCTTTCAAATTCATTTAAGCAGCTCCCTGCCAAATTCTAGTAAGCATCAGGCCTTATTCTGGATTTTGTCCTGAGTTCAGCAGTAGCAGGCATTTTTCTCCTTCTCAGTAGCTGGTGCAGTGCTGTGGTTTTGACTTTAGTCTAAGAACAATGCTGTTAACACCGATGTTTTTAGTTGTTGCTAAGTAATGCTTAACTCTGACCAAGGACATTTTCAGTCTCATGCTCTGCCATTGAGGAGAGGCACAGGAAGCTGGGAGGAAGCAGAGATGGACACCTGACCCAAACTAGCCAAAGGGGTATTCCATACCACAGCACATCATGCTCAGTATATAAACTGGGGGGAGTTACCTGGAAGGCCCAGATCACTGCTCGGGTCAGTGTGGGTATTGGTCAGCGGGTGGTAGCGGTTATGTTTCCTTCCCTTGTTATTCCCCTTATCATTATTATTATTATTGGTGGTAGCAGCAGTGGTTTGTTATACCTTAGTTACTGGGCTGTTCTTATCTCACCGGGAGTTACATTCTTTGAATTCTCCTCCCCATCCCTCTGGGAGCAGGGGGAGGAAGGGTAGAGAGTGAGTGAGTGGCTGCATGGTTCTGAGTTACCAGATGGGCTTAAACCACAACAGATTTGAACACCCCATTGGATTAAGAGTGCTGTTTCTCTCAATTTCTCTAGAAATAATGGTATTATCTAGATTTTATATGTTGGTTGTTTTTTGTTTTTTGTTTTTTTTTTAAGTACAAGAACCCCAAGAGGGAAAGAAGACTTCCTGCTCTTGAGAAATCTGGAATTGAGGTTTCTTAGGTGTGAAGCATCTAGTTCAAGTAAAGAAACTGTCCCTGTACCTGGTAGCTAACCTAAACTCTAAACAACCATTGTCCTCTTGCACAATGAGACCTGTAAGTAGGTGGTAGAAATATGTGAGTACCAGTACTCGGCTCATTGTGCTGAGTGGACAGTGATAGTTATGGAATCCCAACCATTGCTCCGGCTGAGCCTCCTCTGCCTTTAGGCAGAATTACTGTGAAATACTGTTCTTGAGCTCATTACAGCTAGAGCTTATCGATTCCAAAAATTTATGTAATTATGTTATTGCAAAATGGTAAGGTTAGGCCTTACAATATGCTTTGATTTTAAAATTATATGTTAAGTTGGCTTATTTAGTAATGTACTTACTCTTTCTTTTCATCCATTACTGCTAAATACTTCTAATGAGAATTTGACAGGTTCCTCTGCAGATCTCCAGTGCACCAAGGCCAAAACGTTTTGCTACATTTGTTTCAATAGAGCAAGGCAGAACACTAGTGGAAATGATCAAAATCTTTATATTCTCCTGGAGGGTTTTTCTTTGTTTTGAAAATAATTTGTTGTATATTAATATCTGCAGGTTTTAGGTAGGAAAGGAAGCCAAATGCTCTAATTCTGCTCACTGCTAGCTTTGTTATTTTGGGAAGGGGTGTCCTCAGAGCTCTTTCAAATGTTAACTGCATGCTTATTTCATAAGCACAAAATGTCTGGTTTTATACTCGCCGTAGACGAGTGTTTCCCACTTTGACACAAGGGGGAGGTCTCTGTGCCCGCTGGGTGGAGCAGTGCATAGTGTCAACCATGCCACTTCCCAGAGTGCGCTGGGCACAAGAACAAAGGGCTGACACCTGGGGAGCAGATATTAAATGAAATGACTTGACTTTGGGGTTTCGGAAGCAGCTGTGGACCTCCCCCCTTCAACAGCACGAGGCTGGAGCCATGTTTTGTGTCAGAGCTGAGTGTTGTCAGTGTTGTAGTGTGAGTGGAGCCTATAAACGCCTAAAGGCCCTTTTAACTTCTTTTGGGTGCTGGGGTTCTATTTTACACTGATACTGGTTACTTCCAAACATATCTTCTGCCCTCTAAAAGCAGGCTGACTCTAAAAGTGATGCTGTGGTCACTGTGCTAGCTGAGGCTTTTGTTCAGGGGTCTGGCTCTGCTAATCGCAGCATGCTACAGGCTGTGCAGAGGGCCAGGACCTGGATCTTGGGTGTTTGCCCAGTTATCTCTGCAGAGCCAGCGGCTGTCATCGTGGTATGAAGAGAATTGACTTCCTTGGGATTTCTTCTCTCTTGGACACAGCTCTTCCAGCAACAGCAATACCTGGCCAGGGAAGGAAGTGCTCTCCTAAAACCGTGTGGAAGGACACAGTGCTACGTGGTGCCTGCAATGTTCTGTAAATGTGCAGGAGCATCTGCATTAGGCCACATAATGCAAAGCAGATGGAGCGAGTCCCCACAAATGCAACTGGTGCTGGGAAACAGCTGTCTGGATTTGAGGGTAGAGGAATTATCCTGTGCAGCAAAATGGTCATGGATTACTTTAAGGCTGGCTTCAGCCACAGGATAATGCACAATGCTTGCCCAGCTGTTTGAGAATATAGCATTAAATAAACATGGACTAATCCTCACAAGAATGTGTCCTGTGCTGGCTCTGCCTCTCCTGCTGCAGCAGCTGCAGCTGAGGCTGCCCCTAGGCCCCCACCTCTTCTATTCATTAGAAAAAATACGGCTCTGTCATGGTTGTTTCATTTAGCTGGTTCCTTAATGCTGAGAGTACTGCCCGAGGAGGGGTGTTGCCTTACAGGAGCATCAAAAGAAAATAAAATGTACAAGAAAAAGCACTCCTGTTGCAAACCTGAGTGCTGCTTAATGTCCTCTAACATAGCAATGTACTGGGGTTTGGAGCTTTGCCATGGCCAAAGCAGCTCTGGCTCTATGTGCTTGCTCACTCCTCCTCATTTATCCCCCCACCCCAAAGCTGACCTTATGCTACCTGAGCTTTCGTCAAGCAATTCTGGCTTACGAACGATTTTGCCGTCACTTTTTGATCTTGTGGTGGGCCACTGCTCTGGAATGGCTCAGAAAGGGTCTGGTGAGTGTGCCACCGAGCTCCACACTGCTGTGCACTGGCTGCTTCAGCATGCTAGAAGGTCACTAGGGGCTAGTGCTGGAGAGTGTGCTCGCTGCCACACCAGGGTATGGATTTGAAGTCCAGCGTCAGAGGGCTTGAGCTGATTCTAGGAGTGTAAAATTAGTTTTAAAAGCAGCCAGGAGTACTGGCTTTGTGGGGTTTCTAGGCGCTAAAGTTGGTTTGAAACTGGCATCTGACTGGTTGTGAAAGCTGTAGTCTGCTCAGTAAATATGCAGCCAGAGTCCTAGAACAGGCTGTGAAGTAGCTGTGGTTCTTTTTTAAGGACTTATTTGGAAAGAATGAGTGATCCATATCAATATATGGGTCCCTGTAGATGCCCTTCTTGGGGAAATATGTAGGACTGGTCACTGGGAGGAAAGCTGTGTCTGGGAAGGATCCCTTGCTTGAAGAAACCCATCCCATTTCACCTTTTCCAAGAGCTGTAAGGAAATGTCCTTGGAATTCTGTTAAAGCATTTTGCCATTTTTCTGCCTATGTTGGAGAAGATTTCTCTAGATGATAGTGGACCTTATTTGTATCTTTTCTCCTGTTGATATGTTGGCTCTTTGATGTGTTCCAGGTTGCACACAAACCAGTGCCAGAGTTTCTTCTTCCTCCCTGGTCTTCATGCATGTGTCTGTCCTACAAATGCTTTTACAACCACTTCTGTTACAGCTTGCTTCTTTGCCTCTGGTACCTTGTTAGGAAAAGGCTGAAGACATTGGAGTAAGTGTCCTGTGTGTCGTTAGCAGGGTTTTGGTAGTGCTGTGGTAAAAGAAAAGGGTATCTTAATATTTCTGTATGTGAACACTGTCTGCTGGGCTGGAAAGGAAGCCCTTGTGGAGCTGTAGCAGATAGGAATAAGGGGAAATGGAACTCATTCACCAGCATAGGTTAAACAAAATTAACCTTTAAAAAGAATTTGAATCCTCTGCATAGGTACTAACTGGAGATGTTGGTGTTGTGTAAGAGTTTATAAGTGTTTTTCTAGCAGTGCTTCCTTTTTAAGCTGGTTGTTCACTTTTGTTTGGTCCTGCGTAGACATGTGAAGAGCTCCATGCATCATAAGCTACACTTGGCACATTGTTGGCTTACTTAATGCAGCATCCCGAGCTCTTTTTAGAAGTGGTTGGTGCCACGTGTTCCTTCACACAGCATTGCTGGACCATGGTGTGTAGAGATGCAGGGCTGGGGGCTGGGTCAGGCTGAGAAGTGAGATGTGCTGATCCTGTGGGCAGCAGGGCTTCAAGTTGCTTCTTGGGTTAATGTTACCATGTTTTGGTTCATCTCTCCTGAAAACTTATTCTGCTAAGAAAAACAACTTGATACTGAGACCCTCCTGCTGCCTTTGTGCAGATGCCTGGCTGCAGCTGGCAGTCAGAACCTGAGCTGCTTCATTTTTAACATGCTTGCTTTCTTTTCTTGCAGGCTTGAATGACAGAGGAGGTGCCCCCCACTGCACTTACAGACGTAAACCTGCGTCTTCTCTGCCACAATGACATAGACACAGTGAAACAGCTCTGTGGCGACTGGTTCCCAATAGAGTAAGTTAATGGTTTTAGGGGTGAGGTGATGGGGATCTAGAAACAAATGGTGTGAACCTGCACTGGCCCAGTTCAGGGCTGACACCAAGGGCTCTGCAGCCATCTGGACTAAGATAAGAGCCAGTTCTGAATCTGTTATGCACTGTGGTGGTGTTCCTGTTAATGGCCCTTTGCTGCTCGTCCTGATCAGAAAGTTCCTGTATGCAGATTTTGGCAGAGAAATAGGCTTTGTTACTAAGGGGGTGGATCATCTCCTTGGGAAAGACTGTGTTTGAGATGGGGAAAGGAGCACACTTACAGGGAAAAGGATTAGTATCCTTGTGCTTGTGAAAGCTGTGTTCTGGAGTGTATGCCAAGAAAACACCCTCAGAGCTGAACCAAACTGACCTGGAGCAACTGTTCTAAAGGAATGTCTGTCTGAATGTCCCAGGAGAGACCAAACAGTACTTGCCCATGTACACTGTGGCTCCCGAAGCTCTGGCTCAAAGCTGATCTCAGTCTGTCCCAGGTCAGTTCCCCAGGCCCTCATTTGGTAAATACTTGTGTCAGCACAAGCATGGGAATAAGGAGCTTTTCTGGGGTACAGGGATAGCTTTCTGGCTTAAAGCTTCCAGGGAGACTACAGCTCTAGACTTCAAGGATTTCTTTAGCTTTGTCAAGAAGGTTTACAGAGGATTTTAGTGGACTGTAATTAAGATTGCGTAAAACGTAACAAACCAGCAAAAGCATTCATAGTATTTTGGATTTGTAGATTTCTTTTAAACACAAGCATGCTGTGCTCTCACTTGGAAATAAATGAATGTGTGCTGGTTTCCTGTAGTAGCTGCAGGAGGAGGACAGCTGGAGGCTGGTGATGCAATCTTTTTGGTACCAATATGCGGTATTTTTTCACATGTGTATAAGTTAATGAGATCTTTACATCTCAAGATGAGGGCAGATGGATCTTGCATTTAAAAATAACTTGCTAAAGATGGAAGTGAAAGCTCTGGGCTATGAATGTAAAACGAAATGTGGCTGTCTTAGCAAGGCAGGAGGCCATTACGTGTGCAGCCTGTATTGCTGCTTAGATGCAATTGAAAGAAACCATGCTACCAAATGGGGTACAGCAGCTGTTTGATATGCATTGGTACTATACAAGAATTAAGACGAGAAGGGTGAATAACTTCCTAACCCAGATTACATAGAATAAGCTAAATCACAGAAAGAGCTTTAGATTGGCATATGTCTGAGGTATTTGGCTGGCTGGCTGTGCAGAAGACAGCCCTTTCAGTAGCACAGCTTCCTGCCCTTAGTCTTGTGTAAAATACACTGGTCTGCAGTTTCAGTGACTGGCATTAAAGATGTTGCTATCCGTTTCCAGTTGAGCAGCATCTTGGCACAATGTTGGCTGTGGTGCTGCCTACTCCTGTGGACTTTGTGTCCCTAAACATTCCTGTTTTTTCTTCCTTCCCCAGGTACCCTGACTCATGGTACCGGGATATCACTTCCAACAAGAAGTTCTTTTCCCTCGCAGCCACGTATAGAGGCTCCATTGTGGGAATGATAGTGGCAGAGATCAAGAGCAGGACAAAGGTTCATAAAGAGGTATGCTACTAAACTGTACTTCAGTAAGAGATAGTCCACCTCTTGTCACGGTTAACTGGGATGGGACCTGTTTGGAATATTTTTTTCTCCCTCTATCCAGACACTTGTTAAGAAATCAAGAATGTGCTGATTTCCAGCTAATGGAGTGGTGGGATGGGTCTGAACACATGGGCTGCTGAGCAGCCTGGAACCAGTCTCTTCCTGCTGCAGCTAGGCAGCTGTGGCTGGCGGGAAGATGACTGCTCAATGTGCTGTGCAAAGAGATCCAGTCATGCAAGTGTAATCCAAAAGTGAATGTGTAGCAGGCCATGTACCTGTTTGGCTGTTTTCAGTGTTCCTGGTCATCCATCACTGGTGACTGAGGTATGAGCAGCTGTAGGAGAGTGAACCTCTTCCATTCTTACACAAGTGTTGAACTTCCTTCACTGTTCTGGATGAGTCACTACAGTGACTTCTGCAAAAACTCCTTCATTTACGTGGTCATTGTCTCTGACAAAAGCAGAGGCAACCAGTCTGCAGAAGGCTCAGGCTTCAGGGATGACAGAGCTTGGAGGTCAGGAGAGACAGCACAGTACAGCAGAGGGGTGAAGAAGAGATGGTCTCTGAAGACAGTATGGGAATAGACCACTGGGTTAGTGTACAGAAAACAGCATAGGCAAGTAGATTAAAAAAAAAGCAGGGCAATGCAGAGAATTCATAACTTCTAAAAGGATCTCTGTATTATGATAAAACAGTAATCTTAACATTTATAGGGACTGAGAGCATTGAGTAGCATGGGTCTCTTCATTTTAGCTGTCTGGCTTCACTTCATAGGTAGTCAAACTCAGAAACTGCATCTTCAGCAACTCCAACAAAAAGCTTTTGTTCCAGCCAAGCTGAAAGCCAGGGGCTTATACAGCCACTGCTCCAGGCCATTGGGCCTGTAAACATGCTCCTTGTCCTCTGCAACAATACAGAGACCTCCAGCTGACATGAAGCTCAGATGGAGCATGCAGATAATAAAGACTGTTGCTGGACTGATGTAGATACTGATGGGTAACTCCAGAATTAGCACTTGGAATCCTTCCTGGTAAAGAATGCAAATATATTCTGTCCTTAAGCTCACAAACAATGTATATAGTAAGGAAAGATTCTGATTTGTGTTCTGTGTCTGGGAAGATTATTTGAAAGTAGGAATGACCCCTGAGGGACCATGCTTGGAGTTTTTAATTCCCCATGTCTTTTCCAGAAGCTTCAGTTAAGACTGTTCAGTGAAGAGAATTTTCCAGCTATAGCCTTGTTTTCAGATGTTCTGGGTTGGGATTCTTGCTTTCTCCTGTGCCTCCCCAGATATCCTACTAAATAACTTGTCCTTTCTCTCCTCAGGATGGAGACATCCTAGCTTCCAATTTTCCTTTGGACACGCAAGTTGCTTACATCCTAAGTCTTGGAGTGGTGAAGGAGTTCAGAAAACATGGAATAGGTAAGATGCTGCAAAGTGACAACTCTCTTGCTGTCATTTGTCATGTGTGGACATGGCTGAAGGAGACCTGCAATACCCTTTTGAGACAAGCTTGTTGATGATTTGTGACAGCAATTGGGAAGGTGACGCACTCACATCCCTTCTTGGTGTTAATGTGGGTGTACTGAAATGTTGTTACTGGCTTTGTCCATCTTGATCCTGGGGGTAACTGAGCACACAAAAAACTTGCACTCCTGCTGCTGAGACTGAAAGTGCCAGGACTTCACCCTGGAGCAGGGTTTGAAATGATTTTCTTTCATGGGTGTCAGAAGCCTGGTCCCTGAAGCAGAAAACAGAGCTGCTTATAACTTTTTACCTAACAGATAGAACAAACATTTAGAAGAAGAAGAGTGTAACTTGGACCTGATGAAAACTGTCAAATACATTTAAAGGTCAGCTCTGAATGCCTGCTGCAGCACACAGCTTTTTTGCATCCATTTGAAAATCCTGCAGTCAGAGTTCATCTCTGTTTAGAATAGGATGTGTTTTGTCATCAAGTAAGTGCCCTTGTGGGGCAATTTCAAGCACGATCTCTGTCTATGATCTGCAAAAGGAAATAGGCCAGGTTTGACAGCATGACCCAGTGTTGCACATCTGATGTTTCTTCAGTGGATACAGGTATAGCTCCTCTTCTTCAAGTCCTCCCTTCTCCTACATTTGTGTTTAGAAAGTTATATATTGATAGGTTACATAAAGAAATGACCAGAAGAGTCCTCAGTGAGAGCATTGTTGTTAAAACTTGCATTGAAATGTTGCTGGAGATAAGTATTTTCTTCTTTGAACAGAAATACAAAGAACACAGGATAATGTTCAGAGAAGGTGGTAAAGGGGTCTCCTGTTCCATAAAACTGGTGGGTTCGAGTCTCCTTTCAGTTTCCAAAAGCGGATTTATTTTTTTCTTTTCCAAGCTCCATCTTGCTGGAATTTTCTTTCGGGATTAGTGTGTTCTGTACCCATTACATCTCTACAGCACATTGCTGTGTTCCATCAAAACCTTTGGTCTTGTACATGTAGCAAAACAACCTAAAAAAGCTGTGGCCTACTGGCGCTTTTCCTGAGACCTTTCTCTTGAGAGCTTTTCTACTTGTGTTTGAAGCTGAAGTCTTTCATGCAGGAGGCTTTTCACTCCAGGCACACTTCTAAACACTAAAGCTCTGATTTTTCTCTGGCAGACATTAAAAGGCTTTTGTTTCTAATTCTCTGTTACCCTTAAACCAGAGGGCAGTTGGTTCTCTGAGAGATAAAAGCATGGAATATCTCATAACGCAATAAAACAGCTCTCCTGTTTCTCACGAGTCTCTGGGTGGTGTTTTTGTGCTTGGCTGATAAAAAGTCTTCACTAAGTATCAAGTGACCATGAAGTCAGTGCTGTTGACTTCTGCCTGCTCCGAAATCCTATGTGTCCTTGTCCCTGAGTCTTACATTGGATTGTGAAACAGTAGCATGAATCTCATCTGTATTAGCTAAGCTATGTCTTTAGCCTGTTTTTACCACACCTCATGGAAGCAAGTTCCCCTGCAGGTTGTGCTGGGTCCTTCATTTGGATGAACTTCCAGGTCTCATCTCTTGGGGCTGGAGTATCCTTTGTGCCTATGTCTGGTTTCTCCTGCTGAATAGCGGCTGCAGCAAATCCAGTTTGAATGAGATTATATCCTATCTCCCCTCCTTAGGAGAGATCTTAAAATCCTACCAGTTCTGAGATTTGAATTCAAGTTCAACAGAAACAGTGCAATAACCTGCTTATCAAGTCCTGTTGTAAATGGTTTTAAAATACATAGATAGAATCGTAGACTCACAGGACAGTGGTTTGGGTTGGAAGGGAACTTGAAGCTCATTTAGTGCCAGCTGCCCTGCCATGGGCAGAGGCACCTTCCACTAGACAAGGTTGCTCTGTGTGTGTAAATGCGCTCTGTTTCATACATGTGATGGAACTGATTCCATTGAAAATGACTCACTGACCCTCCCCAAAGCTGGGAACTGCTTGCCCAGGGATGGGCATTTTTGACAGTTTCCCGTGTCTGGCTCTTTGTGGTTATTGAATCAGAAGTTTGTCTTTGTAAGATGTGTTTTGTGAAGCCATGCTCATAGGCAAGGTGAGGTTCATATTAAAACCACATAGTGTGGTCCTGTTTAATTCATCAGGAGGATTTGTGAGGACTGGGTTAGACCTGGGGTCTCCAAGTGTGTGCAGCAGTCACTGCTTAGACACTGGGTGCAGGAGATCTCAGCTAGGACCTCCAAACCCTTGTGCTGCCCTGCAACAGCAGCTGCACTGTGTGATTCTGCTGCTCTTTCCTTCAACAGGTTCGCTTTTGCTTGAAAGTTTAAAAGACCATATATCAACAACTGCCCAGGATCACTGCAAAGCCATCTACCTGCACGTCCTCACCACTAACAACACAGCAATAACCTTCTATGAAAACAGAGACTTTAAACAGCACCACTATCTTCCCTATTATTATTCCATTAGAGGGGTCCTCAAAGATGGCTTCACCTACGTCCTGTACATCAATGGTGGACATCCACCCTGGACAATCTTATATCCTTTACCTTCAGTCTCATTAGCAATGGAGCACGGTAAAACCAAACTGTGTTCTGGGTTAACAATAGCAGTCTAGCAATGTGTGAGCTGGGGTGGTTCTGGGGACTGATGCCTGCTCAGACATGAGTTTAATCTGGAGCTGGAAGGAAGGTAATGTTAGAGGAATAGGACAGAGGCCTGTTTGTCCCCTGGTTCCTCTGGGAACAGTTCAGAGAGGCAGTGTAGGATGGTACATTGAGTTCCAAGTTGGAGCAAGTTTGATACTAGTTGGTTAAGCCAAAGTGTGCTTGTGGGGTGCAGGATTTGGCCAGGAGCATGGCAGAGAAGCCCTTTGTCTTGCTTCCTGTGACCTGGGATGCTGTGTGACTCTGGCTTGGCCTAGATCTCAGCAGGCTGCTCTCAGACTGGCTTTGGGAGTTTGTTTCAGGTCACTGGATCACAGAGAAGAAATTTGATCTTTCCTGGGTGTAGCTGGTCAGTCCAAACCTCTCCAGGCAAGCGGATGGATCGCCATCCCCGCAGGAACCTGCTGTGGAGTGCAAAGGGAACCAGCAGCTCCTTAGAAGAAGGTATTTCCCACACAAGTTGGATCCAGTGTTCCCAAGCTGTGCAAAGCAGACCTGCTTTTGATAGAAAGGGGCAGGCAGTTAATACAAAGAGTAGATCTGTGTAACTGAGCAGAGCAGCTTTCACTGTATCATGGGGTCTCTTTAGAGAGTGCTAGTCCCCAGAATTACTTTAAGTTATTTCTTAAGTTACAGTGTGAATGTTGCTGTCCTTAACTGGGGCCACTGACTACCTACAGCACATTGGATCAACACTGGCCAGCCTGAGCCCATGTTCAATTCCCCAGAGGATATATCGGCAGGCCCAGAGCCTTCTCTGCAGCCTCCTCCCCTGGTCAGGCATTTCTGCCAAGAGCGGCATTGAGTACAGCCGGACAATGTGATGGGAGCAGGAGGTACAGAAGACAAAGGTGGGTACCTGGGTAAGAGCTCCCTTCTCTGCCAAGGGCCAGCAGTGACGTGGTGGCAGTGCCCCGTGGCCACCGTCCTGGGGATCTGAAAGTGTCCTGGAGCTGCAGCTCTGCTGCTGGGCAAGTTGCTGTGTAGGGTGTCTGGGGCACAGCAATGCCCCATCCTCCAGCTGGGGGCCAAACTCCCGCTGGTTCAGTTTGAATGGAGTTTGAACTCTGATCTTGCTTTCTTGAGCTCAGAGCCCGACAGCAGATTAACCTGTCCCTGCTGTCTCTCCTTTTCCTAGCTCTGTTAGACCAGCTTGCAAGACTCAGAGTGACCACAGTCCTTGCTCTTTTCCCAGCACAGTAACTAGAAGCCCATTTGCTGTTGGCTCTGACAAGGTGTTCAGGACGGCAGTTCCTCAGTACACTTGAAGAAATCCGTAACACCTTGTTTCCCTTGCCTTTCCATAGGATTGTTCTTCCTTTCATCTCCTGAACCATCCGGCTCTGCACTGGTGCCAGGGATGATGACAGCTCTTGATCAGTGACCCAGCCCCTGGGCAGGACTCCTTGTTCCACAGGTTGACCGAGATTTGGTAGACTTCACACTTGCGGGGCTGCAGCCCTGATTTACCCCATGGCCTCGAGCCCTGGCTGTGCCCCGGCTGAGGGCCGTTTGCATCTCACCACTCTTTGTGCATGTTGCACTGTCCCTGCCACTTCCCTTGCCTCTGGTTTGCTCCTATTTGTATACGTGATGTAGAGGGGTTCAGCTGCTGCTTCCACACCATGGCTACTGAAAGCAGGGGGAATGAGGTTAATGAATCTGTGCCGGCCATGTAAATGAGCTGTAAGTGCCCTGGCAGGATGCAGTCATGCCCTTATTGCGAGGGAAGGAGGAACCGGGTGAGGGGAAGTGGGTGTCATGTCTGGGTCCTGCCAGGTCAGGCGCTGGTGCTTCCTGCGGGTAACCTCCAGGGGGCGCAACTGCCTCGCATGAAAACCACCCAGCCCCGCCATCCCTCCAGAGTGACTTACAAAGCAGCATCTCATTCAGGATGCGTCAAGTAGAAGGCAGGGAATGAAACTGCTATTTCATAGTGAAATATATATATATATATAATACTGTATAGACCTTTCTGCCTTTGTCCAAGTTGGAATGTAGCAGGGGAGGGAAGCTGGGGTGTAGAACTGCTGCAGCCAGAGCCCTGCTCCTCCTCTGCGTGCACCCTCCCTTGGCCTTGGGGCTAGACTCTGCAGGCTCTTTAAGGGATGAGATCTGTGCACAGATCACAGCAGCCATGGTCTGGGCATCCCCAGGGCAGTGCCAGCTGGCAGTCTCCTGGTGGCTGTCCTGTGGTTGTCCAGCTGTGTCCTGGCTGCAGGAGCCTCCATGGGCAGGCCAGCCTGGGGCTGGGTCTTTGCTCACTAGCAGTTAACATCCAGCCTGTGCCCCTGGGCTGGCACTGCCCATGGCTGTTCTGGTTGGGGGTGCTGGTCCCTCTTCTGGGATCAAAGAGGTCTGACTTGGTCACTGACAGAAGGCAGAAAGGCTTCTATGAGGATGGTCAAGCTTGAAGCTGTTGGAATCCATACTTGAAGACCTTCAAGCCCTGGGAAGCTGGGGCTGACCTTGGTGTGGGCCTTGCTCTGAGGACAGAAGTCCCTTCCACCCCATCCTCTGGCTCAGCAGGGCAAGCAGCTGGTTGCAGTTGCAGCAGCAGTCAGGCTGAGCGTAGCTCAAGGGATGCAGTTCTGTAGCAGAGAACCCACAATGGGGTAGGGAGCTGCAGCCTGAGCTGGAAGCTTCAGCTGAGGTACCTCTCTTGGGGTTGTAGCTGGGTCACAGGGTGGGAGAGGAGCTCTGCTGCCATGGCTGGAATAGGCTGGGGGGCTTTGGCTGTCTCCAGTGTTCCTCTTGCAGCCTGGCTGGGCCCTGATGCCAGGGCAGGCACCACTGTGACCCTCTCCATTCCACAGTGCTTTCCAGGGGGAGACCCAAGGCACCCTTCCAGCCTTTATCTTGCCGTGTTTTAGGGTTTTTTTGCTCATCCACTTTTTACTTAAACATGTCTGTTTGTTGATTTGTGAGTTTCTTCAGGAGCTTAAGCCCCTGGTTTTCCTCAGCATTTGCTTTCTCTGGACCAGAAGGCCTCTTTCTCTCCCGATTCCCTGGCACTGTTCCCCACTCTCCCTGCTGCCCGTTACACAGCCCAGCTCCACTGCTGCAGTTCTTGGGCGCGCCCTGAGGGGAGCTGTGACTGCTGTGTCCTCTGCCACCCTGCCCTGAGGAGCGCCACTGCTGTCACCATTGGCCTCTCTAAACGTCTTCAATTAAACGAAACCTCTTTCCTGAGTTGTTTCTCACTCTGTGCTAGAGCTGGCCTCTGAGGGGCTGCTCGAGCACCTTCACCTGACCATCTGCTCTGCCATGACGGAGGGTGACCTCCCTCTTGGCTGAGATGGGGTGTAGCTCCTGCTGGGATCAGCTGGGAGCAGGGCAGCCAGCACAGAGCCTGCCCAGTGCAGCCGAGCTGCTCGATGGGGGTGGATTCTACTACTGTGTCCCTGCACAGAGAGCAGCGCTCTGTGCACTACAGCCAGGCTCCGCTGGCTGCTGCAGCAGTACCTGCGTTAGACAGGACAGCCCCACATCTAAAGCCCGTGCTCTGAGGTGCTCTGGCACCCGCAGCAGCACAGAAGCTTCTCACCAGCCCCTGTGGGGCCTCAGCCATGCTGGAGTAACAGCAGCACAACCTGAACACGGGTCTGCAGCCAGCCCCGTGGCCCTGGCTCACAGGGGCTGCCTTTCCCTTTCCCTCCAGCTTCTCACCCTGGCACAGCCAGCAGAGCACAGAGCCCTGAGGGAGCCCCTGCACCCCTAAAGCTCTGCCCCAGTGCTCAAGAAGGATCCAACTGCAGCGCATCCAGCAAAGCCATTTATTCCACTTTCCTGCTCCCACAGATCTCCAGATTGAAACCCACACACGTGCCCCTGTGCCCCAAAAGGAATTCATGACTGGTCACTCTGCGGCCCACCAGTGGTGGAGGTGCTGGGGTAGCAGCCCCCTCACTCAGCTGTGCTCGCAGGCACGGCTACATGGGGCATTTAAAAAAGAAGACATTTTGTTCCTTAAAAACAAAGGTGGGACCTGGCTGCAGCACTGCACGTCCCTGAAATCAAAGCATAATTCTAAGGCTTCAGCGCCCTCACATAAGCACATGAACTCTGCAGGGGGCTGTGCAGGTTGATCTGGGAAGCTCACTAGAGTTTAATGGCCATAAAAATACATCGCTTTCCCCTGCTTCAGACAGACCCAATCCCTCCCAGCTGGGCAGCGGAATCATGTGGGCAGCAAGTGCAGCCAGCGCTGGGAAGTTAAAAGTCTCTATGGTCTCACCCACGTTTAATCAAGCTCAAACACAGCAGCATCACTCCATGGCCTCAGCCACTGGCTGCTGCATCACAGCGTCTGCCCCCAGTGCCGCTGCCTGCTCCAGCGCCTCAGCCACAGGCACAGCCACCAACTGCTCTGCCACGGCCTGGCTCTCCAGCCCCACCAGCACCTGCTCTGCCGACTCGGCCATTGCCTGCACCACCGCCTGGTTCTCTGCCTGATCTCCTAATTCACTGCCTGTTTTAGCTTGTGCCATCAGCTCATTTGCTGACTTGGTGCCCAGGTTGCCCATTGTCCCCGCTGCATGGTCAATGGGTGGCTTCTTCACCTTCTGCGTGGCAGCTACCGCCTCGGCCAGCTTTTCCTCAGGCACCATGTTCAAGATCTTCAGGGCAAAGAGCAGCTGGAATTTGGCGGTTCCAACAAAAGAGTTGGCCAGGAAGTTGGGCAGTCCGCCCATGCGGTCTTTCTGGGTGTAGAGGGGGACACGGACCATGCCCATCACCTGCAACAGCACAGAGCACAGCTCAGCAGAGCCCATAGCAACACCAACCCCCCCCCAGCCCCCAGCCCCTCACCCAGCACCCGCCAGCCCAGGCCCAGGCCCACCCAGCCCAGCCCCTGCTGCCAGGTGCTGCCCATGCTCCTGCACCGGCCCTGCCCTCGCCTGCCTGCCCCCAGCCCGGCTGAAGCCCCTGCTCTGCCCTCCTTGAACCCTGCTAGACCCCAGCACTCCCTGCCCAGGCCCTGCACCCAGCCCTGGCTCCGTTCCCCCTCCTGCCCCTTTGGGGGGAATCCCGCTGCCCCAGGCCGCTATGGGGAGCCCCACTTCCCCTGCACACCCTACCTGGCTAGCCCAGGGACACCCTGGCTTACCCACACATCCCCTCACCTCAACCACACCACAACCCACAACCAACTGCCTCCATGTGTGCACCTGCCAAAACCCACTGAGCGCCTCATGGGCGCGCGGGGACACCCTGCCTCTTGCACCCTACCCCGGGGCGTCAGCCGGACCCCACTACCCGGGAGTAAGGGAAAGCTGCATCCCACACTGCCTCCGTGCAAGCCGGGGAGAGCTCGGGTCAGAGCAGCACGTTGCCACAGCGCAGGTCACGATTCCGGTCCACGTTACTCAGCACAAGGCAGGGGCAGGCGCCCACCAGACACGAGACGGACCCCCCCTGCATCCAGCAGGTACATGGGGCTCTTCCCTATGCGGGCAGTCACCGGGAGAGGCTGGAGCTGGAGCCTGCTACGCTCCATAGCCTGAGGCACGACCCCAGCCAACAGCCAGGCCTCCTATCGCTGGTGCTGTGCGGCGGTGCATGGCACCCTCCGCCAGCGGCTCTACGTGCGGTGCATTCCCCGCGGGGCTGCGGGAGCTGGCAGCCCTGCAGACCTAGGAGGGAAGCCTGGTCTTCCCTGTAGCGAACGCTCAGAGCTCTACACATCCCTCCCTGGATGTCCCACCTCCAGCCCGTGGTCTCGGGAATGCACCGCGCTGATCTCGATGGTATGCAGCTCCTCCAGGGTCAGCTGCCTGGCGTAGAAGTGTGCCACCACGCGATGTGGCCCCTCTGTCAGGTGCGAGCACAGATAGTCAGCTTCCGTCAGGCGCACACAGCCCAAACCCAAGCCCAGCACCCGATTCAGACCGTCCTCCAGGGACCAGTAACGGCGATCCACGAACCCCCCGGGAAAGCCCAGCAGTCCGTCAAATCGCATCTGCATCTGCAATAGAGGCGCACGGTGTTAATGGGGCACAGCGGAGCCACGGGGGAAGGCGGGAGGAGGCGCGGGCGTCTCAGCCCGGCACCACGGAGGCCCCCGGGCCGCTCCGGCAAGGCCCTACCAGCTCCAGCGCGTCCAGGACACCGAGTTCACCGATACCGCCTCCGACAGCTCGCCGCGGCCCTGGGCCGGGGAGCCGAGGCGGGTTCCGCTGCCCGGCAGCACAGCCGGGAGTCCCGGGGGCTCCCCCCCGGGCTCGGGCCCGCCGCCGCTTCTGCCAAGCCTGATGCTACCGCCCTGCACAGGAACTACGGAACGGCCCCACCTTCCCCCGCCCGCTGCCCTCACCCGCGACTCCCGCAGCCCGCCTCCCCCTGCGCCCGCGGCCCGACCCGGCTCGACCCGACCCAGCCCAGCCCGGCCCGGCCCATCCCCATGGCCCCGCCCCGGCCCTATGCCCGCTCCCAGCCCGGGCCCCCAGCCGGGCCCCTCACCAGCACGGCGTAGCGCAGCGGGATGCGGCCGAAGAGCATGCCCGGGTTGGGCGCGTACAGCATGGCGTGGCACGAGTGGCTCCAGCCCGGGCCCAGCCGCATCGCATCGTACCGCGTCAGCGGCTTCAGCTCGGGCACGCCCGGCACCCCCAGCGTGGGCAGCGGCGGCAGCACCGCCGCACCCGCCGGCAGCGCGCCCATGGCCGCCATCGCCCCCATGGCCCCCATGGCCGCCATCGCCTCGCCGCCCTGCACCGAGACCCTGCTCCGCTGGCCCCGCCCCGGAGCGGTTCCCCCTCTCCCAAAGCACGGACTCTCGTGGCTGCTCCACGGGTTTATTACTACAAACACAGAGAGGGGGACAGAGGGGGCTCGCCCCGGGACTCGCCGCAGAAGCAGAACAAGGCACACGGCGTGGGCAGCGCCGGGCTCCGTGGAGGTAGTGGAGGGATGTGGGGGTCAGCCCCGTCCCACGTGGTTCGGCTCACCCCGCCTTCAGCTGACCCCCCGTCCTCTCGCTACCCCTCAGCGGAGCCCTGTACCCCGGCAAGGGTCCCCCAGCACTCAGAGCTGGGAGGAGGAAGGCGCAGAGCCCAACGGGGCCAATGGGACGGGAGGGAGGGCCACAGCTATGTACAGGGGCAGTGACAGCAAAGGGCTGTGCTCGGTGTGTACAAAATATACAACGGTTGTGTCCTCCGCCTGCTGCTTTTAACCCCAAACCTTCCCCTCCCCCCCGATTCCCATGTAAAACCACACCGCCAGCCCTACCCACCGCCCCGTCCGTCGCCGCTGCCAGTGGGATACATGCATGTCTGTTAAAGAACAACCGAAACGGTGGGTCCCTGGGGCGGTGAGGGCAGGCCAGCCCCACTGGAGAGGGGGGAGAGGCCGTGCATGGGGTCCGGGGGGGGGGGGGGGGGGGGGGGGGGGGGGTGCGTGTGTGTCCATCGGCCGGGGCAGGGAGGTCGGGCCCCGCTCACGAGAGGTTCTGCTCGTCCTCCATGTGAAGACACGTCTGCTCGAAGAGAAGGGGCTGTGTGGGGCTGCCGGTGCTGCGGCCGGGGAGCGCCTTGGTGAAGTCGGATGAGCCTGAGGGAGGAGAATGGGGTTCAGATCAAATAATGCCAGCCCTGGGATCAGACTGAGAGCCCAGGCCCTAGGGAGAAGGTACCCCTGCGACCCCTCTTGCCCTAGAGCAACTACATGAGCTCAATGACCTCTGCCCCTGCTAAGATGCAGATAAAGCCGGGGGTGGGACAGGGGCCACTAAGGGGACACACTATCTGCCATCAGCCTTGGCAGCAGCCATCAGGGGCCTGAATGTTCATGGAGCCCAAGAGGCAGCAGAGCCCTCACCCAGAAGTGGGGGACGGCAGAGGTTTCTGCTGCCCTGCCCAGGGCCCGGGCCATCAGGAACAGTGGGGACCCCTGTAGGGTACAGGGATGGGAACAGAGCCAGGACAGAGCCAGTATTGCAGCCCGGCTGGTTTGCTGCTCCTCCTCCCTGTTCTGATGGCCAGGATCAGCACCATACCCACTCTCCCCCAAAGGTCCTCCTGCCCCACACAACAGTGATGCGTAAGAACGAGAAGACATACCAGCTTACTCCTCTATACCAATAGAGCAGGAATCAGGACCCAGTGCTGCCCAAGACAGGAGGGAGGAAGGCAGACAGAGAGGGAAGGAGACATTAGAGAGGTACTCAGAGCAGACTGCGACTCTATGGAAGAAAACAGGCTGCAACGACAGCTGTCGGAGCGAGGGCAGCGCCCCGCAGCCCCGCTTGCCAGCAGAGCGGGGCACACCACGGCCCTCCCTGCTGCCCCCCGCTGGCTTAGTCCCCAGGAGCCGGCCCAGACGGTTCCCGTCTCTCGGCGAGGAGTGCGGCTGGGGCACGTAGGGGAAGCCACTGCCACGTAAACTGTGGCACCGAGCGGCTGCAGCCCAGAGAGGAGAAAGGAGGGGAAGGACAGAGACAAAAGGGCGAGGGAGGAGGAGAAAAGGGAGGCGAGTTACCCACAGCTCGCTCTCCCCGTGCTCCGGGCAGCTCCCGTCCCAGCACCGCCCGGGCACCACCCTCCGCACAACCCCTCCGTGCCGTAAACCGGCACCGCGAGCGCAGGGGGTGCCGCCGACCCCAACAGCGCGGCCGTTACCTGGCAGGTAAACGTCAACAGGAGGGTCGTTCTCCGACTGCGTCAGGCTCCTGTGCTCGCCGCAGCTCCCGTCCTGCAGCACGTCCTCCAGCGAGGGTGGGCGGCTGCCTGCAAGCAGAGAGCACCAGGGAGCCCCTCAGTGCACACGGCCAGGAAGACGGGTGAGATCCCAGACCCAAGGAAGCTCCCCAGCCCCACGGAGGGCTCGGGGGAACCGGTCAGACTGGCCCAGGCCATGGTGCCCAAAGGCCACCTTTTCGTACGCAAGCTCATATGCCACAATGCACCCATCCCGTCTCTCTTCATGCCCTCAGGATGCTGACTGAGCACCAGAGACACTGGGGTGCATCCTGCATGCCCAGTACGGTGGCCATGCTCTCACCAGGACCACAGTAGTGCATGCAGGCATCTCTCCCTCGGCTGTATGAGCAGGTAGCCCATGTGCGGAGCTCACAGCAAAGTTTGGTGCTTGGCAAATAAACCAGATTTGTTGATTTTGCTCCCCTGGTTCCCAGAAAAGACCTTGGCACCTTTCCTGGGTGAAGCACAGCAGCTCAGGGATGGACTTCGGGGGCTGTGTATTCCTCAGCTCCTATGTTCACTCCCCAGCTGTCCCCATCCCACCACACCAGGGGTGGACACTAAGATGAGGTCTGGCCACCCCCAGGCCGAGTGGACACCTACCCTGCTGCAGGGACAAGGCCTCCTCGATCTCTTCCCCTGCCACGCTCTGTAAGGAGGAACAGCATAGGTTACTTCTGCAGGCTGAAGGCTTTGCTGCACTTGTGTCCTGCCATGGCCTCCTCCAGAGCTGTGCCTGGGGCCAGGACTTGCTTCAGGGAAGGACCAATGGCCACCCACCAGTGCTATGGCACCATGGGCTGGGATGGAGGGGTTAACATGCAATGGTGCGGGTAAAGCCCAGCCAGCTGAGGGGAGGGCAGCTCTGACATAGCTTTCCAATGCCCCAGCTCCCAAAGAGGTGTTAGGGACACAGGGAGCGACCACGTCCTTTCCCCATGGAGCTTATGTGTAAATGAAGGCAGCCAAGACTCTTGGCTCTGGGTTACATGCCAACACACTCATCTTTACCTCGTCACTGAGGAAGGGATGGCCCTTCACGAGGCACCTCATGTCCCAGAAGCAGCCCCCCCAGAGGAGCTCTGGCTCAGAGCAGCTCCCCAGCAGAGCACACACTTACTTCTGGAGAGCTGCTCTCCCTCAGGGCCAGCTCAGCCCCGCTCAGTGCTGGCGGTGAGTCAGAGTCCTCTGAGAGCTTCTCTTCATCCTCCTCGTGGATGGGGGATGAGGGAGACCGTAGTGTGCTGCGGCAAGAGAAACTCCACTCACAAGGAGCCGCAGTGCTGCCCGCACCACGGCCCTGGTGGATTTGGTGGCAGAAGCTCAAGTTGTCACCATCCCTGCCTGTGTCTCCACCAGCAGCATCAGCCAACCTGCACAAGCAGAAGCTCAGCTACTGAGATAAATTCACCAGGGCCTCTGGTATCAGCTGCATGGAGAAGAGCAACAGTTTCTGGGGCAGAGTTTCAGCACAGTAACACAGCTTGGACAAAACTGCCTTGGCAGGGAAAGCAAGAGCCACTGGGCCCACACTGCTCCTCACACCTCTGGGGGCTCCATTCCAAGGGGGATATCTGGAATGGAGCAAGTGGAGTGCCAGGAACAAACCCAGTCTGACCCCACCTGTACAGCCCCACAAGGGTCACGTAAAGGGCACATGCAGTGGGCTGCCCATTCCATGGCATCCACACCTACATTCTCCGTCACAAGGCCAATAGAGGAGGCTTCAGACAACAACTAAAGGGTCTCAGAATTTTGTGCTCCAAAATTCAGGTCACTTCTCTCTCCATTCTTTTGTTCCTGGGGAACTTATGGAAAGCTGAAATCCAGCAAGATTTGGATGTCAAATGCAAATTGAGGGACTAACTGCCCTGGAAAGGAGACACTCCCATCCAGAATTCTCCTTGTTAAAAATCCTCTTTCTTTTGGTGAGTAAGCCAGGCCTTAGGAGACATAAGCTGTAACCTCATGCTGAACACATGGGTGATGCCCCAGTTCTCTCACCAGCACGAGTACCTGCTGGCCTACTAAAAGATACCAGTCGTGGGACCAGCCAGAGTCCTCTCCTGGCTCCCAGTACGTGAGGCCACAAGCCCCCAGGGCTTAGAAGGGGAACAGACCCCTCCATCCCAGTGCTGACCTATCTGGAGACTTGCTCCTCTTGCCCTTTTGGTGGCCGCTCTCCACAGCTCTGTCCATGCCCACAAGCGGCCGGCTCACAGGGGGCATCCCATCCACCACGCCAGAGTAGTTGATTTCTTCATACAGAGGGGCTGACGGGATGGTGGGGGAAACAGAGCGAAGGCCGTTCAGCGCTTCCAGCAGGGAAATAGGCTCATAGCCTGGAGGGATGTTGTCAGAGCTCTGTGGGTGAAAGAGAGCAGTGTTAAGAAACCCCCCCGTCAGGCTGGAAGCCCCCTAGAAAGGGGAGCCCTGGCTGCAGCCCTGCACCTCCACACTGCACCCCAAGGCAGCCCAGCCTCACAGAGCCTCAGCCTCCTTCCCTGCACCAGCCACACATTCCCCTTTGGCCTGTAATGCTGGTAATGATCCAGGCACGTTTCCAGAGCAATGCTTACGAAACTGGGCATCTCAGCAAGCTGGAACGGGGCTTGACATCCCCTCACCATGCTTTCAAGAGCTGGGCAGGGAGGGTGAGAAAGCAGGTTCCTAACAAAGCTACTGTAAGATGTGCTTGGATTGTTTCTCCTAACAGATGGATCAGAGACCCTTCCAGCTCAGCAAGCAGCCCACTTGTGCTTCCAGCCCTGGTGCACGCAGCTCTTTCACAGCATGCCCCATGCACCAGCCAGCTGAGAGATGGTCCTTGGAGCCTACACCTCTTCTGCTTCTCCCATGGCCACCATCCTCTCAGCTGCCAACACTGGCTCTGCACAGCCACCTCTGCTAAAAGGCAGGAGAGGGATCACAGAACCCCTGCACCACTCCATAAGGGAGGAGGGCAAAACTGCACCAATTCCCAATCCCTCCTTAACTCACTAAAGCTTCCAAAGGGACTCTTGCAAAGACCAACACTGGCTTAGCTCCAAAAATCCTCCTGAATACAAAGGTCCTGAGCACTCGGTGACAGCCAGGATTTATGCTGCAGCCTGGAAGGCCATAGGCAGCTCAGCCCAGCCTCCTGCAAACAAAGAGGCAAGACTTCAGCAGTTCAGGCTTACATTAAACTGAGCTGTTTCAGCTCTGTATCCTCATGCCTCCATGTTGTAAGGATAGTGTGTGGCTGCTAAGCCTGGCCATGAACTCCTGTGGCTTCTCTGTGCCTGATCTCGCAACCACAGAGCTGCAGATGTGCTTGTGCTTGCCCAGCCTGTTCCAACACAGCCACCAATTTGGTGCGAGTTGACTGCTGAACTGACTCACTTGTGTTCACAGAAGGAGTCAGATGTGGCACTTGGGGTCAACCATCAACCCACACCCCCAAGTACCGGCTTTGTGATGTTTATGAGCTTGCATGGAAGACCACAGCCGGTGACTGCAAGATAACCAAGCTAACCAAGGGATCGGTTCACAGCTGCTGCCATCTGCAGGCGGTGCGGCCAGAAGCCATCTCCACCAAGAAATTAATTTCAGAGGCGCTGCTCTGTGGATAGAAAACTCCGGGAGACGAACCCCCGTGGCTCGTGTTTGGGACATTTTCTCCTGGCTGTGCAGACCAAGGCCTGAGGGTTCAGGCTGCTCCTTTGGGCTCATATGGTTAAAGCTCAGGTTCTCAGCACAGCTCAGAGGCTGGAGGTGGATTTCTCAGCCAGCGGCTACAACACCCTCACTGCAAGTTACTGAGCCTTCAAGCAACCCTAAGAGTACTGCTCTCCCCGGGACACTTACCACTAGGTCCCACAGAGCCCACTGCTCCAGCAGCACTGCTGGTCACTGTAGGAAGCTTGCAAAGGGACAGGGTCACACCAGACTTGCAATAGCCTCACTCCCTGCGCCCAGCTCCATGTTTTCTCCAGACCTAACAGGCACAACCAGCCACATTCCTCATCCAGGCTGGCTTGAGGAAAAGGAAACTACAGACTCCTTGATACCAGTGAAAACTGTAGCTGCATTTGATGGGAGTACACAAAGAGCACAAACAGACCCTTCCTGACCTGAGGGCCTCCCTCACCTTCCCCTTTCTCCTTCCCGGCTCCTGGTCCCCCCCAGTTACCATTCATGCTGTCCCCAGCATGGTGTTCCAGTCACATGCTCTTACATCAGCTTGGAGAATACCCAACAACACAAACTCCATCCCTTCTGTTTCTGTAAAAGCAGAACAGCCCACTGCAGCCAGTGTTACTGAATGCAAGTCCTGGTCCAATGGTGCCTGCTTGTCTACCTCTACATCTAGCATCAGGGTGGAAACCACAAGATGTGTCCATGCCAAACTGTCAAGGGGATGGGACAAGTGCAATGGGTGAGCCAAGGGGTCAGCAGCTTGCCCACAGTTCAACAAAGCCTGGAAAACATCTTGGCCAGGAACTACAAAGCAGCCAGGCTCAGCACTGGAGACAGTCCCTGTGAGCTAGTGCCAGACCCCTGTGGCAAGCTGCTTCCACCTTCTTATTTCTCCACACGCAACCCAGGGAGTTAGTGATAGTGTGCAGGGTGTGAGAACCTGACTGCTCATGTGGAGGCAGTACTGGGAGTGCTGCAGCCTGTGCAGGGGCAGGAGTCAGCCCAGCGTGTCAGCGAGCCCTCATATGTGTAACACTTCCACGTGCTGGTGACACTGTGGGCAAAGAACTGCCCCAGGAGCCAAACACGACCAAGTCACTTACGGTTTCCCTTCTAGGCTTCCTGCTGGGCAGGGAGATAGGGCTCACTTTAAGGGGTTTAAAGGGACACTGTCAAGAGAAAACCAAGTTTAAGGAAGTTGTTCGTTGAGGTTAGTGACACGAAGAGACACACAGCACCTCCTCACCTCGCTCCAGGTAACAGCACCTCCTTCCTCTACACACCATGGTCTGCTTCACAACAACCCTCGGGGTTTCTCCCCTGCTCTGTTTCTTACCCCCAGTTGAAGGCAGCAGGGCTACAGTGCTGCAGAGGACAGATGGGTAAAACAAGGCTGCTTCTGTGACACTATCTTTCTGTTCCCATGAAGGTCTGCAAGATGATCTGGATGCAGTTCTGCTTCTCCTCACTCTGACCTCACATGTCTCGCCAGAGCCAGCTGTGCAACAGCACTGCCCAGGCCATGAATGAGTACCAAGGACATGCAATCAGGCCCAGGGGCCACCACCACCACGCTTCCCATCCCAGGTTTCCTCAGCTGCCTGCAGAGACCTCAATTTCTCATGAAGGCTTGCACAAAGAGGCCTTTCTGCTGTCATGCTGGGAACCCTGATGACAAGGGCATTTCATCAGAGCATGCTGCCACAAAGATGTATGTACAAGTCAAACTGCCACCTCCCCATTTTCCCATCCTGCCCAAAGCCTGCCACTTTTCTGCTGGGATTGGTGCCGAGAAACCCTCTCAGACTGAAGTTTCTGTGGATTTGTTTCCTCCAAAAGACAAGAGGGCACTTGGCTAAAACCAAGTTTATTAATTGTTAATCCATGAGAGGAGAGATCCTGGCTGTCCAGCAGGGTTGACAAGAAAGGCTGCACTGCTCAGCAAGACCAACGTCTGAGTGTACCTCCTGAGGTCCCAGGAACACAAGCAACTGGTGCATGCACAGGCTGCCTGCTCGGACTGAGACCAGCGCCCAGGCTTTGTACACAGGGTTGGGAGGTACTTACAGAGTGCTCGTCGTGGTCAACATTCTGTGCCAAGACAGGGCTGAATGACACTGGTGACAGAGCCCCTGGCTTCTTCCTCACAGCCCGGATCTGCAGTAGGGCACGGAAAGCTAAGAGAGAATAGCAAGCAGGTGACTGCATGGCCAAATGGGACCAGGTCATGTCTGGTGTGTACCAGAGCTCCTCAGCTTGTCAGAGACATGCCATAGGCCTGGGGGATCTTCACATGTACAAGGGGAGCAGGGCTGTGGAGCACACCAAAGCCTGGTGCTGTGGTTTGAGCTAGACAGGGAAGAGATCTGCTGGCCAAAAACTATGGGTACAAAGTCCTTGCAGAGAACAGGCACTCCCTGCCCTAGTACCATCATGGACAGGGGTGCTTCAGGCCTGATACTGTACAACACAGTAAGAAAAACATGAGCTTTGCCTTGAGCAGTGCATTACAAGCTACAGGATGGGGGGGGGGTGTGTGTGTGTCATGTGAACCACTTTGGGTTCATCCAGACCCAAGTCTCAGCTCTGGGGTCCAGATGGCCCTGGAAGCATTGTGCCTGCCACCGGCTGCTGCCCCACCAGCTGCTGCCCCAGCCAGCACTGTGCTGCTCTGCAATAGCTGCAAACCCAGCCAGAGGGTTAGTGGGTATAGTCTTGTCTCCAGCACAGCCAGCCCTTGGTCCTCCCACCACAACAGCTTTGATCTCCACTCCCTGCCCACAGTCCCATTTCCTACCTGCAGATCTTTAATATTGTTAGTTCCTCTGTGCCAAGGGCACAGATGAATGAGCCAGACGTGTGTTTTGGTGCAGCTGTAAGAACTTGCTCATAGGTAAGGAAAAGCCCAGGCATTTCCCTAGTTCTTTTGCACCCAGCCTAGAGCAAGAGGACAGAGGTTCAGATCTATCCTTGCTGCCCCTGCACTCCCCAGCAGCAGATTCCCAGGAAGTCTGACATGGGGGCACTTTCCAAACAAACACAACCTCCTCCACACATTGTGCAGATGAGAGAATACTGTCCCTGTGTTTTAAGTTGTGCTATTTATAGTTAAAGCTGTCTGGCACTTCCTCTAATAAGATCCTGTTTTCGGTTACTGCATGTTTGCCACATTTGAACCACTCAGACTTTTCTCAGGCCAAATACCTGTCTTAGGCTCTTTTTTCTTTTGCTAAGAAATATCAATTAGAAACAAATACCTCAGCCCAAGGTAAAACAAAATCAGCAGATTCCAGCAAAAAACCAGGCATCATCTCTCAAGAGATTCCTATGCCTCTGTGCTTTGAGAAAACACATGGAATTCAGCAAGTGCTGCCTTAGTGTTAGAATGGGTACTTCACTTTTTCCATGTTTTGGGAGCTAAGCAATGCAGATCCTCTGAATTCTCCTGGCAGAACAAAGGACTCCAAACTGACTGTTACCTCATCTCTGCCTCCTGGTGAAATCAAAGTCAAGTTGCCAGAGGGTAAAACACAAACAATGTAAAGTGCTTGGACAGCCCCCTGGTGGGACTGGTTGCTGAAGGGGCCAGATATGCTCAGGATAAAGCTTCTACATTCCTTCTTTTGGTGGATTTTCCATCATTTTCACCAAAACACAAGATCTGCCTGCATGGCACAGCTCAGAGCACCTGCACCTTCAGATCCATCCCAGGGAGAGGGCAGGTGGCCTGGGAGGCACTGCACAAAGAGCCTTTTTCCCCTCACGTGCTCTTCTTCCCTATTCAAGGACAGCTATTTTAGGTGACAGGAGTGTTCAGACACCAGTGAGAGCAGCAGCATGTTTGATGCTGATCCTCAGGGTTGGGTATATACAATACACACTCCCTCTCACAGCCTGCACTGACTTAACAAGAGCCTAGTATGGAGAAAGATGCCCTTGTTTCTTGGGCACATACTCACGAAGCCTGCAGATGGGGCAGTTGTTGGCTTGGTATCGCAGGGTGTCAGCACAGGAATTGCACAGACAGAGGTGTCTGCAGGGCAGAATGAGGGTGTCCCGGAGGTCAGACAGGCAAACCACACACTCATTGCTGTTGTCGCTGTTCTCGTCATCTGAAGGCTGCAACAAGAGGCAAGATGTGGGCACATGAATGGCAAGAGCCATAGAGAACTGCCAAGGGGCCTGGGGAAATTCCCACCCAGAAGTCCGTGGAAGAGCTGGCATCTTCTTCCCACAGCTCTCAGCAGGGGTTTCTCAAGGAGAGCAAGCTCCAGCCCACACAGCCCTGATACAGACACTCCTTCCTCTCAGGGCTCTGCTCTGAGCTCACTGAAGGCCAGAGATGAGGGCACTGACTGTGAATCCACAGCTGCCCTTCTCCAGAGCTAGTCTGTGTGCAGAGGGGAGCCCCTTTTGGGTAGGGATCCCCTTGGCTGAGGGGGACCAAGAACAAGGTCCTGTCTGGTAGTCTCCAGGGTAAGCAGGGAAGTGGTCTCTTCGACAGTCCAGCCTTTCTGCCCCAGAGAGAGCAGCCCATAAAGGACCTGCTTGCTGACTGTGGCAGGCAGCAGGTTAGACTGCCCCCAGGCTGGATGGAAGGTGGCACCCCAGCCATGCCTAGCCCAGTTTCCATAGGTCCTCTGAGCAAGAGAGGAGTGCGTGGTTCTCCTGTCACAGCATCTTCACCAGTGTCCTGCGCTGGCACAAGCTTCATGCAGCTGCAGGAAAACCAGCCTGGGATGCTCACCCACTCACAGCTATCCCGGTACAAAGGTAAGTGTGAATCCATCCCACATGAACGTGCATCACACTCATCTTTCAGTCAGAGTCCCAAAAACTGGATTACAGCTACCCAGGAACCTGTTGCTGGGTGGAAAAACCCACTCTCTGACCGTAAGAGCTCTCTTCACTGACACCCAAGAACGCCATAGAAGTAACACTACCAAACTGATGATCCAGTGTGGGCCACCCTCCACCTTCACCTCATCCCACTTCATGAGGCCCCTTTGGTCTCTAGGGCAACCACATGCTAGACCATGGGCAGCTTTGGTGTAAACAGCGATAGACAGCATCTGCTGCCGCCACATCCACACCCATCCTGATGCCTATGCCAGCAAAAGGCTGCAAGGTCTGCCCCATCACATGGACTCTTCACCTATTTTGGGAGGTAGGGAGGGCAGGCTTTTTACTTTTCCATTCAAACAGTTTGCCAAGTACACTAGTAAGAACAAAAATGTCCCCAGGCCACTTGTCTGATGAACAACAAATGTGTGATGGCTGGATAAGGAGCATCATCACAAGACCCTGTAGGACTCAAAGAGAAGCCTTTAATGCTCTTAAATACATCCTGTGCAAAAAAAAAAAAAATCTTTAACAAGACTTCTCCCTCCTGCCTCTTCAGGTGCTGTTTGCAAAGGAAGACAGAGATCACAACGCTTTGGGCAGGACACTGCATTACTTGGAGAAGAAATCCTGCTTGTCTTGCTCTGTGGCTACTCCTGTTTGCAAATCACACATCACACACAGCAGAGCAGTGTGATGCTGAGGCCAGCACTTGGTACACTGCAGCCCAGGTGGCAGCAAAGGGCAGCTCAAAAGGAGGCAAAGCAAGCATAAAGCAGTCAATAATCTGCATGGCGCTGTGCAGCAGGCTGGGATTCAGCAGAAGCTCCTGCCTGAGGATGGGCAATGTTTCTTGTTACAGCATTTGCACACACATCCCTTACTGATGCTGTGCTCCCTCTTTGCTGGGGAATGCAGGCTGCTCTCTGGACACTGGCAAGTCCTAGAGAGCTCAGTTCACTGCAACGCTACAGGAATATGCAGGTCCTGCACCCAAAAACTCCCAAACCAAACAGAAGAACATGAAGGAGCCAAAGCAGCAAAGCACAACACTACTGCCTTGACTGCACAGAGGCAGCAACACCAGCCAATGGCTGTCTCTACTGTCTCCGTGCTCTGATACACCCCTGGGGCACTGATGCCCTTCTCTCTCAGCAATCCCTGTCCCAGGAAACAGCCTTGAGTCTCATGCTGTCTAAAATTATATCAGTACAATTCCACGGAGTGTTTGGGCCTTACGACAGTGAGAACCTGTCATCCCTGAGCATCTTCAGTGCCTGCAGGAGTGACACAGACTTGACAGCTGTTCTGGGAAGCATCTCCACGTTGCCCTGCCAAGCCCCATAGTTAAGCTCAAAACCAGAAGGTGCAGGCTGGAAACCCACAGCTCAGGGAGCAGGAGGCTCCTGAGCACCTTTACCTTGGTCTCTTGGTTGTTTTTATTCTCGATGCCGTAGATCTCCTGAAGCAGATAGCTCACCCGGTCAACCTGTCGAAGAAGACAACAGTTGGAGTGCCAGCTGCTCTGTCATTGATGCTTCGTGATCACCTCCCCTCCCTCCCTCTGTCAAAATGTCCATGTTACACCCACAAAGCTAGCTCCCCTATAGCTACCTGAAAACACTAACAGAAATATTACAAAGTATAGCTGGTAGAATGAGCTCTTCCTTGCTCAAAAAGTGGTGCCCATCCTGTCTTGTCCAAGCAGGGAGCCCAGCTGCCCACTTTTGTTGTTATCAAGATCACCTAAAAACCAAGTACTCTACTTGTCTCACAGATCAAGAGGGTATATGCACCCACAGTTCAAATAAGCCAGAGGCAATCAGCCTTTCACAGTCCTTTCCTTCTGTAAAGTACTGCTTAACTTTAACCAGTATTAACTTCCACTCATCTTTGTAACCTCAGCAGAGGTACTGTGCAACAGCTTGTTACTGACACATCCATGGATGCACATCACTTCTTTGTTCATTACCTGAGAACAAGTCAAGCTGCTGAAGACAGACAAACCATGTCCCTTAGCATGAAAAACAAAAACACTTGAGGGACAATCCTACATTAGTGCAGTGTCATTTATTATGATCCCCAGGTCCTTGGTGGCTTCTCTAAACTGGGATGTGTGGTAGCAGAAAATGCTCAAGGACAGGGGGAAGTTCCTCACAGCCACAGACCTGGGACACACTCCTCCAAACCATGCCCTTGTGCAGCCACTGGCAGCTGCCCGCAAACTGCCCCAACCAGCTGGATTAAAGCACATCAGAAAGGCTGACAGTTCAAGTCCCAGCAAGGCAAACCCCTCTGCACTGCGGGGTGTTCTCCCCTGTTTCTGAGCTTAGCCAGGAAATGCAGCACGAGACTCGGAGCTGTCAGCAGCAGCTCCTACAAGGATGCACAAAGATACCAGTTCCCCGAGATGTGGTGCTACACAGCAGCTGCCCCAGAGCCAGGTGTGCTCCGCCACACAAAATCCCACAACAGGCAGAATGGTGCAGGGGTTGCAAGGTATCAAACTGACACATCTCACAAACAGGGGAAGCAAACACTTTCCTCCCATCTCTAGTAACTGTCCAGTTGCCACCATACAGTGCAACCAAGTCACTGGGAGCCCAGTGCTTCAACAGCTTGTGGATCCATGGGTTTTGGCATCTCCATTTGTAATCGGCAGCTCTCCTTTTGTCAAATCAGGTGCTCAGAGGAGCAATGGCTTTGCCATGGGATTTCAGTGCTGCAGAAGATGTCACACACCAAGATGGGGGCAGCAGCTAGCTATATCCAACCCATCAGCCAGTTCAGAAATGCTCTGAGCTGGGATGCAGCAGCTTTAACAAACTAATTCCAAAGTCTCCCCATATAACTCAGCGTGCAGATTACAATCTGTTCTAGGGCTGTATTTCATGGCAATGAGGTCAGCCTTTGGACTGCTGAACAAAAACATTCTGCAGTGGCTCACAACTCACCCAGGAAGTTTGGGAACAATTACGTGGGAGATGTCCTTTTGTAACTTGACATCTCAAACAGTCTTGGTACAGCATCCTGACTGCTGAGAGGATTGTAATGAGTGACAGCAAGTGCAGAAGTGGTCAGCTCAAAGCAAAGAAGATGCCAGGAAGGAAGACGCAGCAGGATTCTGCATTCATTTTAACTGCTTGCCTCTAAAAAATCCCAAGATGTCCCAGTAGGCAAAGGGTGAGCAGTGCAACATGGCTCTTACTAGAAAGATCTCTAGGTTTTAAAAGAGTAGGAGTAAATAAGTAGATGACTGCACACAATGCAGTCCTTCACCTTCACGCTTTTCCAAACCTTCCCGCACCATGTCATCCTTCCAAAGGCTTCTGTTGCTATATAAAGCCTCAGCTGATGCACACAGGAGTCACCAGCCAAGTCCAGGTCATGTTTTTCTGCTGATCCGTTTGTATTCATCCATGCTGGATTTCTTGAAACAGATCAGTACATACATTATAACTGATCTCAGCTGAGAGAACAAAGCAGTTCAGCTCATTAGCTGCTGCTTCCTGCTCCCAAAGAGCTTTAGAAGTCAATGCACACAAAAGGTACCTGGCAATCCCGGCAATGGCAAGGAGGGGAAGGCAAAGAAAAGCAATGATGGCGAAGAACGTACAAGGTTACACAGACAGTTTACTCCATACATATACTCTATACCTCAGCTCTATGCTCTTATGGGTGCAGATGTCACCTCAAGTTTCAATGGTACTGTGTGATCCTCTAGAAAGAGCTTCCTTCTATTTTAAAAGCCATAGGGGAGATCATCGAAGCATTACATTTTACAAACTGCCAACAAAAAGCAAGTACCCACAACCAAACACAGAGTGGGAAGGTTATATGCTCTGCTAGTGAAGACAGACAGGCACACACTGTTTCACTGCAGGAGCAGCTAACCATATTGTGGTAGGGTGGAAATTTCCCTGAAGAGCAGCTCCAGCAAGACAGCCCTCCATTTGAGGTGTCCCAAGTGCTGAATGGACACTGGCACACACACTGTGGTAGTGTGTGCAGTAACCAAGCACCGACTCAGAGAGGTCACAGCCATGTAAGCACTAGTTTTTTCTTTTAAATCTTGCTTTTCATGAGCTCACAAATGCTCTTCTCTGGTCAAAAAGTATGTGAGAAAGAGGCACTGCTGGTACCACACTGCTCTGCTCCCTCACTGCTCAGGCAGCTTCTTCTAGCACAGTGCAGGAGCTCTCCCTTTGAAAGTATGGCTCTTCCAGATGTTCCCAGTACAAACCTGCCTTCACACACTCCATTGACTCCCTCCCAAAACAGTCTTTGTCTGCCTCTATTAAGAGTACCTGTGGGATACAGATCAATCAATTAGCCAGGAGATAATGGTGCAACACAGCCAAGTTAAGCACCAAGAAAGGGAGGGAAGCACTAATCAGGTCAATCTAGGGCACACAGGGCTCAGAACAGAAGTCCACCTGAAGCAGCAAGCATAGCCACTAGCATCAGGATAAAGCTCTGAAAGCGCTGTCACTAGGCATGAGCAAGTCTGAAGGACAGGCTTTGAGTCTCTGCACAGCATTGTGAGGCAGGTAGTGAACTACTGAATGCAATTTTTATATGGGAGTCACTGATACCTTTTAGCATCTCTTTTCTGACCTGGGGACTGCAACATCTTAGAGAAAAAAAATGTGTAATGAAGGCACTTGATGATCTTCTTAGTAGTAAAAGGTTTCTTGATTCAGATCAGAAAACCCTAGCCATCAATTATGAGCAGCTGAAGTCAAACACATTTACAGCAGAAACACAGCACACATCTGAAGGTGAAGGGATCAACCACCAAAATCTCATCTATTTCTCCAAGACATTTCAAGCTGATCCTTGCAGCAGGATCACTACCAGGTTTCCTTTCAGAAGGTGAAATTCTTCGCAATCTTTGCAGTTGCCAATATATTTCTTTCCGTGCAAGACTGGATGCAATTTCTGTCTTGATAAGGCACCACACAGCTTCACACCATATCGGATGGGCTAAAAAAAGGGCTACAGACCCCTGATGTTTCCAGTTTGCCAGTCTCCTCTCTTCCCTTCCCCTCATGATGTGTGCAGTCTGGGACACAAACTACAACTTAAAAGCAAGACCATGTTGTGACTGTTCAAGTCCCAAGATACTCGTAGGGAACAGGCAAGATGAGCCAAAAGGTCTCAGTCCCCGGGGCTGCTCCAAAGATACTGTGGGCACAACAAGGAAGCTTGTGTAGGGAGAAGATGATCCCCTCATACCGTAACATGCTCACACGTGTGGAAAGCTAAGAGTTTTCAGTCTCCGGGCAGAAAACTGGGGGCCTGAAAAGATATCCATCCACACCACAAAACACAGAACCTAAGGAGATCAGGCAACATCAATGAACAGATGTGCTTCACACTTCTTAACACATACAGCATTTAAGCTCACTTATACAAATCGAATTTACTTACATCTATATATGTAAGCATCAGTACTGTGCTTTACCAGCAAGGCAGGAATGTATAGGGAAGACTGGATTTATACATAGTGCCTGCTTCCCAGGGGAGCACAGAGACCTGCACTACAGCTCTGCCAGTCCCACTGCTGTATTTCTTTCCCCAACACACCCCTGTTTGTGCAACAAACTACCCAACATTAAGGGCTGCCAGCAGCTCACTGCCTTTGCTTGTGATATCTCAGCTAATGAGGTGAGGTCTCAGGCTCTCGGTGAACTAACACTAAAGCTTCCCACTGGGTACAGACAGCCACCTGAGGGACACCAGCAAACATCTTTAATTAAGGAAAGAGGTACTTACAATTTGCTTCTGTTTCAATGGCTTCACAGAAAAGCTGCCATCAACATGCTAGTGGGAAAAAAAGGAAATATATTAAATAGCTGAAGTGTACAAATGAAGAGCAAACAGACTCATGCTCAGAGTTGATGTCTGCTGCCTAAGGAGAGAGTGGCATGTGTGTAACAGGGACAGCCTGAATGCCCATCATTCCCAGCAGTTAATGGAACAGGGTATCAGTGCCCCTTGTCTGCTCCAGTGCAGAGCTAGATGGACTTGGCTCAAGTTAAACCTGGCTGAAATGGGTTAGAGCAAGCACAAAAATCCCTTGACACACTGCATGCTTTCAGGTTGCAAGCAGTCCAACTGGGTGCAAACACTTCTTCAGCCAATCCAGCAAGACTTGGGAGGGGCTATTTCTTAACACCCTGAAATAACACCCAGTTACAGAGCCCCTCTTGAGGCCAGAGCCCCAAGAGAGCAAGGGGCTGGCAGGAGGCCGAGAACAAGAATCATTCACTGGATGGAGTCCAAACCAATTCACATACACTCCACATTGCCACCTTCAGAGCTGCAGTGGCTGCCTCAAGCCTTTCTCTTGCTCACTGGCAGCAGACACAGCTGCAAAAATCCTGTATATACCTGGTGTAAGAACTGGTGACAGGAATAGTGCACTATTTCTATTATCTCCATCCTTCACAAGGGCCAGCCAAACTGAAAGAAAACAGCTCTCCTGCCAGAGTCTAGAGAGCAGGAAAGGAGACTTAAGGGAAACTCCAGCAGGCTCTGCTGCTGTGAATAGCTGCAGCCATGCATCCATTTGCTGAAGGAGTTTCAGAAGAAGGAGACAGCAAGATCGCACCTAAAGACAAAACAGTCCTGTTCTCCAGGCAAACATAGAGTGCCAAGTGTCTGCCTTTGGAAGAGCTGCAAGGCCAGACTGCACAGAGCATCAACCTTACTATTCTGATCCTAAAGGTACATATAAATAGCAAGTAGGTCTGTCTGTCCTCTGAGCATGCTCTGGTAATCATCAGCAGTGCTTATTAGCAAGGACCTCCTCTGGATTTATGGACCTACACTTCAAAAGCTCCAATTAATCTACGGATGGGGAATATATTTTAATGAAACAGGGAGGAGAAAGAACTCAACATGTACTTTGCCCTGTGACTTTTTTATTAAAAGAAAGATTTTGATCTTGTTTTAAGTATGCAGTGGAAGATGAGAAAAAGTGGCCCCACCAGACAGCGTCTCCCACTCACAGAACACACAGACTGAAGAAGAACAGAGGCACTTTCAGTCCTTGAGCTCAGACCTGGACACAGGACATAATTCAGCACTGATGCAATGGCATGACCAGCTTTAGTTAGTTCCCAGTTTTGCCTCATACCTCATTCAGGTCCCTGAACATTACCTTCAGGCTTTTGCTATCAACTTTGTGCATCCAGAATGCTCCAAGGTCCCGCACAGTAGGTGAAATTTACCCATAATCCTTGAAATCCTGCTTCCACAGCTGCAGCACTTTAAGCCACTTTCCAGTCTCATCAGACAGAACTTTCCAGAGCTTCACTACTGCCCTCATGCTAACACATTACCAATATGTGTGTATTTTCCTACTTTCTACAAAGTGCTATTATCAAGTGCTAGCCATGGGATGCCAGAATGGGAACTTGAGAGTTGGGACATCCAACTCTCCAACTAGAAGAAAGTGCAGCAGGAGGGGCAGGAGACCTCCTTGGATGGATAAGGAGCTCGTGAGGAAAATTCAAATGAAAAAAGAGGCTTATAATAAGTGGAAGCAAGGACAGGTGGCCTGGGAAGAGTACAGGGATGTTGTCTGGGAAGCTAGGGACCAGGTTAGGAAAGCTAAGGCCCAGTTAGAATTAAACTTGGCTAGGGGTATTAAGGATAACAGGAAGGGATTCTACAGGTACATAGCAAATAAAAAACAGACTAGGGAGAACGTAGGCCCTCTCAGGAAGCTCTTGGGAGAACTAGCTACACAGGATTTGGAGAAGGCTGAGGTTCTGAATGACTTCTTTGCCTCGGTCTTCACTGGCAAAGGCTCTGACCAAACCACCCAAGTCTTGGAAGAAGATACAGGGACTGTGAGAATGAAGACCTTGCGCCCACTGTAGGAGAGGAACTGGTTCGAGACCATCTTAAAAATCTGAACATGCACAAGTCCATGGGTCCTGATGAGATCCATCCGCAGGTCCTGAAGGAGCTGGCAAATGAAGTTGCTAAGCCACTGTCCATCATATTTGAGAAATCATGGCAGTCAGGTGTAGTTCCCGATGACTGGAAAAAGGGAAATATAACCCCCGTTTTCAAGAAGGGGAAAATGGATGACCCGGGGAATTACAGCCCAGTCTCACCTCCATGCCTGGCAAAATCTTGGAGCAGATTCTCCTGGATGGCATGCTAAGGCACATGAAAATCAGCAAGGTGCTTGGTGACAGCCAGCATGGCTTCACTAAGGGGAAATCCTGCCTGACCAATTTGGTGGCTTTCTATGATGGGGCTACAGAGCTGATGGACAGGGGTAGAGCAGTTGATGTCATCTACCTGGACTTGTGTAAAGCGTTCAACACTGTCCCACACGACATCCTTGTCTCTAAACTGGAGAGACATCAATTTGATGGATGGACCACTTGGTGGATAAAGAACTGGCTGGATGGCCACACGCAAAGAGTTGCTGTCAATGGCTCAATGTCCAGCTGGAGACCAGTAACAAGTGGCGTCCCTCAGGGATCGGTGTTGGGACTGGTCTTGTTTAACATCTTTGTCACTGACATGGACAGTGGGATTGAGTGTGCCCTCAACAAGTTTGCCAATGACACCAAGCTTTGTGGTTCGGTTGATATGCTGGAGGGAAGGAATGCCATCCAGAGGTACCCTGACACGCTTGTGAGGTGGGCTGATGCCAGCCTTATGAAGTTTAACCATGCCAAGTGCAAGGTCCTACCACCTGGGTTGGAGCAATCCCAGGCACAGCTACAGGCTGAGCAAAGATGAGATTCAGAGCAGCCCTGTGGAGAAGGACTTGGGGGTGTTGGTCGATGAGAAAATGAACATGAGCCGGCTTCAGTGTGCGCTCGCAGCCCAGAAAGCCAACCGTATCCTGGGCTGCATCAAAAGGAGCATGACCAGCAGGGTGAAGGAGGTGATCCTGCCCCTCTACTCTGCTCTTGTGAGACCTCACCTGGAGTATTGTGCGCAGTTCTGGTGTCCTCAACATAAAAAGGACAGGGAACTGTTGGAACAAGGCCAGAGAAGGGCCACAACGATGATCAGGGGACTGGAGCACCTCCCATATGAAGGCAGGCTGAGGAAGTTGGGGCTGTTGAGCCTGGAGAAGAGAAGGCTGTGTGGAGACCTCATAGCAGCCTTCCAGTATCTGAAGGGGGCCTATAGGGATGCTGGGGAGGGATTCTTCATTAGAGACTGTAGTGACAGAACAAGGGGTAATAGGTTAAAACTTAAACAGGGGAAGTTTAGATTGGATATAAGGAGGAAATTCTTTCCTGTTAGGGTGGCGAGGCACTGGAATAGGTTGCCCAGGGAGGTTGTGAATGCTCCATCCCTGGCAGTGTTCAAGACCAGGTTGGACGAGGCCTTGGGTGATATGATTTAGCGTGAGGTGTCCCTGCCCATGGCAGGGGGGTTGGAACTAGATGATCTTAAGGTCCTTTCCAACCCTAACTATTCTATGATTCTATGACAAATCCAGCAAGAGCTCTACTCCATGACTGCAGAGGCTGGGCTTACTGCAACAGGGCTATGTTTGGATACTTGGAAAATAGCAACTAGACACACTCCTTTGTAAGTAAAAATCATACTTGCAGCATCAGATCCAAAGAATAAACTGAACCTTGCTACAACCAAAAAGTTATGTAGGCAATAGGTGGTGAGCACAGGTGAGTCTCACAGATATGGGAGGCAAACAGGCATACCTTCAAAATCAGGCTGTAATATGCAGGAAGCTGATGGTCTCATCTATTTTTCTCTCCTCAGAAATGGCTGAACAATCATTTTGCAAGACTGGGGTTCTCCACCTACCATACTTTTCTGCCAAGATTACAGATGGGCTCCAAACACCACAGCTTAACCCAAGGACCCACTGCCCACAGTGTCCTCTCCCTGGTGCTGCTGAACAACTGAGAGATTCCAGTGTGCTTTGTTTTTGCAGAGAAGATGGAGGAGGAAACTAGAAGAGTAAATCCCTGCACTAGTCCCAGGGGTGCTGCAGCTGCCCACCTCATCTCTAACTGCCAGAAACAGAACTACCAACAGAGTCAGTGCACAGTGCAGCCCTTCTAGCATAGGAAAACTCATCTTCTTCACTAACTCAAACAAAAAGCAACCTAGAAAACTTAAGAACATCTTCCAGCCACAGGGCTGCTTTAGGACTGACTGTGCTTCCTATGCCCTCTGACTCAGCTTGTCATCATCCACATTATCCAACCAGAAGGAACAAAATAAGACCTGACAACTTGCTCAAGGACATGTCAGGAATCAAGCAGATTGAGAAACAGAAGTCAGCCACATGCCAGCCTGGAATGGAGGCATTTCTAAGAGCACAGAATTGATGCTGTTTCCCTCTACATGCCCAACTCTGCTCTATCATCTCTTGCCTCATCTTAGCATATCACTACAAGTATCACTTGCCCAGGATATGTGTCTGCAGTATTACCACAACCAGACACGACATGATGCAGTTATGGATCTTGCAACTGTTTTCAGGATCCAAGTATCATGGGAAGAGATTCTGTTATGAAGGTTTGTGGCATACAGCTTGGCTTAGCCTTACCATGTAGGCATCAGTCAGCTACATCAAACATGCCACTGAAAAGTAGTGGAGTTCAAAGTCTTTATGCAGGATATACCCTAATTATTTACAAGGGCTTGGTCCTACGTGTAAACTAAGGCCACACAATGGCGCAACAGGGTCTGGACACATCAGATCCAGTTCTGGAAAGAGATTACGATGCCCTGGAAAACCGCATGGTAGCAGCTATGGTCAAGACCTTCCACCCTCAAACATCTCAGACACTGAGGCACACCCTCTCCCACTCACAGGAAACACCAGCTACAATTAGCTGAGTGACCAGCTGAGGTACAAATGATAATTACAGGCTGCACAGGAGCTGCTGCAAGCAATTATTTGTACAATAGCACGCAGTCAGGAACTTCAGTCAAGGGCAGGACTCCATTGTGCTAAGTGCTATATAAATACAAACTAATGACCCATGAAAACATCTACATATGCAAGGACAGGGACAGATGGAAAAAGAACTCATTTACCTTTTCAAATGCAGCCAGAAGAACATGGGCATGACCTGTCACCTCAACCACCACTGCAAAAATAGAAAGAGCAGTCCTGGTTAAACCTTGAAAACAGCACAAGCATAAAACTACCCTAAGCTCCATTTCAGTCTGTTCACAAATCCTGAACCACCATCTGTTCTATTTTCAACTCCTCTTGCAATTTAAAACTCTTCTTGTCATCTTGCACTCCTGCAGAGCAAGAACAAAACCCTGCTGGGCTCTATAGTGGGCCCCATACAGACATGCCTTCGTTATCTCGGGTGCTCCAAACTATTCCACTTTGTTTTCAGAGGCTGGAAAGGGAAAGTAAAACAAAGCGCTCAGTGGGACTCCACTCTCCCCTCAAATTCCTGTTTTTAATTACCTGAATTGATCACAGAGATTAATAAATCCATCTGGTTTAACTGCAGTTGGCAGCACTTCCAGACCTGTTATTTATCTCTTTATTTCAATCTAATCTGACGTGCTCATAAAACATTTATTTCTCATACCAATTCTGGACATAAAATCCAATCTGGACATAAAATCTGGACCAATCTCTGTCCAGTTCTCTGATTTTTTTCCCCAAAGAAAAACATCATATCTTCCCTCTTCCAAACTCAAGGCTTCCCTCTTAGTTGAACAGCACTGACAAGGGTCTGTCAGAGGTTTCAGTATTGCATCCATGATTCCAAAAGCAAATATAGAATAGAAGAAGCGGAGGTACAATCCCAGTCTCCTTGGCTCAAGGGTTTAAGGTTCTGTTCAGCTCCAACTGGTTGGAGCCTTTTGCTTAATTATGTTCAGACTCATTACACGGAAATGGAAGACAGAGGCCATAGAGGAGTCACGGAGGGAAGGGAAGTCATGTATCCACCTTGCCCTGCCCGGACCAACAAGTACCTGGGCTGTGCTCAGCACATGCAGAAGAGCTGGCAGAAACTATCAGCTCTGTGCCAAAAAGCTGAAGGAAGCAACTTCTGAGTTGTCTAAAAGGGAGGGGAGCTCAGCAGCTTCCTTTGGGCCTCCAGACCAGCAGAGACAACAAGAGGAACCATTCACTGGACTACAGCACAAAGATCAGGTTTGGGAACAGCAGCAGATGGGAGAAGAGAGTCCATGCCTGCAGATTTGCTGGTAACCAAGACCTGACATGACAATTTGGGTGTAATTGGGAACATAATGGCATACAGAAAAGGCGGCTAAAACTGGGAATCCATCTGCTTGCTCCCCCCACTGCCAGCCAAGAGCAAGGCTGCTCCAGCTTACTCAATACATGAAATTCAGGACTCTCCCAGCAGTTTGAATAGCCAAGAAAGATAGCAGGCATCGCTTGCCTCATATCCTCCATGGCATTCAAGCAGCATGTGTGGCTGGAGAAGTGCAGCACCTTCCCTCCCCAAAGGGTTTCTGTAACTTTCCCTGAGAGCCATACCACTGGCAGCAATGTGAAAGGGGTAACACTGCAAGCTCACATTCTCCATGGCATGCACACATCTCCTGTCAGAATTTGGTCCAAACCAACATCTCACTGACTGCTATTTTAATTTGCCATTCAATTTTATTTAACACAAGCAGTCACAGGCCAGCTGTAATTTTCCAGGTGCTCCAAACACACAAGGCCAGCTCCTTCCAGTCCCAGCAGTTAAAAACAGAACCAAAATACACAACAATTTCCTCAAATCTCACTCAAGTGTCACGTATTTTGTGCAGATACTCTCTCCAGGAGAGGATTTAAAAGCAATTGCCTTTCCAGGTTATTAAAAGAGATGACAGGACACTATTGGCTAAGACTGGGCATGGTATGTGCATAAATCTATGCTTCCAATGCTGCCTTCTGTTCTATTTTTGGTCCTTCTAGGCATGCCCAACATTCAAAAGTACAAATACCTTGCCAAAAGCTCCATAAATAGAGGGTGTTTTATATTTATGGTTAAGAAATATACTTTTATGTCAATTTTACTAACATTGCCCGAAATCACTAAATATAGATGCACTTTAGAAGTAGTTTCTTTTCTTCTATGTTGCACTGTGCTTTGTTAGTCACATTTTAAATTGGTTGACCCAATTTAAATTGGTTCTGTTTCACTGTGCTTGAAGGACTGTAAAATAAGGCAATGAATTTCTGGGCAATTTCACATCTATAACATAAGAAACTGAGCAAGTGACTGCACTAAACAGTGCAATCAACAATGGGTTTTTTTTTCCTTTCTAATTATTCTTATATATTGTGCAAAATGTTACAAACAGTAGAAGTGAAATGCTGGTCCTGCTAACCACATCAGGCCCTTGCTTTAGAGAACGTATGAGTTCCTTGTGTGCTTTTCATTGCTGATGCTTAGAACAAGTGCAAACACATGGAGCCCAAAAGCACACTCCCCCTAAGGGAAATACTGTGGAATGTAACAATCCAAGCACTTGTTGGACTTCCCCCTCCAAAATGGCAATATGCTTTAAAAATAATCAACAATATTATTTCTTATCAAAGGTTATGCTCTTTAATTGTAACCATTCAGCACCATTCAGAAGAAGCAGGAGAATCTTAAACTGCTGGAAGAAGCTGTATCTGTTTGAACAGTGGGCTAAGCATTTGAAAGCCATTTCTTTTTCTCTGACCATTCCTAGGGGAAGGCCCACCCTACAGTTAGCTATAGGCTTTATGCAGATAACTCACCCTTTAAAGATGGGGAAAAGACCAACTCCCTTCTTGCCTTACTAACTGCAAACGCAAAACCCAAAGAGAAAGTAACCTGCTCTGATTTGTTCCTGTCATTGATGGCAGAGCCAGGAGCTCACCAAAACACTATCCCAACACTAAATACCTGGTCATTTTTCCTGTAAAGAAATGAGGCTATTTTTAAAAGTGTGTTTCTATGTAAGAACCCATGGTTAGCTGGGCCCTTCCAATACAAGGAAGTTAAGGTGAAATCCTGAAATATTTTTATTCTGGAACGGTTCCCCAAGCCTATGCTACAAGTAAAGTGTTTTCATCGTTGCAGAATAAGGCCTGCCCTGAAGGAGTCACATAACCTCAAAGAGATCTAGATGACCATGGGAGCATACCACCATACGCTTACCATCTCCTTCATCCACCACTGCTCGAATAACCACAGGGAACACGCCACGATCCAAGTCAAAGTTCAGCTGAGGGAGAGAAATGAGAGGAGGTTAGACAATTCACACCAGGCTTGCCTGAAGACAATGCTCGAGATGGAGGTAACATCAGAGGAATGAAAGCACCTTCTGACCCAGTCCCTGGTCTCAAAATGACACAAAAGAGCAGGAGAATTTAAAATTCAGGCACCAACTTTCAAAGGGAGTCAACCAGAATAACTACAACATATATACATGTCCCTGCCCATGGCAGGGGGCCTGGAACCAGATGGTCTTTCAGGTCCCTTCCAACCCTAACCATTCTGTGATTCCATGATATACTGGCTATAGCATAGCAGTACACACTATTGCTCCCTACACTAGAAAAGAAGTCCTGACTCTGTATGAAGTTCCTGAAGACATACAGAAAAATCTGCAAAACTTCAAGCTCATGCAACACTTTAAGGAAACACCAGACCGAGTTCCATCTCTTGGCATGTTATGAAATTCAGGTCCTTAGCCTTCTAATTGGCGAGAGTGAAAATTTAAGATCTCACTTGAGTGCAAGGAAAACAGACTCAATTTCTTCCTTTGCCCTGCACTTCATTAAGGCACTTCAAAAGCTCCATGTCATCTTACAAACACAAGAAAAATGCAACCTTACAAACACGATCCTATGCCAAGAACGGAAGTGGCTCAGAGACTGGATTTCTGGTGGTTTTCATTAATTATTGGCTTGGATTTTTTTGTCTCATCTCTTGCCAAGAGAGAGGAAACTGTCATTTCACCAGGTATTCTGTTTTCAGTTGTTCAGTGAAAACTGAGACCCAATTCGAAGCAGCACAGCACGAATTGGGAGGCGCAGCACCGCTCAGGTGGTGATTCAGGGCTTCCCCTCCAGGGAAGGTGACCCTGACCATGAGCTTTAACATAGTTGTAAGTATTTCTCCTCAAATGAATTACAACCTAAATGTTCATCCTGAAATGAATGGTAACTGTACACCAGGAGATGATATGCCCAGTGAATGACCAGTCAAGTATGTCATAGCCATTAGCCACATGGCTGTGCCTCTGCCAAGAGCTGCCGGTATGTGCTTTGGATTGCAACAGCTCACCAGCCAGGGGAAGAGAGGACTGCAGTTCTGCTGCTCTTCTGTCCATAGCTGCATGTTCCTCGTGCATGTTACTTGCCTCTGGGGCTACTCGGCTTCTGCAGTGCTTTCTGGAAGTGACTCTTAGCTGTCTAACAAAGCTTTGCACACACACACACACACACACACACACACACACACACACACACACACATCTGTTCAAATGTGATTCCAAACAGGTATGTCCTAAAAGACCTTATGATTTGACCGAGCTTGTCTTCAAGCTTGAGGGACATTGATTTTCATCCTCTGTATAAGAGTTTCACATTTTATTCCTCTTTTAAACTACCAGAATCCATTCTCTTTCCAGAACAGCAGAGTAACAAAGCAAACACAAAAATCTCATTTAACCACTCAGTATTTGTTATAGAAGAGTTTCATTAAGCCACTATTTTCCAGCCTGCATTTTTGAGCCTTTATGGCATGCCACAGAGGGACATTCATCGAGGACAATTGATTAAAATTGCTGAAAGAAGTTTATGGTTTTGCTTTGCTTCCTGCTCTGATTTATCACAGTACGACAACACTTACTGTTTGTCAATTTGAAGGGAAAGTCACATCACAGATTTGTGGTTGCTTTACGACAAACTTTTGCATTCTCAAACAAAAGGCCTCTTTAAGGCTCCATTTCACATTCATTTTTACGGACCTGAAAACAACTGCCTCAACACAAGCCATACACTGTAACTTGCAAGCAAACCAGTATATTATGAAGACATAGTAAACTTTTATAAAGCTTTCCACCTAACAACCCAACAGAACATTATTTTCCCTTCTGTTGGCCAGCCAAGAACTACATCATATGCAAGTATTCCAGTGAGCAAAAACACAAAGTAAATCTGGGTTTTTTGGACAACACCAGCAGCAATACTGGAAAGCAATCTGGAGCATGCAATTGTACACAGCTCAGTGATAACACTCTGCCAGCTCTCTCAGTTGTAAGTGCTGCATTTCAGTGGCCACTTAAGATTTAGCTGTGTGCATTTTACTGGACTTACAAGGACAAGGACTGATATATACACAGAGCCAAAATAGGAGAAGAAACTCTTCCGAATCACGGTACTTGTTCTGTATTACCTCCACAATCAGAGCTCCCAGTAACACCAATGAAAAAAAAAAGAGGAGACAGAAGACACAGCAGAATCAAGCAAAAGGAGCTAGAAGCTTTTCCGTAGCATCTCTCCCTTCAAGCTGTCAAAGGAATGTGACTTTAGTACTTAAGACCTTGCTGGCAGGAACAAAGGTGAAAATTAAGTTTCTCAATTCTTTAAGAAGAAAGAGATCTGAGCTCCTACTTTCTAACTCTCTCAGATGACAGAAGGGGTTGAAAAGCAGCTCTTCCAGGCTTTTGTATGCTGAACTTGTGAAATCACATATTGGCAGAAAAGCCAAGACATCAGGAGACCAGACTCTGCAGGATTTTGGTAACCACCATGGCATTTGTTGAGACATGGGACTGATTATGGTTATAACTGTAACTTCGACACAATAGCTATTCAGTCTTTCAAAATACATGAAAGATTGCTTTTTTTCACTTTTTTTTTCTTCTTCTTTTTTTTTAATATTTGGAGTTATCTGTCAGGTTTTACTTATACAATACAGCCTTGGGTCAGGAAATGAGAACTGTATCATAGTTGATCTGGGACAGGGGTCCACAGGAACAAATACATTAGCAGTAGCTGCAGTCCAACTCCTCTGCATCAGGCATCTTTCATGGCAGACCTTCACAGAGCAAGGGAAAGATCAAGGCCTCCCTGCCCTGCATCACATGCAGGGGAAGTCCTTGAGCCAAAGCTCAGGGGCTCAAGAAGCAGTGACTGCCTGGGTTGGAATTTTGCAAAGATACTAAAATTAACAGGATTCCACAGATCTTGCTATGTGGTAACAGCCACAGAGTTTAATTAAAAGCAAGCCTTCCTTTGTTTGCAGTTATGGGTTAAATTAAAAGGAGGAAAGGCATTCCCTTGTTCACCAATAATGCACCAGTGTGAATCTGCCTCAGAAGGGAGAGTATCCCCCCACCTCACTGTACTGCTACATTCAATAATGCAGAATGTAGCCCTTCAACAGCAGCCTTCTAGAGCGATAATCTATAAAGTATTTTGACTGCCCATCCAACCAGTAAAAAACGTTGAGAACGTACTCCCAATATATGTGTATTTATTATTTATAAGATACATAGGAGCACTACTGAAGTTCCTCCCTGCACCCCAGTGAGCTGTCTTGCATGCACCCTGCTTCGGAGAGCAATGGTCCAGGGGACCAGCAAAAAAACCAAAACAAAACAAAAACCCCACCAAGACAGACATTTGTTCCCAGGAGCTCTTTGGCTGTTCAGGGAGACGAAGGCTGAGGAGTGGCAGGTTCCTCCAGGAAGAGCTCCAGTACCAAGCTCTGCAGTCTCCCTCCTACACTAGACACTGGGATGCCAGCTGATAAGTGATATCAAAAGTTGCTTCTTTGGGTTTCTTCCCTGTTTGCTTGATCTACCTGCCAAATTCCCATACAGTGTTCATATCTGCTCCTCCTGGGGCCCCATTCATCTCATACCCACAAAACAGGCCATGGCAGCTGGGAAAGGGTTCTACAGCCCTAACTTCATGGCACTAAATGGAGTCTAGTGCTTCTGGGACAACAAGCTTGTGAAAAGAAGGGGATGCTGAGAAAAGACTTACCTCATCATCCTTCCAGTCTGAGAAATCTATCTTGAAGGAAGGCAAGGAGAATTGCTGGCTTACCCCTCTCTTGTAATGAACCGTCTCCGACTGCAGAGAGGGATTCTTTGTGCTGTATCTGAAGAAAGGGGGGGAAAGAAAACTTGCTGTAACATGTGATTGCTCTCAGCTGGGCTCTCATTCATTCCCGCCTGTCCACCCTTCAGGAATCACAAGTGGCAGCTCTAAGAGGCAGAGCTGGCAGGGGCTGGCAGCCATTCAGTGGGGATACAGAAAAGGAAGAGGAACGTCAAAGCAAGAAGGTGAGCACAGGGAAGGGAAAGCAGCACAGACAGGCAAGGTCTGATTGGGTCCATATTGACCTGCCTGGGAACACCAGGTGACAGAGGAGTAGAGTGGAGTGCAGCAGCCTGGCAAAGGCTGGCTCACTAAATCCAGGGCCTAGGCAACGCTGGCTTTCAGCCCAGAACACAGTTTTACTTTCTGCAGGGAGCCCAGGAAGAAGCAGCAATGATCTAACAGTGGGAACACACAACCCAGCACAGTGGTGAAAGCTCTCCCGTGCCTCTGCAGGACAGCTCTGCAGTGAGAAACACTTGCTTGGCTCACCATCATCCTGGTAAGCAAGAGCCATTCCAATTCACTCCTCTATTCTTTGTGCGCTTCCCCAGAGGTGTTGCAAGGGCAACCAACATCACCAGACACACACCAACCAGTCCCCGATGCTGGCCACCTACAGAAGAGTCACAATTCCGCTGCCTTGAACCCAGCACTGAAACACCAGTACTGCCATGCTGGGATGAATATCTCTGGCACGGGACCATAGCTATCATCCACCATCTTCTGCATCCAGAGACCCCCAGCCGTGTCTGTCCCGGGAGAGATCTTTCGTTGCCCACTGACTGTCAGTACAATGCACAGTGGGCTTCAATGGTAAAACAGGATCAGGAAGTTTTCACCCCTTTCTGAAGGGTGATTTCTGAGCTGGATAGGCACAGCCAATTCTGGCACCGGAGAGGAGGCAGCAAACTGCAGAACAGGGTGGGAACATCTGAGGCTGTTTTTAACACCAAAGCCTTTCCTGTTGAGCTACCAACCATGTGTTCAGAGCATGTTGACAAACCAGAGAGAAAGTGAGAGATCCTTGCCCAAGAGGCTTACACTGCAGAAACAACAACCTCCCCCGGCACAGTGACGAGACAGGTCTAGCTCCAGCTCGACAAGACAGACAGCCAGTCATAGTAATGGCATGTTATCTCTTCTGCACACTAACCATCACTTCCTAAACAATACTTCACACGGTGAGACTGAGAGCGTGCTGGCCTGCAGCCACTGCACACTGAACAGCTACAAGCTTGAAGCCTTGTTGACCATTCAAACTTGATTGCCACTGTCCCTGATGGAGCAGACAGCCCAGGGACAGGCTCCAGGTACAGGTGTCACATCAGCACCAGGAACTTCAGGCTGAGGTTTTCCTTAATTCAACCTGGGATGTCACACTGGATCCCCTACAACCAGCTCCTCAGATCTTGCTGATTCCATTTGTCAGAGAATACGTGGGCAAGTACTACTGCCAGACCTGCTGCAAAGGAGACAACAGCAGAGGAGATCGAGGCATTTGCTGTGGCAGAGTCAGTGCAGAGCCCCATCAAGCAGAGCATGCACAGAGGCAGAGAATCCCTGCTTGAAAACATCATTCTGTACTTTTGAGGACATTCAGCTCTTCTGAAACACAGACACAACTTACAGTTCACCAGGTACTTAAGCAAAGGTTGGAAGCTCCAAGTTCCTTTGGCCCAGCTACACTTTATGGAGGAGTGCAGCACACCAGAAGGGGATGGCAATACAAAGCTTTTCTACACCCAAGGTAATACCTCCTGGTTTCTGTAAACCAGGAGCAAGAGGGATGGGTAGCTCATTGCCAGAGGGGGTGAAGCAAAATCCGTGGGAAAAGCCTATGGGACAGAGTCAACCAAGAAGTGCAGAACTGAGCATTACAACAGAGATGTGAAGACTGGGCTGGAGGATGGCAGAGATGATTACAGAGGACATGCCTGAACCTTAAAACTCAGCTTCAAGCGATGCTGTGAGTGAAAATTTGACACTCAAGACCTTTAGCTCACAGAGCCAGTGGGCTACCCTCCTGGGCTCAGGCCAACCAGCACTGTAACACAGAGCTTTAAAGCACAATGATTAGGATGCATTCTGCAGCTGAAGGATAAGAATATGGACACCAGAAGATGATGAATACCTATTCATTCCTCTCAAACCCAAGGAGGAAAACCCAGGCTCTGCACTGGCATGAACTGCTGCCTTTCTCTGGAAAGCAACTGTAGTACCTGCACTGTCTGAGGACTCAGAAGTTTTATCAAGTAGGTTCACCATGTACACTCTACTTTCCTGCCGAGGCAGGTACATCATGTTATTTATGCCAATACCTTACCCTCAAAGACCATTCTGTACTGCTCTGAAATTGTGCTGCTTTACTAGAAGATCTCACTCCACCCTTTGCATTTAAAGCATAGTGTGGGAGAGATCAGAATGACAGGTCTTTTATGTGTGAATTACAGAGCGAGCAATTGAGTGAAGTTTTATTTACTGACTTGTCAAGCACAATGAATAGAGCAAGCCTGTATCTAGCTCCTTTTGTGGTGCTCTCAAAGCTTCCCAGCTCTGCAGAGAGGCACAATTCTCCCTCTACAGCTGGGAAAGCAGGGGATGGAAGAGTGACTTATCTAAGGTGACAGCAAGTCAGGAACCCACTGGAAATGAAGTGCAGGAGAGAGAGTGGAGCTGGGAGAAGGGTGTAAACATGATTATGATGCACGCCAGGAAAGGCGCAGGACCTGGACTTACAGCACCATAAGCTCATGCCAGTCTACAACAGGAAAACAAGTAACCCTGTTCCAAGGAAAACAGGGTAGGACAATGCTCTCGTAGACTTGCTGCTCTCACTATCCCTGACAAAAGAAATAAACCAGGTACATAGATTTTCTGAGCTGAAGAGTATGACAAAAACACCAAGGAGACTTTCCCAGGTGAACCAAGTGGGCCTTATGTTTCAGACTGTGTCACTGCCTAGGCCCCACTGTCAAACCTTATATCATACTTGGATCTGAACACCCAGACAATGCTGGGGACCAGCAGCCAGTGCTGAGGCTGCCGAGCACTAGCAGGATCAGAGCCTGGTGAACTCCCTGAAGTGCTGATCCCAGACTGCCACAGAGATCAACCCTTTCTGGGGTGATGCACAGGATCCACTGCACAAGTACACCCTCCTCAAGCTGCACAGCAGCATAACTTGGCAAGCTGTTAGAAAGCAAGTATCCTGCATATTAGCATCTAAGTGGACTCTACCCACTCCCAGCCCTTTTTGTTGGCACCTGCTGTATTTATAAGTGTTCTACTACCTGCCTGTGCTGCTGTGGGTTTACAGCAAACAGCAGTGGAGAAGCTCTGTAGAGTTGTGGAGATGTGTTATAGCAAAGGAGAGCATGTATTAAGAATAAAGGATAGCAGAGAAGCAACGCACCGCCTCTCCCTGCATAAAGGCTGAAATCTGAATGTCTGGGCTGCTGTTTATCAGACTGCACCAGGCCAGGTCTCCATCCAGACAGGAGATGTAACAAAACCATCTCGTGAGCACTGTCAGCTCAGGACACTGGAGAAATGGGGTCTGTCCTATTAGGTCAGGACCAAACAGAAATCCCTGGTCGCATCTTTTTAAACCTCTTTCTTTGCTCAGGTACCCGACAGTGTGAGAATCACCAGTAACAAAAGGTACCACACTGCTGACTGCAGCAGCAGCCCCCAGCTCTGTCCTCAGGATTCATGCAGTCCCTCTCCTTCTGTAAGCTCTTTGACACACCTTTACTCTCAAAAAGCAAAGCATACACTCCACACTGACTCCTTCCTCCTCCACATCAAAGCTTTACGCCCCACCAAAACCAGCTGTGTATTGGAGAACCAGCAGGCGATAAGCCCTGTGACTACAGCACCGTGATTTCTGAGAAAACAAAAAACAAACTATACTATTCCACAGTCTCACTCCTCCATCATCATTTCAGAACCACTCGCTACCCACACAGAGAAACTCAGCTTGTGGCTCACAGTCTTCTCCCTGTAGGCAGTCCAGACTTGCTACTGGGCATCTGCAGACCTTAAGTAGCACCCAAGCCATCAGTGTCATGCTAATGTTAGGGAATCTCTGGCTATGCAGAGTTAAATTTCCGTCGCTACATGCTCACTGGAGATGCAGCATGACCATGTGGGTATGTTCCCCCTCTCACTCATGTCCCCAGTGCCTGGGGAAGTTCTCAGCAGTCTGCCAGTCCCAGCTCATGCAGACTTCCTCACTGCTGTGTTCCTCAGCTCCGCTTGGCACTGGAGCTGCCTCGAACAACTGAAAGATGATTTCTGTTACCACAGGCACACTGGGACCCCTGATCAAGCAAGGATCCTAGCCAGCTTGCCTCAGGGTTATGCAGAGCACTGTCCAAACCTCATTCCTCACAGAAAAGCAGAATGCACAGCAATGTTTCCCTACTTTTGGGGAGTTTTACCACTTTTGACTAGTAACAGCTGAGAGACAGACTGTGCTTTGAAAAGCCTGTGGACAAAATGAGAGAGTTCTCTTTCTTTGGCACAGGTCCACACATTGCATGGCAATTTGCAGCAAGCTGAGACAAGACAGAGTCACATGAAAGCTTTGGAGGGTACTCAGGAACCAATTCTTCCACTGCTGCAGGCTGTGACCACCTGGCAGGCTCCATGCCTTCTTAAAGGTGATGAAGAGGGAACCAGTCATGTTCTGCTGGCATTCAAAGGGCACAGGAGACAGGAGTTGACATGGAGCAAGCATCCTGGCTCTCTCTCCCCTTTCATTTTGGGCCAGGATCTCAGGTCAACTTTTGGAGAACAGGGAAGTTGATTTTTTGGAATTGGATGATCTTAAGGTACTTTCCAACCCTAACCATTCTATGACTAACAAGTGTCTCAACTCAAAGTGATTTTTGTTGGTAACAGAAGCACTTCCAAAATATAAGAAGGCCATAGTGCTGGGCCTCAGAGTTAGATAAGACCCAGCCCAGCGCAGCTCCCACACAGAGCACGGAGGTTTACCTGGTGCTAAGCTGGTGCACTACAGTCCCTGACAGTCTTCTCCTATTTCTTTCCAAGAACGAGTTTCCACTCCAGGCCAGGAGGAAACAAACACCTTAGCATGCAGCTGAAGCCCTACAGAGGTCTGCCTTCAGCTGCTGAACTGACTGGTGATTGCACCAGGCTCACGACTCCAGCCAGGCTTCAAAGCTGGCAGCTTACACAACAGCTACACAGAGCATACAAAGGCCAGAACTCTTATTAAAGACAGAGGGTTTGTCTGTTCAGTGAAATCTATAGAATTTAGCTCTCCAGCCTGTGAACTCTGCACACCACAGCGTTCCCTTGGGGACTGGTGTCTGCCTGGATCAAAGCAGGCTTCGGCTGTAAAGGCTTGTGCCTAGCAAAAAACAGTGCTCTCCTCTGATTTCTTCACACAGAAGGAATCTCCCTGCACAAAGAATTCATATTAATCACCAGTCCACAGACAAAAGCAGCAAGGGCACCTTTCAAAGGCCCTGAATAGAGAGCTGCTATTAAATAACCAAAGGAATATCTGAGTCCCTCTGCCTCTCCTACAAAAGCTTTAGTGAAAACAGCCATGCGCCAAGCTACCCACTTCAGCTAGATTTCATTTTGTGAACCAACTATTCAAACTTCCACATGCAGACAGAATATATAATCATTGCACTGTCACGGCCACCATCAGCCTGTGGTAGGATGTTTGCAATGAGTGTAGCAGGCATTGCAAAGCAAACAAGGAAACAAGATTTAACAATGAAATATATCCAGTACACCCATCTGTGCATCAGCAACACAAACAGCACACCCTGAAAAAGGGCAAGCATTGCAGAGCTACACTGACCTATTTTCACTGTGTTTTCTCTTTGTAATGAGAAAACAGAGCTTGGCATCAATACCAGTATATAGAAGAGAACCTTTTCTATCCAAAGAGGAAGATCTTATTCATAAGAATGGGCTGCAAACTCAAACTTCCCATGTCATATTTAACATCAGCTCCTGATCTGCCCAGATTGCTCATGCCTTTAGAGCTGGCTTTTTTAAGTTCTTCCATCTACAGGGCTGGTCTGACTTCTTCCCCTGGGGAAATAACCGCTGCTGTCATGTTTTAACTACACACAATCCTTCCTGCTAGTCAGCAGGATAGATTCCTAGAGCTGGAAAAGTCCCAGGGGCCCTCCCAGGAACAGGCTAACAATGTGAACATCCAGGCTTTTGCTAGAAAAGAAAAGGATACATTTGTACAGCGCACACAAAAAGAGAATATGACCATCTCTACAATCTGCTCCAAAAACCACACTGGTCTCCTAATACATCTTTTGTACACATCTGAGTGTAGAAACATGTAAGCCAGTTCCTGCAGGAGAAAGCAGACTACAAACTGGGAGTCCTTCAGCTGTTCTCTAGGAGCAGTTGAGGGGTACTGCCAGCCCTGAGGTGGAAATGCAATGCAGAGCACCTTGCATTTATCTGGGGGGAAATGACCTACTTATGGGCAACCACTAGTGAGTAGCTGATGTACAGCTTGTACATCTGCATGTCTGTGCCTCCTCTATGCACTAAGGCAGAGGTTCTCATGCCATTCTCACACCCTACCTAGGGCCCATCCTGGTCACCCAGGCTGAGATGGCTGCGCCCTTCCTTGCTACACATGCTGATCACCCCTACCACAGGCATGCAGCTGCCTCTCCGGCTGGCTAGTCTTAAACCCCAGTGAGCATCACAGATTCTGACAGCAAATGTATCTCTGCTTGTAGGATATTTCTGAAGATGACAGATACTGCTGTGCCTCAGGGACGCTGAGCGATACAAGGCTTGTCCTCGCAGGTGAGCAGTCAAGCTGTTTTGAGTTTCTCCAACCAGAGTACTCCTTGCTTTCTATCAAGCTGCTGGGAAACTGATGCCAAAGGAAAGAACAAACTGAGAAGTATCACTCCAAGCCAGCCAGATCACAGATCCTCAGGTGAGATGCTGTGTCCCCTCAGGTGAGCTCACTGCAGGGGCTGCCACAGGAAACAGAAGCACAGCAGAACAGTTTGAGGATTTCCAAAACCAAAGAAAGTGGACAAAGACAGAAAAATAAACTGAGAATACAGGGGGTCTTGAGCTGTTCAGAGGCAGGCCACTGCTAATCCCATGTCATTAAAGAGACTCTGGACACCGGCAGGTCTGGTCTCTGATACCCTTGTGGTAAATACTGGTCCTCTGAGAACTGATGTATTTTACTCTAGAGTCTTTATGCTCACTACAAAGTAATTGGGCAAAATATATTCAGAAGTCAAGAGAAGCAGTTCCTTCTAGGTTTAAACTAATTCCCATTTCATCCAACAGGCTTCTACAGATATCTGTACTAACACCAGAAAATGCTGGATACCTTCCCCTGGGCATGGGGCTGCAGAGGTGAAGACACCTCTACAATCATCACAGCCACACATTCACCTCTCCAGACTTTACTGGCCAACTGTGGTCCCACAGCGGTGGCAACACAGCTCCCTGTGAAATTCAAGAGTTCATCAGTTCAGGACAAGAGGCAGGTGGCAGTTGGAAGCTACACATTCCCAAGAACTTGGCTGGGAAACAGTATAGCTGAGCATATCTCCCAGCCGGACTGCCTGGGAAAGCCTGCTGAATGCTCCTTTGAGACAGGTTAGGACAGGCAGCACATACTGATAAAGGCACCAGCTTTTAAATGGAGCCCAAACATCTCCAGGAGGAAGCTTCCTGGCTTGCAGAGAGAAAGGCTTCCTGTGGGTCACAGAGCGCAGCTAATCCTGAAGGCAGGCCCATGACACAGAGTGCTGTGGCTCTCAGATGAGCAGAGACTCTAGAACAAGCAATACCTCTGCTTAGGGAAAGCCACTTTCCCTCCCCTCCCTCCTCTCACCCCAAACTGCAGGCACGTAACAACGCGCCTAGCAGGAGTTTCACATGAGCAGGAGCACTGATACTATTAGGACCAGTGTTTGTTTCAGCAGAGAAGCAAGAATAACTTGTTCAGTGCTTCTGAAGAGCCATGCTGCAGGCTGGGGATGAGAAGAAAATCTCTGATTTTGCAAAGGGTCCAGAAAGTTTCTCCCATTTTAGGATTTAGCATCAATTCAGGAGAGTGGAAAAAAAAAAAAAAGTATTTTGTTTTAAAAGCATCTTCTTCCCAACCAAGTGCTGAACACAGCTATAGAAGAAGTTTTGAATTTCTTGACAGTGCAGCTTTTTCACATGCTTGTTCCTTTGATGTAGCTGTTAGCACCAAAAGAAATTGAGAAAAAGGAAAATCTACCAGCCCAGGCAGGGGGAAGCTGCCTGGGGGGAAGCTGCAGTCCTATTTGTGCACTAGGAATGCACTCACTCCTCTCAGAGCTTGAAGAATGCAGCCCAGTTTGGTTTTTTTTTTTCCACTAGAATTTGAAAAGAATAAATCAAAGTAATTATTGCACTGCCCTTTCAGAACTGCTTTGCAAAGCTGAAATCAGAGCTTCAAAAGGCTTTTACTAGCAGCCAGCAAACCCAGAGAAGCAGAGATGCCTACTTCAAGCAGCTATACTAGCCCCAAGACATGCTTCATAAGCCACTTCCACAGGGAAAAATAGCCTGGGTTGACTTAAACCAGCTTATAAAGTCTATATTTGTATCTTGCTTCCCGCAGCCCTTATTACCTACACATCTGCATGAAATCAGGATCAAGCCTTCCAAAAGGTTCCCTGGCCTTTGGTGCAGCCCCCCACACCTATATAATGTTTATTGTCCAAGAACTCCAGAGCAGAGACAGACAGCTCATCACTCCTATACTATGGGGAAATAAAGTATGACCTTTTTAATAAAAGGCCAGCAGTGGAAGCAAGAGCTGAATCCAAGTACTTTACCTTTTGATGTAAAGGTTCAGTGCATGGGGCAGCACTGCTGCCACCCAGGCAGGGCAGCACATTGTGGTCAGCTACATTTTGTTAGCGAGGTAACGACTGCTGTCTACTGATCCTGGTTTTGTGCAGAGGCAGGTAGGGTTCATGAACAAAGGCTTCTTTTCTGGCATTTGAATAGAGATCTCTCTCAGTGAACCATGGAAAGCGTGGATTAAAACATTCAGGTTTAAAAGAATATTTCTTTGAAGGTGACAGTTGTGTTAACTTTAAGATGCTCTACCTAGGAATTGTTCAAATTAGATTTAAAAAGCAATTAGGTAGCTCATGTTTGCTGCATAAGCATTAAAGAGCAGACAACAGCACTGGTGACAGTCACTGGCTGAGTGCATGGCACTGATTTAAGTAATGTGTTCTTTAAGTGAACCAGAAACCATGATTTCCTCCTTCAATCAACCAACAGAATTCTGAGAGGAGAGCTGAGAGTTAGAGAAGACACACTCTATCCAGAAATTGTTATATTCAGCAACTATAATACTTTCATTAGGCAATTATTATTCAAGGCACAACTTGACAAGATGGTCTTTTATGAGTCCAACACAGAGCAGTTTAACCAACAAGAATGCTACACTGCTGGTCTCAGGTGACTCAGTTGCATTTCACCCCAACACAGGCTGGTTCAAGACACAGGTTAAAAAGAACATCTTTCTTTTTAGAATAACTTTCTTTTTTGCCATTTTGACACAACAAAAAGCTTAACTAGGAGTCTGGAAAAAATACATTTTAAACTACACGCATAATCTTTACTGACTTAAGCTCATTGTAAAAATGTAGCACAAAGGTTGATGTGAAGCTTACTGGGTTGTAAATACGTAAATATGTAAATACGTAAATATGTAAATACGTAAATATGTAAATAGATGTTTCGGCATTACTGATAAGTGACAAAGACAGTCTCCAAGTAAATCAACAAGTGAATGTGCAAAACAAGATTAAAATCAATGATTTAAAACAAGACTTGCTGATTTAAGCCATGGCTGAAGTCTGACAATGTAAATACATCCACCCTGGCCACAGAGGCCCTCAGCTCTTCCCATTAGCCCACAGCAGGTTTCCTTCTTGGGTGAAAAAACAAGGAACATTGCGAGGCAGCACAAGGGACACTGGCCACCTCTCCACATTGTACCTGTATTAAGAAAAGAGGACTTCAATCTCCAAGGCTGCCATTCCAAGACCTTCACTAGCACTAAATTCACAGGAAACCTAAGGACCCAAGAGACAGAACATGGAAACTTTATTCTAAGGTATCCTGCTTCATTCAGCTCTGCTCAGGACAAGCTGAATCTAAATAGAAAGCATTTTCACAGTTTGTCAAGAGAGATTTTTCAAGCACTTAAAAGGAGCTAATTTATTACCTCCCAAAAGTAAAGGCATTCACAGGCTTCAACAGAAGAAATGAAGTGGCCTAAGCAAAAATTCTGGATTGGGATATCCTCCAGTTTGGAGGAACGCACATCTGGATGGCAGCTTTGAGCCTGTCTCATTTCTAAAAATACACTGTTCATTGGTCATTAGTGGGATGTTTATACTTTGCATAAAACATACAAGCCATTTTATGGTTTGTCATACATACTTCTCCCTGCTGAAACCTCTACAGATCCCTCCAATAAAACATAAGTAACCCCCAAATTCAGAGCACCACTGCAAAAGCCATCAGCATCATGCGCACAGAGCCACTGATCAGCCAAAAGCCTCTACCAGAGGAAGCCAAGAGTTTCTGCAGCCTGAATCTTCCTTTACCCATAGACCAAGAAGAATTATTTGTCCCATGGCCATGGGAAGCCTGCTGTAACGTACCAGCAGCTCATGTGTACCCAGCTCACACCAGGGAAAGCACATTTCAGCCACCTTATTTCTTAATACAGAGAGAAAATTTTGCATAGTGTTATGGGATACAGTGTTGATTGGAATGGATTAAACATGCAGATTTAGATAAAAAAGGTTTGAAAGCTGTAGGGATGCACTACCAGGATACAAGAAAGACTCCATGGATGACAGTTTGACCATTTCTACAGCTAGTCAAAGACTAATACATGTGCTTGGCAGGAAACACAGTTTCAGGCAATAAATCCTCCTGATAACCATTTCCCAGCAGCCTGTGTTGAGGGGGTCATTCATCCCAAAATAGGCTTTGGGTGAGCCTCAATTCCACAGATTTGCTATGTAAATGTCAGACTGAGCTTTACTTTGGTGGCCTAGATGCTCCCATCACAGGGATCATAGAAATCCAGTGAGTCAGGTGATCTGGGTTAAAAACAGGTACTGTTTGAAGGGAAGGGTGTTTGTTTTTTTTTTTTTAATTTCATAGAAAATCTTGCTGACAAAGCACACAGCTGTGAGTTCCTCTCCTTTAATGCACACAAAATGGTTTCTCCACACCAAAAAACAAACCAAGAAAGGAACAAAAGAGAGGACATTGGCAGGAGGGAAGTGAAAATAATATTCAAAGCTATGAGAATATATAAAGCAAACCAGAAAAAGATTAGCCTCTCCACCCTCCATGGCAGCACTGCCCTGCTCATCAGACAAGAGCCTGTGCCCCTCCACATGCCCACACGCCCAGGACTTACACTGCCATGCCACCAACAAACTCCTCTGTAGCCTGGCAGTAGATTGTGATGGCGACACGAGCATCTGCATCAAATGTGAACTCCAGGCTGTACAGGACTTTCTGCTTCCCATTCTCCTCAGTAGGACTGTCAACATCATCTTTATACCTGAAAGACAAAGCCAGAGGATTAGAACATATTCTTATGAGATGTGATCAAGATCACTCTGGGAATCAGGACAAGAGTACTTCAGTGGAGGTGTTCTGGGCACGCAAGGCACCATAGACTTCCACTGGGGCTTCCCAGAAGACTTTGATTCTTTCCTCCAAGAAAGGTTCTTCCAAGATTTGATTGAAATTATTCAATTGAATTATGTAGTGATGGTGTTGAAGAATCTCACTGAGCCTTACAATGCTGGGACACAGAATGAGACAAGAAAGTGAACTCTTGAATGTCAAACCCTAAGATAAGAATGTCAAATCCTAAGACAAGAAACATTCTCCCTCCTTTTAAAACTTCACATTAGACTCAATGTTTAGGCTAAAGAAATCCTGCACGGGCCTGAGAAGTCTGAAGCCCAATTCTTTTAACTCTGCAAATTAAATGGCGCATGACAGGCAAAATAACAGGGTTTCTGTAACACAAAACTCCTGATGAACAAAAGATCACACTTATCTGTGTGATCAGTATCAGACAGAAGATTGATATTCAGCTCAGAAAGTATCCAAACACAGGAACTTCAAATACCTTTAAAAGTATAAATCGTCAATCAAACCTTTGATGCTGCTAATGACTGAAGCTTGCACACATTTATTGTATAAACAAAAATTAACACATTCAACTGTGTAACAGATGCATGATAATCAATAGAGGATGAGTTTAGAAGTTATTTCAATTTCTATAAACGTGAGTTATAACCTGGCTACGGGCCACTCAACAACTGTGTGATCACCACTGCCCAGGATTACTCCTCCTCACTGCTGCTACAAAAAGGCAAGTTACAAATCTGGTGAAGAAGGTGGTATGAAGAAAGGTTCAGGGCAGCAAGCTAAGGCCATGGTTGAGCAGAGAGTTATGGCATGCTAGGAGGGGCCAGGGAAACCAGCAATCTGGAACAAGCACCCAACACAACATACCATTGAGAAGACCTCTCCTGCCCTGAAGAGCAAAGTGACAGACAGAATGGACGTGATTCACTGGCGGGGCAGAAGCAGATTCTCCTACGTAAATTCCAATCCCACCATAACCCTACAACTGTAGGTACCACCATTAAACCCCCCACTGTGCAGAAAAGGTGAATGCAACAGGTTGCCTTTGAGAGGTGTACAACACTAGTTGATGTACACTCAGCTCCAGCCTCACTTGTCTGTTGGTACTACCTTAATTGCCACGATGCCTGGGTCAAAGCCAAGCAGCTAAACTATTCAGGAAAAGCTTGGCACTGTCTCTGACTTCGCAGTATCAGTCAGCCTCTCCTTTCATTAACCAGCCTCAATGAATATGCTGCACTGTTGAAAATACTCAGAAATGGGCTAGGCATACCACATAATTCCATCTGAAAATTGTCAAGGGAATCCTTATTTACCGAGTTCACTGAGATGTAATAACTGCTGCCTAATTAAGAGAGTTCCAGCATGAATTTTATTTAACATCACACTGAACAAGAATGAAATGTTCAACTTCAGCCATTTAATACAGAAGGTGCAAAATAAAATTTGAGAGCAGTACAATCAAACACCTAACGCACATACTAATGTAATCCTAGTGAGCCACTAGAGCATACACTTGCATTCCTGCCTGAAGGAGCTGGAGAGCTCCAAACAAGACTTTTGCCAGAGGTTCACCAATGTCAGAACAGTAAATCAAACTAGAATACACCCAACATGCAAGTATAAAAACAGAAATCCCAAGAACAGAGGGTCTGAACACTTGCAGCAGCAAATACTGGATACAATATACAGTATAGAGCAAGATGGTATTTTCACACTAGCTAGTTGCATTAAAAGGATAAAATCATGGCACTCGAAGGCTGTAAACAAGAAATACTTTATCCAGCAGGGCAGGTTTGCCTAGAAAACACAAGGGTAGCATCAACATTTTGTCCTGAACTGACCCAAGAACAACAGATGGCAACAATCAGCCCACAAGAAAGCAGCAACGCAAACTTCTGCAAATTGTCCCATGCTGCACTGCCCTCCATTGATCTGAGGCTGGCAGCAGTGGATCCATGCTATGATACCTTTGCCACTTCTTCCAGAAGAAGTAGGGTGAGGGAGAACCAGCACCCCTTGAAGGCAAGCACCAATGGAGGCTACTTCATAGACCTATACTCACTGTATATACGGTAGGTATCAAAATAGAGATGACTAGCACATGTATGAGTTACAAATCAACACCACAGATGTAGATATCTGTAACAGCCCCAAGTAACAAAGTGGGAAACCTGGGGGTGGGCGCAGATCACATAACAATGTTTCTTCAATGGTAAAACCATTGCCTGTTTTGTCTTCTCAGAGAAGCCACAAAAAGCACACGGGTTCCCATATCACCACCCTGCTCCCAGTGTCACCTCTTCACCTCCCTGCCAGCACTCAGAACGTGCTTCCATCCTTTCAAGAACCAAAGCGGTTAAATCTTTCTAAACCCAGGCTTCACTTGATCTGTTGCCCTGGGAGACTATGCAGGGGACACTACCAACTACCAGCTGCAATGCCTGGAGAGAAGGTTTCTGGAGGATGCATCTGCTGGGAGATAGGAAGCCCTGCCTGCCTTGAACACCATTGCTCAAGCAGGGGGCAAAGTACACATGCCTAAATGGTGACAGTCACAGCAAGGCTGTGTACACATCTTCCAGTTTCAACATGCCTGGTGCTGGAGGTTAAGAAAATTGTCTGCCACATAGCAAGGAGTTCAGGTGAGAAAAGACTGCATAAGCAGCTACACCAACCGGTAGCTGGACCGAGGAACAAGCAAAGACTACCAGTGCATACTCTGAGAAGCAGAGATATCTCATGTTCCACCTTAAGGTGCAAGAACAGTGGGATGTATCTTCAGGAGACTAATAAGACGAAGTCACACATTTTGCATTCCTTCTTTCTTTGCAAAGGATATGGCAGACAAGGAGGTGGTGGTTCGGGAGTGGTTTGGGAGCTCAAGAGCTCTTCTGTCTCCACCTGCACTTGAAGTTTACAAGTTCATTTGGTCAAACCCTACAGACAGTGCTGGTGTGAGGTGGCCACAGATGCATGCACAAGTTTAGAAACCAGTGACTTTGCTAGGTGCGCCTTTCAGTCATGCACATGAGAGCACAGTCTCCACAACCATGTGTACAGAGCAGAAGAGACTGACCACCTTTGAGAACAAACAGCTGATCCAACGTTATGATGAAAAAGGCAAAGCAGGATGACCAAGGGAGCTGAGGCCACCTGGTCTGACATCACGTCTTTTTGTTTGTCTGTTAAAGAATTAAAAGATAAAAGTATAATTAACAGCAACCATGACAATTTTACAGAACTAGGTGGAGTCGAACCTGATTTCATCCTTTGAGGAGATCAAAAAGTTTGACCAAAAGCTTAGTAGACCTGCAGGATAAATGTGAAGTATTGCTTGGCTTAGCATTGTAAGATATGCATTACAACAGTTTTAGCAGGCATTTGACATCTCTATCAGTGTTGACCGTCATGGAGGGAGATCACCATCAAATGGAAGCTTTCCTGTTTAAGCATCCTGCAGAGATCTGTACAGTTTAACACTGTTCAGGGCTGCAGATAAGGCAGTCCCAGCACCCTCCGCAACATCACCTTCACTGCAGGATGAACAGCTCCAAGGATCATCAGCCCCACTGTGGTGGAGAGGGCAGAGGAGGGATTTCCCTTCTTTCACTCACAGTAACTCACCCATCTCCTTCAGTCGCTATTATCCACCTCCCTCTCAGGCCCTTATCCAAAGTGCTCAGTGGTCTCACTACTCTCCACGGTATTGCTGCTGCTTCAGACACATTCCCAAGCCACTACAGTTGCTGATTCCCTCAGCACTTTAGTTCCGTGATGCCATCCAAAGCCCACACTGAAGCAGAGAGGCTGTCCCAGGATGTAATTTTTCCATGAAACACTTTATGAGTTGATCTTCCTCTAGTGACTGGAAGTGCTTTCAAGATAAAACTAAACAGCCAGCTTAAGCTTATCGGGTACTTCAGCTCTGAAGTCAGCTTCCAATCCAGTGCCAGAAGAGGGACATGAAACAGACATAATGCACTCTTCTGCTAGTTGTTAACAGCAAAACTCATGCTGCCCTCCTCTGAGGTTCAGAGAGTCTCACCCTGCTAGAGCTCAAGCACTCACACAAGGTGTTGAAAACTCAGGTCCACAGGTTTATTGCTTCTCTCCAAAGCTGCTGTAAACTTTCATAGTTGGGCAAAGCTCAGAATTTGTCTGGTAAGAGCTGGAAACCCAAAGTGGACATTTCCTCATATTTCTCCATAAAGTCCTGCACCCCAAATTATGGATAAGCACCCTCTTCACAGGTGAACAATGACTTTTCAATTAAATACAGGGCTGGTATTGGGACCAGTGATGTGTAACATCTTTGTCAGTGACATGGACAATGAGAATGAGTGCACTCTCAGCAAGTTTTTACAAGGGCATGCAGGGATAGGACAAGGGTGGGGGGGGGACTTTCAACTGAAAGATGTCAATTAGGTATTGAGAAGAATTTTTTCTGTGCTGAGGCCCTGGCACAGGTTGAAGCTGAGGCTGCCTCATCCCTGGCAGTGTTCAAGGCCAGGTCAGATGGGGCTTGGAGAAACCTGGTCTAGTGGAAGCTGCCCCTGCCTGCTGCAGGGGGGTTGGAACTGAATGAGTTCATTAAGGTCCCTTTGGATTCAAACCATCCTATGACTCTGTGAAAAACAAAAACTTTGTGAGCACTTCATCATCAGAACCTACTTTACACTTAAGACACTCAACCCAGTATCATTTTATTTGGTGGAGGAGGTGATAAATTAAACTTAACTAGTTCTGGAAAGAATGTGCAAACCTCAATTATTTGTTTTAAATAAGCCAAGCTGGAGAGGGCACAAAGTGTCTTTATGTACACAGAAGAATAAAGGAAAAGTCTCTGGTACAGAACAGCAGAAAAGGCACGAGACGCAATGTACCCTTGGGGACTGGCAATTAAAATCTCATTCTGGGTCTACATCAGTACAAAATTAAATAGAGTAATGTTGATGGTGGTGTTAACAGCAGTAATATGGTGGCAGCAGCACAAAAGCCTATTGGAGTTCACAAGGCAGCAAAAGAACTGATAGTACCAGGAATTAGACAGATGCAAACCAGGACACTGTTAGGGTGCGTGGACACTATATTTCATATAGTCCAGAGCTTCAACTCCAGCTGGGAGGGCAACCACAGAAAACAGAATGAAAGAACTGTATGTAGTAAACCCCATCAACTCCTCCATTCACAGCAACGCCTCTCCCAGTGAAAAAGCCACTTGCCATTTGGCTTCTGAGATGTTCCACCATTTACGTGGATGCCTGCAAGGAGAACAAAATACCGTTTCCACAGCAAGTGTGGGGGGAAAGCAAGGCTATTTCCTAGAGAAGTACTTCACCCTTTAGCTGAAAGGGTGAGACAGCATTCAGAGTGGTTTACCAATGGTTACTTCTTCAGAAGTTCTTCCCTCTTTTCCTGTTCAATCAGTTTTGAAACCACAGGTATTGCTCATTTAAAAAACCAAAATAAACCCTTCATTTTTCACACAAAAACAAAAAGGGGTTTGTGTGGTTATGACTGAAACTATTCACATTACACCATACTCCCAGAACCACCTTGGCTGAGAGTGGAAGCTGGCCCTGTGCCTAAAACGCAGAACTCTGAGCAATTCAAGGATCTTTGAGAAATGCTCTGCCTGGACATCTACCCAGTAGCTCAGACCAAAACAAAGCACTGTATGCTCAGCCTCTGTACTTCAGCCATCTGTTTGAAAGAGGGCAGCCACAGGTCGAAGTGTTTGCCGTTACATCCAGCTAGTCTTGGTTTAGATCTGAGTGTAGCACAGTGAAACAGATCTCCGTAACTATCCAGTCCTCCTTCCCCTATGCATGGGCCACCAGCCATCTAAACAAATCCATAACACTAGGACCAAACTTTATCTTGGCAACAGGAGAAACCTGAGGAAATTTCACTCAAGACTGGTAAGTCTTCCTGGCCTGTGACTTGCACCAGAATCAGCCACTTTCTGGCTTCTCCTTGCATAAGAACAGAGAAAGGAATCTCTCTGTATAGTTTACTGACCTGACTAATATCGTCCATTCATACTAATGTTTTTATGTTTTTTTTTTATGACTCTAGCTTGTCCTGCAGAGACAGATACATCAGTAGTCCTACACAGATGGCTCAAGTCTAGGAATAAGGAAAATGAAAAACACCTGAAAGCTCTGAGCACAAGGAAACAGAAACCTCTAGACATATACAGCAACAGGGATCTGAAATTCAGCTGTTTCTCCAGAATCTTATCAAATACAGTTTGGCTCTGGACGACAGATCGCTGGGTTGAATAAAATGAAAGGTTCAGGCAATAGCAATACCTCACAAGTCGGAGAGAGTCTTTGCGGATATTCACCAAACTTCTCAGCGTCTTCACAGGTTCATGTGGAGCTGGAGTGACATAGGGAAACTGGAATAAAAAGGCAAATCATTCTCCTATTATTATACCATAAAAGGTAGTAGCATGTTACCTGGCATATAATTTACCCAAACCAAGAAACATCTACCTTTAAGGGTACTCAGCACAACAACCACAAGGAACAGCAACAGCAAATTCTACTTACAGATAAATCAAGTATGTTTCAGGATAAGAATCCTGCTCTGGCCCAGCAATAGCTTGTATTGGCAGTAAGTACTTTAAGAAAGCTCTTTTCCTGCACTCTGAATTCTGGAAAGCCTTGCTCTCACAAGCTTTTATTTCCACTTAAGAAACCACCTCCAGCTTGAGCAGAAAAAATGCAGCTCTTCCATGCGTGTTACAGCATGCAAAGGGTGACTTAACTGTTAATCAGCATGCTGAAGCCCTGGATTACTGGGGGAAACTCTTTTTATTCTTAAACAATGGGGCAAATGTTCTTTAAAAGAAAAGAGATGGGGATAGGGGGCCTCATCCTGTCCTACTGTCAAGAGACCTTCTTTCATAGATTAAATAAAGGACAATAATGCTTTAGATTGTAATTCTCCTTACTGGTCACAGACTCTCTAGCAAGAAATGCAAAGGAAACCGCTTACTGTGGTGACCACAACCTGTACAACTGCAGACCTGCCTGCTGTATCTCCCATCTGCTTCATGAAAATTGAAACTGAAACATCCACTCACACAACCGCCAAGTTTGATAGGTGCTCGGACTGGAGACACAGCCATCCTCCAAGTCAGAGCAATGGCATGACACAAAGGTACATAGCTACATGACGGGCTTTCAGGCAGAAGGTAATTCTGAATGTAGCCAGCAACAGTGCCACCACACAAACTCACTGGAGTTGAGGTCCTTCAGACACACACCTACCAGGTCCCCTGCAGCAGAATAGAGGGAGTGACTGGTATGGAGCAGAAGTACCAGGGACCACCAATATACACGATTCCTTAGAAATGACGAGTCTGCTAAACAGGCAGCCAAATGCTACTGCAGCTGAGCTTCAGGGCAGTTCCAGGACACAACCTTTCAGCATTGCCCTCAGACCACAGAAATGCATTGGTGGAGCAACAGTCAGAGAGGGGAAACATGCTGCCTCCTGATCAACACAGAAAACCTGCACCGCAGCCACAGGCAGCAGAGAATTCACAGGGCAGCAGCAACTACTTTCCTTGCAACCTGACTGCTGGGTACTGTGGTTGGTAGCACTGCTCTACACAGAGCAGTCAGGACCAAAGCTACTGCAAAGTGAGAACTTGGTCCGTGTCCAGAAAGCAGTTCTGCTGCTCTGTGTTCAAGTGTTTTTTTTTTCCCTGAAGATTAATCAGAGCTGCCAAAGGGCATCAACTTTACACAGGCAAACTATATACCACAACAGCCTCCCTCTCTTAAACCTATTTGGCAAACATCCCACTGTGTTAATAGCATTCTCACCCACTCCCCTCTGAAGAAATGACGAAATTCAGTGCTGGGATGTCTGCAAGGAAACCCAAGCTGAGACATGAAGGCAATTTAACTCTCCAAGGCTAGGCCCTATAGCCATAGGCACATGGGATATTTTGCTTACAGTTGCATCTTCTGCTTTTATTGGAGCACTGTGCAGCTGCTAGTCACAAAGCAAAGGAGAAGCAGTCAGCTTTTAATCACTGTCCTGCACAGGTCCTGTATGCAGACATGGCACAGGACATGCACTGAGCATCTCCATGCCTGCACAGCACTGTTACATCCAGAACAATTTCCATCTGAAGTCCTTCCTTCCTAATTCTGTTACTTATCTGCACTTTCTGCTTGAACATGGGCTTTCTGGCTTCTCCCTTGTCCTACCCTGCAGAGTGCTGTGAACTGTGGTGCTGAGAAGACCAATGGCAAAGCCTGAGGACAGCTCAGCAGAAACTGCCTGTCACCAATCCAATTCAGTGAGTCATCTTGCCTCAGTTTCCCCATCTGTAAACCAGGGGTGACACTGAACGGCCCCCAAGCCTTACAAACATGAATAAACTTCTAGTCACAGCTTTTCTGAGGATGAGAACCATGGCAACAACGTTTTCTTTTTCACATTTTGAAGCTGCAGAAACAGCTAGGAAAATAGCAGCAAAGCAAGCAGCTCTTAACCCTTTCCTCTCCAGCACTCTGAAAATAGCTCCAAATGGCTCCTGCTGAAACCTTTTTGCTCTTTTTAAGCAGTTCTGAGAGGCAAGAGGAAACCAAAACATAACATTTGCATAAAAGTCCAATCTGTCCCCCACAACAGTGCTATTCCCTGTTCATAACAGAACAAGCCAGTCACTCAAGCAGGTAGCTTTTCACAGTCTCACAAGACCCCTGGGAGCCCAGTATAACAGTTCCACGTTGCAACTGGGAAAACTAAAGGAAAGACTTTCTGAGCAGCCCACCTAGGTTACAAAGCAAGCAAATCCCAACAAATATCAAGATCTGTCTTAACACCACCCAGGCAATCATAATTAGTCCCTAAAATCTGTGCTCCTGTGCTCCTATCCTCCTACCTCCACTAATTCTTCCTTCTGTCTTAAATAAGCCTAGAAGGTGACTATTGCTTCTTAGGAAAACTGCTTGCATTTGAACAGCTCTGGCAACTGGCAAGCTGGGCCATGGGACTGGGGAACACTCTTGCACCTCTGACTGGAATTACACTCCCCAAGTAGTGAGGGTTTCTTAGGTCTGTGCCATCCTCCTCTACAAGCCCCTACAAAGATTTCCCAAAACAGGCAGAAAACAAGAGGGTAAAATAGACAACATATAGGAACTTGCCTGAACAGGTCTGTTCCCAAGGAAGTTTAGATCCATGTTCTCGCCAAAAAGGTAGCCCTCAGGGTGAGGGGTGTCAAACTTCTCGCCTCCCATAAAGAAGTGACTTGCAAAGTAGTTTCCTAGAAAAAGAAAACCACAAGTAAATTAATGCTTCCCAGAAAACAGCTGGTCTGTGCAGTTTTTCATTCGAAAGTACGGAAGAGCATAAACCATGGAAACTACTTGCTGGTTCGCTCCTTCCCTATGTTACTAATGTACACTGCCAACAGTAGGAGCAGGGGAAGAAACCCAGCAAACTAGAATAGATCATTACAGTGAAGAAAATTCCATTTTAACTTGTTTTCCAGAGAAGGGACAGGGAGCAGTAAGAGTCAGCTCCTTCCAATATCGCTCAATTCCGATGAATTCTTTTTTTCTCCACCATCCAGTCCCACAAACACCATCGACTTGCTCAGAGAAGGATGAGACTTCTTCCCACTGCAAAGCCCTGCAGAGTCAGAGGGGCTCCTGCTGGGCAAAGTTCGCCTTCCCTCCCCTCTTTCATTCCCATATCCCAGGGACAGACACAAAATCTTTGCTGTGAGTGCTAAAGACTGCACACCTTGATGCTGAATCAATAACACTGACAGTTCTAAATGCAGAAATGGGTGTTTGGAGGAGATAAATCCTGGGACTGACTAAACTGAACTTCAGCTCTGAAAGCTTCACAGTGTATTTGTTTCATTCATCTTTAAGGCGACGCACTACAGCACAGATTTCAGGAGATGAAGTCTGCGCAAGGTCACTGGGATCCTGGAGCACTGAATTAACTGCAAAGTCAACCAAATCAATTCAGCAGCATGAGGGCACCACAAACGTGGCTTCCTCCTACAGTGACTTCAGAAAAACACCCTCCAACATGAACTTCACAGAGTTACAACGTCAGATAAATAAGAACCAGGAGAGAACTGAAAGAGGCAGCTCCACCCCAGCCATTTCCCTGGAAGTTTCAGAGCGGGGGTTTCTCATGCACATGATGAAAGGACTGAGCCAAATGTACATTCTCTTCCCTACGTGCAGTGCACGGACAGCATAAGATTCATTTTAAGACAAGTCATTACAGAAGCAGTAACTAATAATCTGAATCATTATAGAGGCATTAGGAAAGGATTTGCAATCCCCTCTAGCTAGGAGCAAGCACAATTTACTCTGAAATGGAAGGGGTTTCTTGAATGGCTGTTTTTTCCATGAAGCCTTTTTTTCCTTTATGCTTTAAGAAAGGCTCTTGCTCTGCACATTTGGTAGTGCTGTAGTGACCATGGTAGTGCTCAGCTACTGCTGAGCTCAGCTTACAAGCATCCAGATGTATATATTATAGATATCCTCCTTTCTACATACAACCGTCAACTTCAGCACAGGTCCAGAATCTACCTAGAATCTGCCCTACAGAATCAGCATGACAAAATGTAGGTGCTCCAAATGACAAGCAACCTTTCCCGAGCCCTCCCAGAAGCTATAAATCGAAAACCTAATCTCCATGTCATCTCCAAGCACAGCCTGTTGGATACAGCCTCTCCACCCGAGATACACTGTGGCGGTTTATGCTTGCACTGAGGTTCACAAAAGCGTGATAAACACTGGGTTTAGGAACAGATTTTACATGGGTCAAGAAGGATTGTGTTTTGGTGGATTTTAATCTGATTAACCATGAAGACAACACTTGTGCAGGATGCCTCAGTACTGCAGCGGCTGATTATCTGGGATCTGAGTCAGCTCCTTCATACACAGTGAATGAGAGAGACATCCTGGGGCTTGACTCACCTCAGCAAACGTGTATTACAGTTTCAGAGCAGAGCTTTTTCTGTGGCAGAAGTTCTGCATCCTGTGTGCAGAGGACACAGAGCCCCAGCCAGCAAGGACTGCTCACCACCACTGACACCCCATGCCTGCAGGGAGCCAGGAGAGCATCACCCCTGCAGCACCCTGGGATGAAAAGGTGTCTCTTGTACAACTGGAACGACACCGAGACACAGAACTAGCATATTCAAGGCAACTGCCAGGCTGCCTGTGCTCCACTAAGTACTTTGAGGACCTCTAACACTGTTAGGATTTCTCAGAAATACGCACTATCTCCTGCAATACAGCAACACTTCTCTAACTGGAAACGACAGCTTCAACTCCACATTCAAACAGAAGGCTCCCTTCATCTTCCTGCTAAGTCACCTTGTGCAATGTGAAGGGGTTTTCTTCTCCAGAGGCACTTCCTTAATGAGCAAACAAGGACTGTTGTCAGTGCCAGTCACAAGGAGCACAAGGAAACCACTTTAAGGAGTTCAGAAGGAACTCACTGGTGAGGAGAACACCCCAGGGCTCTGCCGGTGCTGCTGCAGACACAAAACCTGCCACTTATGCGAGGTCTCAACAGCATAACAAACCAGGATGGCACAAACTGTCTACACAAATTTATAACACAGTTCTGAGCAGCTAAAAAAGACAAAAAACAACAGAAAAGATGTTTTACTGCAAGCTTTCAGAAACCAGTTGCTACTACACCACATTCAGTTCAGAGCTCTCAAGGTAAGACCAAAGTTACACACTATTCCTCTCAACCACTGGCACAAGCAACTCACAGTTTGCCCAAGGTGGAGACAAAATGTTTTAAGAAAGTGCTTCTGTAAATATCACACCAAGGGCTAAAAGGACAAAGTAAAAGGACAAAGAAAATTCACAGAGGCAAACATGACGTATCCCCTTTTCCAGTCACCATGACATCCACATACCCAGGCACAAGACCAGTCAGATATTTAGTGCCTCTAAAAGGCTTGTATGTATTTTGTACACATTAAAATCCCACTGCAGCTCCACCTCCAAGCTCTCTTTCCAGCTCCATTACCAAGACAGCTTTAGGATTTTAGCCGGACTACTACGGCTCCGGAACCTTGCCCCCACATGTCCCCCCAGCCTATAAAACAACCTTAACCTACCTTACACAGGTGTTGCAAGGCCAGCTTTGACAGAGTTCTATGGCTGTGGGCACAAGGCGAATGCTAAGCATCATCTTCCTCCACAGGGAAAAAAAAAGAAAAGCAAAAAAATCTGGATTAACCCTCCCCACAGCTGCTACAAACAGAAATCCACATGGAAAACACAGCAACACACTTACAAGGAAAGAAGACACATAAACAAGGATAAGAACATGAGAGAAATGCCAGAGCACAGAAAAACTGTGGCTTTACTTCCCCAAGGTAAATCAGGACAAAACACAAGAGATAACCAGGTAAAAGAAAGCACAAAAAGATGACACTGCTAAGGTAGATGAAGCACAAGCAGTGGTTTTAACAGAAATTGGTGGAAAACTTTACAGTGGCCGGAAACACACCACTGGGACACAATAGCCAAGCCTGTCTCATTAGTTTGTCCCACGCAAAACCAAACTGGAACCCAAGGCTTCTCCAAGGCATCAAGTGACACCAAAATGCTTAACGTTTAGTTCAGCATGGTGGTGGAGTTTTCTTACCATAGATGCACCAGGATGAAGGTGCTCCAGGCATAATTACTTCTCCCTAACTATTGCACCATCCTAACGCCATGACCATGCACACCCAACACACATGTGATGTACAAGTGACATGCTGGCAGGGGACACAGCACCCTACAACAGCAAGGAGCAGAGTCAACAACACAACTGCAGCCCCAGAAAAACAAGGCCTGTATCGTACAATAGTCATTAACAGAAAACAATTAAACGTCCACTCAGGCTTCTCACCATTATTAGAATTAACAGTGACTTGATAGAAATTAAGTTTCTTTTATTTACTCAGACATTCACCAAGATTGCATGCTGACAGCAAAGCCCTAGGCACAGCCTGAGCCTGAACCAGCACTGCATCTGGAGGAGGCCATCCCTGTTGGGCCACCAAAAGCTATCATGTAGCAATAGGAATGTGGCTCTGAACTGGGTTAAATATAACCCATCAACAAACCAGTAGCAAAAGGAACTGGTTTTGACCCACAAGCGCTCTAGTCTGGTACTGTGCAAACGCGCAGAGAAGATGGGAAGCGAATGATCCAGTCAATGCATCAGTGGTGATGGTGGCTATCACCAGCAGGGTCAGGCTGAAGCTCCTACAGAACTACAGCAGGAGTAAGAGACAATTCTCCTGCTGTGAGGCACGGGTGAGGAGCAAAAGCTATGTGTGAAATACAGGAATGTGTTTCTGTCTTGATGCTGTCACAGTACACATGGCTTATAAGTGGAGAAGGTGGTGATGGACTGAGTACAGCTCTGGGTACTCTTCTCCTATTTAAAAATGCTTTTTCTTTAATTAAAGCATCATTCCCAAACAACAAAGCAGTTCAGCTTCAAGAGGAGAAATCTGCCTCCTTTCTTTTTCCCCCTTCCAAAAACATCCAGGGAGTTCTCTTCCAAGAGCCTACTCCAGAAGAGAAAAACCATCTCAAGGGCATGTGCTCCCTGCCCCGCTCCCCTCTGCAGATGAGCTCACTAGAACAAGAGACGAGCTGAAGAAGGAGCTTCGGAAAACACTGGTGTGTTGCTCACTGGTTGCTAAAGCAGTAAGGGCATCATGAGCCTGCATGCAGGAACATGGATTGGTTTCCTGCTTCAAGCACAGGAGCACAGAGAAGATCATGACTGTTCCTTGCAATTACCCATTTTTAAGCCCATTTCATGGGGACGCTAATTCTGCTGTATAAACTGGGCCTTTCTCCAGCCCCCTTCAACTGGTCAGGCTTCCACAAAGCAAGCAAAAAGGTTAAAACGTATCAGTGAAGACGGATTAGAGAACGGAATCAGGTGTCACACCATTTCAGCAGCTTCAGCCCCCCAGATGCAGGAGGGGAAACATAGATGATCCACACCCAAAGCCTTGGAGGAATAAGCAGGGCATTTTTAGAGGATTTTTAACTACAAAACCTCGTATCAGCTGCAACAAACCTCTTAAACAATCTGTGTATGCCTCACCAGGGACTCTGGCTCATAAGGACGAAGGTGGATTCCACAACAACCTGCTCAAACCTCCACAGAGCACATGACTGAGCCAGCAATAACTACATCAAAAGTCAGTAAGCACTGAAAATTCAGCACTGTATTTGCAACCAGCTGTAACTCCACAGCTGCCATCGCCTGATATGACCTGATCGAGTATCCGTGTTCCTTTTCACATGCTGACATACTGCTTACAATACAGTCAGAACACCTGTAGTTTGTGTTTATTTCCTTGCACAACAGGTCCTCTTATGAGGTGGTATATCTGCTGCAGAAAGCAAACCCACCTCCTTTAAACCAATGCCATGGATAAACCAACCATGGATGGCCCAAACACCTGCAATAAGTCAGGATCTGCTTCAACCAGAGACTCTGAGGGAAAGAAGGTAAAAGTAACTGACAGCCCTGGGTGCTGTACAAGATGGATAACCTCAGGTAACACTCTTACCACATCTTCCAGCCTTTAGGGGTAATGTCTGAGCAGCCAGGAGACTGCCTGCTAATGCTCCAGTGCACACATTCAAACAGCTAACACAGCTGATGGAAAAGGGGCTTCTTCCAGACAGGCAGGCTCAGGGCTCACAGCATCAAGTTAGAAATAATTAGCAACTGTTTAGCCTAAGAACTTTTTGTAGACTTCCACTTTGCTTCCTAAACCCAAACAAAACCTTGCACACTCACTTCCAGTCATCTTCACTAGGTTTTGTACCACCAACAGCAAATCTTTCCAGCCCCAAGCCAAACACGCTTAAGATTGCAGGACCAGAAGAGACAGTGTCCTGACTGAACATGCTGCACCTGAAGAAGAGGTTGTCATCCTAAGATCCCTTACTTTTCCTGTGTATAGTTACCTTCCTTGAATGTCCACCTTAGAATCGTCCGTGACCTCTCCTCCTGCCTAGAATGATCCTGAGTTTGAAAAGCTTTTCTCCTTTCCTGAAGTCTAGAGAATCCTTGTTAAATAAACGTGAATGAAGGTGAAGAGAAAGGTCTAGCCTAAAGCCAATACTTTCAGAAAAAAACACAAGCAAGTGCAACAAAAAAAAAAAACCAACAAGCATCTAATTGTATCCAAAGCCTTTAAGGAAGTACCAATGTTTTTCTTTAATCAGCTGTTTGAGAGTATTATCTGTTCAGTTTTACAAGGGGGGGTACCACTCACGGAACACTCTCTGACAGCATCTATGTCAAAGACCCCTCCCAGGGTGCACATGAACATAGAAACCCAACCTTGTGTGTGTGATGCAGCTACCTTGGCAAGCACATTGGCTAAAACCCCATTAAATCCTAGTCCAGGTCATCACAACAGTCAGAAACAAGAGGGTAAAGATTTGAAAGAAGCGGTTTAATGTTCATTGCATACGGTAGTTATAAATTAATTCAGCCCATATCTAACATTCTAAGTGTCAACAGAAACCAAGGGCAACCTCTGCACTGTAAGAGAGATGCCAGCAGGGCCCTTGGTACCACAGGTACAGCAGCAAGCTCACATCCACCCTGTCTCCCACACCAGGAAACCCCCCAACCATGCACAGGACATACACAGTCCTGCTGTGACCCAGCAGTGTCATCTGCCTCTCCTAGCAGCTCAATGAACTAGTTCCCACCCCTTAAATAGGCAAGTTCCATTTTCTAATATAGCCAACACAGCTGAAGAATTTTTCTAGGCAGGTTTCCCCCTTCCATCTCCTCCACACCACCATCCTTGCTGAAGGTCAACCTTCAACAAGACAAGGTGCAGTGATGGCAGGACTCTATCTGAGAAGATCTTGCACCCTCTGCAAACAAACTGGGAGGACCTGGCTTCCTCCATCACACAGCTCCGAGGATGTCACAGCCAGCAAGTCACTGCACACACACAGAACTTGAGTCTAAACAAAAAGGCTATGCCACAGCTGCACTTCAGAATGAGGGAACCCAAACTGCTGCTCTTCAGTCTTTAGCCTGCCTGGAAAAACCCTAGCAGAACAGAAACTTAGAGACATCTGTAAGCAAATGGATACTGTGGGAGAAAAGAGCACCTGAATTCCCTCATGACTTGTTCTGTAAGATGTATACACAAAACTCTTTAAACACATTGAGCCAGGCCAACCTCAAATGCCAGTGTAAGACAAGGTGAGTCATGAGATCACTCCAACTTCACTGAACAACTGCTGAGAATTCCATCAGCTTCCACAACATCTCCCTTTGGGAAACAAACACCTACATAGGCCATGCCAGCCAATGGCCCCAACGTGAGAACCGCTGTCATGTCAAGGGGTTAAAGGCTGTCATATGGGCAGTTTTCCATCCTTGATTCCACCACATCCGATTTTCCTCCCGCATCCAAACCAAACTCCCCTGTCGCCTCCTCTCTGGCAGCAGGAAATGCCCTGCTTGCCGCAGAGCAACGACTTGTTGTGGTCGCAGAGTGGAGAAGCAAAGCCGTGCTCACCTACCAGGACCCACCAGGACCAAAGGGCAGCGACGGAGCCGGCACTGACAGAGGTCCAGGATGGGCTGACTACTGAAGCGCTAGATTCTGGGCACACGGCGCCCCTGCATCCCTGAACCCCAGCCGGACAGGGCACCGAGACGCCCTCAAACCGCGAGTTTACCCCGAGAAGAACCATCCATCCCCACCAGGGAGGCCTCAAGCCGGGCCAGAGCCAGCCCGGGCCCCGTTCGGCCCTGCCGGTGACCGGCACTCCCGCAGGCCCCTCCTCCGGGGACCCCGCGGCCCGGACACCCCCCGCTACGCCTGTCCCCCCCACCTGGGGCGGCCTGGGGGGGTCACCAGACCCGGGGAAAGCCCTTTCCCCTTCCCCGCCCCCGTCCCTGAGGGGAGCAGCGCCGCGGCCCTCACCGGACTTGGGCGGGTATCGGTAGGCCGAGTTGGCCTGGATGTCGATGTCCTCCACGCCCGCGATGCGCCGGCTGAGCAGGGAGCCCATGGCGGCCGCGGGCAGAGCGGCCGGGCCAGGGGAAGCAGAGCGGCAGCGGCGGCAGCGCAGGGTACGCTGGGAGAGCGAGTCCTTCTGTGCCGCGACTACAACTCCCGTCAGGCACCGCAGCGGCGCATACCACCAGCGGCGAGGGGTGGCGGAGGCCTTCACCGGGGCGCAGCGTGGGCGCTGCCGGCAGAGGGCGCTGTCATGCGGGGCCCGGTCCGGAGCTGCTGGGGATTACGGGGGATACACAAGGACAGCCCGCGCACAAGGGTGCCAGGGAGGGTGCCCAGGGACACCGCGTGCACAGGCATGCACGGGGACAGCCCCCGCACAGGGACGCAGCTTGCAACAGGTGCAAAAGCAAAGCAAGGAGAAGGAATCACGCTGAGGGTGCCCGGCCGAGGCAGCTCAGCCCCGGGAGGCTGTGTTGCACAGCACCCGCAATGATTAACCCGCTGGTAGTTGTTTGGCAGAAGAGCTTCCCGCATCCCTTCAGGAAAGTGAACAGAGGTGTCTGTGGTTCATATGTGAGAGCACAGGAGAGTGGGGAATAACTGAAGGCTGTCTCACATGCACAACAGTCAGGAGGATGGTGTGGAGGAAGAGGCACAGAAGAGCTCCTGACAATGTCCCAGCCCTGAGCTCTGTCCCCTCTGGTCCCCAAGCTCTTGTAAAGGTGCAGGAAAAGCTGCCCAGGTTCAGCTTGCCAAGAGGCACCTCCCTGCACATGCACTGCAGACAGGCCCACACTGCAGAGGAACATGGGACCCAATTCCCAGCAATGGATTTGGGGATCCTTGGGAGACACAAAGGAGTTGAGGAGGCACATGCAGTCTCTTCAGTTGGCTTCGGAAGCAAGGGAAGGGCAGGGAAGAGGGCTGGGGTGCAGGAAGACAGGACGCTGCAAGAGCCAACCCCATGGCATGGAAAGGTTTGTGATAGCAAACAAAGGATCAGTGTGTGGAATTTGCTGTCTGTAAACACAAACTGAAACACACCCGGCAGCAATAAGCAAACAAACCCGAAGGGAAATGTGCTGCTGGGTAGTTATTGCCCCTGCAGTTGTGGTCACCCAGAGCACTGCAGCTCTGCACCAACAGGGCCATATGAGGCATGGGCCATAGAGGGAACAGGTGCCTGGGTGAGGACTGACCTTGCTCTGCTGCATCCCGTGGTGCAGCAGGGCTGAGAAGGACAGGGGAAAGCCCGGGACCTAGAGCAGCAGCCACATCCTGCCAGCAAACCAGGAGAGTCAGGTACCTGCACCCAGCAGAGGCAAGACCCAGGCTCTGTTGGCAGTGCCTGGGTGCTGCCCACTGTGTGCCCGGGATCATGCTGGCACCTGCGGTGATGGTGCCTCTTGCTCAACCAGCCTCTCTGTGCAAGAGTTCCTCGTGACAGAAACTGCACAGAGAGGGAAGGATGGAGTCTGCTGACCAGCAAAGCCACGTGTGCTGCTCTGGAGCTGCTCCTGGCCTGTGCAGGCAGGTCAGGGATGCTCCAGGGTGCTGGGAACAAGTGCATGCAGCAGGACAATGTGGACAACTTGTGTGCCATCAGCAGCCCCAAGATGAGCATTGTGAACCCATGACCCCCCTCAGTCTCCCCACACACATCAGCAGCTTGGTTCCAGAGCACACCAGGCACAGCAAGGCTCCCCAGCTCTGTCAACCCATGCTGTGCTGGGAACCAGTTTTGGGGAGAGCACAGGGGCAAAAAAAAGCCATGTTTGCATCAGGCAGCAGGGCAAGGGTGGGAAATCGCACAGGGATAGAAAACGAGGGTCCCTCTCCCTTCCCTCCTGCATCCTGGGCACCAAGAGCATCCTGCTCTCCCCAGCCCAAGGAGGTAGCTGGAGGTGACCGCCCCAAAGCTGTCCCCTGAGCTTTTTTGTGTCAGAAGCAGTCACTTTCACAGCTGCTGGTGCCGCTCACTGGGAGCGTGGCATCATAAGGGTTAAGCAGGGAAGCCAGGAGGAGAGCTGGTGTCCCAGCAAGCAGCGGGGTGTTGGCACTACCGAGGCTCAGGGAAGAGGCTGGAGGGTTTTGTTCGTGCAGAACCTCCACCAGCGGGAAGGTCCCTCCCAGGCCACGCAGCTCTCCGGAGCTCAGAGGAAACAGCCGGGCCCCGGAGGGGCTTATTGTCATCTGGGAGGGCCAGAGCCTTTGCTGCAGAACATCTCCCTGCGGGGCCCACTCGGTGAGTTGCCTGTATGTGACAGGCAACTACAATAGCAGCAGTGTGCCAGTGCCTGGCTCAACCCTTCCACTCCAAACCCCAGTGCCCAGTGAGTGGTGGAGCTGAAGGGCAGCACCTCCAGAGAACAGCAGCTCCCTCACCCCCGCCCGGCCTGGGGGATGCGGCACTGGCACACACAAAGGCAGGATATTGCACCACTCACGTCCTCCAGGTCCCTCCGCAGCAGCACAGGGCAAGCAGTGGGTTACTCAGGGAAGGGAGCTGGTCTGGGCTGTCCTGCCAGCCCACATGGGGAGAACCAGCAGCGCCACAAGTGGGTCCCATAGGCTGGAGGAGCAGCAGTCCCCCAGCCTCAACACTGTGATAGTGACAGCCCATAAACCCTTGTGGTGGCACCAGGCATGGGTTATGCCCTTCACCCTGCACCTCCAGGCTCCCTGAGACCCTATTTCCCCCCAAGCGTGGTGCTGCCAGCCCTGGACCCTGCCTGCATCATGCTGAACATGGAAAGGGAGTAAGGCACGAAGGTGGGAGGCCCTGACAAGCCAGTGGGATGAAAGCATGCTTTTGAGGAACAAGGGTGCCTGAGACCCTGGGTACCATCACTGTGTGGAGTGAAAGTGTTCACGCTGGGGAGGAGCAGAGCAAAACCAGGAAAGGGCTCCTGCCCTCAGGACTCTGCAGAGCCCCAGGGGTGGCAAGGAGGCCTCAGCTCCTGCATTTCCTTCCAGCTCAGCCCTATTTGCTTCTGGGTAAAATCCATAGCCGGAAAGGTGAGGCTGAAGACATTCTCCAATATGACCTGGAGAAAAGGACAGATGAGGCATCCTTCAGCTGTGAGCCCACCTCCTCTGCCAGCTCCCAAGGCTCCCTGCTGCTCTATTTGCATACCTGCCATCAAGGGCCACGTCCCTATGTCCCAGACCCAGCTGGCATCCACTACATCGCTCCTTCCTGCAAAACCTGGATGAGAAACCAGTTCTGAAGCCAGACTTCAGTTACCAGAGCATTACCCCAAGGAGCACAACTCCACAGAGCTCCAGCCTGGTGACTAGACACAGGCTGGAGGGACACCCACCCTCCCACTGTTATACATGTTTCTCAGCTACCACCACCTGCCCTTCACGGGTCTCCTTGGACGTCGCTGCTGGGGAGGCAGCTCCAAGCATGCCTGTGTAAACAAGGCAGCATGTTTGCCTGCAAACCTGCCACTCACTGGAGTAGCTCATCCAAAATTCAGCTGCTCAGGGGTTTATTAGCCAGTGAAGCAAGTTGCTTTGTCTCACTTGTCCCCTCCCCAGTGCTGCCACTCACTTTGTTTGTTGGATACATGTAAAACAACAAGGTTCAGGTGTCCTGGAGACTACACGCAGTTACTCCTCACCAGGAGTGGCAAGCACATGAACTTTGCCTCCCTAAACACTGCCCTGCTCCAAATGGCTTGCACCCTTCCCCAAAAGCCCTGCTGGGCCTGGACCAGCCCTCCTCCCTTCCAACTGCATGGGTTCTAAAAATGCCTGGTTATCTCCGATTGAAATAATCCTTCAGATTTGGGGGTTTTCAGCTCTATTCACACCTTGCTTGCTACAGATCTCCTCTTGTGTTGTCCTGACCTTGTAAATAGGCTAGTCACCTCTTGATGTATCCCACTGTCATCACCCTACAGCTGCACTCTCACTTTGAACAGTGAAGAAGGAAAGTCTCTTGGTCCAGGCATCCTCCAAGGCCTGGAGTTCCTTCCACGGCTCCTAAAGCAGGTGTACCAGGCAAAGTTAGACAACACCAGGGCAATCTGTGTCCCAGCGGCAGAGGTTGCAAACCCCTCAGATCAAACGTGTGACCTGCCTGAGCTTCAGCCATTAATCCTCATGGCTCACAAACATCTGCAGCCGCATGTGAAAACACTGACCAGAATCAGTTTGTCATTGAACAAACTGCCCGCAGTGAGGCAAAGCCCCCCCCTCCCCAGACTGCAGGAAGAGCCCACAATCCCTCAGTAAAGGTGGAGGAGCCCGGAGGCCTTCATAAGCACCGCGGTTCCCTCCATCTCAACCCGCTTTCTCTTGCTTTGTTACCCCCCCCCCCCCCCCCCCGCCCCGCCACTCAACCGCATGTCCCTGCCTGCTTATCGTTTCCTGGTACTTAGCAACATCATTGTCCTGCTCTGGGCACTGCAGCGCCTGCGTGCATCTGCTGTGGCAATACCCCGCTCTCAAAGGATCCTTTCATGCTGCCAGGAGCCCCCCAGCACCTTCCAGAACCTTTCCCCGCTGCCAGCTCTCCTCTTACACCACGGCAGCCTGTCAGGGACGTGCTGCGGCCGCGGGACTCACAGCAGCACAGCCCTGCAGAGGAGACCGCACAACCCCCACCATTTATTACCGCTGGTGGAGGGCCCGGGGCCAAAGGGCCGCCCCCCGCCCTTCACCTCAGGCCCCGGGGTTGTGAGGGGGCGGCAGCTCAGGCCTGAGGTAGCCGTGACGGGCCCGGATAGGCCTCGGAGAGTGGCGCACCGCAAGGGCGGCAGGATGTACACACACCGGCGCCGCCTGGCTAAACGTTACCGGGGCCCGCGCCCGTGCCCCACTGCTGCGCCCCCCTCAGCGCCCCGCCCGTCCCCGCTCCGCCCCTGGCGGCCGACGGCGGGGCTCGCCGGGCGCCGTGAGTCAGTGCCCAGTAAACATTGGCGTGAGCCGCGCCGGCTCCGCCATGGTGGCGGCGCCGTGAGAGAGGGGGACGCGGCGGCGGGCTGGGCGCGGCGGCGGCGGGCGGCTGGGGGGCCGGGGCCATGGACGAGCTCAAGCACCAGGTGATGATCAACCAGTTCGTGCTGGCGGCCGGTTGTGCCGCCGACCAGGCCAAGCAGCTGCTGCAGGCGGCCCATTGGCAGTTCGAGGTGAGGACGCCGCCCCGAGACCGGGACCCGGCCCCCGCCGAGCGCTCGGGGCCGAGCGGGTGTGTTCGTGCAGCGCGGTGAGCGTGGGCTGCGCTGTTGCCTTTGCCTGTGCCCGTGTGTGTGTGTCTGTCCCCCAATACCCTCACATCCCCGCTCCCAGCGCGGCGGCCGGCACGTGTCGTGGGCCCGCGGCGGGGGGGGGGGGGGGGACACACGATGACACGGGGACGTGTGGGGCGGGAGTTTTGCGAGCGTGCCGCGTTGCGTGCGCGTGGGCCCCGCACGGGGGGCGGAGAGAGGCGGCGCGCGGGTGGGTGCGGGGCGGGGGAACCCGCGGGTGCCCAGCGTGGCCACGGCCCCTTTCTCCGGACCCGCTCCGGGCCTCCCGTGTGGGTCCGTGCGCTGGAAATCCCCGTCCCAGCCGTTCCCACGTCCCTGTCCTGGGAGTCAGTCCTCGGGAACCATGGGAGAGGAGACTCTGTAGGTCAAAGCCATCCTGGCTCCAGACGCCTTTTCCTCTTGCTCGCAGGCAGGATACTCCAGGGTATTGACAGGGTTTAACGCCGCGGGTGGGAAGCGCCCCGCGGCCTGTCCGGGTGCTCTGTGCATCCAGAGAGCCCCGAGCTGGAGAGCAGGCGGCTCCGCAGCCTTAGCAAGCAGAGCTCCTTCGAAATAGGACTGGGTTTCCCTCGTGCAGCCCCAGCAACTCTCTAGTCTGGAGCTGGTGGATATGATGCTAATGGCACCTTTGTAATTCATGTTTTGTGATGCAGAAGGAGGTCTGAGTCGGTGTGGAGATCGGGAGGTTCAGTTTGTGTCTGTCCCTGTGGCTGGGGCACCCCTCCCGCAGCACCCCGGGTGGGTTCGAGCTCTGCTGGCAGGGCCTCACTCGGGGGCTTGTTCTGAAACGCAATGTGTCGGATCAGGCGTGGAGTGGAGGCAGTTCATCGCCATGCGATCTGCGTATGCTGACAGCATTCCCAGATGCTAAATGAGAGGCCAGGAGGCATTCGAAGTCAAGCCATGCGTGGCCAGGAGCGAGAGTGAACGCCGAGTTGGTGTTCCCTTCTGTCGTGCCCGTTTACTACCTCGGCCCGCTGCCGGGAGCACCATTGGGGGTGGATGTGTTGCATGCGTAACGTGCTCGGGGTTTTGTTTACTAATACAGCTTGACAGTGGCCCTCTGGGACGGGCGGGATCTGCTTCCGCCACGGCCGTGCGTGTCGCAGAAGCGCTGGGAAACGGCTGACAAAAGTTGCAGCTTTTCTCCCCAAGGGCTCTGCAGAACTTTGCCACCGTTTGGCGAGTTGCACAAGTACAAACGGCCGTCTCCTGCCGGCCTGGCACTCACATGACTCAGAGGAAGCTGGGCTGTAAACAAACGCTGCAATGAGCAGTTACCATGTTCCCACTCACTTTTGGTGCAACGGTCAGATAATTCCCTTTGCAAAATGGCCGCTGGGCATGCCTTCTTCGGGGAGCTGCGCTGGGGAGGTGGTGTCTCCCAACTCCAGCCTGCTCCCACCTCCTGCCTGGGATACTCCAAGGCTTTTGTTTTTCTGTGTAGTACCCATATGCTGCTGGCCTGTGTCTGCAGCGAGTGTAAACTGGTGGAGTTCAGGCAAGTTCCGTGTGAGTGAAGGCAGTGTAAATTAGCAGTCTCCTCACATTGACAGCGCTGCTCCAGGGGCGCAGTGTTAGTTGAAGCAGCCCATTTGCACACTGAGGATGTTGCTCCTGTCTGTAAGACCACCATAGAGTGAGGTGATCTGCACAGTGGAGCTGAGGCAAGCTGGATGGCCCGGTGACAAAACAGCAGGAGTTGGGTTCTCCCAGCAACGTGCATCCATCCTGGCTGGGGCACTCTTGGTGTCCATCTGTCCTGCCCGGGACCTTTCCGACCTGGGCATGTGCCCTGCTCGCTGTTTGTGGCATGTCACAAGGTGCTGGGTCAGCGGCAGGAGCAAGAGGGGAGGCCACTGTGAAACACTTCAGACTGGTGGGATCCTGATGTTTTGGGACTGCTTTCCTGCGCTCGTGGTGCTTTGGGGCTGTTGTGACTAGTGGGGGCTGCAGAGGGTTTGCTGTGCATGGTGTCCTGCTGCCCCTGGCAGACCTGGAGTTTGGAAGGAAGAAATTTGATCCAGGACCTTGAGCAGGGCAGGAGATCAGGAAACTGGGATACAGCTGCCTTCAATGCAGTGTGAACTGATCAGAGCCTGTACCATGCTCTGGGGCTCGATAAGAAAGCTGCTCATTTTGCATCCCCTCTGTCCCCGGGGAACATGGGTAGTGTGTGGATTACCTGTTCCACTTGCCATGACTCCTGGTTCATAGGGACCCAGGACAGGCTTTCTCTTGAAGCGCCATGAGTTCTGCTGTGCTTCCAGGGACAGCAGTGGTGGGTGCCAGCAGGAATGGCCATCCCAGCCCTCCAGCCGCTGGAGCAGTGCCATGGCTGATGGCAGGGGCAGGTTTACAGGCCAAAGAAAGCAACTTGGAGTGTCTCTGGGTGAAGGCTGGCACTCGGCCTCTGGGACCGCAGGTGGTGGCTTTTTGGAAGAAGCCAGGGAGCGCAGGAGGTACCTGAAACCCAGCAGGCTACCAGGGAGACGTTTCAGAGTTTGCATTGTGGTGCACTGGGCTCCTTCTCAGGTAGAAGAGCATTATTTGGCTTTGTTATGCGCTGATTGCTGCTGGGGCTGCTTGGGAAGGATAAGAGAAAACCCACCCGTTCCTTCCTTTTTCCTGGTGTTAAGTGTCTCTGTTCGGTGTAGTGAGATTGTGGGGAAGAAGAGCAGGAGCAGGTGCCTGGCTCTGCTTGCTGTGTCCGTGGTTGGATTTCCACTTCCTCTTCTAATGTATTTGTGTTTCATTGAGCTGCTTTCCTTTCCCTTTTCCTTGTGGCTCAAGGGCAAGGTGTCCCCAGGGCTGCTCTGGCACCATGGGCCTGATCCCCTCTGCTGGCAGTGGCTGCAGCTCATACATGCAGTCGAGATGGAGTAGGCTCAAATGCAGCTTGGGCTGGGGATCAAACAGCACCTGGCAATCCATCTGAGTGGCTGCAGAGGGCTGGTGTCCTGCTCCTCCAGGCTGAGCATGTTCTCTGCAGCACCTAGGTCTCCTTGCACTAATCTCCGCCCCAGCCCCTGCAGCCATCCGGTGACACGGGGTCACAATACGTGCCTCTTGGCACCCTCTAGGGTCTCTGTGAGCTGCCTCAGGGAGAGCTCCTGGTTTTTATCCTGGGGGGGACACAGAGTGGCCTGGTCCCCTGCAGAGTGTGGCCAGGGAGTGGGTGCTTGTGCCCATCTCACACTCAGGGTGACATGGGTGATGGGGCCTTTGGTGCAGGGTCAGAGCTGAGGAGTGTCTCGGGCTCTTTCTAAAGCAGAGGAGCATTAATTGGCTTTGCTGTGGCACCAGTTACCCGAGCATTTGTGATGCTGGCTGGAGACCAGGAAGCATCAGCAGCTTTGGGGACATGTGTATCCCTGGCACCATGTGCCACCAAGGGGCCTCTGTCCTGCTTGGGGTGGGACTGCTGCAGGTCCTGGGTCCCTGGGTAGGTGGCAGCTTTTCCCATGGGCAGTGAGCAGAGGATTTGCTTCTGCTGTGCTTGGAAAGGGGCAGATGGAGGGGAGGAGACACAGTGTTTCAGGCAGAGGCGCCTGTGATGGTGGAGTGCTTCCTCTGCAGGTCACAGCTTTCATCCCAGCATCAGCAGGGATTGGTGGGCAGCTCAGGGAAACAGTGGGGACCTTCTCTGTCCCTGTCTGCTGATGGCACAATCCCAGATATGAGGCCGCTTGGAAGACAGGAGCACAGAGCAGATTTAATCAGCTTATGGTACCTGGCTGTGCCCACACCTCTCCGTGCTTACTGTTTGCTGTTACCCCCCTTTCTTATCACAGTCCTTTCCTGTCTGAGTGACAGGGCCGTTGTTGTTGACATCAGACCTCACCCAGGACAAAGGGTAACAGGGTGGGGGTATTGCTGCCTCAGAAATGTCCATGTCTCGTTAGACATTATCTTGATTCTTAGACACGTGCATGTTCAAAGAGCTGGTCTCCAGGGCCAAAGACCCAATTCCTGCTGTATGGCTGCTGCTGGAACCCGGTGGGCCTTGCCTGAGGGTGCTGAGGGCTCTCTGATCATAGCCTGGCTGGGTACAAGGTTCAGGTACTGCGTTATTCAATGCAGACAGAGAAGCACAGCTTTTGCAGGGGAGAGCTTCCTCAGCCCAGCTGTTGTACACTCTCCCCGAGGTTTGGGAGCTGCCTGTCTCTACAGCAGCAATTGCTTCTCCACCCAGGTCTGGATTGTTGTTTGCAGATACCGCTCCTGGCTGCCACCTGGTCTGGCTGATGGTTCACCACCACTCAGCCAGGAAACCATAAACACCTTTTCCAATGGCCAGCCCCAGCTCTCCAACTCCCCAGTGGTGGAGGCACAGCCCCTTCACCTTCCCAGGGACTGCCAGCCTGGGTGTTTGGGGCAGAAGTTTTCCATTGGATCAGCAAGTTGGTCTGCCTTGCTGTCGTTCATCCCGTCCCTGTGTGTGTGTGGTGGCAGGACTGTGGCTGATGCAGTTTTGTGGTGTTTGGTGCAACCTGCCTCTGCTTTTTCTAGGTTTTTTTGTATTTTACTTGTTAGCAGCTTGGGTAACCCCAGGCACCAGCTTGCAGGAAGGGAGCAGTCTTTGGTGGTGTGGCAGTGCCTGGCTGCAGCTCTGTGCCTTGTATCCTGCCTTGTAGACCTGCAGGGTGCAAGGGGAAGGTTGAATGGGGCTTTTCCTCCAACCAGAACCAAATCCAAACCACTTATCTTAACGTTTCTAGAAACTCTGATCTACAACCAAATAAAACCATTATTTTATAGCTCTGAGTTAAAGTCTGAACAGGAGTCAGCTTCACCTTCACCGGTCCTGTGTCAGCCCAGTCTCCTGTGCCCCCAAAGTGCCATCTGCCTCTGCTCTTCCCAGACCTGGGCTGGGTGTTTGCCTTCCCGGACAGCCTGTGTTCCCAGTGTTCCCTCCCTGCTTGTCCTCTCACATGCCTGTGGCACGTGACACATTTACCAGGTTATTACTGGTCTTAACTGGAAGCTAACTGAAGTGATGTCAGTCCTAACCATACCCTGCCTGCAGCTGGATTGGAAATGCTCTGGTGTATGGGATGGGCTATCTGTTGCAGCTCCAGCCCTGGGGATTTCCCAGTATGAATATTTATGACTGTGATCTCGTCCTGTTAAGGACATGCATGTAACTGGTTCCTCCTGGGTTTGGATTTCATTTCCCTCCTCTCCCTGCACACAGTGGTTGCAGAGCATTGTTGTGAGCTGTGAAATGCCTTTTGGGGTCCACTCCAGCAGTGGCCGCTTCTAAGGAATAAGCACAGTGATCCCAACTAGGTGTGACTGCTGATCACCACAGTGCAGGCCCACAGCAGGTGCGGGTCCCTGCTTGGGCATGCGGGAGCAGCTCTGTGCAGCACTCTCCTGTGGAGGCATGGGGGCTGCAGGCATGGTCCAGCCCACAGGGCCTGTTTTGGATCATCTTTGGGGTGTTGCAAAGCCCTGCTGTTGTGCACAGGGATGAGGTGGGTGCCCAGTTTGTGTGCTGGTGGTAACACCATCTTCTTTTTTGTTTTTCAGACTGCTCTCAGTGCTTTTTTCCAAGAAACAAACATCCCCTACAGCCACCACCATCAGATGGTAAGTGATTTCCTACCTCTGCAGCACTCGCCCAAGGCACAGCACCAGCTGGCCGGTGCTTCTGGCTGTTGCCGATGCCCAGCTCGCTGCTTCACAGCCCCAGTAGAGCAGGCAGGGAGGTCTGGCCAGGCACTGCCAGAGCTGCCTGCCAAGGAAGGTTTTCCTGGAGAGCGAATAGGGGTGGCATAGCCTGTCCTACACAGTGGGACAGCATGGTTGGGGCTGCCCTCACACCTGCAGAGAGGTTGAGGCTGCTCCTCGGGGAGGGACATCTCATGGAGGGTGTTTTGGGCATGGCCAATGGTCCAGATCAGCCCCAACATGGCAGAGAGAGCCCAGGGGAGCCTGGAGCACTGCCCCCCTGTAAGGTGTGTAAACACACATGCAGATGCATGCATGCTTCCCACTCTGCAGCCCAGACGCTCATGAGTGCTCCTGTGCTTGCTGGAGCGACTGAGCTGGAGCAGGCCTCCAGCACAGCATGTGCAGTGTATGGATGTGTGTAAACACAAGAGAGCGTGCATGCATGTGGGTGCTGCCTGCCAACTAATCCCAAACTTGGCTCCTTAACTCTCAGGACATGGCAGCCCATAATCTGCTTGAGCAGATATGTCTTAGGGATTTGCTGGCTGCTGTGGTCTCATTTAACTCTCCAGGACAGTTGGGGATATGGAGCATGCAGTAAGTGTGCAGAGCAAGTGCCTGAGGGCCCTGAGTGTGCCCAGTCTCCCATGAGGTGGGAGCTGAGCCAGAAAGCTGCAGGTCCAGGGTAGCACCAGTGAGCTGTGGGGTTGATGGGTCCCTGCTTCAGTGCAGGAGGCGGACAGGCAGATCCCATCTGTGCCCTTTTGACAGGAGCACTCACCACAGCATTAATAACTGCTGCTTGTGAGCAATGTTGTCAGCAGAGCACAGGTCCAAGGGCCCTCTGAGCCACAGCAGTGGGGGCAGAGGGGTCTTGCGCTGGGCCCTGATGGGAGGCAATGGTGGGGACTCCCTCATGCCTGATGCCATGTCTCCTTCCCACAGATGTGCACTCCTGCCAACACGCCAGCCACGCCGCCCAACTTCCCCGATGCCCTCACCATGTTCTCCCGCCTCAAGGCCTCTGAGAGCTTCAACAGCAGTAGCCCCGTGGCCTCCATGGCAACCTCCCCACCACCCCCAGCCCCACCACTGCCCCAGCACGGGGCCTTCAACTCTACCTGGCCCACGGCTTCCCCCCCTGGCCAGCAGCAGAGCATGTGGACTCCGGCTGCCACAGCGCAGCCCTCGGGCTGGCCAGCCACCGTCTCGCAGCAGGCCACAGCAGAACAGAAGGCCAATGTGACCATGGAAGCAGAGAGATGAGGCCGCGGCGGAGAGCGAACGCGGTGGGGACCCCTGCATATAAATATCTATTCCCCCCCCCCTCCCCGAAGAGGAGAGGAACTCTGCTGCCAGGCGTCTGGCAGCCGCAGAGACACACGAGCAAATAGCTGCCTTGCATGGGTTTGGTTTGAAGTAGTTTTTACTTGTCCTCGAGCTGAACAGAGCTCCCCAGAGACAGCAGGAGGCTGCGTGGGACATGGGACTGGTGCTGCCCTCTACCTGGGACCCTGCTGCCTCTGTGGGCTCAGGGAGGGAGTGCCCCCTCCTCTTTTGGGACACCGGAGTTTGCATGCGAGTGACATTTACAGAGGCGGTCCCTTCTTCATAGTCCCCTGGGCCACCTCACTGGGCAGAGTGGATTGTGCCTGAGTGTTTCCCCCCATCCCTTGGCCCCACTTGAGCAGGTGGAGGGCAGACGCAGGCACCCCACACAACTTGTTTTTTTTAAGGGCTGGAGAGAGCAAGGGCTGCTCCTGCTCAGCTGCAGCCTTTGCCCCGCATGTACCATGCTCGCTGATGAGCAGGGCTGGGGGACACCAGCTCCTGGGGAGGCGTCTGGCCTCTCATCCAGCCCGGACAATGCGGAGCAGGGGGTGACCCATGGTGGCCCAGCTGGGCCAGCACATCGTCCCCTGCCCTCCTGGGATGGGGTTTGCCCAGGGCTGTTTGCATGACACAGTGTAACCCTAGAGACTGGGATCATTTTTAACCCCTCTGTTCTTTTCTCCTGGTGGCTGGAAGTCCCTCTGGACATGCCGCAGCCGCTTGCAATACACGCTCTTCTGCTTTGAACCCTGTGTCCTTGCTTCGTTTGCAGCAGCAGTGGGATGCAGCAAAGGCTAGCCTGGGCTTGGGATGTTTCAGGATCTCTCTGAGTGGCTCTGTGCGTGCTGTGGCGCTGAGCTGGGGCTGGCTGCATTGTGCTCTGTGTGCTGCCCCACACAGCCTGTCCCAGCCTGCAGTGACTGTCAGCCACCTTTGGCCAGTTGCATGCCAGTGCTCAGCCCCAGCAGAAGCCAGCCCCGATCTGCCCCACCACATCAGTTGTGGGTATGTGACCCCACCAGGAGCAGGGCTGGCCTGATGGCAGGGCTGCAATGAGAGCTCGGGTTCCCTGTGTGTCATCCTGGGTGTCTTGCTATGACCTGGCTCTTATTCCGTGTATACTGGATGATGGGCCAAGTCCCATGTAGTTGCTCTCCCTGCTGAGCCCTCTCCTCATGAGGCTGCATCCCTGCGCTCACCAGTCAGTAATTAATTTCAATCTCTTATTTGTGTTGCTAAAATAAACATGGTAGGAGTGATGGTTTCACCTGGGCTGGAGCTGGTGCTGGCCCTTGTTAGCTTCCCTGCATGGTGCTGTGCTGGATCTGTGTGCCTCAGTCCTGTGAGTGGACCAGCGCCACCAGGAGCTATAGGATTAGGCTTTGAGCAACCTGATCTAGTGGAAAGTGCCCCTGTCTGTGGCATAGGGTTAGAACAGAGCTAGGTGAGCTTTAAGGTCTCTTCCAACTCAAACCATTCTGTGACTCTAAAACCCACGCCCACACCATGCACTTGGACATCTGACTGATGAGAGAGCTCATGGGCATATAGCACATCCCAAAAGCATCTGGCTGTGGTCACCAAGCCCAAGGATGTCTCATGTGCCTCCACTAGCCTAGGAACTGCACAGGAGAGGCAACGGAGGAGCCAGCATCTTTATGGTCTGCAGTGTTATGCCATCCAAAGAGCAGCTGCCAGGGCAGTGTGGCACTCACCACACCCATTCCCTGAGTCCCTGGTGTTGCCCATCCACTCCCCAGATCCCCATACCATTTCACAGCCCCTGCCCAGCTCAGACACCTGAAGTCCAGCTGCTGCCCATGGCAGTCTGCCAGTGGCCCCCCGAAGAGCTTGTCTTCATCTGCATGGCGGCACCTGCAAAGCAGAAAGCCTTGCATGGGGCATGACACCCCCAGCAACACCCCTGGGAGCCTCTCAGGGAGCTCTCAGCAGCAGGTTGGGGCCATGTAGCAGGGCTGGTGGCCCAGGGGACACACAGGATGGGCACTCACGTGAGTATGGGGACACATAGTGGCTGCCATACTTGGGGATGCTGACCATCTTCTCTGTGGTGTGCCGGGTGCGGGCCTGTGGGTTCTTCACTGTTTCAAGGTGAGAAGCAGAGACACTGCTAGCACAGGGAGATGAGAGGCTGCTGATGCTTTTGCCACAGACTGGCACAGCACCGTCCCAGGTGCTGACAGTGGGACGTTCATGTGACTGCACAGCCTGGCCAGAACTCATGCGCTGTCCCAGGGCTGATCCCCTACATGGGAAGTCCTTGCCCATGGTGGCAGTCCTATTGGTACCCAGTGAGTTTAGCCTGCCCTTGTAGATGACCCCATCGATGCCCAAAATATCCACTTCTCTCTAGAGGGAAGAGCAGCTGATGAGGTTGGAGGTGCCCCGAGGCTGTGCCCAGCCTGCAGCACTCCTGCCATGCCAGTACAGGCGGGCTCAGTGGGTTTCTAGAGAACAGGGACAACGTGGATGAGTAGCTTACGTTATTGCAGATGAAGTCAGCTGGGTGTCTGCAGGGACAGACGGTGATAAGGGAGGTGGAGGTGGACAGTGGCCTGGCAGAACTTCCAGGGCGCTGGCTGGCCCTAGTCAGGAAGGGTAATGTAGGTGCTCCCTGCCCAGGGAGAGGAACCCCAAAGGGAGAAGGAGGGACACTGGTGCCTGGCAAGCCTCACCTCTCCAGCAGCTGCTGTACCAGGCAGTTGGAGGTGCTGGCTGGCTGGGGCTGGAGGAACTGGCTGGTCTTTCGGATGGTCACCAAGGGCCTGCAGGTGAGGACATGAAGGCCAAGTCAGGCAGTGGTCTTTAGTGGACACACGTGGGGGTCTGTCCTGGGGGATGCACAGTACTCACGGTGCTGGGGCCATGGCCAAGGGTCTGTTGCAGGAGATGCACTTTGCTGGACCAGAGAGCTGCCTGCAACACAGGTACAGCTGTTCAGTGCTCTGCCAACAACCCAGGGATGGCGTGAGGTCCCATGGGTGGCCAGCACCCCTTGCCAGGGTGGGACACAGAGTGTCTGGATGGGACAGTAGCAGCAGATGGGACAGCATGGGAGGGGTTGGGGCAGTGCAGGAGACGATGGAAGGGGACAAGGGATGGGATGGAGTGGGATAGGAGGGGACGCAGCGGCCCTCACCTCTTGAAGCCGGCAGCACGGCCATCATTGCAGGGTCCCTGGCAGAGGCATTGCTGGATGAGCCCTCTCACCTGCTCCAGCTGTGCCTGTAGGGGAGCCAGTGCCACATGGTCCAGCTGCAGGGAGGGCAGGGGAGCTCATTAGTACACAAGACCTGTTTCTAGGGATGTTGCTGCCCCTGAGGGACACTGGGGACACACTGGGACACAGGGTCAGCCATGACGTAAGAATCATAATTTATTGGTGTTGGTAGATTGAGAGCTCACCCTCCCCACACAGGGATGTGCTCCCTGGCCTGATGCATCCTTTTATCCCTACCACCCTCTGGGTGACGCTTCTACCTTGGAGTCCATCTCATTAAGGAGCTTCTCTAGGGCATTCTGTGTGTCCTGGTCCATCTGGGACATCCTCTGAAGCAGGTCCTGCATCATCTCGCTCAGCTGGACCATGGCATGTTGTAGCTCCTCCTGGCTCACTTTGGTCTTCAGTGCAGCCTTGTCTGCTTTCTGAGGAGGGCATGGTGACAGCAATCCCCTGTACGCCCCTAGCCCTGCCACCATCCCTGCATGCCTTTGCTTACTCACAACACCCAAGCCCTGCTCCAGCAGCACCATGCTCATGGCTGGGTGATCCACCACCAACCGCCACATGTCCCCAGCCACCCACCGAGTGCTCACCTGGGTATCCTTGGTGTCACCCCACAGCCGCTCCGCAGCTTCCTGCAGCCTCATGCATTGCTTCTGCAGTTGTCTCACCTGGCCCAGCACCTCCCTGCCAAAATCCAGGCCCTGGGGAGGATAAATGTGGCCCTCGGTGAGAAACAGGGTGGATACAGGACCTGGGTCAGGTAAGGATGCTTATGGGTGGCCCCAGTGAGTGGTTAGTGAGGGCATCCTGAGAGATGCCCCAGTGTGTCCCTGGCAAGCAGGGTGTGGGGCTGCAGCTCCCAGGTCCTCAGGCACTGTGTTCCCCACTCCAGGCTGGGCAGCTGAGCACCTTGTCTGCTCCATCCTGCTGGTGTTTTATCTCACTCAGCACCTTTTCCAGTCGGACAGCAATGTCCTCCAAGGTCATAGACTCTGCTGAAAACAGATACTAAAGCTTTGCTCTCAGCAGTGCTGGATCCTGCAGGCCCCCAGCACACCACCATCTCAAACCCAAGGTTGTTTAATGGCTGTGGAGTCCCTCCAACACTGTTGCCAGGACCCACATTCGGCCAGCACTAGGATGTCATAGGCTGGTTCCCACCAGCCATGCCAGTGTGGCTGGGAGTGAGGCAGAAGGATGGGGGGCTGCAGTGGTTTGGGGACCCAGATGGGATGGCTGAGTATGGTGCTGCCATGCACCAGTGCTGGCAAAGGTCTGGCTGCACAACCCAGAATGGTGGCCCAGCATGGTGGGGATGTCAGTCCGCACCACGTTGCTGGAGCTGGCTCTCACGGTGACTGACATGGGTTTCCACAGTCTCATGCTGCTCCAGCATCCAGCTGAGCCTGCATGAGGCTTCTTGGCCCAGCTCCTGTGAGGCTTCAGGACTGAGCTCCCAGCTGGAGGGCTTCTGAAATGAAACAGCCCCTGAGGTTTAGGGGAGAGAGAAGAGCCCCATGCAATTCCAGAGCCAAGGAGCGCTGCCAGCCCCCAGCAAAGGAGCTTGGCATCCGGGAACCAACACACACCTCACCAGCGGGCATTCTGCAGAGAGAGCTCCGGCACAGCTCCTGACGCACCTCCACCTGCAAACAGGAGAGAAATCAGCTTTTCACCCTGCTCTGGGAGGAGAGAGCCTGGGCAGCCCCTGGGATGGGGAGGCAGATTCCAAACCTTGCCACCACCCCCAGTGCCATCCCATCTCCAGCACTACATGCCTCCCAAGGCCTCAATCTAGACGGTTAAATCCTCCTGGCACTGCAGGAGGGACAAAAGCAGTATTGGTGACCAGGATACCAGGGCACAGCAGATGGGTGTCTCTGCTCTGGTGGGAAGATGACATAGACCCTGCCAGAAGAATCTTTGTGGGGCCAGATGTTTGCCCAGGCAGGTTGCTGCAGCCAGGGAAGCTTCTGGGAGGCTTGAGGGTATTTTCCATGAGGATTTGTGAAAGCCTGGCCCTGGACAGCCTAGGGACAGTCCCAGGGTCTGGGTGCTGAGTCTCTGCACATAGTGCTAAAGATGTCTGCTCCCAGCCCATCTGCCAGGGCTCCCCCCACTCACCAGTTGGTCCAGGATGCTCTGCAGGATGTGGCTATACTTGTCCTGCTGCACTGACCGCTCTTGCATCTCTTCCAGACTAGCCTGTTAACAGAGGCATCACGGGTTCAGCATCTCCAAGGGCTGGGAATGTTGAGGATCAGCCACCAGCAGGGATAGGCAGGGACTGGCAGTGCCCAGCTGTGGCTTCAGGCAGTGTCTATCTGAAACCTCTGGGCCCCAGGGCAGATCCCCCATCTCCCAGCCTGGCCTCAGGGTGGGAGGGAGCTTGAGCTCCAGACCTCATCCATGTCACTCCATGCACCCTCATTATGCATGCAGGTGCCCAGGGAGCCCAACCCCTCTGCTGAGAGCTCTTCAGCAACTGTCACAGCTCTCTGCATGCACCTTGTGGAAATTGTCCTTCAGGAGATGTAGCTCTTCCTCGAAGCCTTCGATGGTGGTTTTCAGGGAGCAGATGGTGGTGAGCACCTCCTGCAGCATGTCCATGACCTGGGAAACACAGGTTTGGTCAGTGATGCTGGGTCCCTACAGGCTCTGGGAGACATAGAACAATGGAAAGCTAAGCAGTGCACAGTGAAGACTGGAGCGTGGGGATGTCTTGGGCCAAATAGAGCTGTCAGCATCAGCCATTTGTCCATCCCATAGCCATGCCCGTGGAGCCCCCCCAAAATGAAGTGAAAGATGTACAAAGGGGACGGGTGCCTCAGTGCCAGTGCCTTACCCTGGCTAAGTGCTGCAGCCTTTTCCCTTTGCTCTGTGCTTGTGCTCTAAGCCAAGGTCACAACATGTGAGTTGGAACCGCACAGGGGCTGCCAGGTCTCACAGGCAGTAAAGAGAGGTTTGCTGTCGGCCAGCCCCACATGCTGCCTATGAAGACAACAGCAGGGCACAACTCATCCTTGCACTGAAACGTGTGGCACAAGCCAGGAAGATGGCATTGATGTTACATGTTGTGTTCCCCACTCAGAGCCTAAACCTGAACAGCCAAATAGCTTGAACTCGTGGAGTGGCGATGTCTCCCACAGGATCCTGCCTTGGAGTGGGAAAAGCCTGTCTACAAGGCAGCACTGCTGTCACTCACAGCTCAGACACTCACTGTGTGGAAGGGAAAGGAATGGAAGGGAAGGATAAAGGCAAGGCAAGGAAAAGGCAAAGATAAAGGGAAAGGGAAAAGGCACAGGGGAGAGAGGAAAGGGGAAACAGGAAAAGAGGAAAGGGGAAAAGGAAAAAAGGGGAAGGAAAATGAAAGGGAAAAGGAAAAAAGGAAAAGGGAAAAGGAAAAAAAGGAAAAGGAAAAGCAGAAAGGGGAAAGGGGAAAAGGGAGGGGAAAGGAAAGAGGAAAGAACAGCCTAGGGCTACTGCAGCCCCCCAAGCACAGTTGCCAGGGCAGGATGGGACCCAACAGACTTAAATCTCAGAGTGAGTATGCTGGACACCCAGGGGCAGGTGAGAAGTGACCAAAACCACCTTTGCCCAGTGGCTGTGTTAAAACACTGCTCTTTAATTAATACCCATAGTGAACCTGGGGCCACTGGAGCATGCTTTGCCAGGCTTCCTGATCCTGAGTCAGCGTGTTTTCATGACATGGACATGTTACAGCACAGGGCAGGTCACTGTGTGGGGCAGGATGCCACCTAAGCAGTGTTATCCGGTAGTGCAGTACAAGGCAAAGTCAGGACACCACGCAGGGCAGGGTGCTTGTGTAGGACACGGGACACTGCGCAAGGCAGGACGCCATGCTGACCAGAACCACCGGGCACACTGTGCTGTGACACTGTAGGGCACAACCAGCAAGACATCAGCAGCAATGTGTCAACGTGACAGGTGCCCTGCCGAGGCCGAGCACCATCCTGAGGATGGCTTCTCACCTTCGTCATCGACGCCTCAGTCACTTCTATTCTCCTCTTCATCTGCGCCATTTGCTGCTCCGCAGGGCCTGCGGTGTCCAGGGTCCCGCCAGGGCGCCTCAGCGGCGGCTGATAGAGACCCGCCTCGTCCTGCCCACCCTCCTGCAGCTGGATGTGCTCCGGGGGTCCGGGCAGGAGGACACAGAGCCTGCCGACCTGAGTGCTGCCGCCGTTGGTCACGCTGGAGGCCACGTCCGCCAGCGTGATGGTGAGAGTCATGTTGCCTTCGGTCGCCCGAGGGGGGCCTCGGGCCGTGGCCGCTGGTGGGATCCCCGGTATGAGGTCACGGAGGACGTTACCTGGCGATGGCCCCGGCGTTCTGTCCCCGTCCTGGGCCAGCCTGGCAGGGGGAGAACGACGGGACCAGGCCCCGTCCCGGTGCGGCCTGGCGCTGGGAGCAGGCTTGGCCCGGTGCGGCCTCGCGCAGGGGAGCAGGCCGCGCTCCGCTGGTGGCTGTAGGCTGCGGCCCCGGCCGCGAGCGGCCCCGCGTGAGAAGCAAGCCCCGGCCCGCGGCGGGTTCAGCACGGCCCCAATCCGCCCCGGCACCGCCCGCTGCCCGCCTCGCCTCTCCCCGCCCCGCCCCGGAGCCTGTGGGTGCCGGAGCAGCAGCTGGGAGGCGGCAGCCGGTAGGTGCGTCCCCGCCAGGCCGTGGTGGGGGTCGGGCCCCGGGGGCGGTGGGGTCGGGCGAGGGAGGCTGTGGGCTCCGTGCCCCCAGGCCCTGGTAGGCCGCGGCGGCCTTGTGATAGCGGGGCCGACTGGAGCGTGGGGACACTGGGAACGGAGAGGACACACGCAGGAGCCCTGCACCGTCCGCCGCTGAGACAGAGAGAGGGAGGGTAATCAGTGTCCGGTTAACGCGCTGAGGAAGGACAGCGCGGCTCCAGGCAGGGAAGGTCTCTGTTCTCTGTGTGCCTGCAGCGCTTGCTGCGGAGGAGAGGTACGGGCCAGGGAGGCAGGCCCTGGACTTGGACTGCGCTTTGCCGTTGTCCGCAGCGGCCACAAAGTGCCGCAGCGTGCGACCAAAACCAGACAGAGCTTCAGTTTGTACCATCAGCAGTGCGGGAAAGGTTGGGACGGGAGGATCGGGTGTGCTGGAGGGCTGGAGTAGCGGGCGCGGGGTGAAATTCAATCGGATGGAAAGGGAGGTCGTGTACTTGGGAAAAGGCTTTCAGCTGTAAGGAGAGCGCTCCAGCCCGGCCGCGGTCGTGCCAGCTTGCGGAGGGGACGGTGGAGAGCAGCCTGCAGGGCACCGCTATGAGAGAAGCAAAGAGGACCCGTTACCGTGACAGATCACCGGGAAGAGGGAGCCAGGCCTAGGTACAAGTGCGTGTGTTTGCAGTCATCCCTGCTGGGGAGAGATGAACTTGGGCTGGAGCTGCCCGTTAAGTGATCAGGAATGATGAGCCCGTTTTAGAGGAGATGGAAGAAGCTTGGGTGTGTTGACAAGCAGGAAGAGAAATTATGATGATGGGCAGGGTATTGCCCATCAGCACAGTGGCAGTATGAATCCTGTTAAAAGAGGAGAGCTCATTCAGCTAATGGGAACTGCAGCACAACAAATACCAGTGAATAAATGTTAGTGAGAGCCTGGGAAGTCTTGAACCATTACAGTGGTGAGGCCTAGGTTCTGCCTCCCCAGGGGACTGGAGAGGCAAAAGCGTAGGAGCTGTTAAGGCAGCACCCTTAATTTATGAAGAGCACAGTGGTTTGTGACTGCTGCTAAATGGAAGGATGGGGTTTGGGACCCTAGGAAGAGCTCCAGGTCTGTGCAGGGGAACAGGAAACAGGCAGGCTGGGATGGACACAGCCATGCCAACATCCTCTGGATCATCTGCAGGAGTCATGCTCAAGGTTAAACTTCTCCAAGTCACTGCAAGCCTAGGTGGGTGCCCCTTGGTCTGAGGTGTTGCTGGAAAAGCTGCTCGGAGATGTGCTTGCACTGATAACTGGTGAGGGGACTGGCAGTTGTCATGTTCCTGGCTGAGCCTGAAACATCAGGTGGTTGAGTAGGTCAGGCACAATGATTTTAAGTAGAGCTGTTTTAAATGGTAATTATAGGGGGTTTGGGCTGAATGTAGAACTAGCTGAGAAACGCTTTGTGAATATGCAACATAGCCTACTGTTTGTTCCCTTTCAAACTGTGCTTGAAATGGGGTTTTCCTTTCTGCTTTCCAGAGAGTGTGTTTGGAATAGGCAATAGGGGGAACTAGAATGAGTATTATGTAGTGTAGCATATAACCATAGTATGTCATTCATTCATTTTTAGGAACTAAAGGAGCTCGGGTCAGTGTGGAAAGCACAGGTTGAAAACTTCCCTTTCCCAAAGTTTTCTCTGTCTGAATGTTGTAGCGATGTCTGTGTGCCCCAGGAAATCTCTGGGAGCATTTAGTGATATAGCTGTGCTGTTCTCTCTAGGCATTATGTGAGGAAGGAATTCCTGCTTAGAGCTAGGGAAGTGAGGACTTTAGGAACTGATGTGAGGCTGTCTAGTGGCATGGCTTGGGTACAGATGGGGGATGAGGCTGTAGCAAGGGTAGGGTGATGGAGCAATGTCCCCAGATGTCCGGAGTGATGCCATGTGGAGCAAATGTGCTCAGTCCTCCCCAGCTGCTGTGGTATGGGTGCTATGTCTGCTCAGGGAGGTGATGGGAGAGGGGATGTGCATGTTTGTATGCTGAGTACCAAAAGATCTTGCAATGGGTGTGACTGGGACAATTAACGGAGAGGGAGTTTCTCTTTCAGAACCTGAGCCCTTCCTAAGCAGATGGATGACCGTGCCGAATTTCTTGTTGTGTTTCCTCTACAGGTCCTGCACCTGAAATTCAATTCCTCATGTTTTTATTCTGGTTGGAGCTGCTGTTATGAGAGAAGGGAGGGTGTCTCTGTCAGTGCCTTGTCAGTGCATGGCTTTGAAGCTCACTTCCTAATCAGCCATACTTTCTGTGCGTGAGAAATCACACAGTGATGCAAAGCGTAGCCACTGCTTTCCTTCTGGATGAAGCACAGCTAATGCACTCCTGTAGCTGAAGGGCATTCAGCCAGGGGTCATGCTGTCCACAGCTCCCACACTGTACGTGTTTCAGGGAGTTTTGGGTCTTTGGCACATTGGACACCAAGTGACACTGGTCACTTGGTCCATTGTCATCTGCAGAAGTGTTCCTTTTGCCAGTGTTACTCACTAACATAGCAAGAGAAAGGATGAAAACAACTTTATTATGTAAAATATTACCTTTTTTCCCCCATTCAATGTGAATTTAGCAGATATATACTCTTATTTAAAGGATGTGGTGATACAAAGATCTTCCAGTATGAGGATGAGTGGGTTTGGAAGGAGATACACAGACTTCTAGTATCTGCTCTTATCCAAGGCTATTTTTTTCCTTATGGGTAAAGAGAAGTATGAAATTTGGTGTTCTATGTCTGTTTGTGGTACCATTGTAGAGTCATACATTTGATTTCTTAAAATTGCTTTTATTATGAGAGCATATCCTAGACTGAGAAAAGCTACTTTTCTTTAACTCTCTTTAATAGAGTTCTTTGCTAGGATCTGCACTGGGGCTGTGCATCGCTTTTGCTGCTATTACCAGGGCTCTGTACGTGTGGTAGTTTTCCAGTGTGCAGGCTCACATTTACTCAGCTTTGCACTAAGCCAAGGAAAAGATTGGTGGCTGCAAGGTTAAGCAAGGAAGCAATGGTATTTGCATAATATGGAGGTTAAAATAATAACAAAGATAGAATATACCTTCAAGTTTCTAGGCAGATATGCCGACTTCTCATTAAACTGTGATGAGAAGGTGGTGTTCTCCCAGACTGATACAGGCAAAGCTGCTGAAAACAGGGAGGACAGGAGAGTTGGAAAACAACAAATAGATGCTGATATGCCTCATGGCTCTTAGCAGCAGTCAGTGGTGTTCTAAAAGGAAAGATTCTAACTATACAGTACTTTTCCCTTCTCTCCGATGCAGTAAAAGTCATGGTTTGCAGTGGCAACTTAAGTTGTTCTGCAAATTGTTGGAGGGTTTTGGCTGGATTTTCTTCCAGGACCTGATTCTGCAACTGTTATGTGGGCAAAGTACTCTAGCCGGAAACCGACTCTCCTGAAGATTTAGAACAAGGTATCTGAGTGCAAACATTTGTGGACACAGATGTGTATGTACCTTCTTTTTCCTTCAAAAAAACCACACGATAAGCAACTTCTGCCTTGGGATGTGATACTCACCTTGCTATTTTCCTATTGTTCCCAATCAGCACTCGGCATTCATCCTGCAAGTGGAGAGCAGCAGTGCAGTTTTCATAAGCAGTGTTAGATCTTTACAGGCTCTGCAAAGGACATACCTCCTCCTCTCATCAAAGGGAACACAATTAGCATAGGTGCCATAGGAAATAACAATCTATTTCCTCAGCAGTATAATGTTTCTGAAGTGGGGTGGGGGGGTCACAGGCTTTCTTTCTGGCATGAAACACTCAAGGAAACTCTTGGTGGCTGTTACAGTTTTGCTTTGGGCTTGTTTACTCAGAGGTACTTCATGGCTGCAGTCTAAAATTTGTTGTGGTGGAAAGGACTATTTGAGAGGCCCGTGCTGGTCCCAGATCTAGGTAAAGAATGGCAGTAGGAAGGAAACCGCTTCATGCCGTGCATCCCCTGAATGGGGCCACACGTTAGTGCAGTTATCTTTAACCAGGTGAATTTAGCAAAAGAAAATACAAGAAATAGCCCCAAAAGATGGAGATGTAAATAGCATCTTAGGAATTGAGAAGAACAGCTGCTGGCTCTGTGTGTTCAACTTCACATGATGAAACCCAGGAGGATCAGAGAATGAAGTGAGCTGGGGCTTTCCCTGCACTTAAGTAATGTATTTCTTTGTTACCTATTGTGATTAGTAAAATAATTCTGCATTAGTAGTAGTTATGTTTCCTTTGCCTCCTTTATACATAAGAAAATGGAATAATACCCAGTTCTCTTGTGGATTAGGAGAATTTAAGTTAAAACATTTGTGCTGAGATGGTGCTCCTTCTGCCCTGAACCAGTGTGCAGGCACATTCCCTATGGTGTATGTCCCCAACCCTTTGATACCCAGTCTCTTCATTTAGGAAGAAAATCTTCCCTACCTTGCCCTAACAGGCTGATTACCTATGAACAGTTTTGGAAGATGTGCTTTTGGAAGGAGCATTCTAGCTTTTTAAGTTTACACTGTTTCATCTTGCATTCCATCTTACAATCATAAATTCCATCTGTCACATCTTACTATGATGTGCACATCCCATGCTCTAGCTATATTTCATCTTTTTTTATCCCCTTGCAATTTGAGCCACGAGAGCCTGTTTGCTTTGGGACAGTTTCCCTCAGCTCCATTTTGGCAGCTAGTGCAAAGGCTGGGTCTATGTGTGAAAGCATTGCAGTTATCCCAGCAAGTCCCAGAGCTGAGGTTAGGTCTGCAGGAGCTGCCTTCTCAGCAGGGCGCATTCCCCTGCCCTGCCTGGGATGGGCAGTGGGAGACGTGGGGACCTGTCCAGGCAGCAGGGAGAGGCTCTTTAACCACTGCAGAGGGGTACGTCAGGCTCTCTGAGCTTCCCCCCTGGTTTATACTGCTCAAAAATACAGCCTACTCCCTAATAGGACTTTGCAGATGTAAAAAGGGAAAACAGAGAGGCTTGCTCTCTCTTGCTATTGGGCTACATGTGTAGACAATAGTGCACTTCCTGCCTCGCTCCAGATCTCAGCCACTACTGTTTTGTGATCACTGATGTCCCACAATGGTATCTGGTGAAAGTATCCTTGCACAGGAAGCCCTGACTTACGTCATTTGACAATTGAATCTTTTTATTGAGACAAGTCGTGGTGGATGAGGCGCAGGCACAAGCGAGCACAGGTTATCTGCCAGAGTCTGGCGATGGTGGGCATGGTCAGCCTGCTCCCTGCAGGGATGGACTCCGAGGGTCTTTCTGCTTCTTACCTTGGCATCTTTAATCTGACAGTATCTCATAGTGCAAGATAAAATGAATTGAAAGGGATTTTTTTCCAAACATGTTTTGAAGCACAGTTATTTGGTTGAAAAGATACACTTTGTAAGGAGTCGCTGAGGAACTGTATTGAAAATAAGCCCTCATTGCTCAGAAATACCTTGTGCTTCCTCCCACAGCTGGAAAGAAGGTATAATCTTTTAGATTATGGGTGAGTGAGTAAGATTATTGCCCCAGCAAGAATAATCGTAAAATTGATTTCATTTAGGTCACAGAACACAGATTGTGACATGAGGGGCAAAACTTAACCACAGCCTGGCCTTAATGGGGGTGAGACAGGCAGCGCTGAGGCTGGGGGCAAGGTGGGAGTGCTTGTGTTCTCCTTGGCTGTTGTAGGAAACCTGTCCAAGTTGTACTTTACCTTGTGCACTTCCAGTGGGTAAGGGAAACAGCTCCTCACCCTCTGCTAGTGGCATCCTTGAAATGAACCGCACTTTCCCTTATAGAAAGCATGTGCCCAGCTTGGAAGTCTTTGTGATATTGTGATGCTAATGTTGTAGAGGAACAAATAAAGGCAAAGATCTGGGCATAGAGGTGCTTCCCTGTCTGGGAAGCACCACCAATTTAGCCTGATTCAACCAGGGCTACATTTGCCTCCCAGGAGCAGAGGGAGGGTCAACTGCTTTTTATGGCTGCACCATGTGCCTGCAGAGCTTTTACGACTGGCTAGTATGTTCTGGGTTGACTTGCTGGTACCTCCAGAATGCAGAACAGCTGCTGTCCATGTTCTCTGTCTCTCTGGGTTGTTTTGTTGTGTTGTTTTTTTTTTTCAGATGGCCATGACTCAGCCCTTCCCTGCTGCTCTCTGAGTTTCCTGGTTTCTGAATAGGCTATTCTTGGGACAGCAGTTCCTGACAGATAGGAACAAGGCGAGTGTTGTTTTGTTTTGCTCTTTTTTTCCTCCTCTGGCCTGTCTTAATGCTCTGCTTCCCTCTGATCTTTAACTTGTTCCCAGATTTCTGAATCAGCCTAAATTGCTGGATGCCATCTGGGATGTTCTTGCTCTTGTACCAAAGGAGCTCTCTCAGGCATGATCCGGGCTGCAATCCTTGCACAGCACCAGCTTTTCTTTTACAGCACTCCCATGAGTGTGGATGGTTAGACTGCTATGGCTACGTCTATTGTAAAGCTTAAAACCTCCTTGTTTTAGCTCCTCTAATTCCAAGGGGCTGTGCTTGGCTCTCCAGTATCTAGTTTGCAAGGTGTAGGTCCAGGTGAGGACCACTTCTTCATGCCATGTCCACATGACACAGGTGACACAGTGACTCTCATTGAGGAGCTAATGGGCAGAGCACTCTGGTTCACATGGCTAAGTGTGACTTTGGATGCTGCCTCTGCTCACTTTCACAGGTGAGGGGAAAGTACAAACTAGAATTTAAAATAATAATAAAAAAGCTTTCCAATTGCTTAATTAGTTATTGCTCCCATGGATGGCAGAGGTTGGAAATCTGAAGGGTACTGTCTCTGAAGTGCTTCATGATGCAGTTACACAGCTTCATAACACAGAGAACTTTGTGATTTCTTCTGGAGTTTGTTGCTCTGTAGGGTGAGCTGGGGAAGGTCACCTTCCAGCAGCAGGTAGTACACCGTGAACCAGGCATGCTGGCTGCCACTCCTGCTAGGCAGATGCTTGGTTAGAAGTGAACATCGTGTCTGATACAAAACAGTCTTTGACGGGTTTTAGTTTTATTAAGAACACAGCTCTTTCTGTCAAGACACAGTTGTATGCAAGTTGGAGGTAGCCTGAACTGTTGTATACTTTGCCTTGAAAATTCAGTTGGCATTTTAAAAGCACCAGAGGCACTCAATGTTTTCTCAAAGTCTGGTTACCAAGAAAAAATTCTCAGCCAAAAGTACTAGAGGACTCAAAACACAAGGGTAGTGTTCTTCTTTAGCATCCCTCCACGTTTTTGGATATGCTGTATTGTTGTTAAGCCAACCGAGAGAAAAGCTTTCTGTGTGAGGAAGCTTTGAGAACATTCACTGCTGGATTAAATTAGCCTTTCTGAGAATAAATTAGTGGCTGTGATGTAGGCAGCCCTGCTCACTGCAGCTGTAAAATCCATGCCTGCTGGTGCCCACAGAAGGTAGCTTAAATGGGAGATGCGATAGCTGTGTTTGGGGTAGTGCTGTTAACTTGAGATTAGATTTCTGGCTGCTGATGAATTAAAAGCAGCCTGTTGACTTTTATTGATTGTGTCTCCAAATAAGAATCAGGCCACCCTTTTAAGAGAGGGAAAGGAGCCCCTGGGATTCAGAGCAGCTTAATTTTGTGAGGAAGTCATGGACTAAAGCTGTATCCCTGCTGTAGTGTTTCTTCAACCTGGGATGCTTCTGAGGTCCTCGGGGGTCCCAATCACCTAACACCCAATAGGGGAGCTGGAGGCTTGTGTTGGAGGGGAGGAGGACAAAGGCTGGAACACAGAATGAAGGAAGGCAGTCACGGTGGGATTTCCGTTCTACCGCTGACTCCTTTGAGCTTGAGTTTTTAACTGACCACTGGATAAATACCTTCTGCTAGTGTGTGTGTGCTGGCCTTTTCTTGAAGTTGTGTTCAGTTGTCTTCTAGTTAACTTAATGCCTTTATTCTGCTTTATGGTATACAAGGAAGTGCTCACAGGAGGTGTGGGTATGTGCTGAAGTCTCACCTTGCCCTCCCACCTGCTCTGCTGTGACCATGCAGCTTTTCCAGAATCTTAACGTAGTCTTTGAGGAAGAGACAAGCTGGGACTGGAGACTACTTCCACTGCTGTTAAATATCTACTCTTCCCCTGGGTTTGTTGTAGGTCTTCCACAGAGACGTCCTCTGGAGCATATTGGTGTTTTGGGAATGGAGGTTCCCCAAAAGTTTGTGGCTTCAAGCTACAGGTGCTGTTATTTTAGTACTTTTAGTACTAAAATACTAATAGTACTATTTAGTACTAAAGTACTAAAATAATAATTGTTCTATTTTAGTGCTGTTATTTTAGCCTTTCAGACTCCCTCTTGGGTGCCACAATTCAGGATGCATTAGCACAGTGGGAGCTCAGGTTTGAGCTGGCTGCTGGGCTATTCTGATGAGAGAGCAAACAGTTCTCAGCTTGGTGTTGTAGTGGTGGGAGCTGCTGTGTCTTCATCAGGCTCTGGAGAGGATTTCAGGCCTGAGTCCTCCAGAGAGCTGAGCTGTTTACCTGCCCCGAGGTAACTTAGTGTTATGTGCTTGAATTTTCAGCAGGCTCATTCCCCAGCTGTGAGAGCAATGGCCCAGCTTCAGGACTGGTCACTCAGGACTGGTCAGCCTCAGGACCCTCTGATCAGCACTGCTTTTAGCATCACAGTAAAGCAGTGGAGTGTTCCTTTAAAGGCAGAGAAAATCTTAGAACAGGGACTTGAGGAGGTGTATTGCTGTGTATTAGGAATGCCTTGAATCCAGCTGCTGGATCTAGATTTTCAGCAAGAGGTCTTCCACTTGCTGTGTCTATGGTTCTGGAATTGGTACAGAATCTGGGTGATACCCCACATGTGCCAAAACTAAGCTGGTGCCTGGAGCTGTGTCTGAAAGGTAAGAGGACATCATCTCTCTTCCTTCACCCTTGTTTTCACAGCTCTGTTGGCCTGACTGCAGATCTTCCTGAATTTGGCTAGCTCATTCGTGTCTTGGTCAGTTTTCTTGTCAGTTCTGCTTACGTTGAGACAAGGGGGAGCACAAAATTACAAAATGGAATATATAAACCTTTAGAATCAGTTTCAAGTAATGTTAAGTTTGATGGCTTTGTAACAGTAGCAATGGAAAATTACTGAGGTGCATGATACACAGAAAAAAAAATAGACTACAGCTACAGAACATACTGAGAATTTTTGTACAAGATAAATCGTTACAGTTGACACAGTTTTAAGAAAAAAGTCTAGAAGAACAGGACACAGGGATAAGGAGTATCTGGGAATGGCAGGTGTCCAGGATGGGCTACAGTTAAACTAACTGGTAAGTAGGAGGATAGGAGGATTATTATGTCTCTGGTGCTAATGAACCAATGAAGCTGGTATAAGCATCTACTGCGCGTGCTCCAAAGGCGGCCAGAAGTGATGAAGATTGTTGGGAGAAGTAAACGACCCTCAGAGACCACCACCACAATTCTGTATGCATGCGGGGAACTTTCTGGAAAATGATGTAATCCATACATAGCCTCATGAATATGTATGTACGCCCAGAGACTATATAAGGACAAGGAGAAGGAAAACTCCTATCTTCAAACCCGGGCTGATGGAGCTTGTCTAGCCTTGTATGGTCTTCCATCAAAGAGAAGGACACTTACAAAACCTACGACCTGTGGACTTGGCTGTCACCGTCCTAGCTAACTAGGCTGTGGCGGTTAAACCTCAGGTTTAAAGGGTGGGGCCAGTTCTGCACAAGCTGTGCTTCCCCTAAAAAATCCACTGCGCAGGCTGGAAGGGCTCACTCTCACTTGTCTGTATGGACGGGCGAGGGTTGAAACGGTAGGTGACAAGGTGCATGGGAAGCTGCAGATCCAACACTGCATGTGGGCAGACCAGCGCATGGGTAGCTCGAGGTAGCTCAGGAGTTGACAGTTGTGGTCGGACACTTCCTGATTGCCTAAGCAGCCTTTTTTTCCAACCAGATTTGGATATCCCACATGCCCTTGGTCATTGTGCTTGTAGTAAGCATGGTTAAAGCCCTTCCCAAATCTTCACTCATGAAGCCAAGCCATCAGTCAATCAATATAAGGACAGCTTGTGTCGCAATACAGGGACACATGTTAGGAGGAGCTGTCCCCTGTGTCTCCCAGTGCCGCAATAAAGAATACCTGCTTCTCAGCTTGAAAACTTTGTTGGCGAGTTTGTTCCTGGAGTTTTCTCCGAATCAACGTTAAAGTGAGCCAGGCCAGTGACATCCCTGGCTTTGCATGCCTGCATAGTCTCCCCTGGTAGGACTGCTGTGCATTGCCTTCCAGCAAGCAGTATTGACAAATAAGGCTCATGGGGAAGCAGCTTTTGGCAGGATCCAAGGGACAGAGATGTAGCAGCTCGTTAATGTGGCTTTGTTCAGCAGACAGCAGCAGTTTTGGGGAAGGGGTTATGCAGGAGTTGGCAGAAAATGGGTACTGCTTACTGAAACTAGTCATGAAATGCTTTGGAGTAAAAATGACTTCCCTGTACCAGGAAGTCAGCACAGACTAAGCATGTCTGGCTGAAACTGGAGGGAGAAATGGGACAGGCAAGAGCTGTGTGTGACTCAGGGTGCATCCCAGGGCTCCCTCAGAGTCCCTGTGCTGCTGTTGGACATGACCCAGTGCTGGGCACAGTCAGTGGCTGTTGATTAACCCAGGGGATTTCCCCCTGTACCTGGGACATGGTCATCTGTCTCTGAGCAGGGCAGATGAGCTGAGCTTGGGAGCAGGGGGTGCAGGTGCCCTCCTCCTGTCAAACTGCCATGGGACGAGTGAGCCCCACACTGGCAGGGCCCTGGGCCACCCTAAAAGAGAGGTCCTGGGCTGGAAATGGGAAGGTCTGGTCATGCCATGGGACAAACAAGGCAAGTGCAATAACGAGTGGCCTCAGCATGGAGGAGTTCCTCCAGTGCATGTCTCTGGACATGCATGGCTCCTCTTTGTTGGCGATAGGACTCAGAGATCTCAGACCTTACACACTCACTCCTGCTTAGCCCCAAACCATGCTTCTTCACACAGAGTGAGCTTTGGCCTTAACTGAAATTGAGTGATAGAGAGCACTTGTCTTAGTCCTCAGAAAAAAAAAAAAAAAGACGACACTGTGCCTGTAAAATCTAAATGTCAGCAGCTTCTCTGGCACCAAGGTAGGGGTATCTGTGGGGGTAGAAAATGCTAATGTTGAATTCTATGATTCTATGACTGAGTCTGGAGCTGGTCCTATAGCAAGCTGGTGCTGTGGCTCGGATAAGAGAACATTAGTACTGCGTTTTGTACATCCCTTGGAAGGAAAATGGATCTGGAATCACTACCAGCGTATTCGAAATTATTTCATTGTGTTGCAAAATCTGCAAGGGAATTCTGAATAGGCTCTTGGGCTCTGATTAATTCTGACATTGACATACGGCTCCACAAAAGTGCTGAACTTCTATGACTGTAATTTCTCCCTCCCTTTGAGCTTACTGCGTTATTTAGTGGAAGTCACACATCTACTCAGTTTGATTCAGCAATGATATAGCTGTATTATTGTTTGACTTTTTCTCAAAAAAATCTGTAGAATGAGGGAGTAATGAAAAATATGAGTGCATAAAGGAATAAAATATTTTTAGCATAGTTTTGGGAAGGATTTCTGTCAAATCCTGAGTTGTGCTGTGAGGGGCAGTGGGTAATCATCCTATATTCATCTTCTCTGTGTGAGAGCTGGAGGTGCCATTGAAATGAGCAGGCAGCAAACTGACAGCAGGAGACACTTTTGTGTGGAGGTAACTGAGGAGCAGAACTTGCCACTTACGGTCAGTGGCAGAGCTCAGCGAGCCAGTGAGCTATAAAGGAATTGAAGTGGTCCATGGGGAGACTCCAGGCTGCCTCTCTAAAACTCAAATGTTGGGAGTGGGAGGGACTGACAGGGGAGTCATTCTGCCCATACTTGCTTCCTAACTCGTGCTTAAATGTCTGTTAAGGGGTGTCATCAGAGGTGAGCTACGGAGCATTGACTAACTTCAATGTAAGGAAGTGTGGAGCTTCTGCTCAGTCTCCTCTGTGTCATGGAGATTATCTGATTGTGCCTTGGATTTAATGCCTGGAGAAATCTTGCTTTGGACACAGCACCTGGCTTCCAGGGAGGAAGCTGCTTGTAGCTGATTAGCCTGCTGGGTGACAGTGGCACAGTGAAGGTCAAACGGCATATCCGACGTCCCAGGGTAGAGGACTGCAGCGGTGATGCTCTTCCAGAGATTCACGTGCTGTACGGCAGAGCAGGAAGCTTTGGTCATCTGATGTAGCTTGATTGAACAGTGAATAACCTTCTCCTCCAGCGATCCTTTGTGTTAAAGGACGACTCCTGCCCTGCTTTGCCAGCAGAGCTGTCCGTCACAGCAAAGGAAGAGGCTGACCCTCCTGGAAGTGGCTAATTTCTGCAGCTGAAACGTGAGTGCAGAAGTGTGGGAACAATGTGCCCTTCTGCAGCAGCCTGGCTGCTCCTGCACAGTGGGTTTGCGCTCCCTGGCAGTGCTGCTGGAGGCTCAGGGTTTCTGCTTCGGGAGATGCAGCTTAGAAAAAGAACAGACCTTCCCGTTAGTCCTTAATTTGGGCTTCCCTCTGCGCCTTCCGCCAGTGTGCTGCAGGCATGCGCCCTCTTTCTGTCTTGCCCAGGATCAGGATGATGAGTTGAGAAGGTGCTGCTAGGGTTAACAGGGGGGTAAAGGAGGGGTAGCGATGCCTGGTCAAGGATTGCCAGGGCCTCCTCTTTGTAAAGGAGGCTGCAGCACTGTCTGCTGCTTATTGCTTCCCTCCTGGCTCTGAGGAGGTGGTGTGCGGGCTGGAGGCAGCAAATGCGCATGGGAAGAGGCAAGGCTGAGGGGGAAGTTTGGCTCGCTTGCAGGGAAAACATCTCTTTTTTTTTTCCTTTGTTCCACATAAACCCAGCCAGAATTAACCACTGACACTGCTTTTCAGCAGGGATTTTTGCTGTCTTTCCATTCAAGGTAAGGGCTGTGTGCTGTGGATTGTGTGTGGTGCTCTCGGGAGCAGTGGGAGCTGAGCCACATCCCCACAAGCTGTGTGGGAGCATGCAATGGGCCTGTGCACGGGGAGGGCAGCACTCCTGGCCTGTGCTGTGGCACAGGGGTAATGCAGAACACACTGCAGAGCCCACCCAGGCTAGGCTCTGGAGATGCTGCCCAGAAATCTGTTGTGAAGGAGAGCATTGCATGGTCAGGGTATGGGTTTGACCACCTCTCATCTGACCCTGCTCTATTCAGTGTCTTCTTGCTACCCCTAAAAGCCCTTTAAAGGATAACAGGCTGATGTTTTGCCAGTATCTGACCTGCCTTTTGTGTTCATACTCAGCATATTTGTCTGTCTTTCTAGTCTTGGTATTTCCCTCTTTCTGGACCAGATAGAAGCCTGTGGCACACAGGTGGGCTTTCTTGAGGCTGGGAAAATTGGAGTGGTAGTGCCTACAATGCTGTCCCTTTTTTAAGAGGAAGAAGGCTGGCCTCAGTGAGGGGCCCCAGTTTTTTTTAGAACTCTTGACTTTGCTTTTAAAGCCTGGAAGCTGAAATTTGTGTCTTTTTGATGTACAACAAAGCTGAAAGCGGTCACATCCTTTTCTCTTATTATTCATGTAATTTTAGTGTGTTTTTTCCTCTTCTAAATATTGGAAGTTATTTTCTGTGGAGGAAGAGCTCCAGAAATGTGCAGTAGCAGCTTTTGAAGTGCCAACATCACCGAACATGGTTGAGTGTAAACAAACGTTGCTTATTGACTCAGTGGCTGGAACCAGTGCTACAGTGGCAAAACAAAGCCAAATCTTGAGTCTCCAGTGGCCAAAGGCCGGAGGCACAGGGACCACGCAGACAGTGTTTCTGCTCATGGGAGTGGATCTCGGCTGCGCTGAGGCTGACTCAGGGCTGCACCAGGGCCAGCACTGCACTGTCAGGTTGCATGTGAGTTAATGCTTGCCAGTGATCTGCCTGCTCTGTCCTTCCCAGGTTCATCTCACTCTTGGTGATTTCCAAGAAGCAGCCTGAAGTGCACATGACTGCTGCCCGGGGAGAATGGTGTTAACACATCAAACCTTCGTGTCTCCAGGCAGTGCAGGAATTGTCTGTGACTGGCCTCTTCTTGGCATTGTATCTATTTTATGTGTTTAGCCAGGACCTATTCTGGTGGTGCTATGGTCCACGATCACACTGCACTCCACAATTCCATTGTTTTTCACAGCTGGAGCCCACCATACCTGTGTGGATGGGCAGGCCTTTCCCCTTGCCATGTTTGAATCTCAAACTGTTTCCACAGGGATGTCGCAGAGGGAAATACAGCCAGCAGGGAACACTGGACCCTAACACAGCAGCTTCTCTCATCGCTGCTATAAGCGGGAGATCTGTGTGGTCACCAGTTTGGATGTGTCAGTAATGGGAGCCATGGGTTTTGGGGTATTGATCTCTAAATAACTAGAACTGGGGATGGTAGGCACAGGAAGGACGAGCATTTTCAACCAGCTCCTTTTGAGTCTTACAATCTTGCAATAGGTCCTTGCTCCCAAAGAACCTGCACTGGACATTGGTGATTCCGTCAGACCTTGAACTTAAACACAATAAACTTGGCCAAGATTATTTGGGAAGCTTTTATTTCCCCCCTAGGTGTTCAGCTGATCTATAAGCATCATTATTCCAATAAGCCCTACTGCAGAGGCAGTTTCTGCAGCATTTGGGAATGTTTTTTCCCATGTAAGAACATCTAGTTCTATCTAAGCTGTTTTCATGACACAGAAAGGCAGTGGTGGTTCAGCTTTAATGGACTAGCCTGGTTAGTGTGGGACAGAGTGGCTTATTGGGCTGGAGATGCTGGGGCAAAGCGTGGCCTCCAATTCTGTCTCTCTATGGCAGTGCTGTGGGCAGGAGAAATCCTGTTTCTCTTGCAAGATAGAAGGAGCAAAATAAGTCATCTTTGGCAAAAGCTAGGTAAAACCAGAAATGACCAGCAGGGAGAATCCTTGTTATGTGCTTCTGGGGGTCATGTTTTGATACAAAGTACTGCTGTGTTTTTGATGCAAAACAGTGCTGTATTTTTGTTCAGTGGCTGGATCTTCCCATCTCTCCTGCCTGTGCCCAGGTACCAACAATGTGCTTCAGCCGAAGGGAAACGCTCCAGGCTCCTGGCTCTTCTGGGTGCTACTCGGGGAAGCTGCCTCTCCATAGTGGTGCTGCTGACTCAGCCTGTGTTGCTTTGCTTTGGCCACATTGCTTTTGAGAGGGGATACTGCCTGTGAGTGATGTTCTGGGGTAGCTCCAGCCCAGTGCTGACCCAGCACTGGGGGAAAGCTGTGTGAAGAAATGGGCCGAGGCAGGTTTTGAGCTTCTTACATTAAGATAGAGCTCAGGAGAAACAGCTTCTAAGAGGCTTAAAAGCAACAGGCTTGCTTTCTCTGCTGGGAAGGGCACACAGCCAGCATCTTGCTCTCTTAATAAGCAGAATATTGCATTAAGAGTGGCTGAGTCTGCCAAGTATGACCAGAACAGCTCTGCAGCTTCCTCCATCCCAGTGCACACATAGCTCTGAGACCCATTGACTGTCACCCTTGTGGTCACCGTTTCCTGCTGGTCAGGGTGGCAGGATTAATTGCTGGCTCAGCTGGGGCTGTTGCTTCATCTGGAGCTGTGGGTGGGGTTGCCTCTTGCTCTCCTTGTCTCCTGTTTCTGGTCAGCTGCTTTGGTGACGAGAGGAGTCAGGCCAGAGAGTGCTGGAAGATGTTACCTTACCGGGAGGTCAGCATCTGAGCAGGCAGGGGGATGAGATGTGGTACCTCAGAAAAGCTGTGGGCTCAGCTGCCCTGCGAGGGCAAGGGAAGCTCCTGTTGTCCCCAGGTTAGGACTCGGGGGGGGCTCCACTGGGGCTGGGCTCATGGAGGAGCCCTGCAGGCATGGGGACGGGAAGGCATGAGGCTCCAGCGTGTGCAGGGTGGGTTGGCTGGCTACTTCCAGAATAATAAGTCCTCCTTTTTGTTACATCCCCAGTGAAGCTAAAAAGAGTACAGCCCAATTTGTAGCTTTGTAGGTCACTGAAGGAGAAGGAGGGCTTTGCAGTGTCCTGCACTTCAGGTGATTTTCTCCTCCTGGAAGCGTTCTCTGCTGTGGCAGCTCTGCTGTTCCCACTGCATGGGCTGGTTCTCCTTCCCCTGGCCTTTAAGGAAGAAACTGAACAGAGACAGAAGAAGATGATCCCCATCTGCCCTGGTATTGCCCTTTGAAGCTGTTTGTTTGTCTGCCACACACCACTTCAGACATCTGAGCAGAGCTATTAGTAAACACAGACATCCTGGGGAGACCCTGTGCCTCTGGGGCTTTGCTCAGCTCCTGGGAGGATCAGTTACATGATCAGTGACAGGCAGTGGTGCTCCCTGTGATCAGCAGTGGGTAGTGATGCTGCCCCATGATCAGCAATGGGTAGTGGTGCTCCCCGTGATCAGCAATGGGTAGTGGTGCTCCCCATGATCAGCAATGGGTAGTGATGCTCCCTGTGATCAGCAGTGGGTAGTGATGCTGGCCCGTGGTCAGCAATGGGTAGTGGTGCTCCCCATGATCAGCAATGGGTAGTGGTGCTCCCCTGTGATCAGCAATGGGTAGTGGTGCTCCCCGTGATCAGCAATGGGTAGTGATGCTCCCCGTGATCAGCAGTGGGTAGTGATGCTCCCCGTGTTCAGCAGTGGGTAGTGATGCTGGCCTGTGGTCAGCAGTGGGTAGTGGTGCTCCTCCACAGACTTAAGACCTGATAAGATTTCCTGCCACCTCACAGGAGGTTGCTTGGACGCAGGGAGCATGAGCTAGAATAACAGGAATTAATTCAATGCCAGACAGGTCAGGCAGGGATGGATCTTCCCTTCACACTGCCAGCCGGGCTGAGGCAACCCTCGCTGCCTGTTCTGGTGCCTGTGGAGGCTTGTGCCATGCCGTGGAGGTCAGCATGCTCCAGGCAGGTTGTCCAGCATGTGGCATCAGGCCAAAAGGACCCTTGGTGTCTCTTCCTCCCTAAGCAGTGACCCCAGCAGGGTGCTGCCACCTCGGCCCTGCTCCGGCACCCCTCAGCCCCAAGTTCTCTCAAACCACTGTTCGTGCCTTGCCAGGGCAGCAGGGCAGCCTTGCTGCTAATGCCTTGGGGATAATGTGGCAGCAGCACCTGCTTTGGGCATCTCTTGGGGTCCAGAGTCACCCTGGTTGTGCCCATGGGATTTTTCCAGGCTGGCTGTAGCCTGGGTGCAATTTCCCTGCTCAGCCGGGATCTGCTGGAGAGGGACTGGCTGAGAAAGCACATTCCTGGCAGCACAGGGACCCGCCTCGAGAGCAGGAGACCAAAGGGAATGGGACAAGCAGGGTCACCTTTCTCCTGGCCTATCGGGGACAAAGGATGGAGGATGCCAGTAGCTGAGCAGACTGCAAGGGGAACTCCTAGCAGTGCTCCCATGTCACGGTGTCCCATGCCCGATGGCAGCCTTCCCAAGCACTGAGTAAACAGCTCTCCTTTGTATTTCCCAATTTAGTTACATCCTACCAGATATAACTGAGCCAGAGTAAACAGGGAAATCATGTTTCAAAGCATGTTGGAGGCGCTTTTCCACATGCCAAGGACTCATAGCCTCATGTGTGCCAAAGTGGGGGCACACATGGGGAGGTTCCTGCTCTCGCCATGCTGATGGTTGGGCATGCCAGCCCAGGCAGTACGGCAGCAGTGGCTCCTCTCCGTTTCTGTAACTCTCCTGCTGTCTCTTTTCACACAGATTTGGTGGGTCAAGCCAGCGACCGGACTCCACTGCTCATCAGAATTGTTCTCAGCTCTGTCGAGGCCTCGGAGCTCCTTGCAGCAAGGAAGAGGACAGGTAAATTTTACCCCATATAAAATAAGGTCTCCAGCTCTAAAAGATGTTCTTACCTTAACTCACTCAATGACAGTATTTGGTGATGCCCTCTGGGTTTGGCACCCTCCACCTCAGTTTGTGCCTCAGGCCCAGGCCGTCTCTCCATCCCCTCAGAGTGCAGTGCTGCCTGTCACTGATGGTGGAGCTGGAGGGGCTGGGAGCAGCTCTCACCCATCTGCAGCACCATAACGCTGCAGCCGCAGCGCTTGGCAGAACAGCTCCATCCCAGTACTGCTGGGCATGTGGGCCGTGCAGCCACATGCTTTGGATTCACTTCCTGTGCCAAAGCCTGTCCAACTTTGGGGCTGTGGCCTTGTTCTTGCCCAGGTGGAGGCCAGTGCAGTGGTGGCGCCAGCCCCAGACCCTTCTGTTACCTGTCGCCTCCTTCCCCAAGCACCACACAGCTCTGGGCAGGTGTCTGTGCGCAGCCAGGTGCTGGTGTCTCTTCTAAAGGCACTGTCCTTGCAGGGCCACCCTGAGCCATGTCCAGTGACCCTCCACCGCCCTACCCGGGAGGCCCCTCGGCGCCACTGATAGAAGAGAAGCACGGCCCCCCCCCCGCGGCAGGTACAGGCGCTGGGTAGCACTGCTGGGCACTGGGCAGGTTTCCCTGGGCATGGCCACTCGCAGCTCTGACTCACAGTGTGCTCCGCTCTGCTGGGGAGCATGGTGGGATACCGGACTCCTGTCTCCGTGCCACCCTCTGGGGAAGGTGGGAGGGCCCAGGGGCAGTGGCAGCAGCCAGAAGCACTCCCTGCTCAGAACCTGGCTCTGCTCGCTGCTATGGGGTGCATTTGGGCTTCCTGTGGCCCAGAAGATGAGGCCCAGGGGGTGCTCCCCATCCCATATTGTGTTCCCCAACTTCCGCGCTGGGGCCAACCCCCAGACCACTCAGCTGAACCACCATCAGCTCTGCAGCCTCCTGCCCTAGCTGCCGACTCTGTTTCCTTTCAGATGGCGCCCCTCCAGTTGTGGGACAACCCCAGGGGGTTCCCATTCCTCCTCCTGAATTTGGGCCCCCACCATACGAGCCACCCTCGCATCCAGGGTTCATACCCCCCCACATGCCCACAGACCCCTCTGGACCCTATGTGCCACCAGGTAAGTCCTTAAGGGGTTGTGTGAAGCAGGGGGTGGTGTTGGGCAGGACCCCCCCAGAAGCATGTGGCTCCCAGGGAGCAGGGTGGGGCAGACACAATGGGGGTTGGGGCTTGCAGAGGGGCTCCTCAGGTAGGTGGCTTGGGCAGGGTTGGCCCCAAGTCCATACCTGGTGTGGCAGCCAGGTGGCCCCCAGTGAGGCTATGGCCTCTCCTGCCATGCACAAAGACACTCACCTGTGCACGTTTCTCATTGCAGCAGGTTACTACCCCCCGCCAGGCCCTCACCCCTCCATGGGCTACTACCCCACCCCAGGCCACTACCCCTCTTCTGGCGGCCACACAGCCACAGTGCTGGTCCCATCAGGGACTGCCACCACCGTGACAGTGCTGCAGGGTGAGATCTTCCAGGGCGCCCCAGTGCAGACCGTGTGTCCCCACTGCCAGCAAGCCATCACCACCAAGATCACCTACGAGATCGGGCTCATGAGCTTCCTTCTCGGCTTCTTGTGCTGCTTTGTTGGGTAGGTGCTGGAAGCAGAGCTGCAGTGGCAGAGGGTCAGGGCAGGGGTACACATGGGCTGTCTCTGGGTGCCTCAGCTCACCGCACTCTGCCTCTTGCTGTGCTCCAGGTGTGATCTCTGCTGCTGCCTGATCCCCTGCCTGTTCGATGACTTCAAGGATGTGACACACACATGTCCCAATTGTAAGGCCTACATCTACACGTACAAGCGCATGTGCTAACAGCACCCCAGGAGCCCGAGCCACTGGAATGACACCGACCCCTCTCCCGCTGCTGTCCTTGTCTCCATGTGTGCAACACTCCTTTGCTTAACTCTCCGGTGGTGTGTGTGTGTGTGTATCCCTGGCTCCCCCCAGCTCAGAGCTGCGACTGTCTTCCCAGCCTCTGTTCCTCGCTATGAACGGTTGGATTGGTCACGCGGGTGCACAGGGAAGGTGGATGCGGGCCCCAGATGCTGTGTATGGGGCATTGCTCTGCACCCCCATCATGCTCCCAGGAGAGGGGTGCCAGTGAGGCCCCTCTTGCCTGGAGCAGCAGCTGCTGGAGGCACCTACCCCTGGGTCCCCCAAAGTGCAGGGGGTATGTGGTGGGAGGGAGCTGTTGCAGGCAGGGGCAGGTGTTGCCAGGAGGGGAGAGGGGACTCAAGCAGCCCACAGCACACACAGGGGAAGCACTTTTAGGAAGGGGTTGGGTCGTGGCACGGAGACAGGGCAGCACCACACGTGCCAGGTTTCAGTGTGAGTCATGGCCTTCTCCAGCCAGGACAGCATGTAGCCCGTAGGCAGAGCCACCTTCAAGGCATAGTGTGTGTGAGGACACGTGGCAGCAGCACTGCACCCTTGATCAGCACCTCCGTCCTGCCTGAGCAGCCCAGCAATCACTGCAGTGCTGCTCCAGCTGCATGTGCCCCTGCTGCCGCTCTTTTGGTGCGGGAAAGCCCCTGGCAGCCTCTGAACCCCCTGCCCACTGTTAGTGACAACTGCCCCCGCCATGCCCCTGACTGCCCAGCGCTGGAGGTTAGGTTGGTACCAGGCCCTGCTGGCTCGCAGCGCTGCAGCAGAGCCACGGCCTGAGCCCAGCCGGGGCTGTTGGGCGTGCACCCTGCACCACCCGTCCTGCCACCAACACACCTGCTGGGATTCCTCATTGCATGTGGGTGTAGGGGTTTAGTTTTAGCACACGTGATAGGGGCTGAAGAAGGGGGCAAGCAGGCAGTGACAGGAGCTGCCTGCAGCACTGTGACAGATGAGGGCAAGGGAAGCCAGGAGTGTTTTCGGCCTCTGTGGCAGCTCCTCCCTCCCCAGGCCCCACAGCCAGGGCAGCCAGAGAGCACAGCCCCTGGAGCAAAACAGGAGTCTCAGTCCATAGGTCTGCATTCACAGCTGGGCCTGCACAGGCAGCTGCCCTTTGCTCAGAGGTGGAACTGTGGCACTAGTTTGTGTTTTTACATAAATAAATAACAGACCCTCAACTCTCCTGTGCGTCTTTCTTCTCCCCTGCTCCAAATCTACAGCAGATCTGTTCCCAAGGGAAGCTGAGGATAAGGAAGGATGGCATGGCATGACTGGGCACAGCAGTACCAAGCACTAGAGGAAGAACAGCCCCAGCGGCAGAGGCTCCGGGGGTCACAGCTGTCAGCTGCAGTTGGGGTCACCCCACCTCTGCCCTCTATTTGTGCCCAGACACTCAGCTGAAAAGGAGAAAAGCCCCTGACACTGGGATGGAGGAAGGCAGAAGGGTGTCCCCTCACCCAGCCCAGGGGCCTTTCTGCCCTGGTTCTTGTCCTCAGCAGAGCTGGGGATTCCCTTTCTTCCAGGAGAGGCAGCAGGGACAGAGCCAGGTGTAAGGGCAGAAGCATCTGCAGGAGTCAGAGGTGAGTACAACAGCACCAGGGGCTGTCCCCACTCTGCTTCTCCCATTGACCTCCCCCCCCCCCCCAGCCTTCCACATCCCACCCCAGCCCTGCACCTCATGGTGGTCACTCATTGGCCCAGGGACGTGCTTTGGCCTTACCCCAGCTACAGCATTGCACCTTTTTATTCTAGTCAAGGCTTCAGAAAAAAAACAACCCAACTCCACTGCAGCACAACAGACATCCCTCACCCCCATCCCCAATGGTCCTGTCCCCCATGGACCTTCCTCCCTGAAGTTAACTCCAGTTAACTGGATCCCTGTGACACAAACAAATAGGCATTTGAGCTAATAGCACACAATCAACACTTCAGTTTCCCTCAGGGTAGGATACCTCGTGCTCTTCACTGAGAAGGCTGACAAAGGTTGCAGCCCACAGCAGGAAACTCCATCCAGCAGCTGCTCCCAGGAAAGAGATGGAAATCCAAGTGAGTGAAGCCTTTGCCAGTACAGCAGAAGACAGCTCCAGCCTTAAAAGCTGCCCCAGCTTGGGCAGGGAAGTGCTGCAGGGGAATCCTCACACCATCAGTCCTGTACACTAGTCAGCTAAGACATTACATTACAGTGCTTGCATTATCGGTGTGCAAAGAGTCTTTAACAGTCCCACAAGATTCCTGTTTATTTTCTTACTTCCACCATGCAGTCAACAGCACTGGCAAGGGAACAGCTGGAAAAGGACATGGTGTGTCTCTCCCCTTCCCACAACCAGAGCCACAGACCACTACTCCCATCACATCATGTACCAGGCTGCAGCTCCTGCCAGCACCGCGACACAGGCGGCCAGCATCAGCTGCACCAGGGGCTGCTTTGCCAGGGCCATGGCGCCATGGTAGGGACAGATGGGTCCTGCGTTACCTGCTGGAACACAGAACGTGCCGTTAGTGCTGCAGGTCTCACGCCACACGCATGTGGCAGCTGTGTCGTCATCCACAACCTACCGAGCTTGTCTGCATAGTAAGGGCATTTGCGCAGGTCTCCTTTTCCATCGTGGACTGGAAGGCCTCCATCTTGGGCTTCTGCCAGTGACTTGCCAATCTTGTCCAGTTCATCAAACACCTGCAAGTGGCCACAGCATGTACATGAAGTGGGCAGAGGGAGGTGGCTTTCACCCAGTCCCTGGAACAACCTGGAGAAGAGGCAAGAGCCTCTCCTGCCTCCTTCCCCAAGAGGCAGCACATGCTTCTCACTTTGGAGTGTCTTGGCGGGCACTGTCTGTGGTGACACCTGGCACGTGCTATAGCTCTGAGAGGGCACAGCCCCTTCAAGAGCATCAGGCAGACCCAGGAGTGAGACAGATGCAGCGCGGCCCCACTGCTCACTGCCCAGCCTGCTGCGGGTGGGAGTACAGGCAATGCACTCCCTGCTGCAGACCCTCCCTGAGAGGACTGCTTCTGGTCATGCAGGGTTCAGGCAGCCCCTCCAGCTCTGCTGCAAAGGGCTTCCCTAAGGATCCTGACAAAGGAGCCACATTTCTGGCCAGCTTAGACCACAGTGACCTGCTACCGGCACAGATGAAAGCTTCCATCCAGTATCTAAGACTATATTCATCCTCCTGGAGCAAATGGCAGCTCAGTCAGGGTTTATGAAAGGCAAATACTATGAGGAGGACAAGAGGCTACAGACATTTCTGTCCACTGGGCAGAGTGTCAAGACTTGAGACAGGAGATTAATTGTAACCAGCGTACGTAACAAGCTCAAACTGGTTGGGGATGTCTCAGAGCGAGAGATCTGCTCTCCCCTGGTTTCAGAGCTAACAGCCCACGGAAAATCTTGCAGTGAAGTCATCTCAATTTTGCCCTAATAAAAGGCTCAGCAGTGATGTTGGAGCATGGGAGGAATTCCTGCCCACCATCAGCCATGTCTCCAGAAGCTAGCAGAAGAGCTATTTAAACTAGAACCCCAGCCCCCAGGGAAGGAGGGGCTCTGGTGGCCTCAGACCCAAACCACTGCCTGGGTGAGCAGGCTGACTCAATCTGGACCCAAGAGCTGGTCCAGACTCAAAAACAGCAGCACAGAGGGGCTCAAGGGATTTCATACCTGCATGTTAAATCTGAAGGCTCTGTTGGCTTCTTCCACAATCCTTTCTTTGGTGTTCTTGTCGAAGTCCAAAGCGTTCATCCTTGCCCTGTAGAGCTGCTTGAACTGCTGCACATTGGAGATGTTACCAAACACATAGAACTGGATCCCTTCCTCAGTACTGGGCAACTTGAGGGCTCTCTGGGCTACCTTCTTCAGCACTTGGCCACCCGAGAGGTCCCCCATATAACGTGTGTAAGCATGAGCCACTAGCAACTCTGGCTCATTCTGTCCCACATGATGGATTCTGTCCACATATAGCTGAGTTGCCTCTGAACACTGGATCTTCTCTTTCCAGTCTTCTCCATAGAAATATTGCAGGTCTTTGATCAACGCTTCTTTCCGGTGAAGCTCTAGGGGGAAGTACAGAGGAGCAAAGACCGGGTTGTCCTCATTGCGATCCATTTCCTCTTCCAGAGCAGAGTACGTGAAGTAAAGTGCCACAGTGGCCAGCTACAGACAAAACACAGTGTGAGAAGCCATTCACTACATCAGCATATTACACCTTCTGGCTGCCCCCGTCTGCACAGTCCTGGGGTAAACAAGGAGGAAACTCCCAGGCTTGACACAAAACCAGCCTGGAGATGTGCGAGGCACAGATCGTTTGAAGGATGACAGGTTCTTCTCTAGCTACATTCACAGAATCATAGAATCACAGAATAGTTAGGGTTGGAAAGGACCTTAAGATCATCCAGTTCCAACCCCCCTGCCATGGGCAGGGACACCTCACACTAAACCATGCCACCCAAGCCTCTGTCCAACCTGGACTTGAACACCGCCAGAAATGGAGCATTCACAACTTCTCTGGGCAGCCCATTCCAGTGCCTCACCACCCTTACAGTAAAGAATTTCTTCCTTATATCCAATCTAAACTTCCCCTGTTTAAGTTTGAACCCATTACCCCTTGTCCTGTCACTACAGTCCTTAATAAAGAGTCTCTCCCCAGCATCCCTATAGCCCCCCTTCAGATACTGGAAAGCTGCTATGAGGTCTCCTTGCAGCCTTCTCTTCTCTAGGCTGAACAGCCCCAGCTTTCTCAGACTATCTTCATACGGGAGGTGCTCCAGACCCCTGATCATAACGATGCCTTCAGAGCACAAAGAATTAGCCTCATGTTGCCAGCTCTGTGCTCTGGGGGGGTTCCTCCTGTTACCTTGAGAGCAAGGCACAGGGACAAAAGGTACAACTAGCACCAACAGCTTTGTGTTACAGGAGACTACTGTAAATGCCAAAATCTTCAGGATCGGACCCAAAACACCATCTCTTCTGTACAGAAGATAGAGCAATCCAACTGGAAGTCTATGGAAAACAGCTTAGTCTTCAGAGGATGGAATGAAGCGCTGCAGCCACACCTGCCCTTGTGGCCAGCAGATGCATGGCCAGCAGCCTAGCACTTCCACCTAATCAAACTTGTGCTGGACCAGATTGCTCCTCATCCCCCTACCCCAGCCATAGGATACACCAGGCAGAAGTCCTGGACAAGTGCCCTCCTACGGTTTTGACTATGCCACCTAGAAACTGGATTCCTCGCCACCCCTTGCACACAGGGCTGCAGGGCCCTGCCTGAGTCTGCATCAGTCACTGGACACATCAAAGAGCTGCTCTGCCACGGGAGCAGAGCAACACTCACCTTGAAGAGCTCCTCCTTGATCCGTCCTTTCAGAAAGTCTTTGACAAACTGGGTGTTCTCCGCATGGTCATGGGATTCCTTAGTCCCCTCCTTCAGCAGCTCTGAAAGGTCAGTGGGACTGCAGGCAAACAGGGAGAGCGCCTTTTACCCCACTTACACCCACAGGAATGAGTTTGTTCCTCCTGTGTTTGGAGGGATGCCCCACTCACTGCCACCTCCAGCCCAATTTGGAGAAGGTACAACTTGGGATTTCTGGAACAAGGCAGAACCAGGAGGGTGGCAACAACCAGAGGTTCCTTCTACAGATGCAGGCACCCATGTGCCAACCAGACTTGCCATTCCAGAAGTGCTGGGCCCACCAGGGGCTCACCACAAACATGCTTCAGCAATTGACAAGCATCCTCTGACCCCTGCACCTTACTTTTGCTTCTCATCCATGAATGAGAAGCATCAATACTTCAAAAGGAGGCCTTGAGCATACTAGGAGCAACCACCAGGGAAGGCTAAAAGGCACAGAAGCCTTACTGATTACCCTTCATGGTCACTCTGTAGAAGGAGAAAGGCTCATGTAAGAGAAGATGAGAGCTGAACAGAAAAACAGGGAAAGAACACCCTGAAAAAGTGTACTTATCTGGAATTTTACTGGTTTTGCAGGTTTCCACAAGTCAGCTACTAAAAAGAATAAGTAAAATCTATGATTTTAGGCTATAGCCACTACACCTACCTGGAGTTTGGTACAGAGTTAACAAATGCGCTCAAAATAACACCAAATTGCACTTTACGGGTTTTCTGACTAGTCTGCTACAGATAGCTGCAAGAGACACTCCAGACACACCAGTGGCCATGCAGCCAGGCAGCATGAAAGAAACTGTCTCAAGTCAAAGAGAAGTCAACTAGCACAGAATATCTAGGTATTCTGGGAAGCACCCTGCTCACTCTTCCCAAGTCTGAAGCCTCAACTTTCCGAGCATGTGTGTGCATTTGCTATTTAAACTAACCTCCAAGACAACAGTCTTGCCTAAACCAGTGGGCATTCTGCAAAGGCAAAGACAGGCAGCTGGCTGGAGCATAGTTCACCTCTAGGGTCATCTTTCAAACCAAGAAGCTGCCATCACGAGTCTGCCCAGCAAACCATGGAAAACTGGCTCGCCTTGGCCAGCAGGACACAAACACAAATGCCAAATGGTCAAATAATTTCTGAAGGGCAAGTGATAGTAGAGACTCAACTGGTTGCTGCCAGCTTTAGCCAGATTACTCCTTCCCATCCCTGCTGGTATACTTTGATTAAACAGATTTACTGCACATATATATTTGATTAATCAGCTGTTGGAGTCCCCCACCTCTTTTCAGATGAGGAGAAAGATCACCCCTTAACCTGGAAGGTCTCCTGAATACCAAATACTGTCTGTTCCAGATTGTGAGACAGGACTCACCTGACATCATCATCATCTGTTTCCTCATAGCGCAACATTTCCTCTTCTCCTGTCTCTGTGCTCTCCATTGCAGGCAGTATTGCTGGTTAGCAGTAGAATTAGACAATCTGAAAGGCAAAACCAGAGAGGGGTTTTAGACGGAAGCTGCCTTCACGAAGGGATGGGTCTGAAATGCGGAGCCATACAGCAAGCAGCCTCCGAGCTGCTCCACCAGGCAGGGTGGTGAGGAGCAGCCACTGGCCATTTCCACGGCACAGCAGGCAATTTCAAGTAAGCAATCTTGCTTGCTCAGTTAAATTACCCCAGTGAACCGTAACACTAACACCACCCAGCTGACCAAATGTTAGCCTCAGAGGAGACCTACAACACAGCACGCTGCATTTGGTTTCCCACTTCAGGATGGCTCCTGGCTGAAAATGATCAGAGACCTCCACATTAGCTATCTGCACCGAAATTGTGAGCAAGCTGCTTTCCACTGGTGCTACTAAATATTTTATCCAATGCCAGACTCTGAGCAGAGCTACTTCATTTTCACAGTGATACAGAGCTTTCCCTAGAGGAAAGCTGTGGTGAATTAGAGCAGGAGTCAGGCATCTCACAGGGAGACAAACACCTTCGCTACAATGGAGTATACGCAGACGAACTTCCAAAGCAGGGGCAGGTTTCACTGCTCTGCCTTTTCTGGCCTGTACTGCATGTGAAGAGTCAAAACGGCTGCTGCAGATGGCTCCTGCTACCACGCACACTCTCCTCTCCTGCCTAGCAGGGTTAACTTGAAACCCCAGAAGTAACTGAGTTCTCCCTCCTCTTCTGCGAAGAGAAACAAACAGAAAAAATCTCCATGGATGTAGCAGGACACCCAAAGAACTACCCAGAAGCAGGAGTGAGACACTGGGCTTATAGCTGAGGTTCCTCTTAAGCAGAAATCCACCCACCTCATTTACAAAATGGACCTGTAATCAGCTTTGTGCAGAGCAGCACCATCACCTTAGAGGCAGCCTTGCCGGATCAACAGGGAACTAAGCTGTTTCCTGGCTCTTGGAAAGCACTCACTGTAAGAGAGCCAACCCTGATGCTCTCCCATTCGAGGTCAGCCCCCTCAAGGACAGAAGAGCAGGCAGGCAGCTGCAAGTTCACCAAGCTCAGCACGGGGCCAGCACCAGTACATCAGCTGCTGGATCCCAGCTCACATGGAGCACCCCAGCTATAAATGAACTGCCCTCTGGCTCCTCTCTGAGTTTCTGAAGCCCTGTTCTACAACCACTTCCATTGCCCTCCACACTCCAGCACAGGACTCGGCCAGGAGCGCTTTGAGCTGGGTCCGAGCACCCAGTCTGGAGGACACATCACCAGGGTGAGGGTTTCCCCTGTGATCACACAGTCCTTGGGCTCACTGGGACAGAGCCTTCCCCAAGGGGAGGACTGACCACAAAACACTACCTTGTGATGCCAGCCAGCCCACTGCAGGAACAGAAGTCACAGGGGAAGCAGCCCAACATCCCCAGGGCCCTGCACCACAAGATAGGACACAGCACAGCCTCCCCAGCCAGAGGGCAGAGGAAGACAGGTTCAAGGGTGCTATTTTCATTTTGATAACTCGATGGACAGCAAGCACCACACCAGGTCAGCAAACTTGTCACAGCTCCAAACATCCACCATGGGGAAAGGAAACTGAAGCAAAGTGGCAGAACCTGCCCAGGCTGAGCCAGGTGCCGGTCACAGGCCCAGGGGAACAGCCTGCCTGCCTCACAGCACAGCCAGCCTCCTGCCAGCACAGCTGCACAAGTCCTGATGGCATCCTGGCTTCCTGCACAGCTGGCTTCAAGTCAGGCACTCCTCAAGAAATGCAGATTACAAAATTAAACTAGAGAAACTGGTTCCAATTTATCTTACACTTCCAGACAGGCAGAGTCCTGCAGGTAGGGTGTGCTGCCTCTGCATGCTGCCAGGCCTGCAGCCACTGGCACACAGGAGCAGGTGAGAGCAGAGCTACAAAGAGCACTTCAGCACCATCCTGCAGACAGCAGGAGGCCTGGAGATGGTTTGACATTACATCCAACCCAAAGGAAGCCACCAGATCAAGCCTCAGACATGACTAGTTAACAGCCGCAGCAATGGCTCAAGGCTCCCAATAGCCAGACATAAACAGTGTGACTCCAGAGATCATCATTCTACAAGACGCATCTGCTAATTCACTTGACAGAGCCTCTGCACCCGTGTCTTGCAACACACTCATGTTTAGCAGCACTCACCACACCGGGACTTTGCTCTCCATGCCATGGGGCATCTGCTGGGCTCTCAGAAGCCTTTACCCAAACCTGTAACTACTATTGTAGAAGCACAACTCAGAGAAGCGAATTAGTGTTCCAGCAGCAGTGTCTGCTGCTGGAAGAATGGGTTAGCACACAAATAGTCATTTAGACTTTGGCGCAGTCAGACTCGTATCTCCCACAACTGTTTTTGCAGATGCTCCATCTGACATGATCACCTCTAGAGCGATAGGCAGGACAATGACAGCACCAGTCCCTTCAGCCCAAGGGGAGGACACTACATACACAGGGCAACATGGAAGCTGAGATTTTTCCCAGTACGATCCAGCATAGACATGATGAGCCGTGAATTCAGGAGACAAGTCAGCACAAATCAAACCCCTGTCCTTTTCAGTACTAAGGTATCACATGAGAACTCAGAGGAAGGGAAGTAAGAATCACTGCATCTCTTACCATTACACATTCCTTTTATTCAGATACTGGTAGCTAAAAGCCCACAACACGGTCACTCCTCAGGGCCCTCATTTCTCATGGTTCTGCTCCCCTGCAAGAGGCAGTGTCCTACTAACCAAGCAGGCAGCTCGAGCTGCTGCCCACTTCCACTGCAGAGGCTGGAATGACATTTCATTTGCTTCATGAGCAATGCTCATCAAGACCTGGCTGATGTTCACGGTAAACACATACCTTCCCGGTGTCTTACCAGAAGCCTCCTGGGAGGAATCCAACAACTACAAGAGGCAGGATAGTGGGGCTACAAATTGGAGACAAGGCTTAGTACAAAACACCTCAGCACTCCAAACATTTCTTTCCCAATAACAGTGTTCAAACCCTCAGAGAAAACATCCCTATCTCATCTAGCCAGCACTTAGTTTGCCCCAGACACATTTCCACAGCAAGTTTCATGCTCAAGATACACAGCCATTCTTCTTAGGGCAGGAAGATGCTTAATCCCAACACTCCATTGCCTTTTGAACGAAGTTGACACTGCTGGGGCAGGGAAGCAGGACTGAAGGCCTGGTTTTGCTTTGGCACCCTGTCGAGAAGCTCAGTAATTTGCAAACACCCAGGTGGTACAAGTTCAAGTTTGCTGTTCAACCAGTTTACAAATTCAGGCTCTTTCCCCACTTGCATCCTTGCTTTAACAAGCAGCAGCAGAATGTGGCTGCAGATAGCCAATCTTCACTGCAGTGGAGACAAACCCCAGAAGCCCAGACCTAGCAGCTTGAAGAGCCTCACAAAGGTAACCTGGCACTCACATCAGAAGAGCTTCAGACCTTCTCCCTCCTCAAATGGGGATGTTTTGGTGCTGGAAATGGGGCCTCACAGAATAATTTTTACACTGCCTGATCCCAGGGAGGTTCAAGACTTCACCTGAACATAGCCTACATCTAGGTAATAATTCAAGTCTAAGGCACTTTCAGAGGTGCCCACCTAAACGCTACCCCTGTCCCCAGAGCCACAGTCCAGCACCTCATCAAAGGGACCAAGGAGGGAAACTCCTGGTAAGTTCACAGATCTTGTCCAGTTCCGCACTTTGGTCATCAGCCCTTGTGCCAGGCACTGCATCCAGAATCTGTCTTCTCATACTGCCTGGGAGAACAGCACAAGGGGCACATCAGTCAACCAGCTTCGCACCTGGGGAGAGTAGGGATGGAGTGTGACAGGCACACATGAACTTCCTGAACAGCCTTTGTTCTGGGGATAGCCAGTACTTGCCCTGCCCATCTCAGCATGCAGTCAGCTGTGCCCAGGACACCCCAAGCGGGGCCAGTGACAGGCACTTATAGCTGATGTATGTAAAGCAGCTTTGTGCTGGGCACTATGAGGCTTGAGTAAGATATCGGTATCACCCAACAAAGGAGAAGCTGGGGCAGCAATAGGCTTCATAGGCCTTCGTCCTTCAAGCTCTTAGTCGAGCTCAGCAGGATCAAAAATTGTAGAACAGAATGGCTGGGTTTGGAAGGGACCTTAAAGCTCATCCAGTTCTCAGCCATGCCATGGGCAGGGACACCTTCCACTAGCACAGGTTGCTCCAAGCCCCGTCCAACCTGGCCTTGAACAATGCCAGGGATGCAGAAGAGCCACGTGGCCCCAGGGCAGCAGTAGAACCCGGCATAGCTCCTGCCCTGAAACACTTAAGACATCCTCCTGGAGGAGCTGTGTGCAGACACCACTGCAGGGTATGTGGCAGCCGCTCTGGCACGCCCCCTCAGCTGCTGTTCGGACGCTCACCCTCAGGAGCTGAGGGAAGAGATGGAAGAGGCCTGACAAGCGCTGGCCCAGCACAGCCGCACACAGCCTCGCTGCTCCCGAGCACACGGCTGGCAGACGGCAGCACAGGACCCGGACAAGCTTGAGGACCAGGCCAGAGCCACGGGCGCTGCTCCCGGGACCGGCCGCCCAGGCATCGGGGGGCAAAGGCACACGAACACGGCCCACACGGGCTTCCCGGCCTAACGCAGCCGGTACCGGGCCTACATTTCCCAAGGAACCGGAATGGGGGCGGGCCCAGCGGAGCAGAGGCCCGCGGGAGGTGAAGGCGACCCGCGCGTAATCACGAGTGCCTCAACCCGGGGCCGGCCCCACCGCGTTACCATGGACACGCGCCGCTCGCACTCACCCTCTGCCGCAGCCCCTGCCACCCGCCCTCCGCCCCGCGGCGTGAAACAAACCCCGGCCCGGCCGCCCCGAATTTATCACCCACGGTGGGGACTGCGCAGCCAATCAGGAGCCGCCCGCAGCACGCGCCCGCGCCGCCGATTGGTGGAGGCGGCCGGGACACCACACAGCGGGCCTAGGTCCCCGCCTCGTTTCGCCTCGCCTCGGCCAACGGCGACCTCCGAGCGGCGCGAGAGGACCCGCCCGCGGGCGGCCGGCGCAAGGGTCCGCGCAGGCGCAGTCCGGAAAAAGCAACGCGGCGGCGCTGAACGTACGTTTATTGCGCGAAGCCATTGCGAGCGGCACCAGCCATGGGAGCCGACCCCGGGGGTCACCCGGTCCCAGCCCTGCCGCGGCAGAGGCACCTGAACGTGTCCAGGCGGGGCTTGGATGGGCCCAGAGAGGGAGCCTCCACATCCCCCTACGCAGCCTCTTCAGTGCTCTGCCACTGCAACAGAACCAGTTCTTCCTCATGACAAGTTCTTCCTCTCATGTGAAAGCTCTTGTGTTTCAGTTCATGGCCACTGCTCCTCATCCTGGGGCTGCCCACCACTGAAAAGAGTCGGGCACCTTCCTCCTGGCACCTGCCCCAAACCTCCAATAGGCTCCCTCCACAGCCTCTCCCCTTCTTCATCTCTGAGGGCTCATTCTCTTAGGAAGAAAGTGCTTTCACCCTCCACAAGCAGGGTGGTCAATGGGAGGGGGAGACATTGGGCTTTGCTCACAGGGTATCACACCTCACCGCTCCCCACACTCACCCCACCTAGGGATCCCCACCCCTGTGGGTCCGCTGGTGCCGGAAGAGCGCCGAGCTCACTCTGAAGCCCTTTCTGCACTCAACACAGATATAGGGACGCTCCCCGGTGTGGATGCGCTGGTGCTGGATGAGGTGGGCCCTCTGCCGAAAGCTGTCCCCGCAGTATGCACAGCAGTAAGGCCTCTCTCCGGTGTGGATCAGCCAGTGTTTCATGAGAGCGGAGCTACGGCCAAAGCTCTTCCCACACTCTGTACAACCATAGGGTTTCTCCCCAGTGTGGACCTGTTGGTGTCGTGCCAGGGTTGAGCTCAACCTGAAGCTCGTCCCACAGGTCCTGCACTCGTAGGGTTTCTCCCCAGTGTGCACCCGCTGGTGCTGGACAAGCTTCGAGTTGTCAGAGAAGCTCTTCCCACACTCGGCACACTTGTAGGGCTTCTCCCCGGTGTGGACACGCTGGTGTTGTGTCAGGGCTGCGCTGACTCTGAAGCTCTTCCCACACTTTGTACACTCATAGGGTTTCTCCCCGGTGTGCACACGCTGGTGCCGGATAAGCTGCGTGTTGTTGGAGAAGCGCTTCCCGCACTCAGCACACTTGTAGGGCTTCTCCCCGGTGTGGGTTACCTGGTGCCGGATCAGCTTCGAGCTCACACTGAAGCTCTTCCCGCACTCAGAGCACTTGTAGGGCCGCTCCCCTGTGTGGATCCTGTGGTGCTGGATGAGATGTGATCGGTGCTGGAAACTCTTCCCACATTCAGTGCAGGTGAAGGGTTTTTCTCCAGTGTGGATTCGCCGATGCTGGATGAGGTTTGAGCTCACCTGGAAGCCCTTGGATCTCTGAATCCTTTCTGTCCTGCGTGAGAGAACAGGGTCCTGTGCAGGACCATAGGAACTGTTCTCCTCAGATAGTCTTGAGCATAAACCCTTGGGCTCCACTAGCCTGGGTATGCCTTGATGGGCCTTGTCTTCATTCGTGCTCACAATCCCATCTTCAGCTGCAATAAAATGAGAATCCAGACAAGTCACAGGCAGGACTGGAAGCTTTGGACAGGGCAAATCGCAAGGGGCCAAATGCTAAAAATTCAGCAAATAGATTGACTTTAAGTATAAAACATTCTGCTATATCCTGCGTTCAGGACATGGTAATTATCTCCAAACTACACAGTGGATTTTTCAGAGTGTTCACAGGAGCAAATGCCATAAATTGCCCTGCATGCTTCACCGGAACCTGAATCTACTGAAATCACTGGCATATTAGAGGCAAAAGTTTACCTTGAATGGGAAAGATGCTTGCTCTTCCAGGATGGTGTACCTGAAAATCATAGAACCACAGGATGGTTTTAGCTGGAATGGACCTTACAGATCCCATCCAGTTCCAGCCTCCTGACATGTGCAGGGACACCTTGCACTAGACCACGTTGCTGCAAGCCCCATCCAACCTGGACTTGAACTCTGCCACAGATGGAGCACCACAGCTCCTCTGTGCAACCTGTGCCACAGCCTCAGCACCCTCACAGGGAAGAACTTCTTTCACCTTATCTACATCTCCCCTCTGTCAGTTTAAAGCCATTCCGCCTTCTCCTGTCCCTACTTGCTCTTGACAAAAGCCCCTCTCCCCATTTCTTGTTGGGCCCTTTGGGTGCTGGAAGCTGCTCTAAGATCTCCCCAGAGCCTTCTCTTGGCCAGGCTGAACAAGCCCAGCTCTCTCTGCTTGTTTCCAGAGGATGTTACTAAAAGTTGAACTGGGAGTCAGAGGAAGGCCGTGAACAACTGCCAATTACTTGGATTGCAACAGTAATCTCTGTGTTCTTGTGCTGCTGGTACTGCAGAGAAAGAGAAGATGCACAAGGTATGAGACACGGGCACCACCTGGAGCCTCGCGTATGCCACTCTTAGAGCAGAAGACAATTAAATTTATGCTTTCACTGGTGCAGAACAAACCTGTTGGGCGTGCAAGGTGGTGGGTGAACTGAACATCCCCCATGGCTGGTTCCAGATCATGCAGTGAGGATATCAAATACATGAAGAAGATGAAGGTAGGGGCAAGTTGAATTAACGTTAGCTGAACAGTTACGAATGGCTCCTGGGACAAAGGCAATTAACAAATCCCTGCCTTCTCATGTACATAAAGTCTTGCAGAAGTGTTAGTGGTATGAATGTTCACTGCACAGACCCAAGATCACCTGAAAGCCTGCTCAAGACAAGTGCTGATTTCTAGAGTGTTCACAGAGAGCTGTGACTCCTTCCAGCCCACTGCTCTGAATGTGGTTTGATGAGCAGGTAGCAGGTTCCGAAGCACATGCCCTCAACAATGCTGTGCCTTTTGCTGTCCACAGGAAACATAGCTCTTTGCAGGCTGAATGAGCAAGGCAGGACCTGTGCGACATGCACACAAAGCACATCTCCAGATCTGCTTAAAGATTCCACAGATATCTTGTGGTTCTCTGAACACTCTTACGAAATAAACCAGTAATTTATCGGTCGCATGGGATTGCTGTACAAACCACAGGCATCCTCCTGTTGTCTGGCAGAGCTGTGAGAAGGAAGTGCAGGCCATGGAAGAGGTGAGGTGCTACTGAACCGTAAGTGTGCAATAAAGAGAGTCTAGAAGTTTGACCCCAGACTGATATATGTACATATTTCATCTTCCTCTTTCTAGGAAGCACAAGAAAACATCACAATATGATTTCACAGTGAACTCCTAAGATACCTTCTGTGGCAGCTTGCTGTGGTAGTGATGCCACTTCTTCCCTCACATAGTATTCATTAAAACCATCCCTTGAGAGGAACAGAAACTGAAATTTTGCTATTTACCATGAAGGCATTTCCATTTGTCTGCAGCTACTCCAGCCAGGCCTGAAGGAAAAGAGCAAGGTGATATTCACAGACAGGATGGAAAGAGGATGTTTCTGGCAGGCCAGCATGAAGCTCTTGACCCGTTCGTCAGACTTACTGACTAGACAGTGGAGCTAGCAAAATTGTTCTGTTGCCATTGCGCCCAAAGAGATGCTAACTTTGGCACTTACACAGAAGTATGGTTCTTTACATAGACCATGAAAAAGCCTTCAGAAGTATGTGACAATTAAGTTTTGTATGGTGTTCTGTATTTTTGGGGGAAGATCAGGGGTGTCAGGATTCTTTTTACAATTACTGTCACGGCTCTAGCGCTTCTACAATCATTTCTGTTACTCCTGAGCTCTCAGGTACCTTCACTGGCATCTAGGACACGCTGTCTGTAAAGGCTTTGATCAAAACCAAGACAGGAACTCACTGGAAGTATTTCAAGTGGAAGGAGAGCAAGGTCACAATGATGAGGATTTAATACTAGAAGCATAAGGCTGAACTGGCAAAAATGAATAAGCAAGAGAAACATGAAGAATGTGGATCTTCCTCAGCCCATGCCAATTAGGGTTGATGGCAGGACCTCTGATATGCCCAAGAGTGCCAGTGCTATAGCTACAAGGCAAGCTCCAGGTAAGCAGAGTAAGCTGCTGGACTTCTGACTGTGGTACCTCACTGCTGGGACTAGAGGTGGCTGTTGTGATGCCACAGAAAGGGCTGGAGGGGAGATCTGGAGCCCAGCATTCCAAGCACACAAACAGAAATCTGAGCATAAGAATTAATGGACAGATGGCAATAGGACAGACTGGGGAAGACCTGGCACGGCCTTTGGAATGAGATGTCTCACTTCACAAACCACTCAGAGTTCTTCAGAGATGTCCCCAGCTTTATCAAAAGGGACATGTGGGGTCCAGAGGCATTCCCAAAAGACATTCATCCTTCGCCAAAACAGGTAAAGAACCTAAGCTGCTGTGGCATGAGTGAACCTCACAGGGTGCTAAGGAAGGGAAAAGGAGGTGGAAACATTTGCTGATGATTTTGTGTTCCTCAGGGTTAAAGACATAAAGGCTGACTACAAACTGTGGCACAGCCTTGAGATACTGACCAACCAGGTGACAGGAGACATTCACTGCAGGTAAACAAAGACCCATAGAGGAGAACAGCCTCTACAGCTTGCACTCACACCAGGCTGGGACTAGGATGTTCTTGATATCATTCAGGAATAGCACCTTGGAGTCTGAGCAGCTGGATGAAAACTGAAGCTCCTAGGCACACAACACAGCCAGTCAAGCAGCAATTAGTGCGGGGGGGGGAAACAATAGGGAAGAAAAGAGAATGTAATTCTGCCTTGCTTCTCAAACCCCACATTCTTACTGTGTGCAAGCGGGAGGATGGATCCCCCATGTCACAGACACTCTGACAGAGCTGAGGAAGACAGAGGCATGACAGGAACCATCAGAGGCACAGAGCAGCTTCTGTATAGGAGATGAGTCAACTGCCCATTCTGCTGGGAAAAGGTACAGCTGACAGGGGGTATCACAAAGGACTATAAAAACACAAGTGGCCTGTGGGGTGGTTTGGCATCTATCCTGCATCACCTGTTCTAAATTAAGAACTCCTGCCAACAGGAAAAGGCACTTTCAAAGTAAACTAAAGGAGGCAGCAATTCATCACCTAAATAAGCTGGGGAACTCCTTGCTTGCTGCAAGCTGCCACGGCTGCTACAATGTGCACAGCTTGAGAAGGCAAGAAGATAGATCTTGAGACATTATGGGCCTAGTTCAGGAGCTTCTGAAGCCACAGACGGCTCAGGCCTGTGAAAGGATACAGGGACACATCACTGCTTGTCTGCCCTTCTCTGAGTCTTGATAAAAGGCTGGGCCTGCTGCCTGCTGTATGATTAAAGGCTGAGAGAGCTGGGCTTGCTCTGCCTAGAGAACAGAAGGCTCGGGGGAGACATGATCACCACAGTCCAGTATTTAAGGGTGCCTACGAAGAAAACGGGGGCTCCCTTTTCACAAGGAGTCACATGGAAAAGACGAGGGGTACAAGTTACTCCTGGGCAGATTCTGGTTGGACACAAGAGGAAAAGTTTTCCCAGTGAGAACAACCAGCCATTGCAATAATCTCCCCAGGGAAGTGGTGCACTCCCCAGTGTTGGACGCTTTAAAGACTCAGCTGGACAGGGCACTGGGACATCCAGTCCAGGTCATGCTTTGCCTGGAAAAGTTGTACTGGATGATCCTTGAGATCCCTCCCAGCCTGGTGCCCTGTGGCGCTATGAATACCGTCGCCACAGGCAGCAGGTGAAGCTGGACGGGCCCTGCTCCAACCCAGCACCTCCGCCCTTGTACATTCTGGGGGCGCTGGTGCTCCCGGAGCACTCTTTCTCATGACGGGTTCACACTGACGGCCCTTACCTGAGGTGCCGCTCAGAGCACTCTTCCCTTCGCAGGAGCGGGACAACCGCAGTTCCTCCTTCTGATCCATGTGGATGAGCATCTCCGGCGCCGCTCCGGGGAAAGAAACGAAGAGGGTCAGGCCAGCTGGGCTTTCACCGACCGCTACCAGCGGCGCGGCTCGGGAGCTAGCGGCTCCGCGACGAGCAGGGACCCCGGCTCCAAGGGGCGTGCAGCGGAAAGCACCGGGCCCCGCAGCACGCCCCTGCCAGGGAGGCTCACGCGGCCGCGGGGGGCGGGCTTCAGCGACCAGCGACGGGCGGTGCTTTCGCCTCCACGGCCGGAGGGAGATGGCGGCGCTGGGCTTCCGGTGGCGATGGTGCCGTCCTACGGTGGGGCTCCCCCCGCGGGCCTGCCGGTACCGAGTGATATAAGGAAAGCAACTGCCTGGAAAACATAGGGTTAAAATACTTTTAACTTCACTTAGGTCTGAGATAAAGAACAATGTTTGAGTTGTATGTCTGTGGTGTCATAACAGAATTTAGTAGTCTTACTAACAAGAGTGAACTATTTCTTACCATTGTGAAGTACGAGGTCACTCCTGTACTAGAGATAACAGGGTTTTATCCTTCGAATTAGTTAGTTTGGGGATAGTGAGTCCTGAACATCTGCTAGCTTCGGATACTCATTGTCTGCCCATCCTGCTCTTCTTGCAATACTTCCTGCCCTTGCCTTCCTGTGGTATGAGAGGATACTGGACTGCCTGCAGGAGTGTCTCATTCGGAATCGCCACTTTCCTCTTGTGGTGGTTCCTGTCCACAGGTGTTTTGTAATATTCTGGTACATCCCCAACTCCAGGGTTCCCTGCCTTTCCCAGTCTGGTACATCTCTGCCCTATACTACATGCCGAACTGAAGCACAGGCTCAGAATCTACAACTCAAGAGTTATAAAGCAGGTATGTTTATTACGGCACCGGGTCAAAGGGGGACCCCTCCTCCTAACTTGCACACCGAGGGGTTAAGCAAGCAGATATGTATTACACACAAACATGCATATTCATTAGGTTCCCGAGAGTTCGGTGGGGATACTACAATTACTTTGGGTACTCATTATAAGTCTCCTCCCTTTTGGCGCTTTTCACTGCCCTCCGATGGTCGTGGGCAGGGGTCTTCAAGATGCAGTAAGCAGTCTTCCTCAGGGTGCACTTTTCACCTTTGGCACAGTGGGATGCCCCAGTAATCACAAAAGTAGCTGAAACCAGCCGTATCTGCAAGTTCCGGGTTGCTGGCAAAGATTTAGACCAGTGTGACCTTCATACAAAATATATTGCCTCCCAAGCTAGCAGATTTTCAAGAGTCACTGTATCCAAACTAACTGATAATTAGAAGGATGGGAAGAAATAATTCACTAATTAAAAGGATGAAAGGAAACAATTCACTCTTGTTAGCAAGACTACTAAATTCTGTTATCACACCACAGACTTACAACACAAATATTGTTCTCTATCTTAGACCTAAGCTAAAAGTATTTTAATGCTATGTTTTCCAGGCACTTGCTTTCCTTATATCCAGTCCCCCCTTTTCTTTTACCTTTGCAAATTTTTTTGCTATGTAACTCCATTTTACTCAGGAGTTCTGGCAAAGTATTTGCCACTTTTGACTTTTTGTCTAACCTTATGTCTTTTCCGATCCTCATAATCAATTACGGACCTTTTACAACACCAAACAGAACACTGTATCATGTCACAAGTAATCAGTGTTAAAACAATTAGTATTAATATTTCTGCAACCAGTTGCCTCAAACAGGAGAGATTAGGTAACCATGAAGTTAATTTTTTTCCATATATCTTCAAAACCCCAAGAGGTATCATCCTTGGTCATCTCATGAAATATTGCAGTTTGTTTCCAAATTTCCCCCAGATCTGTTTCAATTCTGCCACTTTGTTCTATATAGGAACCATTGATTATGGAACAAACCCCTCCTTGTGAAGCCAATACCCTCTCTAGAGCCATTTGGTTCTTGTAACAATTTTGCGCTGACGTGTGAGCCTCCGTCAGAAGAAACTGCTGCTGGTACTCCAAAATGAGGTATTATCTGGTTTAATGCTTCTGGCCAGTGTGAAAAAGTATCCCTTAACACCAACAAATACCAATAACCTCCTTTTCTCAGCAATTAGAGGAAAATCAGTTTGCCATTGCTGTCCCGGATAACTTCCTCTCCCAGTTGTCCCAATTTGATTTCTATTTTCACCTAATGAGTTTTAT